>NC_136419.1:92451666-93108333 GCF_052625555.1 Lactuca saligna | reverse complement strand
ATGTGACAGGCGAGGCCTAAGTAAAACAGATCTGTATCCGAGCGAGGCTCGAAGCCAGGCGGGGCCTGGAGTGGCGGGGCCGTTGTAGCGGGTGAGGCCCGAGGTAGGGGGTGAGGCCCAAGATAGTGGGCGTCGCCCGGTATGTGCAGTATGTGGTTATGCATGGTATGTGGTAGGGTGGGGAACTCACTAAGCTTCGTGCTTACGGTTTTCAGTTTTGGTTTCAGGTACTTCTGGTAGCGGAGGGAAGAGCTCGGGGTGATCTCATGGCACACACCATAGATTAGACAGCCTGGTAATGTTTACTCTGATAATGAACATGTGTTTTGTAAATTTATACTCATATTATGTTTTGGAATGATGACTTTACTTTAAGTAATGATTTATTAAAAGAAATTTTTGGTCTTAAATTTTGGGTCGTTACATGAGTGTTGTAGCCCTTTGTCCAACACCTTAGACCTCTACAAGCCAACCCATGACAGTCTTAATTCATATCTACTTCCAACATATGACCGACTGTGGATGGTTTAAATAACTTAGTCATTCCGGAAGAATAACCTAGTTTATTCGGGAAGTCAAAACATGCAAAGTGAAACACAATAATAATTGAATCCAATATGCTATCAAAACCTATGAACATAAATAAAACA
The DNA here is from genome assembly GCF_052625555.1 of Lactuca saligna. Lineage (NCBI taxonomy): Eukaryota > Viridiplantae > Streptophyta > Magnoliopsida > Asterales > Asteraceae > Lactuca > Lactuca saligna. Next base: position 93,107,683 of record NC_136419.1, on the reverse strand, counting down.
CCTTTTATTTGTCACCATATGATTACACATTATTCATTGTATACTGTTTCAGCTATCAACTTTATTCTTGAATTTAAAACAATAGTTGCGCCATGCTCCAAGCATGTACACTATGTTTTCTAAACACTAGTCATGCCATACACCAAGTATGCATACTATGTTTGTCTATGATCTTTACTTTGTGAACTAGATCCATTGAACATAACTTCAATGATTCTCATTTCACACTCCCAAATCCTTACTGCAAATACAAGAATTCCAAATTCATGTCATTTACTGAAATCTGTTAGATTCTAAACTTATATGCATTGATCCTCTTGTAATGATTATGCACAAAGTCAGAAAGACTTGACAACAACCATTACAAAGCATTCCAAAGGAAATCAGCTCCTTAGAAACATCCTTCTTGCATTAAGTTTCCTAATCTTAAACAGATTGAAAATTCTAACTTTGAAACATTTGCATATTCCATTTTGACTATCACTTCAAGAGTTGCCTCTTTACAGATTATGTCAATATGGTCCTTCCAGAATTATCACTATACTTCCAACTGTCCTTGAGCAACCAATCTTTGGTAAACCTTAGATTGTCCTCGACAATTGTTTAATCCTTTTAGTCATATCCAGTTCTAAACCTTTTCCCTTCTTAATGCCCCAAGCATTTGGAAAATTTTAGAAAGGATGAATATAGCACATGTAATCGATCCTATATCTGAAGCATATGGGACACGATTCATGATGTCTCACATAAAGACTAAACCAGTCTTTTGCTATAACATTTCCATTTCTATTTGCCAAGTTCTCATAATTCAGATGATGAAAAGGGATGCCGTAATCATAATCAAATTTAAGAACGCAAATAATGGACCCATATACATAATTTCCTTATGTTGAGCAATTCCAACATGAAATTCATATATATTTCCTTGACTGAACGATTAAAGCCTCACGATCTAAGCTTATAGATTTGAGATGAAGTATAATTTCCTCTCCCTTAATTATAGCAAAACAACTCTTTCCCAATTGAAACTTTTGTTTTCTATAATTAACATTGCTAACTTGCAATACTTATCATAATTATCATGCTCCCACTAACATGATGATTATTAGCATAACACTTATGCTCCAACTAGCTTTGACATTTACTCAGAAATCAGCTGACTTTCTTACCAAAGTTCAGATTTCTGATACTAGATTGTTTTGATAAAACTTTATCAAAATCATACACCTTCCCTTAGATAGCACACTTGTGTGTCTAAACAATTATGAAGAGGGATTCCGTAATCATAATGGTTAGACCTTTTTGCCACTTCTCATAATTCTAGGTTAGTGTGCCGGTAAACCACACATGCTCCACTAACGACTTTGAGAATGCAAATATCACAATTGCTATCTAGCTAAAATCTACTTAGTGAAAGTGTTTCCTCACCATCATTTTCCTGAATCGGAGAAAAACCTTATGACACTTAGATTTAATGATGTATGTGTTCTTGTCCATGTGAATTATCAAAACCATAGTCATAAGACAAGGATAATAACTAATCCAAACTCATATGGACTGAACTCAATCTTAATTTCTTGTCACCTGGCAGCTCAAGGGCCTGCCATTGCTTCCAAGTTGTTGTGCAACCAATTGAGAACTCTAAGAACTCATATGCAAAGCCAACTTTAATTGGAATGGGCACAGAATATGTCAACACGGTAGGTTATAAACCTTAAGTCGTGTGCTAGTGAAGAACTTTAGGTTTTATTCTTGATTAGTTCTTGAGACTTTCAAGACCTTTAAGACTCCCACTGTCCTCTTAACCTATAAGACTCCCTTGTCAAACATCCAAGAGATAGTGCGGATTCTAATCAAGACAAACACTTCACACAATTGGCCTTAGTTGGTCTTTGTTTTATCCAAAACCTCACAACTTACCAATTTCAAATGTACAAGACTAGAAAACTTTTACTCTTACATTTGACAAGTGTTTTAAACCTTCTTTAAGACATGTCACTCAAATTACAATCTTGGAGTATGATTCTAAGACTTGTATTGGAACGAAGTATGACTCATCTTCTTGATTTAACCACTTCAACAATTCAAGTTCCTCTTCTTTCCTTAGATAACTAATTTTGATATGGTTTCTTAATCATTAAGATGATCACAAAACTGATACTAAAGTACTCTCCCATCTTTTCAGATTTGAGAAACTTCTATCCTTCTGCCTAATTTGATTCTTCTTATTCGCTCTGCCTTAGATTGGAACCTCTTTCCGATCTCTCAGAATTGCACTTAAGCTTGTAAGTATAACCATATTTACTGAGCTATAGTAAATTATGACGAATAGTCTTATCGATCTTTTGTGGTAAACTCGACCAGTGCACAAGAATGTGTACTTGATCCCTTAGTCCTTCACTTGACTCACACATCCATGTGAACAAGTAATCAGTCTTAAGTTTTCCAATACTTGAAAGTTCTCATTCATCATGCTATACAACTTGGATGATTCCAAGTCCCGGTCCAATTGAGACTTGCATGATAAGAATCTTTCCTTATTTGGTAAATTTAGATATTACCACAAATGAATGAATCAATTTCATATTTCCACTCTTGCTATTAATGGAATCATATAAGCAACAATTTTTCCTCAAATGCCATTGTAAGGATATTTTAAAATAAATAAAATAAAAAATTTTCTTTTATTTTAAAACTTTGCGGAAAAACTTATACTTACAATCCATATGAAAACTTGTTGTTATCTATTCTTGAGCAAGATCTCATAACTCCTAAGAAGTAGCTCAAGAATCCAATCTTCAAACTATGTGATAGAAATCTATCTACGCGATCAGATTCAGCATACTCTTTGTTTAAGTTTCTTTCATTTTCTTTGATTCTCAAAACATCACCATGTGACCCAGTCACACCATGTATCAAGAATCTCAGAATAGAAATTTAGCAGAGTTAGATAGTGGACTTTACTTGAAGTAGAGTCAAACTTATTGACTTTAACATCCTTAGGTAAAATTAGGCAGCTTCACAACTAATGCCCCTTCCTTTGGCAATATAAACATATGGACCCTTTGGTAATGAAACATGGGACTATCACAGACTTAGCCTTTTCTCTTTACCATTTGGTCAACCTAGTTGACTATGGTCAATCCCTTTCCTTGGGAAGAGAATGCTTTTTCTGTATTTCCAGTGTCACCATTGTCAATGTCCATAAAGTTTTAGGAAGTTGATCTTAGCAAATAGATAAGATCATTAAGGGTCTTGTCATAGTCTGTTTCATAGGTGTTCCAAAAGAACTCACTATGTGACTTCGAAAGTAGTTGAACCACCAACTTTCTCAAGACTTTGACACCCAACTCTCCCGACTTGTCAATATGTGACTACATCTCCAAGATGTGATCACACTTAGACCTTTCCTTGCCAATAGGGCTTAAGTGACTTTGAACATGTGGGTTAGGGAGAATAATTTGAGGAGGTGAAAGAAGTATGATTTCCAAGGGACATCATCTTCATTTAGGAAAGCTTGTTTCAAGAGATTTGGGAAGATCATAAATGTCTAAACCAGACATGTTTTGGGAGATATTCAAGATAGTTGATCTAAAGTCCTTAATATGACACCCAATCTGAAATATTAAGGCTAGGACCCAACAAACTATTTTATAACTTAGAAGAGGGATGCCACAATCCAAGTTATAAAATATTTGAAGGTAGGTGAATGACGATTCACCAATTTCCACCATGAAAAACGAAATAATAATTAGGTTTTAATTGGTTTTGAAACTCCTAGATCTTTGAGATTCATTGAACTGTTCAATGACATGTTTCAATCTCGAGTGTGCCCTTCAGGTTTTGTGACTGGGATGCCGAGAATCACAAAACAAGGTGTGAAGTAACCATGCAAATAACTTGGTACCCTTAAGTGTTTACCCCTCAATCGATGTGCCGGTTAACCACACACGCTCCATCGATACTATGATAAACATTAAGTTACCCTTTGCCTACCTTGTTAAATACGAGTTAGTGTGCCGGTTAACCACACACGCTCCACTAACCGACTTAAACAAAGTGCAAAGTGTAATTTCATGCATTAGCACCTTATTCACATTTTCCTAAGTAACTAGGATTGGGTATTATTAAGAGTTTAGTTACTTAGTATTTATCATTAATACTTTTAATGAAGGGAGAACTATTTTCCTGTCAAACCTGTTCGGCTAACGACCCTCCACCTGTCAAGCAAGCAGTGGGTGAGAGTGGACACCTATTAAGTTGCCATTTTATAGGCAACAACCTTATACCCACCTTATAGACCGGCTTCGTGAATGAGGCGTACTAGCGGTAGGACTGACTTTACTCTTATACACATATATATTATTAACTTATGATATTATAAAGTATAAGGGTTGAATTTTAACTCTTAAAATTCTAAGGGCTAACTTGGAATTAAAGTATTCATAAGAGAAAACTTTACAAATTCCAAAACTTGAGGGCAAGTTTTGAAACTATTCAAAACTAATTAATTCCATAACTTATGTGTTTAAAGTAGTTTTAATCCAAAAACTCTTCAAGTTCCATAACTTGAGGACAAGTTATGGAAGACTTTAAACTAATAAAAGAATTAACTTTTCTTTATTTTATAACTTATGGAATTAATTAAGGTTACATTTTATTTATTTATTATTTAATGAAGAGACTCTTGGTCCTCCATAACTTGAGGACAAATTATGGAGTCATAACACCAATTAATTAGAACTAGACTCTTCATTTTGTAACCTTTGCCAACTTTTATGAGTTTTATGAAACTTAAATGTAACTTTTCATATAACTTGAGAGAATTCACTCAGCTTTTCTATTAATCTACGCAACTCTTAGATTAATTTTGATTGAAAACAACTATTTCACTCAGCTTTTCTATTAATCTACGCAACTCATAAGAACAAGATAATTCAAATCAAACTTTTTCATGTAATTAGTCTAAACCTTAAACTAATACAAAACATGAATCTATTGACATTTATCTTTTAAATTTGATTAGCATTAACATTACCACATCAAAAGCAAGTTTATAAATTCAAAAACATCTTAGGGTAATGTTGCTAGTCCATTTCTAGCTAAAAAAGTCGAATATATGCTGTCTGGGGCTCCAACTCGTCGAGTGCACGATCCAACTTGGTGAGTTGGATGCTTTTTGCCTTGGACTCGGCAAGTCTGCTGGGCAGATAGCATCAAAACTCGATTTTTCAGCTCCATTTGCAAGTATAACAAGAAAACAAGCCTAGGCTCTGATACCACTGTTGGGTTATGAGCATTCTAACACTCCTAAGTGTACATGCAACCCTAAGTACCTTGGATCTATGTTTTCTCTATTATACATGCAAATAATAACTTTCCAAGGTATTATCCTAATCTAGCATACAAAACAATGAATGTAACAAGATTGAATACATACCTCTTTGATGTAGGAAGTCTTCATGAAGCTTGAGTGCCTAGTGCCCCAAGTGTGACACCTGAAATGGTTCACACAACATCAAATACACTTGGAATAACTTGAGAGAATTCTACACTTCATGAAAATCGGCTAGCCCTTTCTTACTCTCTCTAGTGGCCGATTTTGGTCAAGAATAAGATGCTTATATAGTTTGGGATACACCATGTAAACCCTAATTGACATGGCCTTTCATTTCCATGATCCATGGGTACAAAAACACCATGGAATATCCATGGAGCATCATATGGGTTTTAGCCCAACTAGATAATCCATGGAGCCTTAGCTCACTATATAAGTATGGATGATTTGTACAATCAACCCATATATTTAATTAGTCTTCTTTTGATCACTTAATTAATCCTAGATTAATTCTTGATCAATACTAATGAAATAATCTTATTATTCTTATTATTAATATACTAGAACTTATAATATATTAGTAACCATCAGCGTCTTATTTCTCTCATTATAGTCTATCCAAGTGCATGATGCCATGCAACCCAAATGGACAATGCCGGGTCGGGTCAAGTCTTACCAGTTATAGTTATGGACTTAGACATTAATCCAACAGCTACAAGTTAGTATCAGAGCCCTGGTTTGAGGGATTCGGACACACTCTTGGGGGTGTATGGACTCAAACTAAGGGACTGAAAGATCTTTCAAGGAAAAATGGTTTTCTAAAGTTTAAACTGAGAAATTTTTTAGAAAGATAAAGTGTGTGATGCGTGCGACCGGCAGGGCTGAAGTAAGTTTTCCCCAAGATATCTATACTTGTTATGTTATGTTATATGGTTTTGATTCAGAGAACTGAATGCTAGAATAGAACTAAGGATGTTGGAGGATGCCTTGTGTGCCTGATATATGATTCTGAGAATTGCATGCTAGTTAGGGATAAGGATCTAGGAAGGATGCTTTATGTGCATGTCGCATGAGCTGTATACTAGGACTGTTTAGTTAGCAGTAGGGTGGCCTGTGTAGGTTATGCCTAGTTTAGTTACTCAAAGCACAAATGCTGCTTGCTTTGTGCTATGGGGGTTCTGACTAGGTTTAACTAACTTAGGAGCGGATATGCATGTATCTGCAAGCTAGTTAGGGGGAGATGGTGGGGACTCCTAGTGCAACTGATGGCGGAGGGTAGGTCAGAGAGTGCCCTATGGAAGCCTAGGATGAGGTCAAAGGAAAGGGTATCGGTAAAAAGGGACTTGGTGACGTCGAAGAAATTCTTGAGGAAAGTATGGATAGATGTGGAAGGTAGTATGGGCCCGTACTACTGAAAGCAGAGGATCAGTACTTGAATCAAGGAGGGCTTAGATGGAACCGGGAAACTTGGAAAGTGTGTGAGACCTCCAAAAGTATATGTGACCCTGACTTTCGTATTTTATTGTTTCAGAATGGTGGTCATGCGACATGGGGCAGGAGGTTCAGGATCTGGGTCAGGATCGGGCTCGGGGGCAGGGTCCGAGCATGTAGATGATGAGTTGCGCGAGTTCATTGCGTCCGGGATCATGAGGGGTATCCTTGATGCGATGCCGGTTATCTTTGGGTCAATCAAGGAGGGGATCATTGAGCTGATGGAGGATCGCCTCAGGGCGTTCCGGAGAGACATGTCGACTAGCCAGTCAGGACCACACACACTATCTTTTACGGACTTTAGAGGGAGTGGTGCGCCAGATTTCCATGGGGCGAAGGACCCCATTGCTACCAGACGATGGATTACGAACATTGAGTCTACACAACTAACCAACTTCTGCCCTGAGGGGTTGAAGGTATGATTTGCAGCAGGGTGTTTGAGGGACTGGGCTAAGGATTGGTGGGAGTTGGTTAGTGACTCTCTGGGAGTCTCGGCTTTTAAGGCTATGACATGGTTAGATTTTGTGACTCGGTTCAGACCAGAGTTTGCGCCAGCTGTAGAGCTTCAGCAGCTGGCCAGGGAATTCTTGTATTTGAGACACACTATGGAGACTGTGGTGGAGATCACCGCCATGTTCCGGGAGAGGGCTTTGTTGGTGCCCCAGTATGCGGGTGATAAGGACATGAAGAGGACCTACTACCATGACATGCTACGAGCTAACATCCGGGAGCATGTCATTTTTTCAGCTTGCCCTACCCTGGATTCCATGATTGCCAGGGCTAGGGAGAGGGAGATTGATCTGGAGAACATCTGGAAGAGGAAGGAAGAGGAGTGGCAAACGGCTGGGGCTTCGGGGAAGAAGCCCAAGGGATCCGATGATAGGCTGAAAGGCCAGTCAGGGCGGGACCGCTGTGGGAAATGTGGTCGGTCACACGAGGGAGCTTGTCGCACTGGGCCGGGTTCAGGCTGCTATAAGTGCGGCAAGGTTGGGCATTTTAGCAGGGATTGTACTAACCCTACCCCGGCGATACAGATGTCAAACCTGATTTGCTTTCATTTCAATCAGAAGTGCCGTAAAAAGGCCAATTTCCCTAGATTGGCAGCAGCAGCGGCACCGGAAGTGGCACTGAATCTAGCGACGGGTTGGGTTGTGGATGGCCGGAAGGTCAAGATGGAGGCTCTAGTGGTTCAGAGCCAAGCATTTCAGCTGACAACCGAGGAGGCACGCGTTGCACCCGATGTGGTGATGGGTATGATTTCTTATCCTTATGCTTTTCTAGTATATCACTGTGATTTTGATATATCATGTGCCTTGCTTAGGATCATTCCATGTGAACGGAATCCTAGTTCAGGTGTTGTTTGATTTGGGTGACACCCGATCATTTGTCTCTCTTGCGCTTAGCAAGAATGGAATCTTCGGGTATGTTGGATTGCCCTCTAGAGGTCGAGCTTGCAGACAACCGGTCGGTACGAGCATCGGAGGTCTATCGGGACTGTATTTTGAGGTTGTTCAAGGAGTGTTACCTGGTAGACCTAGTTCCTATTTCGCTAAGGGGGAACAAGGTGATTATATGAATGGATTGGTTGAGCCCCAATAGGGTAGTGATAGATTGCGCGCATCAACTGGTTCGGATCAGAACCCCAAGAAGGGGAGAGTTGGTAGTTCAGGGCGAGAGGCCGCAGCGAGGACCAACAGTATGTTTAGCAGAGAGAGCTAGGCGTTACCTTTAGCACGGTTGCACAGGATATGTCGCCTACGTTATGGACACCTGGGAGGCGGGTAAGGAGACGGTGGACGATGTGCCCGTGGTGTGAGGCGCCAATCTTAGCCCTGCTAGAGCGCATGTAGGATTTTCTTGTGTATTGTGATGCGCCATCTCAGAATTGGGCGCAGTTCTGATGCAGAGAGGGCATGTTATTGCCTATGCATCAACGCTGTTGAAGCCTCACGAGGAGAACTACCAGACACACGATTTGGAGTTGGGGGCTGTTGTTTTCGCCCTCAAGATTTGGCGTCATTAACTCTATAGGGTTTGCTGTACTATCTACACGGACCATAAGAGTTTGAGGTACCTCATGGACCAGCCAAATCTAAATATGAGGCAGCGTTGGTGGATGGACGTGGTAAACGATTACGATTAGGAGATCCTTTATCACCCGGGAAAGGCCAATGTGGTGGTCAACACGCTTAACCACAAGGCAGCACCGATCAGGGATATCTACCTGAGGATGACGGTGGTGACTCCGCTGTTGGAGCTGATTCTGGAGTCCGAGCAGGAGGCCATGAAGGAGGAACATCGGAAGAGTGAGCAGATTGTGGGTCAGGTTTCTTCCTTTGACTATGACTGCCGGGGGTTGTTGACTCTGCACCATAGGGTGTGGGTCCCATATTATGGGGGTGTGCGCCAGATATTGACAGAGGAGCCACACAAATCTCGATTCCTCATTCACCCTAGGGCGACGAAGATGTATATGGATCTTTGTGTGGAGTATTGGTGTCCCTACATGAAGCGGGATGTGGCATGGTATGTAGAGTGGTGCTGGACCTGCAGGAAGCTCAAGGCCGAGCATCAGAGACCTCACGGCATGATGCAAGCGTTGGATATTCCATTGTGGAAATTGGAAGACATCAGCATGGATTTTATCACTAAGCTTCCCAGGACTGCGCGGGGAATGGATTCGATCTTGGTTATCGTCGATCGATTGACCAAGAGCACCCATTTTATCCTGATTCAGGAGAGCATCTCGGTCGAGAAGTTGATCGGCATCTATATCCGGGAGGTGGTTGCGCGACACGGTGCGCCAGTTTTTGTGATTTCCGACAGGGATGTGCGGTTCACTTCCAGGTTTTGGAGGAAATTTCATGACGAGTTTGGTACTCATCTACATTTTAGCACCGCCTTTCACCCGCAGACATATGGACAGAGTGAGCGGACTATCCAGACTTTGGAAGATATGTTGCGGGCGTGTGTCTTAGAATTTGGAGGTAGTTTGGATACTTACCTTCCTTTGGCTGAGTACTCATAAAACAATAGCTATCACGGGAGTATTCACCGTCCTCCCTTCGAGATGTTGTACTGGAGGAAGTGCATGACCCCGATATGTTAGGTTGAGGTTGGTCAGAGGGTTACGGGGAGTACTGAAGTGGTACTTAAGACTACAGAGAGGATCCAGCAGGTCCGGAGCAAGCTTCAGACTACTCAGAGTCGGCAGAAAAGTTTTGCCAACAAGCGACGATCCGACATGAAATTCCAGGTCGGGGATATGGTGCTCCTGAAGGTGTCACCTTGGAAGGGTGTCATTCGATTCAGGAAGCGGGGAAAGTTAGGCCCTAGGTATATTGGACCTTTCAGGGTTGTAGCCTGGGTGGGCAAGGTGGCATATAGGCTGGATCTGCCAACCAAACTCAATCAGATTCATAACACCTTTCACGTTTCCCAGTTGTGGAAATTTTTGGTGGACGATTTGGCAGTAGTGCCTTTAGAGGACATTCAGGTTGACGACAGCCTGAACTACATCGAGCGGCTAGTAGCTATCCTTGACAGGAAGTTAAAGGATCTGAGGAACAAGAGAGTTGAGCTAGTAAAGGTGCAGTGGCAGCACCGAAAGGGCTCGGAGTGGACTTAGGAGCCGGTGGATGAGATGATGGAGCTTTACCCAGAGCTTATGCAAGAAGAAGCAACATACTTCGAGGACGAAGTCTAAAATAAGTGGGGGAGATTTGTAACACCTGGTTCTTGGTACGTATTTTTAAATTAAGCATTTTGCATTTTTTCTTGGGACTCGACGAGTTGGTGTCCCAACTTGTCGAGTAGAAGCGATTTGGACACGGGAGTTAAGTGGTTGAATCGGCGAATCAGGGACCGGACTCGACGAGTCCATTCTGTCTGGACAAAAACCCTAATATGAGGGTTTTCACCTTATATAAACACATTAAGTCAACCTCCCTTGTTCCTAACACTCTCTTAGATCTGCATGTCGAAACCCAAGCCGATTGTGTGTGTGTGTTAAGGCCATTTTGTTGCTTTTGTTGACTTATTAAGCTTGAAAGGAAGAAGAGCAGCTTGAGTATTCAACTTAGGTTTGTGGATCCATATATCTCATTCCATCTTCAGCTTAATCAAGGTAAAATGCTCCTGCTTTGGTCTTCCATTTGGTTGTTCATCTTTAGATTGTTGATCTTGGGTGCATTTAGGGCTTTTAAGCCATTTTTGGATTTAAAGGGTGTTATGTGGACTCCAGTCTTCAGATATGGGCCTTAAGAGGGGTCTCATGGCATAACGGTGCCAACTTTAGGGCCATGAGAGGCCCATGCACATTCTAGGAAACTTTATATGGATTTTTCAGCTAAAAACCCCATGCATGTGCATCAAGTTTGGAACTTTACGTATAAAATGGACATTAGGAGGCCATATCTATGTTTTTGGTGTGTTAGACCTCATTTAAATCGACTGTATGGAATTGGTCAAAGTTGGACTCGGCGAGTTGCTCTTAGCAATCGACGCGTCGGTGACCATTGTGCTTCGAAACCCATTCGGTGAATGGTTAAGTGTTAGGAAGGAAGTCCCTTGTGGGTTTAGATGCAAAAAGGGACCTGGAAGTCATGGGAATCGGCGAGTGGTATGAGCAGACTCGACGAGTCCATAGCAATCTCCCAATCTTTGAAGATGGACTTGACGAGTTGTTCAAACAACTCGGTGAGTCATAGACTGGAAAAGTTCTTATGTTGGAGATGAACTCGTCGAGTTCAAGTAGGAACTCGGCGAGTCGGATGAAGATGGTCCCGATGTTATGATTGAAGGAGAACCCGTCGAGTTTTTGCTAGAATCGATGAGTGGAGCCGGGGTTTTGTGTGGGATTATAGAAGCATGGACTCGATGAGTTGGTAGGCCAACTCGGCAAGTCAGGTCAACTTAATGTTGACTTTGACCAATGTTCACTTTGACTGAACTTAGGCTAACCCTGTTTGGGGTTGTATGTGGTATGTGTTGACTTGAAGGTTGTCGTGTAGGGATCAAGGAGTCGTTGGGAGTTGACTTGTGCACCGAGGATAGTTCAGACATTGGACGACATTGAGGTGAGTTACCTTCCAGTAGGGGTTGGTCTAAGGCCATAATGCCGACCCACCAAAAAGGGGTATTTAAAAGATAATGGTCTTTGTGATAATTATCTTGGTCTGGTTATGTGTTGGTTATGAGGTTTATCTAGATAGTATGTTATGTGTATGGTAGGTATTATTTTCCCTGATAGTGGTCCTTAGGACCCTATGGTAGGTCAGTACCCGGATATGCCTGATTGTATGCTTATATTTGTTGATTGTATGCTAGTGGTAGGGATGAGATAGTCTCCGGTTACTGGTTGAAAGATACCGATGTTGATTACCGGTTGAAAGATATCGATGATGGTTACCGGTTGAAAGATACCGTTGAAGGTTATCGGTTGAAAGATACCGACGATATTGTATGGTATGTGGTATGATGGGGGAACTCAGTAAGCTTTGTGCTTATAGTTTTGGTTTTGGTTTCAGGCACCTCTTCATCGATGGGGAAAGAGCCGGCGGTGTAGCAGCGCATCAGACACACACATGTTTTTGCAAGAAGTTTTTGGGACTGCACTTTGATTTTTAAATACTTATGATGTTATGGTTTGAAATACAACATTATGACTTTGTAATGAAATGTCTTATTGACAAGGTTTTGGTAAAATGTTTATTAAATGCGTTAATTTAAAAATGAAATTTTTGGCCTTGAAATTTGGGTCGTTACAATTATACACGTAAGCATTAATATAGTTTTTGTAAGACATTGTTTAGTTTCTTTTTATTTAAGCAATACTGTTAAAGTCCTGATATTATAATCAGAATCTCCGGACAGGGAGCGATGCATATGTGTATAGATCTATACGGGATTTACAATCCCGCACTGAAACTATTTAGAGTTAGATTGGTATGCTTACGAGTGACAAATGCCATTACAGTTCTGACGCCTTCAAAGCATCATATCAGGCCCACTAGTCTTAGTATGGTTATAATAACTGAGAAAATGATATTAAATAATATGTTTAGTGTATGGATAATTAAACCAAGGAGTACGAATACATAGTACCAGTTTTACAATAATACGATTTACACTATTACATTACAATTTACAATTACAATTGGTGGAGCCAGGCACAGTTAGACTTACAGGGTTTTTAAAGAGTACAATTACAGAAATTGGAAAAACAGTCTTTTTATAGTTTTATTATGAACTAAAACTATGTTATTGATGGACTATGATCATAACACCATTCCTATGGTGTTAATGCAACCGTAATTGCTTTAATCTAGGTTTTTCTAATTTGAACATATAACACTGAATACCAAAGCAATAAACGCTAATTCACTACCATACAAATCTGCAAATTACATATCAATAGGGTTAGGAATATCACCTTGATGTTTATGTAGCAATAACAATCACAAACCTCTTTAATCTTGACTTTTGAAAGCCTAGTGCCCCATGTGTTGCACCTCTAATGGAGTCACAAACACCATAAGCAACAAGAATGAACGAGAGAGAGAGAGAGAGAGAGAGAGAGAGAGAGAGAGAGAGAGAGAGAGAAACAGAGAGAAGAGAGGCACCAAAAAATCCAAGATACTCTTAGGAATAAATAGCCATGTTATGGGAGCCCTAGGGGTCCTTATATTGTTGAGGCTAGTAGGGTTTTCAACATGGAAACCCTAATCTAGTTGCTTAGTCCTTAAGCAGCCTAAAGATCCTTCCAGAAGGCCCCTTGGACGATTTCTATATGGACTCCCATATAGAATTCGTCCATTGCTTCCTTAAGGATCTTAAGCCCAACTCTATAACTATCTTATAATTATAGTATATGTCCCCTTAATTTAATTAATCTCTTCTGACCATAAAATCCATTCTAAATTAATTCTTGATCACTATTAATTAAGCAATATGGTTTCTCCTTTAATATATTACTCACATAATATATTAATAAATCATATTAAATCCTCTTTCTCCTTAATTCATCCTATCAGTTGCTATTGTGAAGGTAACCCAAAAGGACCATGCTCACAATCCGGTCAATTACATACCTAAATAGTTATTGTCGTAGATACCTACTCTAACAGTCTCCTTCTTGGATAATTCTAATAACTATTTTGCAAGTACAACTTTAGAACCTAATTAGCAATTGTAGCTTTCAAAAGATGTTGTTAACTCTGATCTTATCAGTAACGCATCCTTTAGATAAGGGATCATATATTCCTCGATTCTAGATATCATATAGACGTGAGACATTGATTATAATCATTCTCTTTAGTCTATGTTGTCACACCCCGAAAACCGAAGGTGGAAACATTTCCGGGGTTGACTCCACGTTGAGTATCAAATCCAATGCACATAGTAAGTAAAGTAAAACAACCAATACATTACATAAGAAAAGTTTTAAAGTTGTTTAAAAAAGTAAAGTTTGTATAGTTGTGATACATAGTATATATATGAACAAAACGAAATGGGTCTTCATGTACTCCGTCTTCAAGAAAAAAGGATCTTCGGGTACCTGTTCTAACGCTGACCTGAGAACACAAGCGGTTTAAAAATCAGCATAAACTGGTGAGGTTTCAAGTTTCCTTTCAATATCTGAAATGTTATGTATACCAAGAAAATCCCGTATTTTCTTAGTAGTTGGTTGTTGTTTCACCAGTGTAAAGTATAGTAAGTTTGTACACTGAAAACATGTCTGCTCATGTGAAAATGTATAGTTTGGTTATCCGACTTGTTAAACTGTTCTGTTTACTTATCATGTATTCCCAGGAAAGTCCCATACTTTCTTTATTGTATATTACCAATTGTAAAAGATGTAATGTTATCCAGTTTGTTACTCTTTCTAGTTATGTAAGTGTTACCCAGGAAAGCCCCATGGTTTCTTGCATATTGGTTTCTAATGTGAATGATGTAAAAGATGTAAAAGATGTAAACATGGTTAGGTTCCATGTTTTCCCAGGAAAGTCCCATACTTTCCTGAATGTTAATTATCGTACGTGAAAGATGTAAAAGATGTATGAAGTGGTTTATTATTACTATAAGTAAATCTCTGTTATCCTAATTGCCAGTTCCTTAACCATACGGTAGACTAAAACCTGTGGCAATAAGTAGTCCACATATTTATGACTTTCGTCACCCTTGAACCATTTCGGTTCGGCTGTAGCTAGCAACCAGGTGTGGGCTAGTCAGCCCCGTATAGATCTATACACTCAAGTCACACTCTATAAATACCAGAGATTCTGGTTACGGGTGTAGTCCTCCACTCGCGTATCTCTGTGGAGTGTTCGCCGAGGACGTGTCTCCAATCATACATGATTAACAAATTTACGAGTAATAATATGATAGTCCTCCACTCGCGTATATATGTGGAGTCTTACCGAGGACAAAACAGTTTACAGATATTATATTCAAATGTCTAATGTCATGCTTTTAACTGATAAAATATGGAAAACCATTTGTGAAATATATGTAAGACATAATAGTTTAAAGACCTATTTCACAAATATATGTTACGTGATCTGCATGTTCAAATGGTTATCAGTTGTGGTAATCAGTATTAAAAGCATATGAAATATGAAACACACATTTGAAAACATGTTTTGAGTACAAGAATTCCCTTGTACTTTGCTTGTGTTCCCCCTGAAAACAGTGAAAACAGTGAAAAAGGGTAGGGGTATGAACTCACCGAACTCGGAAATGCGTCAGTTTTGGATACTAGACGTTGGTTCGGGGTTTGTTTACTTGCGATGTCCCTATGTAAAATGAAATAATGTCCATTTATATACAATTAGGGATACATTCACTAATCATATGGAACATTACACTCCAACGAGGTTAAACACCTCAAAACGAGCGTTTGGAGTGACTCGGGTGACATCTTCGGATGTGTAATGGCACTAGGGACTTGGGACTTGAGTTTACTCCCCAAGACTAAACATTTTAAGGAGTTTACAGCCACAAAACACACACACACACATGAGTTTACGGCCGTAAACTCAATTTGGTGTCATTTTGAGTGTTTAATGGCTTAAATGGACATGGGGATTGTTGGAATGGATTTCTAAAATGCCTTGGAATGAATTAAATGTAATTATACCACTTAGAAGGGAGTTTATGGCCACCACTTTGGAGTTTACAGCCGTAAACTACCCATGGTCAAGAGAATTTTTTTTAAGCTACAAAGGACAATCACATGTGATTTTAGTTAATTTTCCAAGCCTTGTTATGAATTTAGAACACCATTAAACATACTTTTAGGAGTTTACGGCCTAGAGGCATGTTCTATGGCCGTAAACTCTCCTATACTCATGAAAAGTTAGTTTTTGATGCTTAAAACAATCACATGTGATTCTAGAAATTTATGCAAGCCATTAGAGTGAATTTGATGCATCATTTAACATAGTTTTATGAGTTTACGGCCAAGGGTGTGTTCCTAGGCTGTAAACTCCTATAAATGGCATCTTTGATGTGTTACAAACCCTTAAACTATTTTTAGATGCATCTGGATTTTACAACAAGGCCATTTGTTGAGTTTCAAAGCATTTGGACATGTTTTAAGTCACTTAATCCCCATTTTAGAGGAGTTTACGGCCCAAGAAGGAGTCTTGGCTGTAAACTCTTGTTTGTCCCATATAATTCATGTTTAATGTGTTCCAAGTCCATATTAGCAAGCCTTAAGGTCATATCTAAGTCCCAACTATGATTTGGAAGGGTAAATTTGGCTCAAAAACCTCATTTTGAGGAGTTTACGGCCCAAGCATGATCCTTGGCCGTAAACTCATGTTCTTGGTCCCAAAACTTAATTTAAACATCAATTTGAAGGCTAAAGATGTTAGATAACAAGTTAGGGATGTTACCTCTCTGATTGGAAGCCTTAAATCTTTGTTTTGGACCTTTGATTATGGATGAGGAGAGAGGTTGGGAGAGTTTTATGAGAAAATGGCCAAAGGCTTCAAATGGAGGCTTAAGACACATTATATAGTGTCTAAGTTGTGGACACGGTGGAGTTCTACCCGATACCGGCGTTAGACGTAGCTTTTGGTCGTACCCGATTGAGTTGCCGTAACCCGATACGGTAAATTCTAGAAATATTGCGATCACTAAAGTTGGGTGTTAAAATGATTTCTAAATGTATTAAGACACCCATTAAGTCATTTTAAATACGTACCAATTAATGACTTAATTAAACGGAAGATCGGAAATCGAATTTGGAAACGACGATTGGTTGCGTGAATTGTCCTACGAAAGAGTTACAAGAGATGATACGGAAATTTCGGGTTGTTACATTACCCCCCCCCCCCCCATTAAAGGGAATTTCGTCCCGAAATTCAAAGTTTAAAACACAAGACAAGATACAAATCATGGATCTGGAAAGAGTTGTGGATACCTCCGTTTCATTGAATCTTCCCGTTCCTAAGTGAATTCCGGTCCCCGCTTGGCATTCCAGCGAACCTTCACTAACGGGATGCGACTTTGTTTTGTACGTTTGACTTCTCGATCCATGATTTCGATCGGTTCCTCCACAAAGTTGAGGTTTTCATTGATCTCGATCTCGTCTATGGGAATCGTTAGGGTTTCATCGGATAGGCACTTGTTGAGATTTGAAACATGGAAGACAGGATGAATGTTACTGAGTTCGTGAGGTAAGGAAAGTTTATAGGCAACTAGACCGATCCTAGAGAGGATCTCGAAGGGTCCAATGTACCTTGGATTAAGTTTCCCACGCTTACCAAAGCGTGCGGTGCCTTTCCAGGGTGAGACCTTCAACAGGACACGGTCTCCAACCTGGAATTCTAGTGGTTTCCGACGATTATCAGCGTAACTCTTTTGGTGATCTCGTGAAGCTTTCAGTCGGTTACGGATTTGAATGATCTTTTCGGTGGTTTCACGGATGATTTCAGGACCAGTGAGAACACTGTCGGGGACTCGACTCCTGGCCAACTGTGTATCCCCTCCCTCGGTCCAGCACAGAGGGGATCTGCACTTACGACCGTATAGGGCTTCAAACGGAGTAGCCCTAATGCTGGTGTGGTAACCGTTGTTGTATGAGAATTCAATCAAAGATAGATGTGTGTCCATGAAACAGTGAACTCCGTCACCTCTGATCTCAATTTTCTTTTCCATTCCTCTCAAGGTTTCATTCGACATGTTCTCGGGTTTGAGGGCTGTTAAATGGGCTTCACGGATTTGCATGGGTAGGTTGGAATGGATGGTCATCGTCTGGTTCTTCACATTGTGGCCTGCATTATCCTTTTGGCTAAGGGCATCTGCTACCACATTGGCCTTGCCGGGGTGGTAACGGATTTCACACTCATAATCACTGAGTAGTTCTACCCATCGCCGTTGCCTCATGTTCAAGTCTTTCTGATCAAAGATGTGCTGCAGGCTCTTGTGATCAGTGAAGATTGTGCACTTGGTTCCGTAGAGATAATGTCTCCAACTTCAATGCAAAGACTACGACTCCTAGTTCCAAGTCATGTGTGGTATAGTTGAGCTCGTGTGCTTACAGCTGTCTTGAGGCATAAGCAATCACTTTTCCTCTTTGCATAAGCACACAGCCTAAGCCTTGATGAGACGCATCGCAGTAGACAACGAAGTCCTCTATCCCTTCAGGCAAGGACAGAACAGGTGCGCTGCATAAGGGTCTCTTCAACGTTTGGAATGCAGTTTCTTGTTTATCACTCCAACAAAAGGGTACACCTTTCTATGTTAGAGTGGTTAAAGGTTTGGCGATTTTGGAAAAATTCTGAATGAATCTCTAATAGTAGCCGGCGAGACCCAAGAATTGACGGATTTCTGTGGACGTCTTCGGTGCCGACCAATTCTCTATCGCTTTAATCTTGGAAGGATCCACGTGAATTCCCTCCTCGCTTACCACGTGACCGAGGAAAGTTACCTTCCGTATCCAGAATTCACACTTGGAAAATTTTGCGTATAGCTTTTCGGATCTAAGGGTCTCCAACACTAACCTCAAGTGTTGCTTATGGTCTTCTTCGCTTCGGGAGTAGACGAGGATGTCGTCAATGAACACGATGATGAACTTGTCTAAGAAGGGACGGCACACCCGGTTCATCTGGTCCATGAACACAGCCGGTGCATTGGTTAGACCGAAGGGCATCACTACGAACTCGTAGTGTCCATACCGAGTCCTAAAATCTGTTTTGGAAACATCATTCTCCTGGACTCGTAACTGATGGTACCCTAACCGTAGATCTATCTTTGAGAAATAGCTTGCTCCCTGGAGTTGATCGAAGAGGTCATCTATTCGTGGAAGAGGATATCGGTTCTTAATGGTCAACTTGTTCAACTCATGGTAGTCGATACACATCCGAAAGGATCCATCTTTCTTCTTGACAAATAGTACCGGAGCTCCCCAGGGTGAGGAACTCGGTCTAATGAATCCTTTACTGAGCAACTCATTGAGTTGACTGGATAACTCCTGCATTTCTGCTGGAGCTAAGGGATATGGAGACTTTGCTACGGGGGTAGCTCTAGGATTTAGGTCAATACGGAATTCGACTTGACGTTCGGGAGGAATTCCTGGAAGCTCATCGGGAAACACATCAGGAAAGTTACAGACTTCGGGGATGCTCGCGAGGTCTCTAACTTCTTGTTTCTCGTTGATCACATGGGCTAAGAATGCAGTGCACTCCTTTCGTAGGAGCTTTCAGGCTTTGATGCAGGAAATGATATGAAGATTGGAACTAGGTTTTTTTAACCATAGATTACGAGAGTTTGATCCGAAGGAAGATTGAGACGAATGGCTTTTTCATAACAAAGGATATCAGCATGATTGGGACTCAACCAATCCATGCCAATGATAACAGCAAAGCTCTTAATGGAAATGGGCATGAGATCTATAGGAAATGAGTGATCATTTAGGGTAAGCGTACAACCTATGAATACATCGTTAGCGCTTTCTTTCTCACCGTTAGCCATCTCGATGGTAAACGTTTTAGTTAGTGGTTGAGGATTATGTTTTAGATTACGTTTGAATGCATGACTAACAAAACTCCTTTCAGCACACGAATCGAAAAGAATACTAGCATATGAGTTGTCGAGAAAGAATGTATCCGAAACAACAGTGGGATCAGCAACTGCTTCCTCCCTTCCCATGGTTAGAACCCTTCTATTGTTATCAGTAGTTGACTTCTTGGGGCAGTTCCTTTTAAAGTGTCCAACTTCTCGACAATTATAGCAGGCTTGACTAACACCCGTTCCAAATGATTGGTTGGCCGATTGGGTAGGAGTTTTGCAGAATCGAACTGTGTTCGCTTTCTTACCACAGTTGGTACAGGATAGTTCTCGGCAGGGACCAGGATGATGATGGTATTTGCACTTGTCACACAGAGGAAGATTACCAGCATATTTACTGGTAGGAGTTGGAGCTATGGATCCCACAACAGAAGCAGCAACAACAAGAGTAGTAGCAGCATGGACTACTACAGTTTGTTGTTTCTTGGAAGATCCTTGAGAAGATTGACCCTTTTTCTTCTTCCAGAATTTTCTCTTTTCGCCACTCCTTTGAGTCGGCTCAGAAGTGGTAGTGATTTCCTTAACGTCATCGCTGTGATCAATCAGAGTTTGAACTAAAGTCTTGGCACTATCATAGGTATCCGGGCGAGCAGCCAAAACATGACTTTTTGTCGGTTGGGATAACCCCGAAATGAACCTTTCGATCTTCTTGTTCTCAGGAGTGACTAATCCCGGGCAGAGAAGTGCGAGATCATCGAATCGGGAAGTGTATGCAGCAATGTCGGAACCTTTCATCTTCAAGTTCCAGAGCTCGTGCTCTAGTTTCTGCATTTCACCATGGGGGTAGTACTCAGCAATGAGGAGTTCTTTCATGGCTTCCCAACCCATGGCATTGGCTATAGGTAAGGTCATAGATTTGACTCAGCCATTCCACCAGGTCAAGGCTTTATCAACGAAGGTACAAGCTGCAAATTTAACTTTATCGGACTCCGCACAAGCACAAATTTCAAAGATGGACTCGATTTTCTCGAACCATCGGGATAAGGAAATGACACCTCCAGTTCCATTGAAGGATGTTGGTTTCGCGTTCATGAAATCCTTATAGGAACCCCCTCTTTGGTGTCCTTGGCTAACTTCGGGGTTCTGAGATTGGGGACCACCTCCTGAACCACTAGGGTTCATTTGTGACATGGCTGCCAACATTGAGGCTGTCATGACCGTCTGGAGTGATGCTAGGTCAAATTGGGAAGGAGGTGGCGGCGTTGAAGGATTGTTGTTGTTCTTTGAGCTGGGTCTCTTTATTGGAGGAAAGCGTTATCGAAACAGATAATTTATCGCTAAGAATAATCACAGAAAGCCACTCGAATAAGGATTTCTATAGAGGATTGGGATCGAGAAATACTCCCATAGTATTTCATGAATTAATTACGACAATGGTTCGATGTTTGGGATATTAGGGTAAGTTTTTGGCATGCCGCATACCACAGTCACTCCCAAGCACATGTTGGCTGTGTCTCAAATGAATATAGTTAGCCAGGCTATATTGACCCTAGACACGACTACATAACTGCCCGGGTTTAACCATAGTACACAACACCCAATTACTTATGTTCTGTTCTACTTGTGGTTACGGATGACGACGGTTCGGTATACTTGTATACTTTTGAAAATACTTATAGTTTGAAGATACTTTTAATTCAGAGCACTTAGGCCCTTTAGTGTTTATAGTTTTATACCATGTAAGGTTTGGTATACTTCATTCACTATAAACAAGGGCTCTGATACCAATCTGTCACACCCCAAAAACCGAAGGCGGAAACATTTCCGGGGTTGACTTCACGTTGAGTATCAAATCCAATGCACATAGTAAGTAAAGTAAAACAACCAATACATTACATAAGAAAAGTTTTACAGTTGTTTCAAAAAGTAATGTTTGTATAGTTGTGATACATAGTATATATATGAACAAAACGAAACGGGTCTTCATGTACTCCGTCTTCAAGCAAAAAGGATCTTTGGGTACCTGTTTTAACGCTGACCTGAGAACACAAGCGGTTTAAAAATCAGCATAAAGCTGGTGAGTTCATAAGCGGTTTTTGTTTGTGAAAATGTTTCAAGTTTCCTTTCTATTTCTGAAATGTTATGTATACCAAGAAAATCCCGTATTTTCTTAGGATTTGGTTGTTGTTTCACCAATGTAAAGTATAGTAAGTTTGTACACTGAAAACATGTCTACTCATGTGAAAATGTATAGTTTGGTTATCCGACTTGTTAAACTGTTCTGTTTACTTATCATGTATTCCCAGGAAAGTCCCATACTTTCCTTATTGTATATTACCAATTGTAAAAGATGTAATGTTATCCAGTTTGTTACTCTTTCTAGTTATGTAAGTGTTACCCAGGAAAGCCCCATGCTTTCATGCATATTGGTTTGCAATGTGAATGATGTAAAAGATGTAAACATGGTTAGGTTCCATGTTTTCCCAGGAAAGTCCCATACTTTCCTGAATGTTAATTATGGTACGTGAAAGATGTAAAATATGTATGAAGTGGTTTATTATTACTATAAGTAAATCTATGTTCTCCTAATTGCGAGTTCCATAACCATATGATAGACTAAAACCTGTGGCAATAAGTAGTCCACATACTTATGACTTTCAAATGTCTAATGTCATGCTTTTTACTGATAAAATATGGAAAACCATTTGTGAAATATATGTAAGAAATAACAGTTTAAAGACCTATTTCACAAATATATGTTACGTGATCTGCATGTTCAAATGGTTATCAGTTGTGGTAATCAGTATTAAAAGCATATGAAATATGAAACACACATTTGAAAACATGTTTTGAGTACAAGAATTCCCTTGTACTTTGCTTGTGTTCCCCCCTGAAAACAGTGAAAACAGTGAAAAAGGGTAGGGGTATGAACTCACCGAACTCGAAAATGCGTCGGTTTTGGATACTAGACATTGGTTCGGGGTTTGTTTACTCGCGATGTCCCTATGTAAAATGAAATAATGTCCATATATATACAATTAGGGATACATTCACTAATCATATGGAACATTACACTCCAACGAGGTTAAACACCTCAAAACGAGCGTTTGGAGTGACCCAGGTGACATCTTCGGATGTGTAATGGCACTAGGGACTTGGGACTTGAGTTTACTCCCCAAGACTAAACATTTTAAGGAGTTTACAGCCACAAAACACACACACACACATGAGTTTACGGCCGTAAACTCGTGTTGGTGTCATTTTGAGTGTTTAATGGCTTAAATGGACATGGGGATTGTTAGAATGGATTTCTAAAATGCCTTGGAATGAATTAAATGTAATTATACCACTTAGAAGGGAGTTTACAGCCACCACTTTGGATTTTACGGCCGTAAACTACCCATGGTCAAGAGAAATTTTTTTAAGCTACAAAGGACAATCACATGTGGTTTTAGTTAATTTTCCAAGCCTTGTTATGAATTTAGAACACCATTAAACATACTTTTAGGAGTTTACGGCCTAGAGGCATGTTCTATGGCCGTAAACTCTCCTATACTCATGAAAAGTTAGTTTTTGATGCTTAAAACAATCACATGTGATTCTAGAAATTTATGCAAGCCATTAGATTGAATTTGATGCATCATTTAACATAGTTTTATGAGTTTACGGCCAAGGGTATGTTCCTAGGCCGTAAACTCCTATAAATGGCATCTTTGATGTGTTACAAACCCTTAAACTATTTTTAGATGCATCTAGATTTTACAACAAGGCCATTTGTTGAGTTTCAAAGCATTTGGACATGTTTTAAGGCACTTAATCCCCATTTTAGAGGAGTTTAGGGCCCAAGAAGGAGTCTTGGCCGTAAAATCTTGTTTGTCCCATATAATTCTAGTTTAATGTGTTCCAAGTCCATATTAGCAAGCCTTAAGATCATATCTAAGTCCCAACTATGATTTGGAAGGGTAAAGTTGGCTCAAAACCCCCATTTTGAGGAGTTTATGGCTCAAGCATGATCCTTGGCCATAAACTCATGTTCTTGGTCCCAAAACTTAATTTAAACATCAATTTGAAGGCTAAAGAGGTTAGATAACAAGTTAGGGATGTTACCTCTCTGATTGGAAGCCTTAAATCTTTGTTTTGGACCTTTGATTATGGATGAGGAGAGAGGTTGGGAGAGTTTTATGAGAAAATGGCCAAAGGCTTCAAATGGAGGCTTAAGACACATTATATAGCGTCTAAGTTTTGGACACGTTGGAATTCTACCCGATACCGGCGTTAGACGCAACTTTTGGTCGTACCCGATTGAGTTGCCGTAACCCGATACGGTAAATTCTAGAAATATTCCGATCACTAAAGTTGGGTGTTAAAATGATTTCTAAATGTACTATGACACCCATTAATTCATTTTAAATACATACCAGTTAATGACATAATTAAACGGAAGATCGGAAATCGAATTTGGAAACGACGATTGGTTGCGTGAATTGTACTACGAAAGAGTTACAAGAGATGATACGGAAATTTCGGGTTGTTACATATGTGTTGTTCCCCAATTTCTGATTTATGACGACTGACAACAGACTACAATTGAACACATCAACTTAGTCCCAACTTGGCCAAGCGCTTATGGTGTCAACAATAAATCATCGAGGGCCCACAAATATCACTTTTATCCTACTTTGTGTAAAAGGAATGGATAAACTTCAACTTCTATGATTTCTCTAGTTACTCATCAAATCAGACACAACAATATGTTTTATAACACCAAGTTACTAGTGCGTTTATGTATTATCAATGAGCAATCGACTCGTAAACCGCAACTATGTGTCTCCGTTTGAAGAATATAAAATATTATCGTCTCACTACTCTCTTCGTGGTAAAATTAATGAAGCGATTAAAGCGAGTGTGGGTTTAATACAATACTCAAATCTTATTTCATAAGTACTCATGAACGTTGCATTAGACTTTTGCTATGTCTAATACACTTTAGACAATCTACAAGCCAATTCATGTCAGTCTTCTGTCATACATACTTTGAAAGCATGATCGACTGTGGATGGTTTGAATAATATTATTTTTCAATAAGTCAAAACATGCGAAGTGAAACACAAGAATAATACTAATCCTATATTTCCCCAAAACTTTTCAGTATAAATAAAATACCTTTATTTAATCACCATATTGATTACTCATTATTCATTGTATAATATTTCAGATACTTATGACTTTAATTATAACAACAGTTGTCCCATGCTCCAAGCATGCACACTATGTTTACATATGATCCTTACTTTGTGAAATAGGTCAATTGAAACTATTTACAATGATTCTCATTTCACAATTCCTAATCCTTATCACTAGTGTAAGAATACCAAATTCTTGCCAATATTAGAATATGCTAGATTCTAACATTTTATGCAACGATCCTTTCGTAATGTCATAGAGCGAAAGTCACCAAGACTTTGCAAATGAAATTACAAATTTCACTATCAAAGATTGTTACAAGACAATTCAATAGATACGAAGTCTCACATTCAAAGTACATTCCTTTGAACATCCTTCTTGCATAAAAGTCTCTAATCTAGACATAAATTCTTATTGTCCAACTCCCAATAAGGAAACATTTCCATATTTTCCATATGACAACCCATTCTAAATAGAGTCTTATCTATTCATAATAATGTCAATATGGTCCATCCATTACTAAACTTCCAATTGTCCACAAGCAACCTATCATTGGCGAACCTTATATTGTCGTTGACAGTTTTTTAATTATTCTAGTCAAATCCGGTTCCAGTCCTTTTTCCCTCTTAACGCCCTAGGCATTTGGAAAATTTAGAACGGTTGAATATCATAGCATATGCAATCGATCCTATACTCTTATGTCACACCCCAAAACCAATAGCGGCGGAATACGTTTCAGGGTGGAGGACGTAGTGTACAGTATCATCACAATTGCATAATAGTAAAAACAAGAAACATACAACCATTTGATTTACATAGTGAGTGTATTTACAAGTGTGTTTTGTAATGTTCAACAAACACCAAAAGTAATACAAAAATAAGAGATGGATCTTGAATGCTCCACCTTCTCCAAAATGTTGCACCTGTACCTGTCTATCTTTGACCTGAGGATACAAGTTATTTTGAAAACGAATATCAGCATAAAGCTGGTGAGTTCATAAGAGTTTAGTGTGAGTTTTCGTATAAAAAGCATTAGAACCGATAGTATGAAAAGCTGAAATTTACAGTCATAAGTAGTAGTAAAATCTAGAAAATCCTATATTTTCCAGAAATGCATAGTAAGTGAAAACCTTTAAGAAATATGTCATTTTCATCTTTGAAAACCATTTATCGTAAAAGTATAATAGTGATTCTACAATAAATAATGCAATATAGTAAGTTATGCCTGAAGTCAATAATAGTGGTACCAACTTCCTTTAGTGTTAGATGCTTGTTTACTTCGGGATATTAACTTAACCTTTAGTTTAGTATTTTAGTGCGGTTATAGTGTATTTCTTGTATGTTACCAATAATGTGAGTAATAGTGGACCCCATGACCTTCCCGGTCATGCACAGTGTAGTGAAGTAGTGGCATCCCTGGACCTGTGCGACTCGGACTGAAGTTAACACTCGGGATGTAATAGCGTCTGCCCCGTATAGATCTATACATATAGCGTCGTGTTCCTGTCGGAAAACTCTGGGCGTAGTGGGTAGCGAGTAGAGTATCTCATAGTGTGTTAGTTTGTTATCGTCTGTTTAATGCTTTCTCTTTTTGTTATAGTGTGGTAATCTTTTAGTATAGTTCATACTGTGTTCTCTTACTAGTGTGTTGTTTGGTAATAGTGCATATTATAGTGTAGAGAGTAATAGCTATAGTGAGTAGTAGTAGTGGTAGTAGTATTAACCATACCTATTATAGTTAACTTAGTGTGTATGGTTCTTGTCATGTTAGTGATTTAGGTATCTAATGAAATGAGAAATACTCGTGTCCCATGCTAATATACAAGATATATAACTAAGGAATCAACGACAGTCGGACGGATAACCACTACCCTAAGCCCACAATCAAAGCTCCTCCTCCAAGCTTGAACACACCAAAAGATCACACACACTCGATTTAGTGTTCGAGAGGGACACGAAACAGTAAAAGGGAGGCTGTGGGAGGCCAACTATCCTTTAAATAGGGTGAAATGCCACGAAATCTAGGGTTTCATCTGCCAGATCCTACTCGTTGAGTCCGCTCTTGGACTTGGCGATTAGATCATTAAAACACGCGGACCAACCTACTACTACTCGATGAGTAGGGCTGCCAACTTAACGAGTAGACCCAAAAACTAAAAAGGTTCATACATAATTCAACATCTGAGAATCGGGGCGTTACAACAATGCTTAAAATTAATAATCATGCTCCCACTAACATGATAATTATATCCATAATATCATAACATTTATGCTCCCACTAGCTTCAACACGTATTCAGAAATCAGCTAAACTTCTAAAAAACAATATTTATTGACTTTCTTAACCATAGTTCATGCTTCTGATATGAGAAGCTTTGATAAGCCTTTATCTATGCTTCTCAAACTCATACACCTTTCCTTAAATACCTCATATTTATGTCTGAAAAATTTTAGCACTTATACCAATAAGTCTTAAATGTTTAAACTAATTGCCAAATCTCATATTTCAAACTCTGAAGAGGGATAACATCATTCCTATGGTGTTCATGCAACCCTAATTTCTTTGATCTAGGTTTTTCTAATTTTAACATACAACATTGAATACCAAAGCAATAAACTCTAACTGACTACCATACAAATCTAAAAATCCCATAAGAATAGGGTTAGGAACATTACCTTGATTATTATGTAGCAATTACAATCACAAACCTTCTTGATCTTGACTTCTAAAAGCCTAGTCCCCCAAGTGTTGCACCTATAATAGAGTCGCAAACACCATAAGCAACAAGAATGAACAAGAGAAAGAGAGAGTTAGAGAGAGAGAGAGAGTAGAGAGGCACTAAAAAATCCATGAAACTCTTAGGAATGCTTTGCCATGTTTTTGGGAGACCTAGGGTCCTTATATAGTTGAGGCTAGTAGGGTTTTCAACTTGGAAACCCTAATCTAGTTGCTTAGTCCTTAAGCAACCCAAAGATCCTTCCAGAAGGCCCCTTGGACGATTTCTATATGGACTCCCATATAGAATTCATCCATTGCTTCCTTATGGATCTTAAGCCCAACTCTATAACTATTTTACAATTACAGTATCAGTCCCCTTAATTTAATTAATCTCTTTTGACCACAAAATCAATTCTAAATTAATTCTTAATCAATATGAATTAAACAATATGATTTCTCCTTTAATATATTATTCACATGATATATTAATAAATCATAATTAATCATCTTTCTCCTTAATTCATCCTATCAGTTGCTATGGTGAAGGCCCAATGTCACACCCTAAAACCGAGAACATTGAAATACGTTCTGGGGTGGAGGACGTCATGTACAGTATCATAACAATTGCATAATAGTAAAAACAAGCGACAACAACCATTGCATTAATATAGAGATTTTATATACAAACGTGTTCTGTACAGTTAATAGACACCAAAAGTGTAACAAAAATAAAAGATAGGTCTTGTATATGCTTCATCTTCCCAAAAGCAGCACCAGTACCTGTCTATCTTTGAATTGAGGATACAAGTTATTTTGAAAACGAGTATCAGCATAAATCTGGTGAGTTCATATGATTTTAGTGTCATTTCTTGTATAAAAGTGTTTACAATTAGGTAATATAAAAGCTGAAATAAAAGTTGAGAGTAGTAGAAATCCCTAGAAAATCCTATATTTTCAAGGATGGTATAATTGTAAGTTAAATCCTTTGAGTGTGTAAAAGTATTTTCATTGAAACTTTTAGTGTTAAAAATAAGGTAATGAATTTCATACAAGAAACATAGATTAGTAGATGTATTGCTGGCTGACTGTAGTAGTGTTGCAACTTCAATATATATTTATTTACTTCGGGAATTAGTTTAGAATCTAATTCTTAGTGTGTTAGTTTAGATGTGGATATGATTTCTCATGTAACCAAACTGAGTGATTATAGAGGGTCCGATGACCTTCCCGATCATTTGTAGTGTAGTGATGTAGTGCCATCCCTGGGCCTAGTCGGCTCAAACTGTAATTAATAGTTGGGAAGTAATAGCGTCCGTCTTGTATAGATCTATATATGTAGTGTTACTTTCCTTTCGGGAAGCCCTAGTTACATGGTATTTACGTAGTAGAGTTTCGTATAGAGGGATAGTGTGTTATATTCTGGATTAGTGTATTCTCTTATATTATAGTATAGTAACTTTTAGTATAGTATAGAGAGTGTTCTCTTAAACGTGTCTTAACTCGTGGTAGTAGTAATTATAGCGAGTACATAGTAATAGAGGTAACAAGGAGTAGTATTAACTATATGAATTATAGTTATATAGAGTGTAGAGTCGCAAGCCTTTGATATGCAAAGGTATTGTATAAGATGAAGACTTTCATATCTAACACAATATGTATGATATATAAGTAAGAACTCAACAACAGTCGGACGGATAACAGTATACCCTAAGACCACAATCAAACAAGAACAGGAAATAAGGTGAGCTATCGGTCCTAAGTCCTTCAAGTCTTATTTATATAAATATATTGATGTTGATATATTTTAAAAGAAAAGTAATTTAAATACAATTTGAAAATAGTTTAATAAAAATTTAGTTTAGAAAATGTGTTTGATGAATATTTACAAAAGTTTTATTGACAAATATATAAAAGTAAAGAAAAATCCTTTTTGGCTGTAAGTTATAAATCACATATGATTAGGAACTAGAACTTGTTGCATTTACTTGCATCCCCCCTAAAAACATGTAAAAACATTTATAAAGGTTAATTAAGGGGTATGAACTCACCTGTAGTGAGTAGATCGGGTGGAAGTGTCGGTTGAGCGTTTGGTGCCGAGTAAAGACTTGTACACACTTTAGGCCTCACTATGGAGTTTACTCCTCACAAACTCACTTTGGGTGAGTTTACGGCTGAGGGACAACCTCCCCCATGAGTTTACGACCGTAAACTCATGGGAGGAGTGCATTTGGGTGTTTTCAAGTCTCTTGTGTCTCCAGAAGGGATTCCAAGGCAATATAAAAGGTTTGAGGGGTGTCTAAGGTTCCAAAGGGGCACTCCCTTGGAGTTTGCGGTCCTAAGACCACTCCTTGGGAGTTTACGGTTGTGAACCCCATAGTTTATGGTCGTGAACTCTTGGACACCCCTTATACTTTGATTTTGAGGTCATTTTTTCACTCCTATGTATTTCTAGGTGAAGGTACAAGGCTAATTAGGGGGTTAAAGGCTAATTTTGCATAGTTTAAGGGAGTTTAAGGCCTAAGAGTATTCTTGGGCCGTAAACCCTTTTTTAAGCCTCTAAACACATGACTAAATGGCTAAAACAGTTCTAGGGTATGTTCTAAATTAGCCTCTAAGCCTAAGGAAGGGATTTGGGGCCATTTTGGCACATTTTTAGGGGTTTACGGCCCTAGAGTGTTCTTGGGTTGTAAACTACTTACTCTTGGCCTTCTTTGACGATTTTTAATCTATAATGAGATGCAATGGGCTGTAGAACTATCTAGGGTAAGTGTACTTACAGTTTGGAGCGGAAACTAGCGGATTTCAGAAGAATCGGACCTTGAAGAGAGAGAGTAGAGAGAGAGAGAGAGGGACTAGAGTGGTAAAAGTTCTAACTTGGTGACCACTCAACCCTTATATAGGGTTTGAGTTGGTGGCCAGGTGGAATTTTACCCGATACCGACGTTAAACTGGGCTTATCGGGTAAAATTCCACCTGGCCTTTAACTTCTTTGTAACTAAAACTTCTTAAAAAGGATATTTATGGTGTTTCCCCGCATTCCTAATCTATTCCGATCCTTATGAAATCATAGTAAAAGTACAAATTTTTATTTGTTTGATCCCGATGTTAATGGAAAAGTTAAATTAGAACGAGTTCTATTAATGGAAAATGGGTTAGGGTGACGGAATAATTTCGGGTTGTCACACCCAAGCGCTTGAGTTTAGGGTTTTCACTTTATTTAAGCATAAGGTTCCACATTTTTAAAGGAGTTCCAAATAGTTGGAAAACCAGATTTTTTAAAATCGCTTATCTTGGTGACTGGGGGTTGATGTCCGATCCCATTGAACATATGATTCACTTGGGCAAACTGAAATAGTAGTGAACTGTGGTTTGTTTGGATTTTACAAAATTTGACAAAAAAACTTCTTCGTCAATCTAACCTTCTTGTCACATACCAGATTAAATGTAATGATATCTAGGGCTTTGCTGTAAGTTGCAGTTGATCGTGCTATCGAGAGCCGGGAAAGAGAAACAAAAGAATTAAACATTGTTGTGGAAAGAAAAGAACTCTTTAAACCAATCAGCAACATCTTCAAATCATCAAGATAAAGAGACATGTCTTCTTCGACTTGATAGTTGGTTCCTTGTATCTTCATGATCGGTTGAGAGGTAACATCTTCTATGGTTTGGTATGGTGCATCAACATTAGCCTGAGTTCTCATGAGAAGGTTTTTGAAAGCTTTAGAAGAAAAAATAGATTTTGTAGTGAGAATTTCGGAAATTTTGTTCTGAAAGCGTAAACTGATCAAGAACCCTTGAATCCCTTTTTATATGTATCCATGTGGTTTGAATTTGAAGTGGGATATGCATTTAATGAAAACCAACATGGCACCTTGAAACTCGTACCACTATTTTGATAAAGTAGCAACATGTGAAAAATTAACTGTCATTTCTCCTTAAAAACGGGATAGAATACAAGACGTCACTTCTAACAGCTTGTTTATTTCTCCCAATGGAATATGAACCGTTTGCAACCTTCAGATGGAGGTTAGGCTCTTTCACTTTTGGGATTTAATGCGAAGTTATGGGCCAGATATTGGAAATCATCAGCTTGAGTTGGTATTAATAAGAACCTCAAGGATTTTGTGAGTGCAGTGTGCCAAAAAAAAAAGATAAGAATCAAATAAAAATAAACTTTGGATTTGTGATGTGAAAATTATTTTGACATGAAAGCAATTAAACCCCAGGAAAAGGTTACTTTGTTAATTATCAAGAGAGATAATCAACTGCTTGTGTGTTTTCCCGTGAATTACAATCGAAAACTTATTGAGAAGTTTCGAAGGGCTTCTTTTTTAAGGCTTCATGGGTGGATACACAATTTCATTACATATCATCCAAAACATAAGGTGATAAATTGTAACAGGAATCATTTGTTTGACCAGTTGACCAGTGTAGTCAGTGATAAGTATGCTTTGAATTGATTTTGAAAGTGGCTTAGAAATCAAATGAAACTCTCACAGAAATCATATTCATGAAAAACATGTGTTAGATCCTATTGAGTTACAAACATTGTGGGTTTCGATAGTTTGATCAAGATCACTCATACGAAATGAATATGATTTGGAATTTCGAATCTAGGTACATAAACAAAAGTTTCGTTAAAAAATGGAACAATGTTCCCCATCAATTCCTTAAAGTTTAGTGAATTGGGTTTCACTTTCATCACGGTCTCATGATGTCAGATCATAAACACAGATTTTTGATATGTCTAAGTCTCGATTGGTTTGATTAGAGACCTCTTGGACATATGTCTTCGTGTGTGATCATGTTAGAATGTTTAAATGAAAGAGATTGGTTTAAGAAATCATTTCTACCTCTGTTACTTTGGACAAAATAGTAAACTCTTAACTCATGTGAGAAGTGTCAGGTAGCTCATGTGACTAATGTGGATATAAGGCTAACTTGGGAATACATTTTCGTATGAAATATTTCATTAAGGCTTTCGTTAAACACATATAGAGTCATTCGAGGCTCTGGTTAACATGCAACAACATGCTTCTAGGGACATCTTAACTAGTACAAAAGTTTCGAAATATGTACCTAGCCCTAGAATTGCAAGCATTAACCATTGAGATTTATGTTTGATATCTAAAACAAAACACTAAGACAAAACAAAATATTTTTGTGATTTTATATTTTTCGAAAATAAAAGAGAAAACAATAAAAATCTTTTTCTTGTTTTTGTGTTTTTCGAAAAGAAATAACAAAACAAATGAAAAATCTTTTTGATGTTTTTGAATTTTTTGAAAAATAAAATTAACATAACAAAAATATTTAAAATGTACCGGACACACGAATTTTTCAGCTCCAATTTACGAATATAAAGGGTATCGAAACGTTGACTATGAACAATAATCTTTAACTCTGAAAGTTGTCCAGTTATCGCTATTCTGTCGAAACAGAAGCCCCTTCGACCATTCTAAGTCCTCCTAAAATTCTCACAAATGATTTTTCATCTAACGTTTTTGTGAAAATATCAGCCAATTGATCAGTGGTTTTCATGAAATGAACTTCAATATTACCATCCTTTGCATGATCTTTTATTTGTGAAATGATAACAAAGAGCAATATGCTTAGTCTATAAATGTTGAACAGGATTATGAAAAATAGGAATTACACTTTGAGAATCGCTATATAAGGAAATTCTCTTCACCTTTATTGCATAATCACACAATTGACTTTGAATCCAAATTATTTGTCATGTGCAAGCAGCAACAACAACATATTCTGCTTCAACAGTTGAAATTGAAACACACGTTAGCTTCTTTGATTGCGAGCTCACCAATTTCCCATCAAGTAATTGACATCCTCCACTTGTGCTTTTTCGATAAAGATTGCAACCTCCCAAATCAGCATCTGAGAAAGCTTGAATAAAGAAACCTGTTTTTGAAGGATACCATAATCCAAACGAAATTGAGCCTTTGAGATAACAAAAAATATTCGTAACTGCAGTGAGATGTGGTTCTCGTGACTTTCACTAGTACCTAGAAAAACTACACACAGAAAACATGATATCAGGTCTACTTGTTGTGAGATAAAGTAATGATCCTATCATGCTTTGATAAAGAGTTAAGTCAATTGCTGGTTTATCTAATGAAGGTGTAAGCCTTGTTCCAGCTGCCATTGGTACTCATAACTTTGTGCTATTTTTCAATCCAAACTTTTCAAGGAGATACTTCGTAGACTTTTCTTTGTTGATAAAAATTCCTTCTCTACTTTCACAAATATTTAGACCAAGAAAATTATTAATTTTTACCATCATACTCATTTCAAATTTGCTTTTCATCAGATAAAACAGGGTCAGTAGAGCCAAAAATAATATCATCGATATAAATTTGAAAAAGCAAAAGATGATTCCTAACTTTCTTGCGAAATAATGTGGGGTCAACTGATCGTTGTTTAAATTTCGATTCTTTTAAGAAAGAGGTAAGATATGCATACCAGGCTCTTGGTGCTTGTTTTAACCCATAAACTGCCATATCTAAAATATAACAATAATCAAAATGATCTTTATTGATAAAACTTGGGGGTTGTTCGACTTATACTGTTTCTTCGAGTTCTCCATTTAAAACTGAACACTTCACATCCATTTGATATACCTCGAAATATTTGTGAGCTACATAAGCCAGAAATATACGAACAACCATGAATCTTGCAACCGGGGCAAAAGTATCTTCATAGTCTACTGTGTCTTGTTGTGAGTAACCTTTTAAAACAAGTATGGCTTTGTTTTGAATAATGTTTCCATTTTGTCGGTTTTATTTTTGAGAATCCATTTTAATCCGACAATCGAAATATTTTCAGGTGCAGGAATTAATCTCCAAACCTTACTTCGTTGAAACTCAGCCAATTCAGATTGCATTGCAACAATTCAATCAGATTGTTCCATTGAATCCTTAATTGTCTTAGGTTCGATTTTCGAAATGAAAACATTGAACATGCAAAATTCTTGATGAGTATTTAATACCTCATTCTTCGCATGAAGTTGAGATCTTGTTAAAACTCCATCTTGTGGATTTCGAATTATTTATTCTTTCGGATGATCTTTTGTCGATTTTTCGAGTAGTGGATATGCTGGATCAAAATCCAAATGTGCATTGCAAAGTCCATCTAGTAAATAGTACTTAATGTGTTAATTGAGTAATTTGGAACACACACAAGAAAAACACTCTAAACCCTCCCTCTCTCTCTCTCTCTCCCAAATCGTCCTCTCTCTCTTTGGGATCAAGAGCAACCAACGGGTTGTTGTTTGGAGCTTAATTCTTTTTCATTTTCAGCCTTGATTCACATTGGTATGCACCTCCTTATCATTTCTTACAACTTGATTCATAAGCTTGTTCTAGTTTTATGATTTCATATTCATTTCTTCTCCTTCTTATTTGATTTGTAATTGTATGTTATACATCATCTCAATATCCTATCTTCACCCCATATATGATGGATGATGGATCTAGGGGATTACGTGTGGCAAAAGATCATGGAAAACCTAAAAGGAAGAATGGTGATTTTATGTGCTTTATGCTCATTTTCATGTTGATTATTAATACAATCTTGTCGTCAAATGAAATCCTAATGATACCTAACCCTTTTTATTACCACAATGATCATGGGGACTA
Source organism: Lactuca saligna (assembly GCF_052625555.1). Taxonomy (NCBI): domain Eukaryota; kingdom Viridiplantae; phylum Streptophyta; class Magnoliopsida; order Asterales; family Asteraceae; genus Lactuca; species Lactuca saligna. Next base: position 93,072,280 of record NC_136419.1, on the reverse strand, counting down.
AATTGGGATGATGAACACATCTTAAAATGTGTGTCAAAGGGAGAAGGATGGATAAGCCAAAAAGGAATCATGGGTGGCTACGATTCTGTTTTCCATCTGATGTGTAGTCATTTTGTAAAACTCATATCTTGAGCTATAGAACTCAAACAGACCCTAAACCAGTTCCAAACATTCAAAAATTGAGTTGGATAACTTTCTTAAGCAGGCCAACCTTACTGATAAGGAATTTATCTATGGGAAAGAATGGAATCTTTCCTGTTAGGTCTGATCCGGGTCTGTTCTAAGGCTTGGAAAAGGATCCAGAGTGATTCCAAGTTTCTATATGTTACTTATATTATGAGTTTAAGATCTGGAGCAGATGGAGTGTTATTTCCAATTATAAATTGGTTAGAATGGATCCACACTCCAGATGAGTGGGCAATCACCAGCTTTTGCTAGTGTTGTGATTATCGATAATGTGGAGTTTATATCTGGATTTTGGGAGATGATTTTCATTCAATTCTAACTCTGAAACTTTCATTTGTATGTACTTTACTTCTCTTAATTTTGGATCAGACGAATTGTACTCACAAGTTGGGCAGAATTGGCCAACATCACTTCACTGTATTGTTGGAGATAAAAGTGATACACCATTTTGTAAAATTCATATTTAATTAATCTTTTGGAGTTAGAATAAGTTGTTTGTAGTTGTGGAATCCTAAGAAATCATAGTTTCCTATAAAATTTAGTTAAAGCTAGGTTTCTGTTTCATATTTTGGAGTAAATTCATTTTGAACAGCAGGTATGTTTTAGAGACCTTGTTGTGATTACTCTTTATTTCAACTCATAGCTTCATTACTTCTCCTTTCTAACCTTTAATCCTTCTTAGGTGAGCTTTTGATGTTTGCTCAAGCTTGGTAGCATTATTTCACTGTTATCTTGTTGGGTTATGAGCATTCTAACACTCCTAAGTGTACATGCAACCCTAAATACCTTGGATCTATGTTTTCTCTATTATACATGCAAATATGAACATCCAAGGTATTATCCTAATCTAGCATACAAAATATTGGATATAACAAGATAGAATACATACCTCTTTGATAGTGCTTGTCTTCATGAAGCTTGAGTGCCTAGTGCCCCAAGTGTGACACCTCAAATGGTTCACACAACACCATAAGCACTTGGAATAACTTAGAGAGAAATTAGAACACTTCATGAAATCATTTAGCCCTCATACACACACATAGTACCGATTTCTTTAGCCATGGGTTTCTTTTATATGGTGGCTATTAGGGTTACACTATGTAACCCATGACTTTACCCATTCCTTATGGTCCATGGATTTTAACCTCCATGGAGTATCCATGGGTCACCCCATGGACTTAGTCCAACATAAGGAATCTTGGATCACAAGCCCACATATATAAGAATGAATGATTTACACAATCAACCCATATATTTAATTAGTCTTCTTTTGATCACTTAATTAATTCCAAATTAATTCTTGATCAATACTAATTAAATAACCTTATTAATATATTAGAACTTATAATATATTAACAAACCTTAAGTGTTATTTCTCTCATTTTAGTCTATCCAAGTGCATGATGCCATGCAACCCAAATGGACCATGCCGGGTCGGGTCAAGTCTTACCAATTATAGTTATGTACTTAGACATTAATCCAACAGTCTCCCACTTGGATAAGTCTAAAACTATTATTGCAAGTATGACTTCAAAACCCGACTAGCAATCGTAGCTCTCAAAAGCTTCTGTCGAACTCTGATCTTGTAGATGAACTCTGACCTTTGTCAATGACTTGTCCATTAGATAAGGGATCATATATTCCTCCATTCTAGATATCATATAGACTGAGACATGGATTATAATCATTCTCTCTGTCCATTTGCTGTTTCCTGATTTCCGATTTATGACGACTGACCAATTGAACAAATCAAATCAGTCCTAGCCCAGCCGAGCATTTCCATTTGTCATCATCAAATCATTGAGGGGCCCACAGATAGCGCTTTTATCCCGAAGGTAAAAGGAATGGATAAACTTCGACTCATATGGCTTGTTCTACTACTTGTTGAATCATACACAAAGACATGTTTTATAACATCGAGTTACCAATGCGTTTCGTGTAATCAATGTACTATCAACTCATAGTAACAACTCATATCTCTAGGTTTGAAGAATATAAGATATTATCGTCTCATGATCACTCGTGATAAAATCCATGAAGTGATTCCAATGAGCGCGGGTTGAATCCAATACTCAGAACTTATGAGCACTCATGAGTGTTATAGCCCTTTGTCCAACAACATAGACCTCTACAAGCCAACCCATGACAGTCTTAATTCATATCTACTTCCAACATATGACCGACTGTGGATGGTTTGAATAACATAGTCATTCCGGAAGAATAACCTAGTTTATTCGGGAAGTCAAAACATGCAAAGTGCAACACAATAATAATTGAATCCAATATGGTCTCAGAACTTATGAATATAAATAAAACACCTTTTATTTATCACCATATGATTACACATTATTCATTGTATACTGTTTCAGCTATCAACATTATTCTTGAATTTAAAACAATAGTTGTCCCATGCTCCAAGCATGCACACTATGTTTTCTAAACACTAGTCATGCCATACACCAAGTATGCATAATATGTTTGTCTATGATCTTTATTTTGTGAACTAGATCAAATGAACATAACTTTAATGATTCTCTTTTCACACTCCCAAATCCTTACTGCAAATGCAAGAATTCCAAATTCATGTCATTTACTGAAATCTGTTAGATTCTAAACTTATATGCATCGATCCTCTTGTAATGATTATGCACAAAGTCAGAAAGACTTAACAACAATCATTACAGAGCATTCCAAAGGAGATCAAGTCCTTGGAACCATCCTTCTTGCATTAAGTTTCCTTAATCTTACACAGATTGAAAAAATTCTAACTTTGAAACATTTCCAGATTCCATTTCGACTATCACTTCTGAACAAGAGTTGCCTCCTTACAGATTATGTCAATATGGTCCTTCCAGAATTATCACTATACTTCCAACTGTCCTTGAGCAACCAATCTTTGGTAAACCTTAGATTTTCCTCGACAATTGTTTAATCCTTTTAGTCATATCCAGTTCTAAACCTTTTCCCTTCTTAATGCCCCAGGCATTTGGAAACTTTTAGAACGGATAACTATAGCACATGTAATCGATCCTATATCCGAAGCATATGGAACACGATTCATGATGTCTCACATAAAGACTAAACCAGTCTTTTGCTATAACATTTCCATTTCTATTTGCCAAGTTCTCATAATTCAAATTATGAAAAGGGATGCCGTAATCATAATTGAATTTAAGAACGCAAATAATGGACCCATATACAGAATTTCCTTATGTTGAGCCATTCCAACATGAAATTCATATATATCCTTGACTAAATGATTAAAACCTCATGATCTAAGCTTATAGATTTGAGATGAAGTATAATTTCCTCTCCCATAATTATAGCAAAACAACTTTTTCCCAATTGAAACCTTTTGTTTTCTATAATTAACATTGCTAACTTGCAATCTTTATCATAATTATCATGCTCCCACTAACATGATGATTATTAGCATAACACTTATGCTCCCACTAGCTTTGACATATACTCAGAAAGCTCGACTTCTAGAAATCAATACTTTATTGACTTTCTTACCAAAGTTCAGATTTCTGATACTAGATTGTTTTGATAAGACTTTATCAAAAACACACACCTTCCCTTAGATAGCTCATGGGTGTGTCAAAACAATTTTAAGAAATATGAAAAGGGATGCCGTAAGCATAGTCTTGATCGTTTTGACCTTTGCCATTTCTCACAAGTCCAAGTTAGTGTGCCGGTAAACCACACACGCTCCACTAACGACTTTGAGAATGCAAACATCACAATTGCTATCTAGCTAAAATCTACTTAGTGAAAGTGTTTCCTCACCATCATTTTCATGAATTGGAGAGAAACCTTATGACACTTAGATTTATTGGTGTATGAGTTCCTACCCATATGAATTTGTCAAAACCATAATCACAAGACAAGGATAATGACAAATCCAAAACCATATGGATTGAACTCAATCTTAATTTCTTGCCACCTGGCAGCTCAAGGGCCTACCATTGCTTCCAAGTTGTTGTACAACACATTAAGAACTCTAAGAACTCATATGCAAAGCCAACTTTAACTAGAATGAGCACAGAATATGTGAACACGATAGGTTATAAACCTCAAGTCGTGTGCTAGTGAAGAACTTCAGGTTTCATTCTTGATTAGTTCTTGAGAATTTCAAGACCTTTAAGACTCCCACTGTCCTCTTGACCTATAAGACTTCCTTGTCAAACATCCAAGAGATAGTGTGGATTCTAATCAAGACAAACACTTCACACAATTGGCCTTAGTTGGTCTTTGTTTTATCCAAAACATCACAACTTACCAATTTCAAATGTACAAGAGTAGAAAACTTTTACTCTTACATTTGTCAAGTGTTTTAAACCTTCTTTAAGACATGTCACTCAAATTACAATCTTGGAGTATGACTCTAAGACTTGTATTGAAACGAAGTATGACTCATCTTCTTGATTTAACCATTTCAACAATTCAAGATCCCTTCTTCTTAGTCATAAGAATGCACTAAGACTTCCTTAGAGAACTAATTTTGATATGGTTTCTTAATCATTAAGATGATCACAAAACTGATACTAAAGTACTCTCCCATCTTTTCAGATTTGAGAAACTTTTATCCTTCTGCCTAATTTGATTCTTCTTATCCGCTATGCTATGCATTGGAACCTTTTCCAATGTCTCAGAGTTACACTTAAGCTTGTAAGTATAATCATATTTACTGAACTCTAGTAAAATATGACGAATAGCCTTATATCTTTTGTGGTGGACTTAATCAGTGCACATGACTATGTACTCGATCCCTTAGTCCATTACTTGACTCACACATCCATGTGAACAAGTAATTAATCTTAATTTTTCCAATACTTGAAAGTTCTCATTCATCATGCTATACAACTTGCACGATTCCAAGTTTCGGTCCAATTGAGACTTGGTGATGAGAATCTTTCCTTATTTGGTAAATTTAGACATTACCACAAATGAAGGAATCAATTTCGTATTTCCACTCTTGCTATTAATGGAATCATACAAGCAACAATTTTTTTTCCTCAAATGCCATTGTAAGGATATTTTTAAAATAAATAAAATCAAAATTTTTCTTTTATTTTTAAAACTATGCGGAAAAACTTATCCTTACAATCCATATGAAAACTTGTTGTTATCTATTCCTTAGCAATATCTCATAACTCCTAAGAAGTAGCTCAAGAATCCGATTTTTCAAACTACGCGATAGAAATCCATCTATGCGATCAGATTCAGCATATTCTTTCTTTAAGTTCCTTTACTTTTCTTTGATTCTTAAAACATTACCATGTGACCCAGTCACATCATGCATCAAGAATCTCAGAATAGAAACTTAACAGAGTTAGAGTAGTGAATTTTACCTGAAGTAGAGTCAACCTTATTGACTTTAACATCCTTAGGTAAATTTGGCAGATTCGCAAATAATGACCCTTTCTTTGGCAATATAAACATATGGACCCTTTGATAATGGTACACGGGACTATTACAGACTTAGTTTTTCTCTTTACCATTTGTTCAACCGAGTTGACTATGGCCGATCCCTTTCCATTGGGAAGAGAATGCTTTTTCTGGATTTCCTGTGTCACTATTGTCAATGTCCATAAAGTTTCAGGAAGTTGATCTTAGCAAATAGATAAGATCATTAAGGGTCTTGTCATAGTCTGTTTCATAGGTGTTCCAAAAGAACTCACTATGTGACTTAGAAAGTAGTTGAGCCACTAACTTTCTCAAGACTTTGACACCCAACTCTCCCGGCTTGTCAATATGTGACTACATCTCCAAGATGTGATCACACCTAGACCTTGCCTTGCCACTAGGGCTTGAGTGATCTTAAACTTTTCAAGAACTTGTGGGTTAGGGAGAATAATTGGAGGAGGAGAAAGAAGTATGATATCCATGGGACATCATCTTCATTAGGAATGCTTGTTTCAAGAGATTTGGGAAGATCATAGATGTCTAAACCAGACATCTTTTGGGAGATATTCAAGATAGTTGATCTTTGAGTCCTTAATATGACACCCAATATGAAAATATTAAGGCTAGGACCCAACAAACTATTTTATAACATAGAAGAGGTATGTCGTAATCCAAGCTATAAAACAATTTGAAGGTAGGTGAATGACGATTCACCAATTTCCACCAAGATAAACGAAATGTATTATTAGGTTTTAATTGGTTTTTGAAACTCCTAGATCTTTTGAGATTCATTGAACTGTTCAATGGCATGTTTCAATCTCGAGTGTGCCCTTCAGGTTTTGTGATTGGGATGCCGAGGATCACAAAACAAGGTGTGAAGTAACCATGCAAATTACTTGGTACCCTTAATAAATTACCCCTCAATCGATGTGCCGGTTAACCACACACGCTCCATCGATACTATGATAAATATTAAGTTACCCTTTGCCTACCTTGTTAAATACGAGTTAGTGTGCCGGTTAACCACACACGCTCCACTAACCGACATAAACAAAGTGCAAAGTGTAATTTCATGGATTAGCACCTTATTCACATTTTCCTAAGTAACTAAGATTGGGAATTATTAAGAGTTTAGTTACTTAGTATTTATCATTAATACTTTTAATGAAGGGAGAATTATAGTCATGTCAAACCCGTTCGGCTAATGACCCTCCACCAGTCAAGCAAGCGGTGGGTGAGAGTGGACACCCATTAAGTTGCCATTTTATAGGCAACAACCTTATACCCACCTTATAGACCGGTTTCGTGAATGAGGCGTACTAGCGGTAAGACCGACTTTACTCTTATACATATAAATATTATTAACTTATAATATTATAAAGTATAAGGGTTGAATTTTAACTTTTAAAATTCTAAGGGCTGACTTGGAATTAAAGTATTCATAAGAGAAAACTTTACAAATTCCAAAACTTGAGGGCAAGTTTTGAAACTATTCAAAACTAATTAATTCCATAACTTATATGTTTAAAGTAGTTTTAATCCAAAAACTCTTCAAGTTTCATAACTTGAGGACAAATTATGGAAGACTTTAAACTAATAAAGAATTAACTTTTTCTTTATTTTATAACTTATGGAATTAATTAAGGTTACATATTTTATTTATTTATTTATTAATGAAGTGACTCTTGAACCTCCATAACTTAAGGACAAGACTCTTCATCTTTTGTAACCATTGCCAACTTTTATGAGTTTTTATGAAACTTAAATGTGACTTTTCATATAACTTGAGGACAAGTTACAAAAACACATTTTAGAATCAACTCTTAGATTAATTTGGATTGAAAACAATTATTTCATTCAACTTTTCTATTAATCTAAGCAACTCATAAGAACAAGATAATTCAAATCAAACTTTTTCATGTAACTAGTCTAACCTTTAAACTAATACAAAACATGAATCTATTGACAATTATCTTTGAAAATGGATTAGCATGAACATTACCACATTAAAAAACAAGTTTATAAGTTCAAAACAACTTAGGGTAATGTTCCTAGTCCATTTCTAGCCAAAAACCTCGGAGATATGCTGTCTGGGGTCCAACTCATCGAGTGCATGAACACAACTCGGCGAGTTGGATGCATTTTGCCTTGGACTCGTCGAGTCCCTTCATGGACTCGGCGAGTCAGCTGGGCTGACAGCATCAAAACTCGATTTTTCAGCTTCTATTGCAGGTATAACAAGAAAACAAGCCTAGGCTCTGATACCACTGTTGGGTTATGAGCATTCTAACACTCCTAAGTGTACATGCAACCCTAAATACCTTGGATCTATGTTTTCTCTATTATACATGCAAATATGAACATCCAAGGTATTATCCTAATCTAGCATACAAAATAATGGATATAACAAGATAGAATACATACCTCTTTGATAGTGCTTGTCTTCATGAAGCTTGAGTGCCTAGTGCCCCAAGTGTGACACCTCAAATGGTTCACACAACACCATAAACACTTGGAATAACTTAGAGAGAAATTAGAACACTTCATGAAATCGTCTAGCCCTCATACACACACATAGTACCGATTTCTTTAGCCATGGGTTTCTTTTATATGGTGGCTATTAGGGTTACACCATGTAACCCATGACTTTACCCATTCCTTATGGTCCATGGATTTTAACCTCCATGGAGTATCCATGGGTCACCCCATGGACTTAGTCTAACATAAGGAATCTTGGATCACAAGCCCACATATATAAGAATGAATGATTTACACAATCAACCCATATATTTAATTAGTCTTCTTTTGATCACTTAATTAATTCCAAATTAATTCTTGATCAATACTAATTAAATAACCTTATTAATATATTAGAACTTATAATATATTAACAAACCTTAAGTGTTATTTCTCTCATTTTAGTCTATCCAAGTGCATGATGCCATGCAACCCAAATGGACCATGCCGGGTCGGGTCAAGTCTTACCAATTATAGTTATGGACTTAGACATTAATCCAACATATCTATCCTTACTACTCACTCAGGAAGAGTTCTCCCACACCATTGTATTGATGATTGTGTTTGCTAGTTAGCTCGTGTGTGATTATTTGAATTTATTATAAAAGCATGTTATAGTGTAACAGCCCGGAATTTCAGTTATTGTTTTAAAACTATTTTTGGGACATTTTATGAAGGGACTCGGTGAGTTGGTGCCTGACTCGCCAAGTAGGACCACATGCTTGGTCGCGGATGCGCGACTGGACTCGGTGAGTCCAGATATGGACTCGGCGAGTCGATGCTGTTCAGCAGAAACCCTAGTCGTTTAGTTTGGAATGTATATAATGCCTCTTAGGCTGTCATTGTACGTTTTTTGGCCGATTGTGAAGAACCTAAGCATCTGTGGACGACTAGAGGAGAAGGGAAGGCTATTGGGACCTTGAGGAGATTGTTAGGCAAGAAGAGGCAAGGTTTTGGTCAAAGGAAGATCAAGAGGATTGAGTTCTGAAGGTTGGGGACACAGAGAACATGTTTTTCAGGTAATACTCAGACAATTTCTGTTGTTTTGGTGGTGTACACGAATCTAGGGTTTATGAGACCCATTTGGGGATTAGATAGATTATTATGTTGTTACCCAATCGTTTATACCCCAGTAATAGGATGCTTAGAGGTCCAGAAAGTCCCATGATTGCATGTCTCGGGACCATGCGTATTTCAGGAGGCAGATGATCGACTGCATGGCATGGACTCGTCGAGTCCAATGATCAGACTCGGCGAGTAGCTTGAAGATTTATTGGGACTCGCCGAGTTGTTCTTCAGACTCGGCGAGTAGCTTGAGGATTCATTGGAACTTGTCGAGTTGTTCTTCAGACTCGGCGAGTGGAGTCGGGGTGGCCCCGCGATTCTTCCACGAGGATCTCGTCGAGTCAGGAGGGATACTCGACGAGTAGAAAGGGGAACAACAGGGAAGTTGGGGAGGACGTCTAGACTCGTCGAGTCGCCTTTGCACTCGACGAGTCTGGTCAAGTTGACCGTTGACCAGAGTTGACCAGCATGTAATTTTGTAGGGTCAGTTGTCTTGTTTGATAAGATTATTAATAAGGGTATATGGTATTATAGGGAGACTGCAGATCGGCGGACCGAGTGTGAGTGGTTTCAAGATTTTCTAGTTTACATACTACGAGGTGAGTCTTCTCACTATACTTCACCCGAAAGGGGATGACTGTGAGACCGGAAGGTCGTATATGATATGTGTTATTTATGCTATAAATAGAAAGGTAGATGCTATGCATGATATGTATGTTTATACGGGCCGGAAGGCGATATGTTATGTGACAGAAAGGTCAGGTATGATGTATGATGTATGTGCTATGTGTATTATATTAAATGTATTATGTGTTGTAGATGTTATGGGCCGGAAGGCAATATGATACGGGCCGGAAGGCAATATGTTATGGGCCGGAAGGCGATTATGTTACGGGCCGGAAGGCAATGTATTGTGGACCGGAAGGTCAGGGCCTGGAAAGGCATATGTGTGTAAGTCGTATACTGGGGAACTCACTAAGCATTTATGCTTACAAGTTCTTATGTATGTGTTTCAGGTATTAGCGAGGACCGTGGGAAGGCGCCGGCATGATGCATACACACTGCTGCTATTTGAGATCTTGGGGATTTTATATATGTATTTGATATGAAACATGAAATAAATATTATTGGTTGAATGAAACTACTTTATTTTAAATGAAAAATTTATTTGAAAATTTGCGTTGTTACAATTGGTATCAGAGCCAGGTTTGAGGGATTCGGGTGTACCTTCGGGTGTAACTGAACTCAAACCGAGGATTTAAGGAAAAATCTTTTAAAAATAATAAATACATAAACTTTTATAAATGGTAAAGTGGTAAACAAGAAAGACGCAGTGTGTACGATCAGCCAGCACCCGAACGGTAAAGATCCCCAGAATACCTTACAATGTTATGTTATGCACCGAATTATGAATTGTTATGCATGCTAGAAGACTAGGTATTCCTGATAGGACTAGAGTGGCCTGTTTTGTGATGCCTTAGTCTAGGGAGTTTGCTTATATGCGATATTTGATAGCGTGCAGGTAGGTAGTGCATATTAGAAGTAGAGTACTCACTATTCGGGGTTCGGGGAGGAAGATTTGGGACGAATGCTGATACGGTGTGGTTGGTAGTATTGGGCCCGTACTACCGAAGACACCGGGTCGGTGGGCGACCCAAGTAAGAATCCCTGGATGTCGGAGACTGAGTAGGGTTGCGTTATCGAGTGCAACACTACTTTAAAGTCGAAATGTTATGCTTATGTTGATGTATGTGTAGGTACTTTTCTTGTGAACTCTATGCCTGCTCTAGTGTTATTTGATTCGGGTGCGAGTAGATCCTTTGTATTGTTAGCTTTTAGTCAGCATATCGGCATTAGTCGTGAGCCGTTAAGTCGGCCTCTGAGCGTTTCTATTGCGGCCGAGAGGGTGGTTTGTGCCACGGAGGTTCTTCGGGGATGCGTGCTAGAGATTTTCGGGGTTGCGTTTCCGATTGACCTAATTCCTATTACGATGGGGGATGTCTGTGTCATCGTGGGCATGGACTGGTTGAGCCGATTTAGCACCGTCATTGACTGCGAGCGTCAGCTGGTGACTATACGAGACCCTAGTGGGGGAGTTCTTACGGTATACGGCGAGGGTACCTGTTCGGGATCAGCTTTTTGTTCGGCCGCTAGGGCGAGGCAATGCCTACAGCAGGGATGTAGAGGTTTTGTGGCGTATGTGATGGATACGCAGGAGACTTCCGAGAGACCGAGGATAGTGGAGGAGGTTCCAGTGGTACGCGAGTTTCCAGATGTTTTTCCCGAGGATTTGCCGGGAGTACCTCCTGCGAGGCAAGTAGAGTTTGGTATCGATCTGGTTCCGGGGGCTGCGCCTATTGCGAAGGTGCCTTATCGTCTTGCACCTCCGGAGATGAAATAGATGTCCTCGCAACTCCAGGAGTTGCTGGGGAAGGGATTTATTCGGCCGAGTAGCTCGCCGTGGGGAGCACCGATTCTGTTCGTCAAGAAAAAGGATGGTTCACACCGGATGTGTATTGATTACCGGGAATTGAACAAGGTGACGGTCAAGAACCGCTATCCGTTACCGAGGATTGATGATCTATTCGATCAGTTGCAAGGGGCATCTTGGTTTTCCAAGATCGATTTGAGATCAGGTACCATCAGGTAAAAGTGCGGGATGAGGACGTCCAGAAGACAGCGTTTAGGACGCGGTATGGGCATTACGAGTTCGTGGTGATGCCTTTCGGGCTCACCAATGCCCCGGCAGTGTGCATGGACCTCATGAATAGGGTATGCAGGCCGATGCTGGATCGGTCTGTGATCGTATTTATCGACGACATCCTAGTGTATTCGCGAACTAGAGAGCAGCATGAGGGACATTTGAGGGAGGTCCTTGAGGTACTGAGGTCGGAGAAGCTATATGCAAAATTCTCCAAATGTGACTTCTGGTTGTGGGAGGTCCAATTTCTTGGACATGTTGTTAATCAGGCAGGGATATTGGTCGATCCGGCCAAGGTGGAAGCAGTGATGAGTTGGGAGGCACCGAAGTCACCTTCCGAGATCAGGAGTTTCCTTGGGTTGGCGGGGTACTATCGGAGGTTTATTAGGGACTTCTCCAAGATCGCGGTACCGCTCACCAGGTTGACCCGGAAGGGTGTTACATTCTCATGGGGACCCGAGCAGCAGACTTCCTTCGAGACACTTCGTCAGAGACTGTGCGAAGCCCCGGTATTAGCTCTCCCGGAAGGGATGGAGGATTTTGTCGTATATTGCGACGCATCGATTTCGGGACTGGGTGCAGTGTTGATGGAGAGGGTCCATGTGATGGCTTATGCATCGAGGCAGCTAAAGCCTCACGAGGCGAGGTATCCCACGCATGACTTAGAGTTGGGGGCAGTAGTGTTCGCTCTCAAAATTTGGCGTCACTACCTGTACGGGGTTCGTTGTACTATATACACGGACCATAAGAGTTTGAAGTATTTGATGGATCAACCCAACCTAAATATGCGTTAGAGGAGATGGTTGGACGTGGTTAAGGATTATGACTGTGAGATCCTATACCACCCAGGCAAGGCTAATGTGGTAGCCGATGCATTGAGTCGTAGAGCAGAGAGCACTCCATTGTGAGACGTATGTCTGAGACTGACGGTGATGACTCTGGTATTAGATGCTATTCGGGGGGCACAGGCCGAGGTTGTGAGATCCAAAATACAGAAGAAAGAGCGGGTCGCTGGGTTAGTATCGGAGTTCGTTAAGGATGGACGAGGACTTCTGACGTTTCAGGGTCGGATTTGGGTACCATTCGTGGGCGGTACACGTGCTACTTTGATGGAGGAGGCTCATAGATCGAAATTCTCGATCCATCCCGGTGCTACGAAGATGTATTTGGACTTGAGAAAGGAATATTGGTGGCCTTGCATGAAGAGAGACGTCGCTTGGTTCGTTGAGACATGTTTGACCTGCCGTAGGTTTAAGGCCGAGCACCAGAGACCGCATGGTAAGTTGCAGCCCTTGGAGATTCCTGAGTGGAAATGGGAACAGATTACGATGGATTTCATCACCAAATTGCCGAGAACTGCCAGAGGAGTCGATGCAATTTGGGTGATTGTGGATAGGTTGACGAAGAGTGCACACTTCCTTGCCATTAGCGAGAGTTCATCAGCGGAGAAGTTGGCGGAGTTATACGTGAGAGAGATAGTATCTCGGCATGGAGTGCCGATCTCGATTGTTTCAGACCGTGATGTACGCTTCACTTCCAGGTTCTGGAAGAAATTCCATGAGGAGCTGGGTACTAAACTGCATTTTAGTACCGCATACCATCCCCAGACAGAAGGTCAGAGCGAGCGGACGATTCAGACATTGGAAGACATGCTTAGAGCGTGTGTGTTAGACTTCGGGGGTAGCTGGGATGCGCATTTGCCTTTGGCTGAGTTTTCCTACAACAACAGCCATCATTCGAGCATTGGTATGCCACCTTTTGAGTTGTTGTATGGTAGGAGGTTTCGGACTCCCATTTGCTGGGGAGAGGTGGGACAGAGAGTGATGGGCAGTACAGAGATCGTACTTCAGACGACCGAGTAGATTCAACAGGTTAGGCAGAGGTTATTGACCGCCCAGAACCGACAGAAGAGTTATGCGGATAGACGCCGGTCCGAGCTAGAATTCCAGGTTGGCGACTTCGTTCTCCTGAAGGTTTCTCCCTGGAAGGGAGTGATTGGGTTCAGAAAGAGGGGCAAATTAGGGCCCCGGTTCATAGGTCCATTTCGGGTAATTGCAAGAGTAGGTCGGGTAGCTTATCGGCTAGAATTGCCAGCAAAGTTGGGACAGATTCATAATACCTTTCACGTATCACAGTTGAGGAAGTGTATAGCCGATGAATCGGCAGTGGTTCCGTTAGAGGACATTCAGGTGGATGCGAGCCTGAATTACGCCGAGAGACCGGTAGCTATCAGGGATCGGAAGATCAAGGTTCTGTGGAACAAGGAGGTACCTCTGGTGTTGGTTCAGTGGCAACACCGGAAGGGATCGGAGATGACTTGGGAGCCGGAGCATGAAATGCGGGAGCAATATCCGGACTTATTCGCAGAGTGAGACTTCGAGGGCGAAGTCTAGTTCTAGTGGGGGAGAGTTGTAACAGCTCGGAATTTCAGGTATTGTTTTAAAACTATTTTTGGGACATTTTAGGAAGGGACTCGGCGAGTTGGTGCCTGACTCGCCGAGTAGGACCACAGGCTTGGTCGCGGATGCGCGACTGGACTCGGCGAGTCGACGCTGTTCAGCAGAAACCCTAGCCGTTTAGTTTGGAATGTATATAATGCCTCCTAGGCCGTCATTGTACGTTTTTTGGCCGATTGTGAAGAACCTAAGCATCTGTGGACGACTAGAGGAGAAGGGAAGGCTATTGGGACCTTGAGGAGATTGTTAGGCACGAAGAGGCAAGGTTTTGGTCAAAGGAAGATCAAGAGGATTGAGTTCTGAAGGTTGGGGACACAGAGAACATGTTTTTCAGGTAATACTCGGACCATTTCTGTTGTTTTGGTGGTGTACACGAATCTAGGGTTTATGAGACCCATTTGGGGATTAGATAGATTATTATGTTGTTACCCAATCGTTTATACCCCAGTAATAGGATGCTTAGAGGTCCAGAAAGTCCCATGATTGCATGTCTCGGGACCATGCGTATTTCAGGAGGCAGATGATCGAGTGCATGGCATGGACTCGCCGAGTCCAATGATCAGACTCGACGAGTAGCTTGAAGATTTACTGGGACTCGCCGAGTTGTTCTTCAGACTCGGCGAGTAGCTTGAGGATTCATTGGAACTCGTCGAGTTGTTCTTCAGACTCGGCGAGTGGAGTCGGGGTGGCCCCACGATTCTTTCACGAGGATCTCGTCGAGTCAGGAGGGATACTCGACGAGTAGAAAGGGGAACAACAAGGAAGTTGGGGAGGACGTCTAGACTCGTCGAGTCGCCTTTGCACTCGACGAGTCCGGTCAAGTTGACCGTTGACCAGAGTTGACCTTCATGTAATTTCGTAGGGTCAGTTGTCTTGTTTGATAAGATTATTAATAAGGGTATATGGTATTATAGGGAGACTGCAGATCGGCGGACCGAGTGCGAGTGGTTTCAAGAGTTTATAGTTTACATACTACGAGGTGAGTCTTCTCACTATACTTCACCCGAAAGGGGATGACTGTGAGACCGGAAGGTCGTATATGATATGTGTTATTTATGCTATAAATAGAAAGGTAGATGCTATGCATGATATGTATGTTTATACGGGCCGGAAGGCGATATGTTATGTGACAGAAAGGTCAGGTATGATGTATGATGTATGTGCTATGTGTATTATATTAAATGTATTATGTGTTGTAGATGTTATGGGCCGGAAGGCAATATACTATGGGCTGGAAGGCAATATGATACGGGCCGGAAGGCAATATGTTATGGGCCGGAAGGCGATTATGTTACAGGCCGGAAGGCAATGTATTGTGGACCGGAAGGTCAGGGCCTGGAAAGGCGTATGTGTGTAAGTCGTATACTGGGGAACTCACTAAGCATTTATGCTTACAAGTTCTTATGTATGTGTTTCAGGTACTAGCGAGGACCGTGGGAAGGCGCCGGCATGATGCATACACACTGCTGCTATTTGAGATCTTGGGGATTTTATATATGTATTTGATATGAAACATGAAATAAATATTATTGGTTGAATGAAACTACTTTATTTTAAATGAAAAATTTATTTGAAAATTTGCGTTGTTACATATAGAAGTATTATTTTAATTCTTACATGTGCACTGTATGTAACTAATCATGGATATGGGGACACCACCAAAGGATACAGATTTACCGGTGTGGTGGGTAGGTAAGATCACCAACGTAATACTCATCGAGAGGTGCGGTGATTAGGGCCAAGTGATACAGGATCTTCCCGGTGCGGGTCAAACCTACAAGTCTTTCTTGTATTATTTGCATTGATTTGTTCTTTTCCCTTATTATACAACTATAATTAGAAAATGGATTAGGGTTAGTAAATATGAATGTTAGTACAATATCTGTGTTTGAATTCACTAAGCTTTGTGCGTCTGGTTTCCCTTATACCCTTTCAGGTGTTAAGATTAAAGAGGCTAAGGCTTGACATGGAGCACCGGGACATCGCTCCAAGTTATTTTTGTTGGGATCTTATTATTATTATTATTACTTCCGCACTTATTTTATATAATTATTATGTTGATGGATTATGTTATGACTATTTCAGTTGTTTTAATTTAATTTAAGATGGGTTTTAAAAGCTTAAAATTTTGCAAAACATTGGGTGTCTTTATCTTAGTATTAGAAATATAAACTTAAGAACTCAATAAGCATTGTTTTCTAGAAGTTCAACTATTTTCTAAATACATGTCAAAGCTAGTGGGAGTAGAAGTGTTATGCTGGTATGAATATGATCATCATGTTAGTGGGAGGATGATAATTATGGTAAGTTGCAAGTTAGCAATATTAATTATAGAAAACAAGTGTTTTAATTTTCAAAGTAGCAAGGGTCGAAAAGTTGTTTTGCTATAATTAAGGGAGAAAATATTGTACTTCGTTTCGAAATCTAAGAGCTTAGATCGAGAAATTTTAATCAACTATAGTCAAATATATGAATTGCATTCTCAAAATTCAATTATGATTACGGCATCCCTTTTCTTAATTAGAGTTTTGAGAATATGGAAAATAGAAATATTATGGAAAAAGGCTGATAAAGTATCACATCTTTATGTAAGACATTATGCTTTATGCTCCATACGCTTCGAGTATAAGATCGATCGCTTATGTTGTAATAATTGACCATTCTAAAATTTTCCAAATGCCTAGAGCTTTTAGAGGGAAAAAGGACTAGTGTAAAACCCTGTTTATTTATTAGTTAAATAAATAAATTAATGAACGAATGGTAGCCTAAAATAAATAATTATATGCAGGGTGTTGGGTTGGAGGAGTTAATTTCCACATTTCTATAAGTCGGGTGTTAATAGTGTGTGTTTGGGAACCATTTTATAAATATTTATGAAGACAGGGACTCCATGGTAATAACTTGGAATTAATTTTAAAAAGGAAATGAGGTGGAGAGGTCGATTATACGAGGTTAGGGTAGAAAGGGTAAAATACGGCCTCATTTTGAAAGAATAAGAAAAGGGAGGGACCACAAGTGTTGTTATGGAGAAACATTTGATGGGCTACGGGAGTATAAAACCCATCGCATGTTAACCCTAACCCTGGCATGAAGGCAACCACCATCATCGGAAGATCTCCAGCAGCCACCCTCACCTCTTCAACTTCCAGCCGCCGGAGCCAATTCCCCTACGCCGGAAAGTAAGCAAGGCCGTTGGAGGTTGCTGTTGTGGATCGTCACTGCCATTCATCGGGAAGTTGCGACCGCTACTCTTGTCTCTACAGTTTCCGGCGCCGCACCACCCTCTTATTCCATTGTTCGTCCTCCGCCGTATCCCGTGCCGCCTTGCTGCTGTCGCTGTTGGCTTCTCGACGAGAAGAAAAAGTCAGGAATTAGAGCACCACAATCGCAGTCGCTGGTTCATTTCGCCAGTCTTTTCATTGCCTTCGTCATCCTCCTCGATGTTCGAAGTATATATATATGTATGGTGGGTGTTATGTATGTGGGTTTGTGCGCGTTTCCATACTTTTGGTGTGTGCTGGTTTGTCGGAAAACCCGAGGAAACCACCATGGCTGACAACCATGGTGGCTGTCGCCGCTAGTTCCTTTTCTACCACCCTTAACCACCGTGAATGGTGGTTGTGGGTGTGTTTATGAGTGTATGTTCGTGTGAAATTGCTGCTACCGGTTTCGTTAGAGTTGTATGGGAGTTTGTGTGGCCGGAGAGTCCACCACCACTATTGTGAGGTCGTGGCTGCCGCCATGTGCCGCCTGTGTATGTGTGTTTATTTTAGTATAGTGTGTGTGTGTGTGTTATTTCATGAGCTCATTGTAATTGTAAAAATTGGAATAACGGAATGAAATCTCAAATCACCACCATAAGGTGGTGGCTGCCGCCACCGGCTGCCGTGTCGGCTGGCGGTGTGCTTAGTTGTGTTGGGATTGCTAGTTTGGGGATCTTTGGTTAAGGGACTAAAACCCTAATGGGCCTTGAAACCCTAATGAGGCCTATGAGGCTTAATAGACATGAAAGCCCAAGCATGTGTCTAATGGGCTTAGTGAACCCTAATGGATCTAATAACTTAGCTATTGGGCCTAATAGACTAATGTGGGTTGGAAACCTTAATTAAGGTTTGGAAAACCCTAATGCAATGAAACCTTAATTTTGAGAATTAATCGGGACACACACACGGGAATTATTAATAACTTGAAATATTAAATAATAATCATTGGCGGAAATTAATCTAAGCAACATTGGACTTAATGGGTTAAGTCCTTAATGGATTAAGTCCTTAATGGGTTTAGTAGGTAACTTAACCCTAATCATCATTTTATGTGAAACCCTAATTTCACTTGGGTATATTATTGGGCCTTTATGTTGGGCCTAAATGATTAATATAATAATGGACCATCCAGAGTCAAGCAAATGGACTGGAATAATTTAGTGGGCCTAAGGTAAGTCCCATATAAGGGGTTGGGCCCAATTTGGAAATTTGGGCCATAAATGGGCCTTAATGATTGTATAATGTTGGGCCTTAGAATGAGACCATGTTTAGGCCTAGGCCCAATTTGGAAAATTGGGCCATGCGTTGAGCTTTGATTCCTAGTCGACTTTGGGTCTATGGATTGGGCCTTGGGCTTGAATAAGCCATGCTAGGGGTAATGTAGTAATTACCCATAGAATGTACTTATGGTTATGTATTGGGACCCAATTATTAATTGGGTGTTATTTTGGTGTTGACAGTTCGGGAATCTGTCAGCCAGCAGCTGGGGTCTAGTCTGTGGGACTTCAGCAAGTGTGGGATTGTGTCTTCGGGACATCAGCAGTGTGAGGTGAGTTACCTTCCAGTAGCGGTGGATCTAAGGCCACGATGTCGGCCCACCAATAGGAGATGTATGATAGATGATTGTCTTTATGATATCATCTTGGTTTGTTACTACCTGATATGTTATATGCTAGCTTGATATGTTGTATGTGATAGTAGTAGAGTTCGGTTGTTAGGACCGAAGGGTAGTCAGACACCCCAGATACCTCTGATAGTATGTGATGATATGTTGCATGCTGGCTTGTAATGTTTTATGCGATAGAGGTAGGAGGAGGGGACTATTCCCCGAGGTTCGGTTGTTAGGACCGAAGGGTAGTTCAGATATCCCAGATATGTCTGATAATATGTTTATGTTATGTTATATGTGATAGTAGTAGTAGGGGGTCAAATAGTCCCCGAGGTTCGGTTGTTAGGACCGAAGGGTAGTTAGCGCCCCAGAATGGCTCGACATGGGTTGTCAACACCCCAGAATGGCTTGACGTGGGTAGTCAGCACCCCAGAATGGCTTGACACGGGTAGGTTGGCACCCTAGAAAGGCCGTACAGGGTAGGTCGGGCACACCAGAAATGCTTGGCAGTATGTATATTATGTGACTGTGTGGTATGTAGTACGATGGGGGAACTCACTAAGCTTTGTGCTCACAGTTTTCAGTTTTGGTTTTAGGTACTTCGTGTTTAAAGGAAAGGAGCCGACTTGATCACAGCGCATCACACTATGGTTTTCCGCACATGAGATCTTTGGGATTACACTCTGATATTATTTTATGATAACACGTTTGATTATTTCTACTTTGGTTTTGACATGACATGATATTACTGATGTTTTATTACACTGTTGGTTTTATAATGACGTATTTAAAAATGAAAATTTTGGCTTGTATTTTTGGGATGTTACAAGTTGGTATCAGAGCCTTGGTTTGAGGGATTCAGACATACTCTCGGGTGTGTCTGAACTCAAACTAAGGGATTGGTATGAAAATTTTCAAAAGTAAAACCACCTTATAAAAAGGAGTTTGAAAGGAATCTGAAAAAGAGAAAGGAACTTTGGGAAGAACAAAGTGTGTGATGCGTGCAATCAGCCGATCTCAAGTAAGTTATCCCTAAGATACCTATACATGCTATGATATGTTATGTTACGATATGATTATGATAATTGCATGATAGATTAGGGCTAAGGATCTTGGAGGATGCCTTATATGCCTATTATATGTGCTTGTAGACTTGCATGCTAGTACTAATCAGTCAATGATAGGATAGCCTGTTTAGGTTATGCCTGATTGTATGAGCCTTTTAATTGCATATATAGATTCCTGATTAGAAGATAAAATGATTTGATTGGAATATGATGGCTAGATTTTCCATTGTCTAAATGCTGCTTGCTTTGTGCTTTGTGGGACTCTTAGTAATGTGAGTTAGCTATTAACTGAATATGCTAAGTCACATGTGGCACAGGCTGGATAATCTCAGAGTGATAGATTTGACCCTATTGCGTAGCTCTCGTTTGAGTGTAACCGTTATAAGGATGAGTCTGTTACTTGAAGGGTTATCTGATCTCTGTTGCATGTGGCTATATTCATGAGGTAGCTAGTTGACATTACTAGGAATCTTTCGGCAGCTGAGGACTGGGTAAGTTCGGGAACCTAGGGAAGCCTAGGATATATTTCAGTGAGTTAGTAGTGAGGCTCAGTTAGACTTGGGTGTACCAGTTGAGGAAGTGACTTGGAGGATCAGGGAGGATTGCTGAGGAAAGTATGGATGTGTACGGAAGGTAGTATTGGGTCCGTTCTATTGAAAGGATAGGATCCATACTCGAATCAGTAAGAGTCTTGGAGAATCTAAGAAGCTTCAGGGAATAGTTTGTGACCCAGTTTGGGGACATAGGATGTTCTAGTTGTTGCAGCTTAGCCATTGGCAAGCGAGCTAGTGAGCGTGACAGGGTGTCAGACCCTGAATGATATGATTTCCAAGGATTGCAGATGCGGGATCGATTTGGGAGTACCCTGAAAAGCGAGGTGTGTGCCAGGTGCGTATAGTAGGGGTCTCGGGAAGAGACCCATGACTTCTAATCATCAGGTGAAAGGCCAGTAGGGCCGGAGACGGTGCAACATGTACGAGAAAGTGCACGAGGGAGTTTGTCATGTCAGCAGAAGGGGATCAGAAGGGGATCAGTATTCCTCCACATGTTGCGGGTATTGCTATTAGGTGGATGTTTGGAACACATATCGCTTTGAAATTGTGAGTGAGTTTGGATAAGTCATATCTCGGGTCAGTTTTCTGCTAGTGTTTGGGTTACCAAGGGTCATATATGCCATCCTGCATGCCGAAAGGTCCTTGATGAACCCAAAGAGGGATGCATCTTGCGGAGTGGGTTCCGCGCACACCGTTATCATTTCGAATCTTTGTCAGGATCTATGCAGGAGTATTATTTTAAGGATACTCGATCAGGGTTGGAGTGATTGTTCTCCAATAAAGTTAGTGTTTGGGGATTCTATCATTGTCCAGGTATGGTCGGTAATTGTCTATAGATGAACCTTGGAGTTCAAGGCACTACGGTTGCTAGGACAGAGCAGGTGACATGAAAAGGGTAGTGTTAGTCGCCGGTATTAGATGCATAAGTGGTTGGTCATCGCATGACCAAGAGAATTGTACTCTCTCAGGGGCTATGTTCGGTTAGAGTTCAGCGGTGCTGCGAGATTGGAAGTGGGAATAAGGATTCGTCAGCCAGAGTGAAGATTAAGGTCTTCACTTGACATCATGGGAGATGGATTGAGGCGTTAGATTGGACCAGATTTCAAGATTACTGCTCTAGATTTTAGAGGATGGGCGATCTTAAGGGTTGATTGGTGTTGAATCGCTATCACTAGTAAGTACAGGTTGACATCAAGGGGATATTAGGAAGAGAGAAGGTTTGGAAATCCTTCAATTCTTGCATGCAGTTAAGACTTAGTCGAATCTAAGTGGAGGAGAGACTTTTTATAAAGATCTCCAAATGTGAGTTCTGGTTGCACGGGGTGCAATCTCTTGGGCACCTTGTCAACCGGAAGGGTATTCTAGTTGATACGACTAAGATAGAGGTCGTGATGCAGTGGGAAATTCCGAGGTATCCATCTAAGATTCGAAGTTTCTTGGGTCTAGTAGGTTACTACCGGAGATTTACATGGAAATTCACCGAGATTGTAGTTCCTTTGACCCGATTGACCAAGAAGTTCATGGTCATTCATCGAGGGTCTGAATAGCAGGCATCCTTAAATACTCTTAGATAGTAGTTGTACGAGGCACTGATTCTTACCCTGCCAGAGGGTGTAGATGATTTTGTGATTTACTATGACGCTTTGATCATGAGTGTGGGTGCGGTACCGATATAGTGGGGTCACATGATAGCAGGTTTAGGAACCAAGTTAGAGTTCCAGTCAGGATTTGAGTTCAGTTGTATGTTAGGTCGAGTGCGTGTTCGACCGATATTGAAAGTTTTGTAAGACTACGGGGGGTATCCGTAGCATTCACTAGTAGTCATATAGTTTGGAAAGTGTTGTAAGACTACGAGGGTAGCCGTAGCATTCAGTAGCAGTCAAATAGTTTGGAAAGTGTTGTAAGACTACAGGGAGTAGCCGTACCATTCAGTAGTAGTCAGATAGTTGGAAAGTGTTGTAAGACTACGGGGGTAGCCGTAGCATTCACTAGCAGTCAGATAGTTTGGAAAATGTTGTAAGACTACAGGGGTAGCCGTAGCATTCACTAGTATTCAGATATTATGGGAGCGTTGTAAGACTACTGGGGTAGTCATAGCGTTCACTAGTGGTCAGCTAGCATGGGAAGTGTTGTAAGATTGCGGGTGTAGCCGTAGAATTCACTAGCGGTCAGATAGTGATAGAGTGTTGTGAGACTGTGGGTGTAGCCACATCATTCACTAGGTTGGTATATAAGTCTGAGCGCGTTGTTTGGATGCAGAAGGAACAATAGTACCCACCAGTTCGGGTGTAGCGGTAAGGATAAGGAAATCCATAGAATGGATTTCAGAATTACGCAGATGGATTAGATCTCGTTGAGCAAGTGATAGGACTGTAGGAGCGCCACTACAGTTATGGGATCGGGAAAAAAATGGAATGTATAAGAAGTCATGTGAAATAAGGCTACTGTTGGTCAAGTAGCAATCACTTTTAGTCATTGATTTGAGGATGACAGGATTCGATGCAAGGACCTGATCGGTTAGATCAGAAAGTAGTAGACTCACAATGGCATGATAATTAAAGGCAACTAGTTCCAGAGAAGGTTTCGTTCAGAAGTCGTGTGAGGCGACTAAGTAGGGAGTCCTTTGGCTCCGCAGCCGGGTGGAAACCTTGTATTTCAGAGGATTGGCAAGCGAATTAAAACCATGGAGGTCTTGGTAGCTTTTGGTAAGCAACTATGTAGCCACATAATGCCTCAGGCAGTTTAGTGTTCGAGCAATTTCTGCGTTTGGGTAGTGTTCGTATTCGTGTTTTAGGTTGCAAGTACACACAGGTAGCTAGATGATTTGGGGAGTGACAAGTCACTCACAGCGAGATTAGCTGAGCCTTGGCTAAGTGTAAGTGATTTATAGGGATAACTTGGTCTGTGCACCTGTTTTATAGTGAGGACCTAAAGCTATCAGAAGTCGAGTAGTCAGTTGAGGGATAAACATGCTAGATTCATCGATAATGATTCAGTACGAGTGGTCTGTGAGGCAATCAGACCATCTCGAGATAGTAGATTCAGACGAAGTGGATGTGCTCCCATTGCGAGGAGTTCGTTCATATAGGGATATTAGGGCTTTGCGAAGATTGGTCACAGTTACCCTGGGACGGCTAGGGTGTGCTCGGGAAGATGACTATGTTACCAGAGTGGCTTGGTATGTTAGGATTGGTAAGGAATGATTTCGAGGACGAACTCTAATTTAAGTCGGGGAGAGTTGTAAAACCCTGTTTATTTATTAGTTAAATAAATAAATTAATGAACGAATGGTAGCCTAAAATAAATAATTATATGCAGGGTGTTGGGTTGGAGGAGTTAATTTCCACATTTCTATAAGTCGGGGGTTAATAGTGTGTGTTTGGGAACCATTTTATAAATATTTATGAAGACAGGGACTCCGTGGTAATTACTTGGAATTAATTTTAAAAATGAAATGAAGTGGACAGGTTGATTATGTTGTAATTAAGACTATGGGGGTTGTTTGGTAATTTAAGGGTCAAATTTGAAAAGGATTTCCGAGGTTAGGGTAGAAGGGTAAAATATGGCAACATTTTGAAAGATTAAGAAAAGGGAGGGACCAAAGGTATTGTTATGGAGAAAAGTTTGATGGGCTACGTGAGTAGAAAACCTATCGCATGTTAACCCTAACCCTGGCATGAAGGCAGCCGCCATCATTGGAAGATCTCCAACAGCCACCCCCACCTCTTCAACTTCCAGCCGCCGGAGCCAATTCCCCTACGCCGGAAAGTAAGCAAGGTCGTTAGAGGTCGCTGTTGTGGATCGTCGCTGCCATTCATCGGGATGTTGCAACTGCTACACTTGTCTCTTCAGTTTCCGGCGCCGCACCACCCTCTTATTTCATTGTTCGTCCGCCGCCGCATCCCGTGCCGCCTTGCTGCTGTCGCTGTTGGCTTTCCGGCGAGAAGAAGAAGGCGGGAATTGGAGCACCATAGTAGCAGTCACTGATTCGTTTCGCCAGTCTTTTCATTGCCTCCATCATCCTCCTCCATGTTCAAAGTATATATATGTATGGTGGGTGTTCTGTCCGTGGGTTTGTGCGCATTTCAATACTTTTGGTGTGTGTTGGTTGGCCGGAAAAGCCAAGGAAACCACCATGGCTGCCAGCCATGGTGGTTGTCGCTGCTAGTTCCTTTTCTGCCACCCTTAACCACCGTAAAAGGTGGTCGTGGGTGTGTTTATGGGTGTATGTTTGTGTGAAATTGCTGCTACCTGTTTCGTTGGAGTTGTATGGGTGTTTGCGTGGCCAGAGAGTCCACCACCACCATCGTGAGGTGGTGGTTGTCGCCATGTGCCGGCTGTGTATGTGTCTTTATTTTAGTATAGTGTGTGTGTGTGTTATCTCGTGAGCTCATTGTAATTGTAAAAATAGGAATCACAGAAAGAAATCTCACACCACTACCGTAGCGTGGTGGTTGCCGCCTCCTGCCGCCACCGGTCGCCGTGTCGGGTGGCAGTGTGCCTAGTTTTGTTGGGATTTCTAGTTTTGGATTGTTTGGTTAAGGGACTAAAAGCCTAATGGGCCTTGAAACCCTAATGGGTTCTATGAGGCTTAATGGACATGAAAGCCCAAGCATGTGTCTAATGGGCTTAGTGAACCCTGATGGATCTAATGACTTAGCTATTGGGCCTAATGGACTAATGTGGGTTGGAAACCTTAATTAGGGTTTGGAAAACCCTGATGCAATGAAACCTTAATTTTGAGAATTAATCGGGACACACACACGGGAATTATTAATAACTTGATATATTAAATAATAATCATTGGCGGAAATTAATCTAAGCAACATTGGACTTAATGGGTTAAGTCCTTAATGGATTAAGTCCTTAATGGGTTAAGTAGGTAACTTAACCCTAATCATCATTTTATGTGAAACCCTAATTTCACTTGGGTATATTATTGGGCCTTTATGTTGGGCCTAAATGATTGAGATAATAATGGACCATCCAGAGTCAAGCAAATGGACTCGAATAATTTAATGGGCCTAAGGTAAGTCCCATAAAAGGGGTTGGGCACAATTTGGAAAATTGGGCCATAAATGGGCCATAGTTGGGCCTTAATGATTGTATAATGTTGGGCCTTAGAATGAGACCATGTTTAGGCCTAGGCCCAATTTGTAAAATTGGGCCATGCGTTGGGCTTTGATTCCTAGTCGACTTTGGGCCTATGGATTGGGCCTTGGCTTGAATAAGCCAAGCTAGGGGTAATGTAGTAATTACCCAAAGAATGTACTTATGGTTATGTATTGGGACCCAATTATTAATTAGGTGTTATTTTGGTGTTGATAGTTTGGGAATCTGTCAGCTAGCAGTTGGGGTCGAGTCTGCGGGACTTCAGCAAGTGTGGGATTATGTCTTCGGGACTTCAGCAGTGTGAGCTGAGTTACCTTCTAGTAGCGGTGGGTCTAAGGCCACAATGTCGGCCCACCAATAGGAGATGTATGATAGATGATTGTCTTTGTGATATCATCTAGGTTTGATACTACCTGATATGTTATATGCTAGCATGATATGTTGTACGTGATAGTAGTAGAGTTCGGTTATTAGGACCGAAAGGTATTCAGACAACCCAGATACGTCTGACAGTATGTGATGATATGTTGCATGCTGGCTTGTTATGTTTTATGCGATACAGGTAGTAGGAGGGGACTAGTCCCCGAGGTTCGGTTGTTAGGACCGAAGGGTAGTTCAGACATCCCAGATATGTCTGATAATATGTTTCTGTTATGTTATATGTGATAGTAGTAGTAGGGGGTCAAATAGTCCCCGAGGTTCGGTTGTTAGGACCGAAGGGTAGTCAGCGCCCCAGAATGGCTCGACATGGGTAGTCAGCACCCCAGAATGGCTTGACGTGGGTAGTCAGCACCCCAAAATGGCTTGACACGGGTAGGTCGGCACCCCAGAAAGGTCGTACCGGGTAGGTTGGGCACCCCAGAAATGCCTGGTAGTATATATGTTATGTGATTGTGTGGTATGTAGTATGATGGGGGAACTCACTAAGCTTTGTGCTTACGGTTTTCAGTTTTGGTTTCAGGTACTTCGTGTTTAAAGGAAAGGATCCAGCTTGATCACAGCGCATCACACTATGGTTTTTTGCACATGAGATCTTTGGGATTACACTCTGATATTATTTTAGGATAACACGTTTGATTATTTCTACTTTGGTTTTGACATGCCATGATATTACAGATGTTTTATTACACTGTTGGTTTTATAATGATGTATTTAAAAATGAAAATTTCGGCCTATATTTTTGGGATGTTACAACTAGAACCGGACATGACTAAGTTTATTAAACAACTATCAAAGGACAATCTAAGATTCGCCAAGGATTGGTTGCTTGTGAATAGTTGGAAGTATAGTAGCGGATGGACCATACTTACATTATTATTACAAGATTTGATAATGAGTTGTCATATGGAAAATGTAGAAATGTTTCCATATTGGGAGTAGGATGTTAAGAATCTATATGTCTAGATGTAGAAGGATACTCAAAAGAACGTACCTTGAATATGAGACTTCGTATATATGGAATTGTCTTGCAGCAATCTCTAATAGAGGACTTTGTAATTTCATTGGCAATAGTCTTTGTGACTTTAGTGGAGTGACATTATGAAAGGATCGTTGCATAAAACGTTAGAATATAACATATTCTACAAATGGCAAGAATTTGATACTCTTACACTTGTGATAAGGATTGGGAGTTGTGAAATGAGTAAGATTGGAAATGTGTTCATTTGATCTATTTCACAAAGTAAGGACCATAGGTAAACATTGTATGCATGCTAAGAGCATGGGACAATTGTAGTAATAATTCAAGTCATAAGTTAATTAACCAAAACAACAAATAATAAGTAATCGATATGGTGATAAATCAAAGGTGTTTCATTTATACTCAGAGATTTGGGACAATATAGGATTAGTATTATTCTTGTGCTTCACTTTGCATGTTTTGACTTGTTGAATAATTAATTATTTCAGAATAATCAAATTATTCAAATGGTCCACAGTTGTTCATATGTTGAAAGTAGGTATGAATGAAGACTGTCATGAATTGGTTTGTAGATTGTCTAAAGTGTATTAGACATAGCAAAGGTTTGTTGCAATGTTCATGAGTGCTTATGAATGTGATTTTGAGCATTGGATTATACCCACACTCACTTGGATCGCTTCATGGATTTTATCATGGGCGATTGGTGAGACGATAATATCTTGTATTCTTGAAACTAAGATGTCTGAGTTGTATCTTGCGAATTGGTTACACATTGATAATATGTAAATGCATCAGTAACTTGGTTTTATAAAAAATATTGTTGTGTGTGATTTGGTGGGTGAGTACAAGCAAGCATTGAGTCGAAGTTTATCCGTTTCTTTTACTTAAAGTGGGATAAAAGCGATATCTGTGGGCCCCCTCGATGATTTAGTGATGACAAACATAAATGCTCGGCTGGGCTAGGGCTAATTTGATTTGTTCAATTAGTCAGTCGTCGTAAATTGGAAATCAGGAAACAACACATAGACCGAGAGAATGATTTCAATCCATGTATCACGTCTATACAATATCTAGAATGAAGGAATATATGATCCCTTATCTAAAAGGCAGGTTACTAATAAGATCAGAGCTCCATAGTATCTTTGAGATCTACGATTGCCAATCGGGTTGTACTTGCATTTATGGTTACTAGACTTATTCAAGTGGGAGACTGTTGGCGCTTACTTTCAAAGACAAGAAGATTCAAGATTTAAGTTGTTATTACAATATAATAACAATAGGTATCTATTTCATCTTTCTTTGTGAATTTCGAAATCCCTAGAAACTTGTTAGGGTTCTTCACACATTCATAATGTTGTATAACTAATAGTGATCACATAAATCCAACTCTAGGGTTGCATGCATACATATGATTGTTTGTATAAAACCCATCAGGGATCAACAACTGCCTCCTCCTGGCCCATTACTAGCACTCTCCCTGTGTTGCCATCTATTATTGCCTTGGGGCAGTTTCTCTTGTAGTGCCCGACTTCCCTACAGCTATAACAGGCTTGACCAACACCCGCTCCAGGAGCCTAACTGGTTGGTTGGACTAGTGCCTTGCACCGTCGATCTGTGTGCCCCTTCTTGCCATAGTTGTTGCTCAGCTATTCATGGCATGGTCCGTGATGATGATAGTTGCATTTGTCGCACTGAGGAAGGGTACCAACATATCTACTAGTAGGTGCCTGAGCCGCAGGAACAACGATAGGAGTGATAGCAGCATGAACTATTACTATTTGTTGTTTCTCTAAGGGCTCCTACGAAGACTGTCCATTTTGTTGTTTCTAGAAAATTCTCTTCCCACCACTTGCCTTTGGTGGTTCGGTAGCAGCTTCCACATCATCAAGATTAACCCGATGGTCTATCAGGGTCTGCGCCAGGCACTTGGCGCTTTCGAAAGTGGAAGGCTTAGCAGCCAAGACATTTTCTTGAGTTGCGGGCGTCAGTCCCCAAATGTACCTCTCAATTTTCATGCTTTCTGGGGTGACCATTCTAGGACAGAGGAGAGCCAGGTAAAAAAATCTAGATGTATATGTGGAAATATCCGAACCCTTAATCTTTGGGTTCCCAAGCTCGTGCTCCAACTTCTGCTTTTCGCCCCTTCGAAGTATTCGATGAGCATGAGTTCCTTTAGGCTTTCCCAACCCATGGCATCTGCCACTGGCAAGGTTAGGGATTTAACTGCCCAGGTTTAACCATCATGTCCAACACCCAAATACTTTTGTTTTGTTCTACTTATGATATTGTTTCTGGTATGTAGGTATACTTGTACACTTCTTGTAAAATACTTATATTTTAAAAGTATACTTTTAGTTCAGAGCACTTTAGTCCCTTAGCTTTTATAGTTGTATACCTTGTAAGGTTCGGTATACTATGTTCACTATAAACAATAGCTCTAATACCTATATATCACACCCCTAAACCGAAAAACGACAGAAACGTCTGGGGGTGGAGGACGTCATGTGTAGTATCACAGCAATTGCATCATAGTAATCAAAGTAAACACAAACATTAGATTATAGTATGAATATTTACATATGTTGTTTTCAAAGTTTATATACATCATAAAGTAGCAATAACATAAAGACAAGACTCCATAAGCTCTGTCTTCTAAAAAGTTAGCGAGGGTACTTGTTTGCTGATGTCCTGAGAATACAAGCGATTTTGAAAACGTATTAGCATAAAGCTAGTGAATTCATAAGATTGTTTCATCATAAAAACCGTTGTTATCGAGGTCTGAAAATTGTATGCATGCTTCCCAAGAAAATACAATATTTTCTAACATGTTTGATTGTTACTGTATGTATAGTACGAGTATGTATTGTATGTTCTGTTTGAAAACCCTTGCTACCACCAGTATATTGTATGTTATATTTGAAAACCCTAGCTACCACCAGTATGTAGTGTATGTTCTGTTTGAAAACCCTTCCTACCACTAATATGTATAGTAGTTTTATTACTTAAAATAAAACCAAGTGTTGTATTCCTAGAATCCCCTCTAGTGTATTGTGTAGTAGTTCTATTAATTAAAATAAAACTATTGAAGAATAAAAATCCCATAAAGAAAGGTTAGTTTATACTATTATGAGTTCGTATAGCCATGCTTGATATGACTAGTGACCTTTGTGACCTTTCTTCAGGCGTCATATGGTATGATATTTGTCACCCCACACATGCCTGCTTAACTGTATCTAGCAGTTTAGGTGTCGGATTGTTAGTCCTGAATAGATCTATTCACAAATCTCATGCTCTCCCTCCTGGACACTCTAGCTATACTAAATGTAGAGGATTTAACAGTACCCGAAAGGGTACAAATGAAGAGTTGTCTGACAATCCTATATTAACTAGTTTACATGTTGTTCTGTACCGTTGTACTCATGTTGAAATCGTTTGTATTCTTGGTAGAGTATAAATAATTATATGTAAAAATAATTTAGTATCACACTCTTGTTATTTGAATGTAGTTATGGATATCATAAACTAAGTCTGTCATAGTTTATATAATTGACCCTGTAAATAGTTTGTATCGGTAAAAACTGGTAATGAATTTCTAAACTATACCTATTATAGTTTGACTGAATGTTATGTTCGTTAATCACTTTGAAAACTATGCAATTTAGAAAACATCCCTTATGCTCTACATAATACAAAATGGATAAAATATCTATATGCTTATGAAAAACATTAGTTTGTATCAATTGCATAAGTTTTAACTTGTTGAAAACCTCTTTGTCTTAGTTCGCAAATTCATTTGTGAATGGTTTGTATTCCCCCTGAATATGTTTAAAAACCATAAAAGCGTAGAGGTATGAACTCACCGATTTTTGGGTGCAAATGTGGAACTGGAAGATCCTCGAGTTGTTGTACGTGGCACTTACTGGAATCATCATATCAAATAAATAAATACATACATACATATATATACATACATACATATATATACATATATATATATATATATATATATAAATTAGCGATTTCGTTAGATAAAGTGTTAGAAAAACACTTGTTTTCGGTTGAGGAATGTTACTGGGACTTAATTGAATCGAGGGAATGGGTTTTTCACCATTTAGGAGGCGTGTACGGCCATGAACAAGGGTTTACGGCTGTGAAGACTGGTTTACGGCCAACAGGCAGTTTACGGACGTGAATAGGGTTTACGGCTGCGAACTCCTTTTTGAAAATGTGTTTCAGATGCTCTCAATCGACCATAAATGACGATTTTTGATGTTTTTCGAAAGAAAAGAGGTGTTCAAGGTGTTTATGACCAGAGGTCTTAGAGAGAGAATGAGCGAGTTTTTAGCCAAGAAGGTTCAAATGAAGGTGGGGGTCCTGTATTTATAGTCGGGGGGTATGGTCGGTGCTACGGTCCACTAGGCAGGAACTGTACACGAGTTTATGGGTGTAAATAGGTTTACGACCGTAAACAAGTATACGGCAGTAAACAGGTAATAAGACCGTACACCCACCTAGGCCGAAAACTAATAGATTTTTGAGATTTTTTAGGTTTTCGCAGGATTTTTGGTTTCCGAATCAGATAGAATTTAACTATATAAAACTAGCTGATTTCCTAAACCAAGAAGTTTGAAGGAAAATTCATAAAATTCAAGTTTTATTAACAGAATCCAATTAAAGTTAACGGAAAGAGTTTCTGGTTGTTACATACAATGGTTGATTTGGGTTAGGAATATACATTTTTGTTTTGTTTTGAGCATATGTAGAATATAGGATAACATTTACCCTAATACAGAAATGATTAACAAACCAATGTATTCTTAATTAATGATAAATTAATCTTATGGATTCAAAGGACAACCACTGAAGCTGTGATACCTATTGATAAGAAATGATATCCTATAGATATACTAGGACAAGGCTTAATTTCTTAAGCCTTGAATGAAGAAAAAAGTGAAGGCTTATAACAGAATTCCAGTCAAGTATGGATAAAACTAGTCAAGACTTTAAGAAGAAGACCAACAACTAAGTATGTAGTGTAATGTTAAAGTAATTTAAAGAGAATTAACAAAAATAATAATAGAATGAGGGAATGACAAATGTAATTCTTGTATAAATAAAGGGTGTGTTGGTTACATGGATTATACTCCTATTTATACTACCAGGAGCACCAAGGACAAATGAGACTATAAAGGAAAATACAAACTATAGATCAACCTTTATAATGCATTGTGGTTGAACTTGTCTCCTACAATTATTCCATTAAGCAAGATAAATAAAAAAAGAAAAAAAATAGTCTTAGTGTTCTATTCTACTGATACTCTCTCAACTTCAAAATCTTCTTCATCTGAGAATCTTCATAACTTCGGATCGACAACAATCTCAAACATTATCAATCTTAGATAGGGCAAAGGATCACTTTCTTGACTAACGATTGATAAACACAAATTGTTCTCATATCTTATAAGAATCATTTATAACAAGACAAATATCGAACCTCTCATTGATGAGTTCTTCTTGATTGTTTCTAGCAAATACATCAACTACCAAAATGCTTTATCAGACTTTGAACTTGTTTAATGACTTAGATTCATGAACATGAAAATGTAATCCATGTCTTATCATCAACTATTATAATGATTAACCTTCATCTTTTTAGAAAGACTAAAAAGTGTAAGTAATTCCTTTAGAAAGAATAAGCACATGGGATCTATACACATTTAGCAAGGCTTATTTAAAAGGCCTTACTCATACTCATTTTAACGACTATAGCTAAACCATTCCTCAAGTAACAATGATTAGATCAAAAAGGATATTATTTACTGTAACTGCACATTATTAATATGAGATATGTCAAATAGATTTAATGAAAAACTACTTTTCTTAATAGACACCTAATTGAAGATGTCTATATAGCTTAGCCTAGTAGTTTTCTTAATCAAAGTTATCCTAACGAAATGCTTAAATCTTAGTATTGATTTATGGATATAAAGGAAACCTCTCAAGTTTGGAATTATCATTTTAATATCGAAATATAAGGTATGATATTACATCAAAATGAAGACAACATCTATGTTTACTAAGGACTAGTAGGAGCATACTGATATTCCTAATCTTGTACGAATGACACATCACATTTTTAGTATGCATGATTTTTTTGCTAGACTCAGAAAGTGTTTCTAAGAAAAAAGATTTGGAAAGAGAATATACAATTTTTGAATGTAAAATCCATAGTGATATATATATATATATATATATATATATATATATATATATATATATATATATATATATGTTGAAGTTTTAAATCTTTATGAAAAGTTGACAATATCTTGAAAAATATTAACTCACTATATTCCTTTCGGGGACCCTTAAGATTTCAACATGGCATCTAACCGAGCTTGACTCAAAACGACCTAGCACATAGGTTTGAGGTAGATAAAAAGACTATATTCTATTCTCTTGGAAAATAAATCTATCATTTATATATGTAGAAGACTAGGTATATGATCACGTGATGAACATTTCATTATATACCAGTTAGATACATAGGAAAGTAATTAGAGGACTATATGGACATTCTATAAGTACAGCACAAGAAATAAGATAATATATATGAGATAATCAATTTAGAAGAAGATAT
Source organism: Lactuca saligna (assembly GCF_052625555.1). NCBI lineage: Eukaryota > Viridiplantae > Streptophyta > Magnoliopsida > Asterales > Asteraceae > Lactuca > Lactuca saligna. Next base: position 93,038,281 of record NC_136419.1, on the reverse strand, counting down.
TTATGTAAGAGAGCTCATAAGATGCTAACCTTCAAAACACACAAACACACACACACACACATATATATATATATATGAAAGGTTTGATAGAAGTCAAAATATGTATAAGTCTATTAGGGTGTGAAATCATATTGATTTTGAAATGTATGCATTTGCAAGGCACATTTCGAATTCGATATTGAATGTGTAGTCCTTGTATTTTTTGAGTGGTTGTAACACCCTATGAATAGGATAGGTGTAAGGGTAGAGAGTAATCATTTGGGAAGTTCGTTATTGAAATCTCTCTCAAGATCGTGTACTTGTTATAGAAATTAATGAGCCAATCAGATCTTATGTACTTGAGGTGTTCTTTATGATTTCAATGATTTATTTCATATTCATATCTCAATTCTAATAGACATTAATTTGTATCAGAGTAGGATTCATTCAATTAGTTTCATTTTTCTCGTGTTTTTCAATATTTTTGAATCACTCTTTCTGATTTAAAGTTTTTCACGATATAGAAACAGAAAACTTGTTTCAATTGGTTGTTTTGTTTCGATTTTGCACTCTATTTGTTAGATTTAGTGTTTACTTGTAAATTTTTGTTTGATTTTTCTAGATCTCATTTTTAATCAAAAATCATGTTTGTCTATACAACAGTGGCAAACTTTAAGATAAACACGATGTCTAGTTTTTCACACTTGCTTGGATAATCCACGAAGATTATAATGCTCATTCATTAATGTTATGAGCAGTGGGCTGATCAAATGTAGGATTATCTCAATGGAATCGATGAAGACCTTTGGAGATGTATCACAACCGGAAACTATCACCCTGAAATGCTTGAAGAAGTTGAAACTGCTGGTTTATCAGATCTTATGTACTTGAGGTGTTCTTTATGATTTCAATGATTTATTTCATATTCATATCTCGATTCTAATAGACATTAATTTGTATCAGAGTAGGATTCATTCAATCAGTTTCATTTTTCTCGTGTTTTTCAATATTTTTGAATCACTCTTTCTGATTTAAAGTTTTTCACGATATAGAAACAGAAAACTTGTTTCAATTGGTTGTTTTGTTTCGATTTTGCACTCTATTTGTTAGATTGAGTGTTTACTTGTAAATTTTTGTTTGATTTTTCTAGATCTCATTTTTAATCAAAAATCATGTTTGTCTATACAACAGTGGCAAACTTTAAGATAAACACGATGTCGATTTTTTCACACTTGCTTGGATAATCCACGAAGATTATAATGCTCATTCATTAATGTTATGAGCAGTGGGCTGATCAAATGTAGGATTATCTCAATGGAATCGATGAAGACCTTTGGAGATGTATCACAACCGGAAACTATCACCCTGAAATGCTTGAAGAAGTTGAAACTGCTGGTTTATCAGCTGATGTTGATGTGCTAAGGGAGAAATAGGAAGCGAATGACAAGAAATTCCTTCATGAGCTACATGGTGCTCTTCCACCAGTATTTTACAACTACGTTCAAAGTTGCAAAACAACGAAGGATATTTGGGAAACATTAAAAGAAAATGCCAAGGAAGTGAAAAGACAAAGAAAAGCTTTGTGAAGGAATGTATGTTGGAACTAGGTGAGTTCATGTCCCACCCCGAAAACCGAAGGCGGAAACATTTCCGGGGTTGACTCCACGTTGAGTATCAAATCCAATGCACATAGTAAGTAAAGTAAAACAACCATTACATTACATAAGAAAAGTTTTACAGTTGTTTCAAAAGTAAAGTTTGTACAGTTGTGATACATAGTATAAATAAACAAAATGAAACGAGTCTTCATGTACTCCGTCTTCTAACCAAAAAGAAATCTTCAGTTACCTGTTCTAACGCTGACCTGAGAACACAAGCGGTTTGAAAATCAGCATAAAGCTGGTGAGTTCATAAGCGGTTTTTGTTTTATGAAAATGTTTCGAGTTTCCTTTCTATTTCTGAAATGTTATGTACACCAAGAAAATCCTGTATTTTCTTAAAATTTGGTTATTGTTTCACAAATGTAAAGTATAGTAATTTTGTACACTGAAAACATGTCTACTCATGTGAAAATGTATAGTTGGTTATCTGACTTGTTAAACTGTTTTGTTTATTTATCATGTGTTACCAGGAAAGTCCCATACTTTCCTTATTATATGTTACCAATTGTAAAAAATGTAATGTTATTCAGTTTGTTACTCTTTCTAGTTATGTAAGTGTTACCCAGGAAATCCCCATGCTTTCCTATATGTTGGTTTCTAATGTGAACGATGTTAAAGATCTAAGAGATGTAAACGTGATTAGGTTCCATGTTTTTCCCAGGAAAGTCCTGTACTTTCCTGAATGTTAGTTACAATACGTGAAAGATGTAAAAATGTAAAAGATGTAAAAGATGTATAAAGTGGTTAATTATTACTATAAGTAAATCTCTGTTATCCTAATTGCGAGTTCCATAACCATACAATAGACTGAAACCTGTGGCAATAAGTAGTCCACATGTGGCAATAAGTAGTCCACATACTTATGACTTTCGTCACCCTTGAACCATTTTGGTTCGGCTGTAGCTAGCAGCCAGGTGTGGCGTAGTCAGCCCCGTATAGATCTATACACTCAAGTCATGCACTCTAAATACCAGAGATTCTGGTTATGGGTGTAGTCCTCCACTCGCGTATCTCGGTGGAGTGTTCTCCGAGGACGTGTCTCCAATCATACAGGATTAACAAATTTACTAGTAATAATATGATAGTCCTCCACTCGCGTATGTGTGTGGAGTGTTACCGAGGACAAAACAGTGTACAATTATTATGTTAAAATGTTTAATGTCATGCTTTTAACTGATAAAATGTGGAAAACCATTTGTGAAATATATGTAAAACATAACAGTTTAAAGACCTATTTCACAAATATATGTTATGTGATCTGCATGTTCAATTGGTTATTAGTTGTGATGATCAGTAATAAAAGCATATGAAATATGAAACACACATTTGAAAAGATGTTTTGAGTACAAGAATTCTCTTGTACTTTTCTTGTGTCCCCCCCCCCCCCTAAAAACAGTGAAAAAGGGTAGGGGTATGAACTCACCGGGCTCGGAAATACGTCGGCTTTGGATACTAGACGTTGGTTCAGGGTTTGATTACTCGCGATGTCCCTATGTAAAATGAAATAATGTCCATATATATACAATTAGGGATACATTCACTAATCATATGGAACATTACACTCCAACAAGGTTAAACACCTCAAAACGAGCGTTTGGAGTGACCCGGGTGACATCTTCGGACGTGTAATGGCACTAGGGACTTGGGACTTGAGTTTACTCCCCAAGAGTAAACATTTTAAAGAGTTTACAGCCATAGAACACACACATACATGAGTTTACGTCCGTAAACTCATGTGGGTGTGATTTTGGGTGTTTAATGGCTTAAATGGACATGGGGATTGTTGGCATGGATTTCTAAAATGCCTTGGAATTGATTGAATGAAATTTTAACACTTAAATGGGAGTTTACGGCCACCCCATAAGAGTTTATGGCCATAAACTCACCTATGGCCAAGATAAATTGATTTGAGCTACAAAGGATAATCACATGTGATTCTAGTTAATTTTCCATGCCCTGTTATGAATTTAGAACATCATTTAACACACTTTTTTGGAGTTTACGGCCTAGAGGTATGTTCTAAGGCCGTAAACTCTTCTATACCCATGAAAAAGATAGTTTTTGCAGCTTAAAACAATCACATGTGATTCTAGAAATTTATGCAAGCCATTTTAGTGTATTTGATGCATCATTTAACAAGTTTTATGAGTTTACGGCCAAGGGTATGTTCCTAGGCCGTAAACTCCTATAAATGACATTTTTGCTGTGTTTAAAACCCTTAAACTATTTTTAGATGCATGTAGATTTTACCACAATGCCATTGGTTGAGATTCAAGGCATTTGGACATGTTTTAAGGCACTAAATCCCCATTTAAGTGGAGTTTTAAGGCACTAAATCCCCATTCAAGGCATTTGCAAGCCTTAAGGTCATATCTAAGTCCCAACTATGATTTGGAAGGGTTATTTGGCTCAAAAACCCCATGAACATGAGTTTACAGCCCAAGCTTATGCCTTGGCCGTAAACTCCTTCAAATGGCTCAAAATTAATGTTTTAAATGTTATAAGTCCTTTCCCTGAAGTCATTAAGCCATATCTAATGTACAACATTGCTTAGGAGGGGTTTTAGGGCTTAAAAACCCCATCTTTAGGAGTTTACAGCCCAAGCTTGTTCCTTGGCCGTAAACTCATGTTCTTGGTCCCAAAACATAATTTAAACATTAATTTGAAGGCTAAAGAGGTTGAATAACAAGTTAGCGGTGTTACCTCTTTGATTGGAAACGACGATTGGTTGCGTGAATTGTACTACGAAAGAGTTACAAGAAATGATACGGAAATTTTGGGTTGTTACATTATCCCCCTGTTAAAGGGAATTTCGTCCCGAAATTCAACGTTTAAATACAAGACAAGATACAAATCGTGGATCAGAAAAGAGTTGTGGATACTTCTGTTTCATTGAATATTCCCGTTCCCAAGTGAATTCCAGTCCCCGCTTGGCATTCCAGCGAACCTTCACTAACGGGATGCGACTTTGCTTTGTACGTTTGACTTCTCGATCCATGATTTCGATCGGTTCCTCCACAAAGTTGAGGTTTTCATTGATCTCGATCTCGTCTAAGGGAATTGTTAGGGTTTCATCGGATAGGCACTTTTTGAGATTTTAAACATGGAAGACAGGATAAATGTTACTAAGTTCGTGAGGTAAATGAAGTTTATAGGCAACTGGACCGATCCTGGAGAGTATCTCAAAGGATCCAATGTACCTTGGATTAAGTTTCCCACGCTTACCAAAGCGTACAGTGCCTTTCCAGGGCGAGACTTTTAACAGGACACGGTCTCCAACCTGGAATTCTAGTGGTTTCCGACGATTATCAGCATAACTCTTTTGACGATCACGTGAAGCTTTCAATCGGTTACGAATTTGAATGATCTTTTCGGTGGTTTCGCGGATGATTTCAGGACTAGTGAGAGCACTGTCGGGGACTCGACTCCTGGTTAACTATGTATCCCCCACCTCGGCCCAGCACAGAGGGGATCTGCACTTACGACCGTATAGGGCTTCGAACAGAGCAACCCTAATGCTGGTGTGGTAACTGTTGTTGTATGAGAATTCGATCAAAGATAGATGTGTGTCCCACGACTTTCCTAAGTCAATGACACATGCCCTAAGCATGTCCTCCAAGGTTTGGATTGTTCTCTCACTCTGTCCATCGGTCTGAGGATGATACGCCGTGCTCATATCTAGTTTGGTTCCAAGGGCTTTCTGGAGGGATTGCCAAAATCTGGAGGTAAACCTACTATCTCGATCAGAGATAATGGATACAGGTACACTGTGTAGACGTACTACCTCCTTGATGTAGATTCGCGCGAGTCTTTCCATCCAGTATGATTCTTTAATCGGAATGAAGTGAGCGGATTTTGTCAAACGATCGGCAATTACCCAAATGGTATCGTACCCACTAGAACACTTGGGTAGTTTGTGAAGGGTTTTGAGCATTCTAACACTTCCTAAGTGTACATGCAACCCTAATAACCTTGGATCTATGTTTGTCTAATTGTCATGCAAAGTTGAATTCCAAGGTTATATTCCTATCTAGCATACATGGGGAACAATTTTAACATAAAGTATAGATAGAATAACTTACCTTGTTGTTGTTTGTGTTCCTTGAAACCTTGTGAGCCTAGCAGCCCAAGTGTGATGCCTCAAATGCTTCACACAACACCAAATGCTCTTGGAAGAACTTATGAGAGTATACACACTTCTTCAAAATCGGCCAAGCCCTCTTATTTCTTAGTGTAGCCGATTTTAGGTGGAGAACACATTACTTATATAGTGTTGACACATCTAGGGTTAAACCCTAATGTGTCATGACTCTTCATTTCCATGACCCATGGGTTTGTAACTCCCATGGAGCATCCATGGAGCATCCTATGGGTGGAACCCAACTTGATAGTCCATGGAGCCTTTTAGCCCACTATACATGATATGGATGATTTACATAATCAACCCATATATTTAATTAGTTATCTTTTGATCACATAATTAATTCTAAATTAATTCTTGATCAAACTAATCAAATAATATTATTAATATATTAGAACTTATAATATATTAATAATCTCCAAGTGTTATTTCTCTCATTTAGTCTATCCAATTGCATGGTGCCATGCAACCCAAATGGACCATGCCGGGTCGGGTCAAGTACATACCAGAAATAGTTATGGACCTAGACACCTTATCCAATAGTCTCCCACTTGGATAAGTCTAATAACTATTACTGCAAGTATGACTTCAGGAACCGATCGGCAATCGTAGCTCTTTTCAAGGTTTCTCGAAACTGAGAAGATGATGGTACGCCATTTAAGATTAGTGATCATATAATCCTCTGTTCTAGATATCAGTCGGACAAATACATGGAACAATGTCTTACTTATTGTCCAACAATTTGTTTCCCGATTTCCGATTTGTTTGACAAAGAACTTCATTGAACACATCAATTTTAGTTCTGACCGGGCCCGGTACATAGGTCAAAACAAAATCATCGAGGGGCCCAGATATCAGCTTCTAATCCAAGAAGGAACAGATAAACTTCGACTCATATGTTTGTTCTACTACTCATTGAATTACACACAAGAGCGCGATTTATAACATCGAGTTACCAACGCGTTTTTCGTACAATCAATGCATAACCAACTTGTAAGTAACAAATCATATCTCTAGGTTTAAAGACTTATATGATATTACCGTCTCACGATCACTCGAGATAGAATTCCATGAAGTGATTCCAGTGAGCGTGGGTTGAGTCCAATGCTCAGAACATATGAGCACTCATGATTGTTGTAGCCTTGTCCCAGACCTCTACAACCAAACATGACAGTCTTAATTCATACCTACTTCCGACATATGACCGACTGTGGAGGTTTAAATAATATGTTATACCAAACAAAATTATTCTGGAAGTCAAAACATGCAAAAGAAATATAGTAAACGATCGACAAGAGATAGCAACACTTTACTCATAAATAAAACACTTTTATTCATCATCAAATGTCAATTACACTTTACAAATTTCGAGGTTATCTAACTACTAAATCTAATATCATCCTTCAGCCCTATGCTCTGAGCATGCTGGAAATGCTTAACCCGAGTCAGTCCCTTCGTGAGGGGATCTGTCGGATTCTCATCTGATGATACCCTCTTTGCCACGAGGAGTCCTTCTTCGATCCGATGTCTGATGAAATGGTATTTTCTGTCGATGTGTCTGGATCTCTCGTGATCCCTTGGTTCCTTGGCTAAGGCAACAGCACTTTCACTATCACAGAAAATTTCCATTGGCTCTTTAATAGCTGGTACAACTCCAAGGTCTCCAATGAAGTTCCTCAGCCATAAACCCTCCTTTGCCGCCTCGCTAGCTGCAATATACTCTGATTCACAAGTAGAATCTGCCACTGTCTCTTGCTTGGAACTCTTCCAAGAAATTGCTCCTCCATTTAGGGTAAAGACCCAGCCCGACTGAGAGCGGAAGTTATCCCTATCATTCTGGAAGCTAGCATCACTATACCCTACAACTCTCAAGTCATCACTCCCACCGAGGATAAGGACCCAGTCCTTAGTCCTTCGTAGGTACTTGAGAATATTCTTTACCGCAGTCCAGTGTGCCTTGCCAGGGTTCCCCTGAAACCTGCTAACCATACTCAAGGCAAAGGCTACATCAGGTCGAGTACACGTCATAGCATACATGATCGAACCTACAGCCGAAGCATAAGGTACTCGACTCATTTCTTCTATCTCAGCCTCAGTGCTAGGGCTTTGTGTCTTACTCAATTTGGCGTTACTCTGGATGGGCAACTCTCCTTTCTTGGAGTCTTGCATTCTGCATCTCTTCAGAACCTTCTCCAAGTAGGTACTTTGACTAAGTCCAATTAGTCTTTTACTCCGATCTCTCAAGATCCTTATCCCCGAAATATAGGCAGCTTCACCAAGGTCCTTCATAGCGAAACACTTTCCAAGCCAGGACTTTACTTCCTGCAGGGTTGGAATGTCGTTTCCTATGAGTAGTATGTCATCCACATACAATACCAAAAAGCTAACTATACTCCCACTAGCCTTGACATATACACAAGATTCATCTTCACTCCTAGAAAAGCCAAATTCCTTGACCTTTTCATCAAAGCAAAGATTCCATCTGCGAGGTGCTTGCTTTAATCCATAAATGGATTTCTCAAGCTTACACACTCTATTAGGGTACTTGTTGCTGACAAAACCCTCTGGCTGACTCATGTAAACATCTTCAGCCAACTTCCCATTAAGGAAAGCAGTTTTGACATCCATTTGCCAAATTTCATAGTCATGAAATGCGGCTATGGCTAACAGAACCCGAATAGACTTAATCTTGGCTACCGGAGAAAAAGGTCTCATCGTAATCCACTCCAGGAATTTGAGAGAAGCCCTTTGCAACCAGTCTAGCTTTATAAGTGTGTACTTTACCATCCATGTCGGTCTTCTTCTTGAAGACCCATTTGCACCCTACAGTCTTTCGACCTGGTACATTCTCAACCAAGTTCCAAACTTGATTGTCATACATGGATTGTATCTCGCTATCCATAGCCTCTTTCCATTTAGCAGACTCGGGGCCTGCCATGGCTTCCTCGTAGATGTTAGGGTCATCTTGACTTACTAGTGTCTCATCACTAATAAGTGTCTCACCTTCTGCAGTAATATGGAATCCATAGTAATGCTCAGGTGCACTCCTAACTCTCGTGGAACGCCTCAGAGGTACAAATTCGTCAATTGGCTCAACAGGAGTTTCCTCCTCAAGTTGAGGTCTAGAGTTTGAAGTTCCTTCACCACTTGACTCTTGAATTTCTTCAAGATCAACTTGCCTCCCACTGTCTCCTTGGCTTATAAACTCTCTTTCTCGAAAGACTCCTCTTCTTGCTACAAACACCACATTGTCACTAGGTCTGTAGAAGAGGTAACCAAAGGATTGCTGTGGGTAGCCGATGAAAATACACCTCTCGCTTCGGGGTTCGAGCTTATCATGAGTCTTGCGTCTCACGAAAGCCTCACAACCCCAAATCTTGATGTGGTCTAGTTTAGGTACTTTACCAGTCCACATCTCGTGAGGAGTTTTGGCAACTTTCTTTGTAGGGACTAGATTAAGGATATGGGCGACAGTCTCTAAAGCATACCCCCAGAATGAGATTGGTAGCGAAGCTCGACTCATCATGGAACGAACCATGTCCAACAAGGTTCGATTACGCCTCTCAGCCACACCATTCAACTGCGGTGTCCTGGGAGGTGTCAATTGTGAGACAATCCCACATTCCCTTAGATAGTCGAGGAACTCTGAACTAAGATACTCACCACCCCGATCGGATCGAAGCATCTTAATGTTCCTGCCCAATTGATTCTCGACTTCCTGTTTAAATTCCTTAAACTTATCGAAAGTCTCTGACTTATGCTTGATTAAGTAGACATATCCATATCTACTGTAATCATCAGTAAAAGTCAAATAATAACGATTAGCATCCCTTATGGCATGTTTGAATGGTCCACACACATCTGTGTGTATAAGGTCCAACAAACCTTCACCCCTTTCACACGAGCCTCTGAAGGGTGACTTTGTCATTTTTCCAAGTAAGCATGATTCGCAACTATCATTTGACTTTAGGTCAAACGACTCCAAGACTCCATCTTTTTGGAGTTGGCCTATGCGTTTCTTGCTTATATGTCCAAGACGACAATGCCATAATGATGCTTTATCCAAGTTATTATTATTAGTAGAATCAATACACAAAACATTATTTCCTGAGTTATCTACAACAGATACAGCTTCATACACACCATCACAAGGTAATGCTTTAAAATAAAGTACATTATTAAAGAAAGCATTAATCGAACCAACTTCATTATCAAACGAAAAGGTGAAACCTTGTTTGTACAATGCATGAAAGGAAATAATATTTCTTTCCATTTCTGGCGAATAACAACATTTATTCAAATCTAAATTTAACCCACTACTTAGCGATAAAGTATAAACTCCAATCTTGGTGACAGGTGTAACTTTCCTATTCCCCATGATTAAGTTTATTCTTCCTTGCTCCACATTCTCACTTCTTCCTAGTCCCTGCAAGTCACAACAAATATGAATACCGCAACCGGTATCAAGGACCCAAGATTTCGAATGGGGTGAGTTATTAGAAATGATAGTGTAAATACCTGCATGGTTGGGTTTGACTTTCCCATCCTTCACATCCTGCTGGTACTTTGGGCAGTTCCGCTTCCAATGAGTTTTTTCATGGCAATAGAAGCATTCAGCCTCTTTTGGGTCAGAGGAAGGAGTAATGAAACCTTTCTTGGTTCCACTTGAAGAAGAGCCATCAAGGGTCCGAGCCTTGGTACCCTTTGAAGATCTCTTTCTCTTCCTCCCTCGACTTTGCCCGATTGCCAAGACCGGAGTTGAGTCTAGAGTAGGAGTGATAGCAACCGACTTCCCATTAAGACCTGTTTCTGCAGTCTTGAGAAGTCCCTAAAGTTTGCTGAGGGTGACCTCTTCCTTGTTCATGTGATATGTCATGCGGAATTGATCATAGCACGATGGTAAGGAGTGCAAAATGATATATATTGCAAGCTCCTCAGGGAAGTTCACATTAAGCTTCAGCAAACGATCCACATACCTTTGCATTTTCTGCATGTGGCTCGTGACGGACTCTCCGTCCTTCATCATGGTTGTTATCATGGAGCAGATGACTTCGTACCTCTCTTGTCGTGCACTTTGATGGTATCTTTCCATCAAATCTTGGTGCATTTCATAAGAGTAGAAATCTTCATAAGACTTTTGGAGTTCAACTGTCGTGGTGGCCAACATGATGCAAGCCACCTTGGTTGCATATCTTTCATGAGTATGAAAGTCAGCGATCTCCTGTGGAGTTGCAGTGGACTCATCAATTTCCTTAAGCTCCTTGTCAAGGACATATTCTTTGTCCTCGTAGCGGGTAATCATCCTGATGTTTCTGATCCATTTATTGAAGTTGGATCCATCAAAGGTGACTTTCCCACACAAACTCATAAGAGTAAATGAGCCATTAGGATTCGAGCCAGAAGCATTATTTGAAGACATCTGAAAGAGAAGAACAAGTTTAGTTTAGATTTAAGAGAGTCCTTAATAAAACACCCAAATGTAATATTAAGGCTAGGATCCAATCACAATATAATATAACTTAGAAGAGGTATGCCGTAATCTAAGCTATACCATATTTGAAAGGTAGGTGAATGATGATTCACCAATTTCCACCACGAAAACCGAAATATTAGATATTTAGTTTTTATTGGTTTTAGAAATTCCTAGATTCTTTGAGATCCAATGAACTTTTCAAAGGCATGTTTCAATCTCGAGAGTGCCCTCTAGGTTTTGTGACTGGGATGCCGAGGATCACAAAACGAGGTGTGAAGTAACCATGCAAATCACTTGGTACCCTTAAAGTTTATCACTCAATCGATGTGCCGGTAAACCACACACGCTCCACCGATACTATAATAAACCTTAAGTCACCCTTTACCTACCTTGTTAAGTCCAAGTTAGTGTGCCGGTTAACCACACACGCTCCACCAACGACTTAGACAAAGTTTAAAGTGTAATTTCATGGATTAGCACCTTATTCACATTTTTCCTAAAGTAACTAAGATTGGGAATTTAATAAAAATTTAGTTACTTTATTATATTCATCATACTTTGAATGAGAATTTATAAGTCCTTGTCTTACCCGTTCGGCTAACGACCCTCCACCCGTCAAGCAAGCGGTGGGTGAGAATAGACACCCATTAAGTCACCATTTTATAGGCAACAACCTTATACCCACCTTATAGACCGGCTTCGTGAATGAGGCGTACTAGCGGTAAGACGACTTTATTCTTATACATATATATATAATTATTAAATCATCATAATATAAGTATAAGGGTTGAATTTTAACTTTTAAAATTCTAGGGGTTGGAACTTAAAGTTTTAACTTAACTTTACTTGTTCCAAAACTTGAGGGCAAGTTTTGTAACTTTCAAAACTTTTCATTTCTTGTAACTTATGAGTTTAATAGAGTAATAAAATGAAGACTCTTCATTTTTCTAACTCTTGTATTTGTTTTAATGGTTTTAACTCAAGTGTGACTCTTGGTTTTCCATAACTTAAGGATAAGTTATGGACTCCATTAAAACACATTATGATCAAGAATTAATCTACCAAATAGGTTACAAATAATTCATATGATCATCTAAAACATCATAAGAACAAGAACATGAATATGAACACAATCAAAAATTACATTTAAAACTTTGTAATTTTGATAACTAGTTGTTGTAAATGAATTAGCAAAGACATTACACCACCAAAAACAAGTTTTCAACTACCAAAACAGTTTAGGGTAATGTTTCTAATTCATTTCCAGCAACTGAATCGAAATTCTGCACTCAGTCGACCCTACTCGCTGAGTGCAAGAACTCACTCGCCGAGTTGGTTGAAGATACTCATGAACTCGACGAGTCCCCCCTATAGACTCGACGAGTCCATTCGCAGACAGCAAGATTTCCGATTCTGTTTTCAACTTTTAAGCACAAATAAGAGCAAACAAGCCTAGGCTCTGATACCACTGAAGGGTTTTGAGCATTCTAACACTTCCTAAGTGTACATGCAACACTAATAACCTTGGATCTATGTTTGTCTAATTGTCATGCAAATTTAAATTCCAAGGTTATATTCCTATCTAGCATACATGGGGAACAATTTTAACATAAAGTATAGATAGAATAACTTACCTTGTTGTTGTTTGTGTTCCTTGAAACCTTGTGAGCCTAGCACCCCAAGTGTGATGCCTCAAATGCTTCACACAACACCAAATGCTCTTGGAAGAACTTATGAGAGTATACACAATTCTTCAAAATCGGCCAAGCCCTCTTATTTCTTAGTGTAGCCGATTTTAGGTGGAGAACACATTACTTATATAGTGTTGACACATCTAGGGTTAAACCCTAATGTGTCATGACTCTTCATTTCCATGACCCATGGGTTTGTAACTCCCATGGAGCATCCATGGAGCATCCTATGGGTGGAACCCAACTTGATAGTCCATGGAGCCTTTTTGCCCACTATACAAGATATGGATGATTTACATAATCAACCCATATATTTAATTAGTTATCTTTTGATCACATAATTAATTCTAAATTAATTCTTGATCAAACTAATCAAATAATATTATTAATATATTAGAACTTATAATATATTAATAATCTCCAAGTGTTATTTCTCTCTTTTAGTCTATCCAATTGCATGGTGCCATGCAACCCAAATGGACCATGCCGGGTCGGGTCAAGTACATACCAGAAATAGTTATGGACTTAGACACCTTATCCAACAGTTTGGTGATCAAGTCCATGGTAATCATCTCCCATTTCCACTCGGGGATCTCGGGTTGTTGGAGCAGACCTGAGGGTTTCTGATGTTCAACTTTGACTTTGGCGCAAGTCAGACACTTGCCCACGAATGTAGCTATCTCAGCTTTCATGTTTGTCCACGAGTATTGTTTCTTGAGATCTAGGTACATCTTGTCAGAACCTGGGTGAACAGAGTATTTGGTTCTGTGCGCTTCCTCCATGACTATTTCCCTGAATCCTCCAGACTTGGGAATCCAGATTTGATTCATAAAACAGTGAACTCCGTCACCTCTTGTCTCGAGTTTCTTTTCCATTCCTCTCAAGGCTTCATTTGACATGTTCTCGGGTTTGAAGGCTATTAACTGGGCTTCTCGGATTTGCATTGGTAGGTTGGAATGGATGGTCATTGTCTGGTTCTTCACTCTGTGGCCTGCACTATTCTTTCGGCTAAGGGTATCTGATACCACATTGGCCTTGCCGGGGTGGTATCAGATTTCACACTCATAATCACTGAGTAATTCTACGCATCGTCGTTGCCTCATGTTTAAGTCTTTCTGATTAAAGATGTGATGCAGGCTCTTGTGATCAGTGAAGATTGTGCACTTGGTTCCGTAGAGATAAGTCTCCAAATCTTCAATGCAAAGACTACGACTCCTAGTTCCAAGTCATGTGTGGTATAGTTGACCTCGTGTGCTTTCAGCTGTCTTGAGGCGTAGGCAATCACCTTTCCTCTTTGCATAAGCACACAGCCTAAACCTTGATTAGACGCATCGCAGTAGACAACAAAGTCCTCTGTCGCTTCGGGCAGGGACAGAACAGGCGCGCTGCATAGGGCTTTCTTCAACATTTGGAATGCAGTTTCTTGTTTATCACTCCAACAAAAGGGTACACCTTTCTGTGTTAGAGTGGTTAAAGGTTTGGCTATTTTGGAAAAGTTCTGAATGAATCGTCGATAGTAGCCGGCGAGACCCAAGAATTGACGAATTTCTGTGGGTGTCTTCGGTGCCGACCAATTTTCTATTACTTTAATCTTGGAAGGATCTACGTGAATACCCTCCTCGCTTACCACGTCACTGAGGAAAGTTACCTTCCGTATCCAGAACTGACACTTGGAAAATTTCATGTATAGCTTTTCGGATCTGAGGGTCTCCAACACTAACCTCAAGTGTTGCTTGTGGTCTTCTTCGCTTCGGGAGTAGACGAGGATGTCATCAATGAACACAATGACGAATTTGTCTAAGAAGGGACGGCACACCCAGTTCATCAGGTCCATGAACACAGCAGGTGCATTGGTTAGACCGAAGGGCATCACTACGAACTCGTGGTGTCCATACCGAGTCCTAAAAGTTGTTTTGGAAACATCATTCTCCTGGACTCATAACTGATGGTACCCTGACCAAAGGTCTATCTTTGAAAAGTAGCTGGCTCCTTGGAGTTGATCGAAGAGGTCTTCTATTTGTGGAAGGGGATATCGGTTCTTGACGGTTAACTTGTTCAGTTCACGATAATCGATACACATCCGCAAGGATCCATCTTTCTTCTTGACAAACAATACCGGAGCTCCCCAGGGTGAGGAACTCGGTCTAATGAATCCTTTACTGAGCAACTCATTGAGTTGACTGGATAACACCTGCATTTCTGCCGGAGCTAAGCGATACGGAGACTTTGCTACGGGGGTAGCTCCAAGAATTAGGTCAATATGGAACTCGACCTAACGTTCGGGAGGGATTCCTGGAAGTTCTTCGGGAAACACATCTGCTCGCGAGGTCTCTAACTTCTTGTTTCTCGTTGATCACATGGGCTAAGAATGCAATGCACTCCTTTCGTAGGAGCTTTCGAGCTTTGATGTAGGAAATGATATGAAGGTTGGAACTGGGTTTATCGCCATAGATTACGAGATTTTGATGCGAAGGAAGATTGAGATGGATGGATTTTTCATAACAAAGGATATCAGCATGATTAGGACTCAACCAATCCATGCCAATGATAACATCAAAGCTCTTAATGGAAACTGGCATGAGATCTATAGGGAATGAGTGATCATTTAGGGTAAGCTTACAACCTAAGAATACATCGTTAGCGCTTTCTTTCTCGCCGTTAGCCATCTCGACGGTAAACGATTCAGTTAGTGGTTGAGGATTTGGTTTTAGATTATGTTTGAATGCATGACTAACAAAACTCCTTTCAGCACCCGAATATAAAAGAATACTAGCATATGAGTTGTCGAGAAGGAACGTACCCGAAACAACAGTGTGATCAGTGACTGCTTCCTCCCGTCCCATGGCTAGAATCCTTCCAGTGTTATCAGCAGTTGACTTCTTGGGACAGTTCCTTTTAAAGTGCCCAACTTCTCCACAGTTGTAGCAGGCTTGACTAACACCTGCTTCAGATCCTTGAGAAGATTGACCCTTCTTCATCTTCCATAATTTTCTCTTTTCGCCACTCCTTTGAGTCGGCTCAGAAGTAGAAGTGATTTCCTTAACGTCGTCGCTGTGATCAATCAGAATTTGAGCTAAAGTCTTAGCACTATCATAGGTATCCGGAGGAGCAGCCAAAACATTACTCTTTGTTAGTTGAGATAACTCCCAAACGAACCTTTCGATCTTTTTGTTCTTAGGAGTGACTAATCCCGGGCAGAGAAGTGCGAGATCATCGAATCGGGAAGTATATGCAGCAATACCGGAACCTTTCATCTTTAGGTTCCAGAGCTCGTGCTCTAATTTCTGCATTTCACCATGGGGGCAGTACTCAGCAATAAGAAGTTCTTTCATGGCCTCCCAGCCCATGGCATTGGCTACGGGTAAGGTTAGAGATTTGACTCGGCCATTCCACCAATTCAAGGCTTTATCAACGAAAGTACAGGCTGCGAACTTGACTTTTTCAGACTACGCATAAGCACAGATTTCAAAGATGGACTCTATTTTCTCGAACCATCGAGATAAGGAAATGACACCTCCAGCGCCATTGAAGGATGTTGGTTTTGCGTTCATGAAATCTTTGTAGGAACCCCCTCTTTGGTGTCCCTGGCTAACTCTGGGGCTTTGAGATTGAGGACAACCTCCTGAACCACTAGGGTTCATTTGTGACATAGCTGCCACCATTGCAGCTATCATGACCGTCTGGAGTGACGCTAGGTCAAACTGAGGAGGAGGTGGCGACGAAGAAGGATTGTTGTTGTTCTTTGAGCTGGGTCTCTTTCGGGGAGGCATCTTGATCTAATATGATCAAGAAAGAGAGGATGGTAAGTCCTCTATATTGAATCGATAGATATGGAAGTTATATGATCCGAGTAAGCGATAAAACAGGAAAGAGTTATCGAAACAAATAATTTATCGCTAAGACTAATCACAGAAAGTCACTCGAATAAGGATTTCTACAGAGGATTGGGATCGAGAAATACCCCCATAGTATTTCATGAATTGATTACGACAATTGTTCGATGTTTGGGATATTAGGGTAAGTTTTAGGCATGCCGTATACCACAGTCACTCCCAAGCACATGTTGGTCGTGTCTCGAATGAATATAGTTGGCCAGGCTATATTGACCCTAGACACGACTACATAACTGCCCAGGTTTAACCATAGCACACAACACCCAATTACTTATGTTCTATTCTACTTGTGGTTACAGATGATGACAGTTCGGTATACTTGTATACTTTTGAAAATACTTGTAGTTTGAAGATACTTTTAATTCAGAGCACTTAGGCCCTTTAGTTGTTATAGTTTTATACCATGTAAGGTTTGGTATACTTCATTCACTATAAACAAGGGCTCTGATACCAATCTGTCACACCCCGAAAACCGAAGGCAGAAACATTTCCGGGATTGAATCCACGTTGAGTATCAAATCCAATGCACATAGTAAGTAAAGTAAAACAACCATTACATTACATAAGAAAAGTTTTACAGTTGTTTCAAAAGTAAAGTTTGTACACTTGTGATACATAGTATAAATAAACAAAATGAAATGAGTCTTCATGTACTTCGTCTTCTGACCAAAAAGAAATCTTCGGGTACCTGTTCTAACACTTACATGAGAACACAAGTGGTTTGAAAATCAGCATAAAGCTAGTGAGTTCATAAGCGGTTTTTGTTTTGTGAAAATGTTTCGAGTTTCCTTTCTGTTTCTGAAATATTATGTACACCAAGAAAATACTGTATTTTCTTTAAAGTTGGTTATTGTTTCACAAATGTAAAGTATAGTAAGTTTGTACACTGAAAACATGTCTACTCATGTGAAAATGTATAGTTGGTTATCTGACTTGTTAAACTGTTCTGTTTACTTATCATGTGTTACCAGGAAAGTCCCATACTTTCCTTATTGTAGGTTACCAATTGTAAAAGATGTAATGTTATTCAGTTTGTTACTCTTTCTAGTTATGTAAGTGTTACCCAGGAAAGCCCCATGCTTTCCTATATGTTGGTTTCTAATGTGAACGACGTTAACGATGTAAGAGATGTAAACGTGATTAGGTTCCATGTTTTTCCCAGGAAAGTCCCGTACTATCCTGAATGTTAGTTACAATACGTGAAAGATGTAAAGATGTAAAAGATGTAAAAGATGTATAAAGTGGTTCATTATTACTATAAGTAATTCTCTTTTATCCTAATTGCGAGTTCCATAACCATACAATAGACTGAAACCTGTGGCAATAAGTAGTCCACATACTTATGACTTTCGTCACCCTTTGAACCATTTCAGTTTGGATGTAGCTAGCAGCCAGGTGTGGGGTAGTCAGGCCCGTATAGATCTATACACTCAAGTCACGCTCTCTAAATACCAAAGATTCTGGTTATGGGTGTAGTCCTCCACTCGCGTATCTCGGTGGAGTGTTCTCCGAGGACGAGTCTCCAATCATACAGGATTAAAAAATTTACTAGTAATAATATGATAGTCCTCCACTCGCGTATGTGTGTGGAGTATTACCGAGGACAAAACAGTGTACAGGTATTATGTTCAAATGTTTAATGTCATGTTTTTAGCTGATAAAATGTGGAAAACCATTTGTGAAATATATGTAAAACATAACAGTTTAAAGACCTATTTCACAAATATATGTTATGCGATCTGCATGTTCAATTGGTTATCAGTTGTGATGATCAGTAATAAAAGCATATGAAATATGAAACACACATTTGAAAACATGTTTTGAGTACAAGAATTCTCTTGTACTTTGCTTGTGTTCCCCCTGAAAACAGTGAAAACAGTGGAAAAGGGTAGGGGTATGAACTCACTGGACTCGGAAATACGTCGGTTTTGGATTCTAGACGTTGGTTCGGGGTTTGATTACTCGCTATGTCCCTATCTAAAATGAAATAATGTCCATATATATACAATTAGGGATACATTCACTTATCATATGGAACATTACACTCCAACGAGGTTAAACACCTCAAAACGAGCGTTTGGAGTGACCCGGGTGACATCTTCGGACGTGTAATGGCACTAGGGACTTGGGACTTGAGTTTACTCCCCAAGATTAAACATTTTAAAGAGTTTATAGCCATAGAACACACACATACATGAGTTTACAGCCGTAAACTCATATGGGTGTGATTTTGGGTGTTTAATGGCTTAAATGGACATGGTAATTGTTGGAAAGGATTTCTAAAATGCCTTGGAATTGATTAAATGAAATTTTAACATTTAAATGGGAGTTTATGGCCACCCCATAAGAGTTTACGGCCGTAAATTCACCTATGGCCAAGATAAGTTGATTTGAGCTACAAAGGATAATCACATGTGATTCTAGTTAATTTTCCAAGCCTTGTTATGAATTTAGAACATCATTTAACACACTTTTTGGAGTTTATGGCCTAGAGGTATGTTCTAAGGTAGTAAACTCTTTTATACCCATGAAAAAGATAGTTTTTGATGCTTAAAACAATCACATGTGATTCTAGAAATTTATGCAAGCCATTTGAGTGTATTTGATGCATCATTTAACAAGTTTTATGAGTTTACGGCCAAGGGTACGTTCCTAGGCCATAAACTCCTATAAATGACATTTTTGATGTGTTTAAAACCCTTAAACTATTTTTAGATGCATCTAGATTTTACCACAAGGCCATTGGTTGAGTTTTAAGGCATTTGGACATGTTTTAAGGCACTAAATCCCCATTTAAGTGGAGTTTACGGCCCAAGAATGTGCCTTGGCCGTAAACTCACTTTTGTCCCCCAAAATTTATGTTTAAAGTGTTCCAAGTCTAGATTCGCAAGCCTTAAGGTCATATCTAAGTCCCAACTATGATTTGGAAGGGTTATTTGGCTCAAAAACCCCATGAACATGAGTTTACGGCGCAAGCTTATGCCTTGGCCGTAAACTCCTTCAAATGGCTCAAAATTAATGTTTTAAATGTTAAAAGTCCTTTCCCTTAAGTCATTAATCCATATCTAATGTCCAACATTGTTTAGGAGGGGTTTTAGGGCTTAAAAACCCCATCTTTAGGAGTTTACGGCCCATGCTTGTTCCTTGGCCGTAAACGCATGTTCTTGGTCCCAAAACATAATTTAAACATCAATTTGAAGGCTAAAGAGGTTGAATAACAAGTTAGGGGTCTTACCTCTTTTATTGGAAGCCTTAAATCTTAGTTTTGGACCTTTGAATTTGGATGAGGAGAGAGGTTGGGAGAGTTGAATGAGAAATTGACCAAAGGCTTCTAATGGAGGCTTAAACACGTTTATATAGGTTCTAAAACCTGAACACGGTGGAATTTTACCCGATACCGACGTTAGACGAGGCTTTTGGTCGTACCCGATTGAGTTGTCGTAACCCGATACGGTAAATTCTAAAAATATTCCGATCACTAAAGTTGGGTGTTAAAATGATTTCTAAATTTGTTAAGACACCCATTAAGTCATTTTAATAACGTACTAGTTAATGACTTAAATAAACAGAAGATCGGAAATCGAATTTGGAAATGATGATTCGTTGCGTGAATTGTACTACGAAAGAGTTACAAGAAATGATACGGAAATTTCGGGTTGTTACACTTCACACAAAATGATAACAAAACTACCGAGTTGTGTTATGAGTGCTTCAATGAATTGATTTTGAAGTGTAATCGTTATGGTGTGACTCTTTCGACTCTGGAATACAATCTGAATTTTTAGATAGCATTGCAAAAAGAATGCAAGAACTTTAGCCTGATAATCAAAACTCAACATATTTTCGATGGTTATTTGTTGGCTAATTTGTATAACATTATTAAAACCAATCAAAGTGAAATAAACAAAATTGCTGAAGAAGGAAAGTTGAGCATAGGATGACATTTGGATCTGATGTCGAAAGTGACTGCCAAGGACTCAGAAGTCGAATCTGTTGATCAATATGACCTTGAAGAAGAAGGATTTCTAGTTAATTCTGAAAATGAAGTGGTAGCTTACTATTCGAGTAAAAAAGAGACAACGTTCTTCAAAAATTCGTTCGGTCTGAAGTACGAGAATAGTAGTGAGTTCAAGAGGGATAACTCAACATGAAAAAATGTAAAGGTCGAGTCGAAGGAGGAGAATAAGGAAGTAAAGTATGTTATTGAGAAGAAGCCAATCAAGATCAAAGGGGATTCGGGTTATGATTGAAATTAATGAAATGGTTCGAATCATTTGGCAAAAGACTGTATGTTGTAAACGAAAGAGGAGAAGAAGGAGGTAGCGAAAGATGAAGCATACTATGTTGGAAATTTTAGGAGTTGAAAGCTCGAACCAAAGGACTTACTTTGATGGCTAAATGAGGAGATTAGAATAACGAGACGTATCAGATATGGTCTTCGGGATCTGATGTTGAGGAGATGAGGAATCCCACCCATGGAGCGATGTATGCTCAGCTCGAAGAAGATGGTTTGTATGATGAGAAGGTGTTGGCAAGTTGCTTTGTCTCAAATGGTATAGACAAATCTCAAATGACGTCGAAGGAACATAATCTTCTTGAATCTCTTAGTATTTCTTCAAGTTCTTATCATACAATTTTAAAACATTTTGATGATAACCTTTATTATCTTAGTGATATGTTTATTTCCGTGAGTAGAGAAGCTGAACAATTGAAGTCAGTACTATATGATGTTTGAAATAAAATGGAAGTTAAGAAGAGTACAATTGAGAGTTTAAAGTGTTGGATATTATTCCTTTTATATATCAGCTCAGATACCGATTTGTTGGAAATATAACAATCTGATCACCACAACAAAAGGCTCGGTTACCAGTTACTGTGTGACAGATATATTAGTTTAAGATATAAGATAGATATATATAAAGAGTAAGAATTGCGGAATAAGTATAAATATGAAAGCTGTAAATGACTGAAAGCTATAATAATATAAATGACTGTATTTAAATGACGTTAAGCTATAAATAATATAAGTGACTGTATTTAAATGACATAAAGCTATAAATAATATAAATGACTATATTTAAATGACGTAAAGCTATAATAAAGTATATAAATATATAAATATATATCAAGTAGGTTCGTCAATAAATTGACTGAACCGGACTCATGAAGCGACTGGTCGATATTTGTTCTTTGAATGGACTGGTCGATATTGGGACTCTTGGAGCGACTGGTCAATATATGTTCTTTGAATGGACTGGTCGATATTGGGACTCTTGGAGCGACTGGTCTATATTAGTTCAAAGATCAATCCGGCATTGGATAAGTAACAAAAGTTCATTTAAAGCTCGATTTTATGTAAAACAAGTGTTTACAAAAGGGTACAAAATACATGGGTTTATGTATTTGTATTTGAAGTATTTTTGGGTAAAAACATGCACACGGGTCGTGTAAGATAAGGCACAAGTGACACGGGTCGTGTAGGAGGGTTTTGGAGGGTTTTCTTGATGAAGCTTCTGAACACGGGTCGTGTAGAATAAGGCACAAGTGACACGGGTCGTGTAGGAGGTTTTTAGAAGGTTTTAAAGGTCAAAATACTGAACACGGGTCGTGTTGATTTAGGCAAAAACAACACGGGTCGTGTTCGCGCAGATCCTTGCATACACAGATTAAAAACCTTCAGTTTTCAGAAAATCTCTCTGGATAGCCATTTCTCTCTCGCGTCTCTCTGGGGTTTCCCGTGGTCAAAATCGTCCACGAAAATTCCTAGATGTAGGTAAGGTTCTAAAGAATTTGTGGTGAAAATCTCCCTAGTCTTATTTTGGCTGTGCTGTGCTCGGTTTTCTGTTTTCTAACATGCAGATTCTGAACTTGAAAACAGAAATCTCTCTGGATAGCCAATTCTCTCTCGCGTCTCTTTGGGGTTTCCCGTGGTCAAAATCGTCCACGAAAATTTCTAGATGTAGGTAAGGTCCTGAAGAATTGATGGTGAAAATCTCCCTAGTCTTTTTGTGCTTGTAACGAGCCCAGTTTTCTTCGGTTTTGACTTGAAGATTCTGATGTCGAAAAACAGCAAGGTGGTGATGGTTGTGGTGATTTGAAAGGGTTTTTGGAGGAGGTTTAAGGAGGGTATTTGGAGGGTGTTTGGAGATTATTTTGAGATTGGAAGGAGGTTAATATAAGGGAGGTGTTTGGTGGTAAATGGTGTGATGAACAAGGATAGTGAAGATGAAGAACCTTGAGTTTCAATGAAGAAGATGAAGATGGTTGATGGTGTTCTTCATTTTCTTGTTGATGATCTTGGTGTTCTTCACTTCATTGTTGTTTGATCTTGGTGTTCTTCATTTTCTCCAGGGATTTGTCTTTGTTCTTGAAGAAGATGATGATTTGTGATGTTCTTGGGAGTGTTTGTAGTTTGTAGGAAGTGTTACAAGATTACAAAAATGAACACACCCTTACACACACAAACTCATGTATACATATATGCATGAAACAAATATCTTCTAGTGCACTTGAGTATATGGAGAGTTGGCTGCAAGTTGATGTAGAGTAGGAGGCAAAAAAACGTGGGTCTTCATTTAGCTTCTTATTTCCTTGACTTTGTTTGACTTCCTTCTTTGTTTGACTATTCAACATATATACAACATATATATGATACATATATACATATATAATACATACATATGTATATAATGCACACACACACATATATATATATATATATATATATATATATATA
Source organism: Lactuca saligna (assembly GCF_052625555.1). Taxonomy (NCBI): domain Eukaryota; kingdom Viridiplantae; phylum Streptophyta; class Magnoliopsida; order Asterales; family Asteraceae; genus Lactuca; species Lactuca saligna. Next base: position 93,014,707 of record NC_136419.1, on the reverse strand, counting down.
TATATATATATTGTTGAATTTGTTTAGTCACACATATGTGTTTTCGTCATTCGCGTGTTTTCGTATTTTCCGTTTTATCACGCATTCATGTAACCTGAAATAACTGATAATATTTGTTAGATAACACAAAAATAGTTCATTTTGTTTCAGTGATGGTCACATATAAAAACGTTTTCAACAATTTCCCCCTATGTGATCATTGCTGAAATAAAGACATATATGATATAATCATGTTGACAGTTTTGAACTTTTGAAAATTCGAGATAAAAGATTTGTCAATAGATAAGATATATAAAACATAGTGATTGTTTTGAAAGTTTGTGACTTTGTTTAACATATCTTATGTAAAAGATTTTCAGAAATTTGTTTCCGAATTAAACTCTCGGGTTCGGTTATCAAAGGGTAGCCATATATGTATCTAAAGAAATTTCTTGAGATTTTATAGCATTATTAATGACGACAAGTGGTCTAACAGGTCGATTCAGATGAACGCTCATAGGTATAGCTCACACTTCACTTGGGTGTTTGGTTGTTCTGGCAGCAGAACAAGTTAATGATCACTAAAAATGAGTGATATCTCTCTCTGACGACTCACACTCATATTGGAGGTGTTTAACTATGCTTTTCCTGAAAGGTCACTTAGTCTCATTATTAGATAATCAATCACATAAGACTGGTTTCGGCATTACTCAGCGGGTTTCTTCATTCATGCCATTAACTCTCTCTCTCTCTCCGTCGGGAAATACATGTAGAGTGGTTTAGCAATTTTCATAGTGCAGTTTGCAACTAAGAACTTTCATTGATGAAGGCTACAGTATCCCGGGAAATCCATTGTTGTTGCAGCTTTTTTTTGATGGTATCCTTTTTGTTGATCAATATCTTTTTTTTTGTTGTAAAAGGATATTTTGTTTTAGCATCAAGAACTTGCTACATTTGAGAAAATTGGGATTTTTGAGAGTATCTATCTTGCGGGATTAAGATATCCCTTTTTGTGAAAAATGGTTAAAAACAGATCACGAGATCTTTTGATGTTTGCTTTGAAATAACCATTTGGTTGAACTTTGTTTGAAAATACCAAATGTAGAGTTTTTTTGTTTTGTTTGGTATTTGTTCCGTGAATGATTTGGCTTTCTTGTTGATTCTTCTTTATCTTGTTTCATCTTTTCTTGTTGATGGATCACGGGATCTCAAGACATCATTTTTGGTTGGCTTATATCTAGGTAGGGATTAGTGGCATAAAAGACAGTTTGTCTAGTATGTAAGAAATGAATGTATCGTCCCTGGTCATTTTGATATCTAAGCAAAAATGAGACCGTGACAAGGTATAATCGGATATACCTTATAAGCAATAGTGACACACCTAAGCTCACAAGAAATGAATTCCACAATGATTCAGATTGATGAGGCACAAATTCTCACATGGGTTTTTGTTTTCATCTGAACCTCCTAACCTTATGTCCCTTTTTAAAATCATCAATAATGAAATAAAATTGAAGGAAATAAAGTTATGTACATTATGAAAAGTAGGAGATTTGAACCTTCACTACAATTGAGAATCAATATGACTTAAAATCTTCATCGAGCATAAGCATCTGAAAATTAAGTCAAAAGACGATTAATCACAAGGTTCTATAAAAGCTTATTATGGCAAGTCTTTTATTATATTTTTGAAGATTTGTTTTTCTGAATGTTTTTGGAAATATTGGTTATTTCAATGTTTTTGGTTTTTTTTTTTTTTTTTTTTTTTTTGAAAGGAAAGTAGTTTTCAAATTGTTTTTGAATTTTCTTTTTGAATGAAAGTAAACACACTTTTGTACAAACAAAAAGTAAAAGTTTAAGGAAGGATGTTATCTGGATTTAACATTCCTAGACGGCCTAGGAAGTATTGAAACTTCGTTTCATCGAGAGCCTTAGTGAAGACATCGGCAATTTGATCTTCGGAGTTGATGAAGTGTAGTTCGATATGACCCTTTTGAATGTTGTCTTTGATAAAGTGATATCGAATGTCGATGTGCTTTGTCATGGAATGGTGAACGGGATTGTGAGAAATGGCAATTGCACTGGTTGAGTCACAAAATATGGGAATTTGTGAGATTTTGAAGCCATAGTCACGCAGTTGAGTTTGCATCCATATGACTTGTGAACAACAGCTGGCGGCAGCGACATATTCAGCTTCTGCTGTTGATGTGGATACACAAGTCTGTTTCTTTGAAGTCCAACTCACTAGTCTACCTCCTAGGAATTGACAGCTACCAAATGTACTCTTCCTATCTAGCTTGCATCCTCCGTAGTCTGAGTCGGTGAAAGCGTTCAGCTGAAAATCGGATTTAGCTGGATACCAAAGGCCAAGTTTGGGAGTGCCTTTAAGGTATTTGAAGATGCGTTTCACAGCAACTACATGGGATTCCATAGGATTTGCTTGGTATCTAGCACAAACACATGTAGAAAACATGATGTCAGGTCTGCTGGCAATGAGGTACAAGAGTGATCCGATCATTCCACGATATCTTTTCTGGTCAACGGGTTTGCCATTTAAGTCTGCATCAATTTTGTATCCAAAAGCCATTGGGGTTTTTGCGGTATTGGATTTTTCCATTGAAAAACGAGTGAGTAGGTTTTTGACATAATTCTCTTGGTTGATGAAAATGCCATCAGTTGACTGTTTGATTTGAAGTCCGAGAAAAGTAGTCATCTCCCCAATCATGCTCATTTCAAATTTGCTCTTCATTAGATCTGCAAACTTAACACTTAAAGATTCATCAGTAGAACCGAAAATAATGTCATCAACATATATTTGTACGATTAACAAATGTTTATTAAAGATTTTACGAAAGAGGGTTTGATCAATTGAACCTCTTTTAAAACCTGATTCTTCGAGAAAGGTTGACAACGTGGCATACCAAGCTCGAGGTGCTTGTTTCAAGCCGTAGACAGCTTTCTGCAATTTAAAGCTGTGATCTGGAAATTTGGGATCTTCGAAACCTGGTGGTTGTTGGATGTATACTTCACGATCTATCTCTCCATGTAGGAATGCACATTTAACATCCATTTGGAATACTTTGAAATTCTTATGTGCAGCATAAGCAAGAAAGATGCGAATTGCTTCAATTCGGGCAACTGGAGCATATGTTTCATCGTAGTCGATTCCTTATTGTTGTGAATATCCTTTGACTACAAGACGTGCCTTGTTTCGACAAATGATTCCTTGATCGTCAGTCTTGTTTCTGTATACCCATCTTGAACCTATAACAGTAACATCGGGTGGAGTAGGAACAAGATTCCATACGTCGTTTCTTTCAAATTCTGCTAGCTCTTCTTGCATAGCTTTTACCCAATCTGGATCTTTTATAGCAGAATGTATGGTTTTGGGTTCGGTCGTGGATAAGAAGGCTCCAAATAAACATTCATTTGTGGATGCGCCTCTAGTCTGAATGCCTATGTTGGGATCTCCGATGATTTGGTCTGTTGGATGATTTCTGGTCCACTTTATTAAGCGATTCTCTTCCGCTATAATAATTGGAGTTTCAGTATCCCATTGTTCTTCTCCGGGCGTTTCATCTTGGAATAGGTTTGAAGGTTCCCCCATAAATGATGCATCAGGATTGTTTTGGCTATTTGGGGTTGGGGTGTTTAAAGGAGGATTTGGTGTTTGTTCCAAAGAGGAAGTATGTGTTGGTGGTTCCCCATCGAATTGATTTGCATCATTTTGGTTTGTTTGTGGAATTACTTGACTGGGTGTTCCTGTAGGGTCAATTAAAGTAGTTAGAAGTTCAGAATTGTAAGCGGTTTTTGGTTGTTCAAAAAGCAAATCAAGATCGATTTCAATGTCTATGTCAGGAGAAGGTGTTTGTTGAATTGGATTTTGAAAAATATTTTCAATCATTTTTGAACCAAAATGTTCACGATCCAATTTCCTAACATAAAATTCATCGAAATGAACATCGGTACTTTCTTCAATTACTCTAGTACGTTTATTCAGTACTCGATAAGCAGCTGAAGAAAAAGAGTAACCAAGGAAAATTCCTTCGTCCGACCTTGATTCAAATTTTGAAAGGTGATCTTTATTATTCTTTACGAAGCATCGACAACCGAAAATATGAAAAAATTTGATGTTTGGTTTTCGGTTGTTAATGACTTCATACGGTGTTTTATGAAGATGTTTATGGATTAAGGAACGATTTTGAGTATATAGCAAGCTGTGGCTATTGCTTCTGCCCAGAAGTATTGTGGCAGATCAGCGAAGATAAGCATTGATCTTGCAGCTTCACATAGAGTTCGGTTCCTTCTTTCGACAACACCGTTCTATTGTGGAGTGTATGGGGCTGAGAGGTTGTGTTCAATTCCTTTGTCTTTGAGAAATGAATCTAGAGTATTGTTTTTGAACTCTAAACCATTATCACTTCGGATTCTTCGAACAGGTCGTTTCAACTTCAGCTCGATTTGTTTGATGAAGTTGATCATCTCTTCAGGTGCTTCTGATTTTAGTCTTAAGAAAAAGACCCAAGTAAAGCGCGAGAAACCATCAACGACAACAAGAATGTACTTCTTCCCTTGAATGGTTTGGGTTTTGGCAGGGCCACAAAGGTCTATGTGCAACAACTCTAGTGGTTCGGATACACTAGATTCTGAGATGCTTTTGTGAGTGGATTTGGAAAGTTTTCCTTTTTCACATGCAGCACAAAGAGTTTCGTTATCAAGCTTCAAAAGTGGTAGCCCTCGAACAAGATCATCACCGATTAATTTGTTGATGTACCCAAAGTTTAGATGGGAAAGGCGACGGTGCCATAACCAACTAATATCTGCTGGGGCTTTAGATAGCAGACATATATCGGGTTTACCATAGATAAGATCCATGTCAAGTGGATACATATTTCCGGCACGGTCAGAATCAACTATAACATCTTTGGTTTTGGCGTCCATGATCAAGCTTCGTTGTTTGGTGAAAAGAACTTCAAGATTGTTATCACACAGTTGAGAAACACTGATGAGGTTGTGTTTCAGGTCATCGACGAAGGCAACTTTCTTTATGGTAAAATTACCATTTGTTATGTTTCCATAACCTTTGATTTTTGCTTTCATGTTGTTGCCGAAGGTAACATATTGATTGGTTTGTATAGGTTTGAAGTCACGTAAGTAGTTCTGGTTTCCTGTCATATGCTTGGAGCAGCCACTATCAATATACCATGTATCATCATTGGGTTCTCCAGCATTAAGTACCTACAATCAGACAGAAACTTTAGGTACCCAAATCTGAATGGGTCCTGGTTTGTCAGTTGTTATTTTGGGTGCTTTTCTTAATGAATTTCTTTTATCATTTGACTTCACAATATTGTAATGGTTTGGTTTATAACGATGGAATGGTTGAGGTTTGATTTGATCTATCAATTTTACCCAAAATGCGATTTGTTTTTGAAAACCTGTGGCTTGATAAGATCTGAGATTTGGTGAAAGATATCCTAGATGTGAAGGTTTGTTTGAAAAGTTTTCTTCATATCTGGGATTTGATGGGCGATTTTGAAAAGCTTTTTGATGATGATGGTTTGAAACTTTCGGATGTGATGGTTTTTGAAAGTTCCTTGAATGATTAAAAGTAATATCTTGAAAGCGGTATTCAAAAGGTTTTTGAAAAGATTTTGGTTTTTGTTTGGAAACCTGTTTATGAGGTATGACGTTTGGTTTCTTTGGTTGTTTTTCAAAAAGGTTTGGTTTGATTAGTGGGGTTTTGGTGACTTGAATGGATTTTTTGCTTGTTTGTTGTTTCTTGGAGTATTTTTGTCCCAGACTAGTTTTTCCAACAATTGATGAAGTCATTGTAGGAAAAGCAGTTGGTATAGAAGTACTACCATCCTCATAAGAGGAATTTTCTCCATTCAAATAGTTTTTGAGTTTTGTGGTTTCATCGGTATTTTTGATTTGGTGAGTTAAAGAACTTGCAGAGTCTGTTTCAGAATTTACAACTCTTTTGAAAGACTTTTTGGAAACACTGAAAGCAGTATCATCTGGACTACAGTTGATAACTGTTTCTTCATCTGAATCTTCCTCATTAACAGATGTGAAAAGATTTGGTAGAGTAGATTCAGAGTTTTCACAATTCGTCATGTTTTCCTGTTTTGCTTGTTCAATTTCAAAGGATTCTCTTCCAATTCCTGGTCTATAATTCGTATCAATTTTGCCAGTTCCCAAGGTGTTTGCTTTGGTGAAAATATCATCACTTAGTTTTCTAGAAACTTTGATAGAATCCATATTCCATATCAGTCTTTTATTCTCGGTTTCAAGAGAATTGATTTGTTTTAAAGAATCAGTCAGCTTTTCATTTAAAACATTGTATTTGTCAGTTGATTCTTGAAAGTCTTGTTTCAACTGAAGGATTTCCATTTCTAAAACATCTTTTATTTCAGAAGAAATGACTGACTGATTTTTTAGTTCCAAATCCCTTTTCTGAATTAGGGACTGATTTAATTGTTCCAAGACGTGATTATAATCTTCTGATTTTCTTTCAACGTCTCTTTCCAATTTGCTTTTCGTTCTTGTTGATTCTCCAAATTTGAGTTGCAAGGTTTGTAACTCAGATTTGCAAATATCATAATTGACCATTGTGTCATGATATGTTTTGAGATCAACTTCCAGACTAGTCTCAATTTTGGTTATATGGGACTCAAAAATAGTTTTGGAAAAACCAAATTCAGAGATCATAGACCATACCTGTTCTATGACGTTTGGAGCTCTTGAAGGTATTTCAACACTAGCTACAAAACAGAAGTTTGATTGTGTTGGTTCGTGTTCAGCTTCGTCATCGGAAGTTGGCCAGTATTCCACACTTGGTTCATGGATTGCCATCAATGCTCTTTGCTTTTCTTGGTTTTCCAGTTTCTTCAATTCATCGGCTCTTTGAGCATAGTATGCTGAGTCTTTGATTTTGGTTTTGTTTTTAGCTCGACATTCTCTGGCATAGTGATTTGTTCCTTTGCAGTTGTGACAAATGATCACTTCTTCATCACTATCATCCTTTTGACTTTTAATCGGAAGTCTTTCAGGAGTTTGAGTTTGGGCTTGTTGGGAAGGTTGAGAATGGTTTTGTTGGAATCCAAAATTTTGGTTGTTTTGAAAACCATTGTTTTGATTGTTGTAACCTTGATTTTGGAAACCTCTATTTTGATTTTGAAAACTGTTGTTTGGATTGTGATTATGACCTGAGTTGGGATCGTTTTGAAATCCCTGGTTTTGAAAACCTTGGTTTGAGTTATTTTGGAAAGAAGGTCTTTGAGAATTTTGTCCAAAGTAAGGTCTAGGTTGAAAACCTGAGTTGTTTTGACCAAAAGATGGCCTTGGTTGAAAACTTGAGTTATTTTGTCCAAAAGATGGTCTTGGTTGAAATTTTGGTCTAAAATTTGATTGACCATGATTTGGGATAAATCTCTGGAGATTTGTGTTTGCAACCAACGCACACAGTTGTTGATAATCTGCTTCATCATTTGAATCAGACTGGAAGGCTTGGTTTTGAAAAGATGTAGTCTGATTAAAATGATTAAAGTTTTGATCATTGAAAGGTGTTTGGTTTTGAGAAGTTGTGGACACAAGTGCAAGTGGTCCTCCAAAAGCTGCAATGGTTGGTGGGTCAATCGAGGATTCATACGATTGAAGTTCTACATACAAGTTGTACAAAGATTCAGTATGAATAGCTGGATTTCCCTGAATAATGAGTTTAACCATTTTCCAGCTTTCGAAAATATTGTTTAAAAACTTGAGATTTATCTCGTGTTGTGTCTTTTTGATACCCAAATTGTTCATTTTAACCATAATCAAATTGAACCTATCATGAGCATCATGGATGGTTTCTGATGAAAGCATTTTGAAATTATCGAATTCATTCAAAACAGATGTTCTTTTGTTTCCGATGATTCTTTTATTTCCACAAAAATGATTTTTCAAATTCTCCCAAATTTGATTTGCGGTTAACAGTATAATGTCATCCATTTGACTTAGAATACTGTGAGGTATTCCAGAAACAAGTTCCTTTTTGGCTTGGAGTTCCAACTTTTTTGTAATTTCAACTTGAGTGGCATGATTTGTAGCAAGAGTAGCCATATTTTCTGGAGTAACATATGTTCCTTCTACACACTTCCAGACTTCTTCATTTATAGCATTAAGATGAAGATTCATACGGCCAACCCACGAATTATACTCTTCAGGAATAAGTATGGGTGCCCGTGAACCAGATCCTAAGCTATTTGCAATGGAGACAGAGTTCATGTTGGAGTAATTTGCCAAAGACATTTTTTTTGAAAGGATTTTGAACAAGTGATATTAAAATGAAATTTTTAAAGAAAAGCTTATGGAAGGTTTATAAACGCTATAACCAAAAGTTTTTCGACAAAAATTTCAAGGTAAATCACACAAGCTCTGATACCAATTGTTGGATATTATTCCTTTTATATATCAGCTCAGATACCGATTTGTTGGAAATATAACAATCTGATCACCACAACAAAAGGCTCGGTTACCAGTTACTGTGTGACAGATATATTAGTTTAAGATATAAGATAGATATATATATAAAGAATAAGAATTGCGGAATAAGTATAAATATGAAAGCTGTAAATGACTGAAAGCTATAATAATATAAATGACTGTATTTAAATGACGTTAAGCTATAAATAATATAAATGACTGTATTTAAATAACATAAAGCTATAAATAATATAAATGACTATATTTAAATGACGTAAAGCTATAATAAAGTATATAAATATATAAATATATATCAAGTAGGTTCGTCAATAAATTGACTGAACCGGACTCATGAAGCGACTGGTCGATATTTGTTCTTTGAATGGACTGGTCGATATTGGGACTCTTGGAGCGACTGGTCAATATATGTTCTTTGAATGGACTGGTCGATATTGGGACTCTTGGAGCGACTGGTCTATATTAGTTCAAAGATCAATCCGGCATTGGATAAGTAACAAAAGTTCATTTAAAGCTCGATTTTATGTAAAACAAGTGTTTACAAAAGGGTACAAAATACATGGGTTTATGTATTTGTATTTGAAGTATTTTTGGGTAAAAACATGCACACGGGTCGTGTAAGATAAGGCACAAGTGACACGGGTCGTGTAGGAGGGTTTTGGAGGGTTTTCTTGATGAAGCTTCTGAACACGGGTCGTGTAGAATAAGGCACAAGTGACACGGGTCGTGTAGGAGGTTTTTAGAAGGTTTTAAAGGTCAAAATACTGAACACGGGTCGTGTTGATTTAGGCAAAAACAACACGGGTCGTGTTCGCGCAGATCCTTGCATACACAGATTAAAAACCTTCAGTTTTCAGAAAATCTCTCTGGATAGCCATTTCTCTCTCGCGTCTCTCTAGGGTTTCCCGTGGTCAAAATCGTCCACGAAAATTCCTAGATGTAGGTAAGGTTCTAAAGAATTTGTGGTGAAAATCTCCCTAGTCTTATTTTGGCTGTGCTGTGCTCGGTTTTCTGTTTTCTAACATGCAGATTCTGAACTTGAAAACAGAAATCTCTCTGGATAGCCAATTCTCTCTCGCGTCTCTTTGGGGTTTCCCTTGGTCAAAATCGTCCACGAAAATTTCTAGATGTAGGTAAGGTCCTGAAGAATTGATGGTGAAAATCTCCCTAGTCTTTTTGTGCTTGTAACGAGCCCAGTTTTCTTCGGTTTTGACTTGAAGATTCTGATGTCGAAAAACAGCAAGGTGGTGATGGTTGTGGTGATTTGAAAGGGTTTTTGGAGGAGGTTTAAGGAGGGTATTTGGAGGGTGTTTGGAGATTATTTTGAGATTGGAAGGAGGTTAATATAAGGGAGGTGTTTGGTGGTAAATGGTGTGATGAACAAGGATAGTGAAGATGAAGAACCTTGAGTTTCAATGAAGAAGATGAAGATGGTTGATGGTGTTCTTCATTTTCTTGTTGATGATCTTGGTGTTCTTCACTTCATTGTTGTTTGATCTTGGTGTTCTTCATTTTCTCCAGGGATTTGTCTTTGTTCTTGAAGAAGATGATGATTTGTGATGTTCTTGGGAGTGTTTGTAGTTTGTAGGAAGTGTTACAAGATTACAAAAATGAACACACCCTTACACACACAAACTCATGTATACATATATGCATGAAACAAATATCTTCTAGTGCACTTGAGTATATGGAGAGTTGGCTGCAAGTTGATGTAGAGTAGGAGGCAAAAAAACGTGGGTCTTCATTTAGCTTCTTATTTCCTTGACTTTGTTTGACTTCCTTCTTTGTTTGACTATTCAACATATATACAACATATATATGATACATATATACATATATAATACATACATATGTATATAATGCACACACACATATATATATATATATATATATATATATATATATATATATATATATATATATATTGTTGAATTTGTTTAGTCACACATATGTGTTTTCGTCATTCGCGTGTTTTCGTATTTTCCGTTTTATCACGCATTCATGTAACCTGAAATAACTGATAATATTTGTTAGATAACACAAAAATAGTTCATTTTGTTTCAGTGATGGTCACATATAAAAACGTTTTCAACAATTTCCCCCTATGTGATCATTGCTGAAATAAAGACATATATGATATAATCATGTTGACAGTTTTGAACTTTTGAAAATTCGAGATAAAAGATTTGTCAATAGATAAGATATATAAAACATAGTGATTGTTTTGAAAGTTTGTGACTTTGTTTAACATATCTTATGTAAAAGATTTTCAGAAATTTGTTTCCGAATTAAACTCTCGGGTTCGGTTATCAAAGGGTAGCCATATATGTATCTAAAGAAATTTCTTGAGATTTTATAGCATTATTAATGACGACAAGTGGTCTAACAGGTCGATTCAGATGAACGCTCATAGGTATAGCTCACACTTCACTTGGGTGTTTGGTTGTTCTGGCAGCAGAACAAGTTAATGATCACTAAAAATGAGTGATATCTCTCTCTGACGACTCACACTCATATTGGAGGTGTTTAACTATGCTTTTCCTGAAAGGTCACTTAGTCTCATTATTAGATAATCAATCACATAAGACTGGTTTCGGCATTACTCAGCGGGTTTCTTCATTCATGCCATTAACTCTCTCTCTCTCTCCGTCGGGAAATACATGTAGAGTGGTTTAGCAATTTTCATAGTGCAGTTTGCAACTAAGAACTTTCATTGATGAAGGCTACAGTATCCCGGGAAATCCATTGTTGTTGCAGCTTTTTTTTTATGGTATCCTTTTTGTTGATCAATATCTTTTTTTTTGTTGTAAAAGGATATTTTGTTTTAGCATCAAGAACTTGCTACATTTGAGAAAATTGGGATTTTTGAGAGTATCTATCTTGCGGGATTAAGATATCCCTTTTTGTGAAAAATGGTTAAAAACAGATCACGAGATCTTTTGATGTTTGCTTTGAAATAACCATTTGGTTGAACTTTGTTTGAAAATACCAAATGTAGAGTTTTTTTGTTTTGTTTGGTATTTGTTCCGTGAATGATTTGGCTTTCTTGTTGATTCTTCTTTATCTTGTTTCATCTTTTCTTGTTGATGGATCACGGGATCTCAAGACATCATTTTTGGTTGGCTTATATCTAGGTAGGGATTAGTGGCATAAAAGACAGTTTGTCTAGTATGTAAGAAATGAATGTATCGTCCCTGGTCATTTTGATATCTAAGCAAAAATGAGACCGTGACAAGGTATAATCGGATATACCTTATAAGCAATAGTGACACACCTAAGCTCACAAGAAATGAATTCCACAATGATTCAGATTGATGAGGCACAAATTCTCACATGGGTTTTTGTTTTCATCTGAACCTCCTAACCTTATGTCCCTTTTTAAAATCATCAATAATGAAATAAAATTGAAGGAAATAAAGTTATGTACATTATGAAAAGTAGGAGATTTGAACCTTCACTACAATTGAGAATCAATATGACTTAAAATCTTCATCGAGCATAAGCATCTGAAAATTAAGTCAAAAGACGATTAATCACAAGGTTCTATAAAAGCTTATTATGGCAAGTCTTTTATTATATTTTTGAAGATTTGTTTTTCTGAATGTTTTTGGAAATATTGGTTATTTCAATGTTTTTGGTTTTTTTTTTTTTTTTTTTTTTTTTGAAAGGAAAGTAGTTTTCAAATTGTTTTTGAATTTTCTTTTTGAATGAAAGTAAACACACTTTTGTACAAACAAAAAGTAAAAGTTTAAGGAAGGATGTTATCTGGATTTAACATTCCTAGACGGCCTAGGAAGTATTGAAACTTCGTTTCATCGAGAGCCTTAGTGAAGACATCGGCAATTTGATCTTCGGAGTTGATGAGGTTAATATAAGGGAGGTGTTTGGTGGTAAATGGTGTGATGAACAAGGATAGTGAAGATGAAGAACCTTGAGTTTCAATGAAGAAGATGAAGATGGTTGATGGTGTTCTTCATTTTCTTGTTGATGATCTTGGTGTTCTTCACTTCATTGTTGTTTGATCTTGGTGTTCTTCATTTTCTCCAGGGATTTGTCTTTGTTCTTGAAGAAGATGATGATTTGTGATGTTCTTGGGAGTGTTTGTAGTTTGTAGGAAGTGTTACAAGATTACAAAAATGAACACACTCTTACACACACAAACTCATGTATACATATATGCATGAAACAAATATCTTCTAGTGCACTTGAGTATATGGAGAGTTGGCTGCAAGTTGATGTAGAGTAGGAGGCAAAAAAACGTGGGTCTTCATTTAGCTTCTTATTTCCTTGACTTTGTTTGACTTCCTTCTTTGTTTGACTATTCAACATATATACAACATATGTATGATACATATATACATATATAATACATACATATGTATATAATACACACACACATATATATATATATATATATATATATATATATATATATATATATTGTTGAATTTGTTTAGTCACACATATGTGTTTTCGTCATTCGCGTGTTTTCGTATTTTCCGTTTTATCACGCATTCATGTAACCTGAAATAACTGATAATATTTGTTAGATAACACAAAAATAGTTCATTTTGTTTCAGTGATGGTCACATATAAAAACGTTTTCAACATAAAGCTTCAATTAAGAAACACTACAGTAGACAGAGATTCTATTAGGACTAATAATTTGTTATTAGTTAAAAAACGGAACCTTTACTGTAATTCTACAAAACGTGTGTATGCTAAACTAACTGAATTGCATCATTTATCTGATATTTTCAAATAACATGGAAAATTACTTTCTTTCTTAGCTTATGAGAGAGAAAAAGTTGATGCTACTTCGTATGATTGTGAAAAGAAAATTTCTAAGTTTGATAGAGCTCTTAATGATTTGTATGCATATGGAATAGTTAAGATTCATGAATGCTTAAATAATGATGATCTTGTGCATATTGTTAATAAAAATATCAATAAAAATGAAAAAGTTAAAATTTTGAACTTGACTGAGAAGTTAACATTTAATTCGCAACAAAATTTTACTAATATCGAAGATGATTATGATAATAGTAGTGAAATGAGGCTTAGGAAAGTGTTGATTGTTCTTAATTATCTGTTGTTCATTCCAATTCGATGGTAAAAGTTAAATAAATATGTTATGCTTTAAAGAAAAAGGTTAATAGTGATCAACCTTCTACATTGAAAGTTTGTGATCCTCTTGATCAAGTTGTAGTGGAACACTTTGTTAACAATGATCATGATGTTTTGAATGAAACACCTATTCCTAGAATCATTGTTGAACAGGTCTATGAAGAATTCTAGGAGGATAAAAAGGTGTTCAAAGATGAAGGACAACATTATCTAGAATCCAATTCAATAGTGTATCCAATGTTCAAGTGTACAAATGAGTTTGTAATTCCACACCAAGTTTTTGTCACTTCTAGAAATGGTAACAAGGTAAATCCAGACTTAAAGAAACTGGTCAAGGAGGATAATAAAGACGCAACAAAAGATTGTTATCATTTCAACGACGAAAACCAAAATATGTTTTGGAAGTAAAAACGGAGAAATCAAGTGTCGTTAATCAAAACAAAGAAAATGTTTCGAAATTTTAAAAGAACAAATCACAAGTTTTCAAGCAAAATATTGAAAATTTGGTTTGTAAGGAAGGTGTTTCTAATACAAAATCATGAAACAAAGTTTATTGGAAAAGTGTCAAAGCTTTTCAAACACATAATGTTTTTAAGCAAAAATCAATTAACAAGGTTGAAACTTCATCATTGAATGATTACATTTCAGACAAATAACGAAAGAATGAAAATCAATGTTGAAACTTCATCATTGAATGATTACATTTCGATGTCGAAATCCAATGACATCGAACTAATAGTTAGTTTAAGGCTTAAGGTTAGAAATTGTGTCATAGGTTCATCCATTTGTAATGCACTTCAAGCTAATGTCCAAGAATTGAAAATGTCTTGGCGACCTAAATTCATCTAAATGATTGCAGCTTCTATGTGATGAGCAATACGATGAGAATTGATACATTGATAGTGGTTGCTCATGTCACATGACCTGTAGGAATGATAATTTAAGCGGTATTTGACAGCAGGATAATGCAGGAGTAGTAAAGTTTAGTAATGACAATAATATCAAAGTCAAAGGGTATGGCCAAGTGAAAAATAAAAAATTTACAGTGAATAAAGTGGTGTATGTTGAAGGCTTAAAGCATAATTTGATTAGTGTTTTGCAACTTGTTGTAGGCACTAACGTTTAAGAAGTGTTTGATGAAGAAGGAAGAAACAATGTGACAACCCGAAATTTTCTATCATTTACAGTCAAGCACTTCAATTAAAAGTTAAATACTTTCTGCTAATTTTTATGCGGTTTATAATCAGTTTGAGTGTTCTAAAGCCTAGTACTGCAAGAGATAATTGGAGAGAGGATACTTTCGGTTAAAGTGTGCAACGTTTAGGTTCCAAAAGTCCAAGAGTTTGGAGTTTACAGCCCAAATGGTATGGGGACCATTAACTTCATGCCTATATAAGAAAAACTTAGCCATTTTGAGTGATTCTTGCCATTTCAAGCCTAGAACTTGGGTTTTCTCTCAAGTATCATCCACATTCCATCCCTAGATCTTCTAAAATAGTAAGTATTCTTCCTTTACTTGTTGATACACCTCGTAACCTAGAATTTAACATGTTCTCATCTACAAAAATCATGTTTTCATAGATCTTCATGTTTCACCAAGAACACCATGAACAACACTAGTGTTCTTGGTCAAAACCGACCATTCAAGCTCCTATATCATAATTACACTTGTCCTACCTTGTTGTGTGCTTGGAATGAACTTGTTTACACTTAGAAAACACCAAGAAATCATACGATCAAAGGTGTTTGCGGCCAAGGTATGTTCTTGGGCCGTAAACCTTATAAGTGGGGCAAAATGCACCGTACTTCCTTCCTATGCCTTGAATACTACTCTAGATCACTTCCTTGAAGTGTTTAGGACCTTAAACATCAAATAAATGATGTCCACATAGAGTTTATGGCTGTAAACTCATAAGGAAATTGTCCTTGGGTCGTAAACTCTATAAAGGGGTGATATTGTGCCCTTAATGTTTCCTAAGACTTGGACTTGATCACAAAATGCTTAATCTTCACTTATAAGACCTAAAATCACCAAATGGCACTTAGTACCATGACTTTACCGCCATAAACTCATGGGGGAATGACCTTAGGCCGTAAAGTCCATAAGGAGTGGTCCTTGGGCCATAAACTCCAATTTCATTCCATGAAATCTTTAGATGCAACCCTTTGGTGCCTATAACACTTGAATTAAAGTGTTTTCATGTCCAACGGTGTCTTAACTTAGTTAATTAGATGCGAAATGACTAATTGGATACATACATGTGTTATTATATGTTATTTAGGATCATTGTGTGTGTTCAAGTCTTCACTTGACACCTAGCACCTTGTCCGACACTTCCATCCAATCCACTCACTACAGGTGAGTTCATATCCCTTATTCAACCTTTTAAATGCTTTTAAATGCTTTTATAGGGGGAATACAAGTTAAATATCATAGTTATTATATCAATCACATGTTATTAATAACTATCCATCATATGGATTAACTATACTTTCAAACTATTTTACCAAACAAATGACCTAAAACTATGTTTCAAACAATAGATTTCATATACTTCAAACTTTGTTTCAAACAATATATTTCATATACTTCAAATTGTGTTTCAAACAAACTACTGCTAATTGGTTTTATAAAATGACATCAAGTCATCAATGGTTATTATTTTACACTTCAAATGTTTTACAAAACTTCTTTTAAACTTATATATGTTGTCAAATGTATGTCTATATATGTATAGTTATATAAGTAATGTTTAAAGGACTTAGAGCTGCAAACTCGCTTTATTTCCTTTTCCTTGTTTGGATGTGGCCTTAGAGTATAGATTATCTGTCGTAATGTCGTTTAAATATTAATTATATATTATGTATACATATGTAGATATAAAAATACTATCAGATAGTTCAATTGTTTTGAGTAGCAAAGGTACACCTTCATTCATTTAAATAACAAAGATTACTAGTAAGCTATTATAGGTATAGTTTAGGAAAATACTGTTGGATATAGTGTCTAAGTCCATAACTATATTTGGTATGTACTTGACCCGACCCGACATGGTCCATTTGGGTTGCACTTCACCCGAACAATTTATGGATAATATTTGAGAATAGTACAAGTTGTGACTTATTAATATATTATAAGTTCTAATATATTAATATAAGATCATATTATTTGATTAGTATTGAACTATAATTAATCTAGGATTAATTTTGAGATCAAAGATATTACTTATTAAATATGGGCTTCTATATTTATATCGTGTGGGCTAATGCTTATGTGGAATGGGCTAGGCTTGCATTGAGAAGTCCATGGATACTCCATGGGGCTTTAACCCATGGATCTCATGGAAATGAAGAGACATGGGTATTAGGGTTTACATGGATGTAACCCTAATCCACCACACTATATAAAGGAGAATTTGGTTCTTGAAATCACACTAGTTGACACTTGTTGAGGTGAGGGCCGATTTCAATATAGTAGTGACTATTCTCTCAAAGTTCCAAGTTTGTGGTGATTTGTGATTTCCATTTGAGGCATTCACACTATTGGTGCTAGGCTCTAAAACTCCAAGCAATCAACTACTACTACAAGGTAAGTATTTTTACTAGCTTTATTTGATTCATGTTCCCCATTGCATGCTAGTTAGGCTATGAACCTTGGAAAAATAATTATTTGCATGTAGCTTAGAACAACATAGATCCAAGGTTTATTAGGGTTGCATGTACACTTAGGAAGTGTTAGAATGCTAAAAACCCGTCAGTGGTATCAGAGCCTAGGCTTGTTTGTTTGATACTTGATGCAATTTAGTTGAAAAAAGTCGAAAAACTTGCTGTCTGCCAGTTGAACTCGCCGAATCCATGGGGGGACTCGCCGAGTTCATGTGTATCTTCAACCTACTCGGCGAGTAGGTTTATGCACTCGACGAGTAGGAGCGACAGGGTGCAGATTTTCGACTTTAGTTCCTGGAAATGGACTATAAACATTACCCTAAACTGTTTTGGTACTTGAAAACTTGTTTTAGAAGTGTAATGTCTTTGCTAATCCATTTACAACAACTTGTTATCAAAATTACAAAGTTTTATGTGTAATTTTTGATTCATGAAAGTGTTCATATTCATGTTCTTGATCTTATGATGTTAGATGATCATAGGAATTATTTGTAACGTATGTGGTAGTTTAATTTTTGATCATAATGTGTTTTAATGGAGTCCATAACTTGTCCTCAAGTTATGGAAAACCAAGAGTCACACTTGAATTAAAACCATTAAAAGAACACAAGAGTTAGAAAACTGAAGAGTCTTCATTTTTATTACTCTATTTAACTCATAAGTTACAAGAAATGAAAAGTTTTGAAAGTTTACAAAACTTGCCCTAAAGTTTTGGAACAAGTAAAGTCATATTAAACTTTAGTTCCAACCCTTAGAATTTTAAAAGTTAAAATTCAACCCTTATACTTATAATATTATAAGTTAATAATAATATATATATGTATAAGATCGAAGTCGTCTTACCGCTAGTACGCCTCATTCACAAAGCTAGTCTATAAGGTGGGTATAAGGTTGTTGCCTATAAAATGGCAACTTAATGGGTGTCCACTCTCACCCACCGCTTGGTTGACTAGTGGAGGGTCGTTAGCCGAACGGGTAAGACAAGGACTTATAAATTCACATTAAAAGTATGATGAATATTATAAAGTAACTAAAATGTTTTATTAAATTCCAAATCTTAGTTACTTTAGGAAAAATGTGAATAAGGTGCTAATCCATAAAATTACACTTTACACTTTGTCTAAGTTGTTAATGGAGCGTGTGTGGTTAACCGAAACACTAACTTGGACTTAACAAGGTAGGTAAAGGCTAACTTAATGTTTATCATGGTATCGGTGGAGCGTGTGTGGTTAACCGGCACATCGATTAAGGGGTAATTAATTAAGGGTACCAAGTAATTTGCATGGTTACTTCACACCTCGTTTTGTGATCCTCGGCATCCCAGTCACAAAACTTGCAGGGCACACTCGAGATTGAAACATGCCTTTGAAAAAGTTTGTTGAATCTCAAAAGAATCCATGAGTCTCTAAGAACCAAATTAAATATTTTAATATTTCGACTTTGGTGGAAATTGGTGAATCGTCATCCACCTACCTTTCAAATATGTTATTACTTAGATTACGACATACCTCTTCTAAGTATAATATATTGTGATTGGGTCCTAGCCTTAATACTACATTTAGGTGTTTTTATTAAGGACTATTCCTATTTCTAAAATAAACGTTTCATCTTCTCAGATGTCTGCAAACACTACTGCTTCTAGCTCTAATCCTAATGGCTCCTTTTCTCTTATGAACTTGTGTGGGAAAGTCACTTTTGATGGATCCAACTTTAATGAAAGGATCAGAAACATCAGAATGATTACTCGCTACGAGGACATGGAATATGTCCTCGATAAGGAGCTTAAGGAGATTGATGAGACAGTCACAACTCCTCAAGAGATCATTGAGTTTAGGGCACATGAAAGGGATGCCACGAAAGTGGCATGCATCATGATGGCCACCATGACCACTAATCTCCAAAAATCCTATGAAGATTTCTACCCCTATGAGATGCACCAAGACTTGATGGAAAGATACCATCAAAGTGCTCGTCAAGAGAGGTATGAAATCATCTCCTCCATGATAACAACTCGCATGAAGGAGGGTGAACCCATCACGGGCCGCATGCAGAAAATGCAAATATTTGTGGACCGTTTGCTGAAGCTAAATGTGAACTTACCTAAGGAGCTTGCAATAGATATAATTTTGCACTCCTTATCTTCATGTTATGATCAATTCCGCATGACATACCACATGAACAAGGAATAGGTCACACTCAGCAAACTTCAAGGACTCTTAAAGACCGCGGAAAGTGGTCTTAAGGGTAAGACGGTTGTTACTACTCCTACTCCTATCAAATCCGCCCCTGTCTTGGCAATCGGGAAAGGACGAGGGAGGAAGAGAAAGAGTTCTTCGAAGGCTACCAAGGTTAGGACCCTTGATGGCTCTTCTTCAAGTGAAACCAAGAAAGGTTTCATCACTCCTTCTTCTGACCCACAAGAGGCTGAATGCTTCTATTGCCATGAAAAGGCACATTGGAAGCGGAACTGCCCAAAGTACCAGCAAGATGTGAAGGATGGGAAAGTTAGACCCAACCATGCAGCAATTTACACTATCATTTCTAATAACTCACCCCATTCTAGAATCTTGGGTCCTTGATACCGGTTGTGGTATTCATATATGTTCTGATTTACAGGGACTATAAAGAAGTGAGAATGTGGAGCAAGGAAGGATAAACTTAATCATGGGGAATAAGAAAGTTACATCTGTCACCAAGATTGGAGTTTATACTTTGTTGCTAAGTAGTGGGTTAAATTTAGATTTGAATAAATGTTGTTATTCTCCACAAATGGCAAGAAATATTATTTCCTTTCACGCATTGTATAAACAAGGGTTTACCTTTTCATTTAATAATGAAGTTGGTTCTATTGATGCTTTCTTTAATAATGTTCTTTATTTTAAAGCATTACCTTGTGATGGCGTGTATGAAACAATATATGTGGTTGATTTCCTTGGAAATAATGTATTGTGTATTGATTCTGTTAATAATAATAACTTGGATAAAGCATCATTATGGCATTGCGTCTTGGACATATAAGGAAGAAACCCATAGGCCGACTCCAAAAGGATGGAATCTTGGAGTCATTTGACCTAAAGTCAGATGATAGTTGCGAATCATGCTTACTTGCAAAAATGACAAAGTCACCCCTCACAGGTTCTTGTGAGAGGGGTGAAGGTTTGTTGGACCTTGTACACATGGATGTGTGTGGACCACTGAAACATGCCACAAGGGATGCTAATCGTTATTATTTGACTTTTACTGATGATTACAGTAGATATGGATATGTCTACTTAATCAAGCATAAGTCAGAGAGTTTCGAAAGGTTTAAAGAATTTAAACAGGAAGTCGAGAATCAATTGGGCAGGAACATTAAGATGCTCTGATCCAATCGAGGTGGTGTGTATCTTAGTTAGAGTTCCTTGACTATCTAAGGGAATGTGGGATTGTCTCACAATTGACACCTCCCAGGACACCATAGTTGAATGGTGTGGCTGAGAGGCATAATCGAACCTTGTTATACATGGTTCGTTCCATGATGAGTCGAGCTTCGCTACCAATATCATTTTGGGGGTATGCCTTAGAGACTGCCGCCCATATTCTTAATCTAGTCCCTACAAAGAAAGTTGCCAAAACTCCTCACGAGATGTGGACTGGTAAAGGACCTAAACTAGACCACATCAAGGTTTGGGGTTGAGAGGATTTTGTGAGACTCGAGACTCATGACAAGTTAGAACCTCGAAGCGAGTCTTTGTAGCATGAAGAGGAGTCTTTCGAGAGAGAGAGAGAGAGAGAGAGTTTATAAGCCATGGAGATAGTGGGAGGCAAATTGATCTTGAAGAAATTCAAGAGTCAAGTGGTGAAGGAACTTCAAACACTAGCCCTCAACTTGAGGAGGAAACTCTTGTTGAGCCAATTGATGAATCTGTACCTCTGAGGCGTTCCACGAGATTTAGGAGTGCACCTGAGCACTACTATGGTTTACATATTACTGCAAAAGGTAAGACACTTACTAGTGATGGGACACTAGTAGGTCTGGATGACCCTGACAGCTACGAGGAAGCCATGGCAGGCCCCGAGTCTGCTAAATGGAAAGAGGCTATGGATAGCGAGATACAATCCATGTATGACAATCAAGTTTGGAACTTGGTTAAGAATGTACCAGGTCGTAAGACTGTAGGGTGCAGATGGATCTTCAAGAAGAAAACCGGCATGGATGGTAATGTACACACTTATAAGGCTCGACTAGTTGCAAAGGGTTTCTCTCAAATTCCTGGAGTGGATTATGATGAGACCTTTTCTCCAGTAGCCAAGATTAAGTCTGTTAGGGTTATGTTAGCTATAGCTGCATTTCATGACTATGAAATTTCGCAAATGGATGTCAAAACCACTTTCCTTAATGTAAAGTAGACTGAAGATGTTTACATGAGTCAGCCAGAAGGTTTTGTCAGCAACGAGTAAAAGACTAATTGGACTTAGTCAAAGCAAGCATCTCTCAGATGGAATCTTTGCTTTGATGAAAAGGTCAAGAATTTGGCTTTTCTAGGAGTGAAAATGAATCTTGTGTTTATGTCAAGGCTAGTGGGAGTATAGTTAGCTTTTTGGTATTGTATGTGGATGAGATACAACACATAGGAAACGACATCCCAACCCTGCAGGAAGTAAAGTCCTGGCTTGGGAAGTGTTTCGCTATGAAGGACCTTGGTGAAGCTGCCTATGTCCTAGGGATAAGGATTTTGAGAAACAAGAGTAAAAGACTAATTGGACTTAGTCAAAGCACCTATGTGGATAAGGTGTTGAAAAGATGCAACATGCATAACTCCAAGAAAGGTGAGTTACCCATTCAGAGTAACGCCAGATTGAGTAAGACACAAAGCCCTAGTACTGAGGATGAGATAGCAGAAATGAGTCGACTACCTTACGCTTCAGCTGTAGGATCGATCATGTATGCTATGACTTGTACTCGACCTGATGTAGCCTTTGCTTTGAGCATGGTTAGCAGGTATCAGGGGAACCATGGCAAGGAACACTGGACTGCGGTAAAGAATATCCTCAAGTACCTGCGAAGAACTAAGGACTGGGTCCTTACCTTCGGTTGGAGTGATGACTTGAGAGTTGTAGGGTATAGTGATGCTAGCTTCCAAACTGATAGGGATAATTTCTGCTCTCAGTCGGGGCTGGGTCTTTACCTTAAACGGAGGAGCAATCACTTTAAAGAGTTTCAAGCAGGAAACAGTGGCTGATTCCACTTGTGAAGCAGAGTATATAGCAGCAAGCGAGGCAGCAAAGGAGGCTATATGGCTGAAGAACTTCATCAGAGACCTTGGAGTTGTACCAGCTATAAAAGAGCCAATGGAGATTTTCTGTGACAGCAATAGTGCGGTTTCCTTAGCCAAGGAACCAAGAGATCATGGGAGATCCAGACACATTGACAGAAAATATCACTTCATCAGACGTCGAATAGAAGAATGAATCCTCATGGCAAAGAGGGTATCATCGGATGAGAACCCAGCAGATCCCCTCACGAAGGGACTGAGTAGGGTTAAGCATCTCCAGCATGCTCGGAGCATAGGGCTGAAGGATGATATAAGTTTTGGTAGTTAGATAAATTATGAAATGTGTAAAGTGTAATTGACATTAGATGATGAATAAAAGGTGTTTTATTTATGAGTAAAGTATTTCTATCTCTTGTCGATCGTTTACTATATTTCTTTTGCATGTTTTGACTTCCAGAATAATTATGTTTAGTATATCATATTATTCAAACCTCCACAATCGGTCATATGTCGGAAGTAGGTATGAATCAAGACTGTCATGATTGGTTGCAGAGGTCTAAGGTGTTGGACATGGCTACAACAATCATGAGTGCTCATAAGTTCTGAGCATTGGACTCAACCCACGCTCACTGGAATCACTACATGGAATTTTATCTCGAGTGATCGTGAGACGGTAATATCATATAAGTCTTCAAACCTAGAGATATGATTTGCTACTTACGAGTTGATTATGCATCGATTGTACAAAAACGCATTGGTAACTCGATGTTATAAAACGTGCTTTTGTGTATAATTCAATGAGTGGTGGAACAAACATATGAGTCGAAGTTTATCTATTCCTTCTTGGATTAGTGGCTGATATCTGGGCCCCTCGATGATTGTGTTTTGACCTATGTACCGGGCCCGGTCAGAACTAAATTGATGTGTTCGGTTAAGTTCTTTGTCAAACAAATCGGAAATCGGGAAACAAATGCTGGACAATAAGTAAGACCATGTTCCATGTATTTGTCCGGCTGATATCTTGAGCAGAGGATTATATGATCACTTACGTAAAATGGGCTAGGCTTGCATGGACAAGTCCATGGATACTCCATGGAGCTTTAACCCATGGATCTCATGGAAATGAAGAGACATGGGTAGTAGGGTTTACATGGATGTAACCCTAATCCACCACACTATATAAAGGAGGCTTTGGTTCTTGAAATCACACTAGTTGACACTTGTTAAGGTGAGGGACGATTTCAAGATAGTAGCGACTTGTAATCTCCATTTGAGGCATTCGCACTATTGGTGCTAGGCTCTTAAACTCCAAGCAATCAACTACTACTACAAGGTAAGTATTTCTACTAGCTTTATTTGATTCATGTTCCCCATGCCATGCAAGTTAGGATGTGAACCTTGGAAAAATAATTATTTGCATGTATCTTAGACAAACATAGATCCAAGGTTTATTAGGGTTGCATGTACACTTAGGAAGTGTTAGAATGCTCAAAACAAATCAAATACTATCATATAAAAGTACACACAAAGAATAATATACAACTAAACTATGATGAGAAACTAAGAGAACTTTTATTATGAGAAAGTATACAAATATTCTATGACGAGAAACTAAGAGAGCTTACTATTATCAGAAACTATACAAACATAATATGATGAGAAACAGTTAAAGACTACTATCACGAGAAAGAATACATACTAAAATGTTATAGCATAAAACAACTACAGGATCTAATTATACCAATGAATCACTAGCTCATTGTTTTAAACAGAAGGTGATAGTTAAATTGGGTATACCTGATCATATAACTTTAATATGGATTAGCATATGCCCAAGAATGGTTGTGAGATGAAAACAAGTCTAAAAACTTATCAACACTACTACAATAAAGACATTCGGAATATATTGTGTTACTATAAGTACTTAGTTGAAAACTAAAAGCCCTTCATTACTAGGTCAATAGTTTCGAAGTGGATACACTACGGTTATATGTAATTAGGATGAGACAGACTTAGAATCTATGAATTTTTGCTTTACCCCTGTTCCTTGTGAATTGGGAGTTAAGGTCACGTATTCGAAGGCCTATCCTGTTTTGATTACATATAACTAGTATGCACTTTACAAATAGTGAAGTGACTAATGAAGATTATCTTATAACTATCTAGTTAGTTAATCTAATTATTATTTTCCTTACCCCAATTCTCGCGTAGATAACATGGTTGGACTCCATCCCCACAACGATCCATACCTTCCGAATGAAGGCAATGCTGGATGGTTTGGAGACGAACCAGAGGATGATCATCCAATCCCTTTGGATGATCACCATGTTGAAGACCTTTCGGATGGTGCTAACTATGATCCCGAGGTTGAGAACCTACCTCTAGTAGCTCCCATTACAAATCCTAACCCTCATCCGGCTTTCCATGGCTCGACGCTTCCTTGGGTATAATTCTTGGAAAGATGGAGCGAAGACCAAGATCAACCTATGATGTTTAATGGAGACATAAGCTTCTACAACTTAAGCTAAGGGGGCTCAGCAGGCAGAGTCCTGCCAATTCTGATCCGTAGAGTTACCCGAAATGAGATTCAGGGCAGGACGAAACTCCATCGTATCATAGAGGCTGATGCGAATGCAGGAATGCATACCATCTGCACCAATCGCCTTGAAAAACACTCGTGAGAGATTTGAGAGAGACCATGATACTCTGCTGCAAGCACTAGCTGAAACTCGAGCCGAAGTCATAGAGCTCAGAGTATGTCAAAGGGTGTACGAAAGATACCTGCTTGATATGGAACGATAATTGGCTGAACTGAGAGTTCACCAGAGGAATGCCTGTCTCCAGTAGGAGATGCTTTTCTTTTCTTCCTTGTTTTATGGAATCGTTTTCCTATATATGCTCTATGTGGCACTTTCCTATGTAACTATCTTGTACTGTAAGTACTTTTAGTTAGGACTTTCTGCTGTCAAAGCATTTTTACTTCGGATATGACGTAAGACCTACTACAAGGTCAATTTTCCCAAACTTATTACATCATGAATATCAAGTATATTAACAGTCAGCTAATTTATGTGTCATTCTTTGTTCAAATAGTATCATCATACTATCATTGGATTATATCTGAAACTCACTCTAGTCAAGTTATTGGACTATGTTAATTTATCTCCAGGATCATTTTGAATTCTTTTTAAAAGGTTGGATCATGATATCCACCAAATAATGGTACCCTGGGTTGGACGATAAACGTCTTGTGACCATTCTGTGAAGTTACTTCTACTATGTACTAGGACAGTGTCATAGGGATATAGGTCAAACCCTTGAGAACATACTTCCACTCTTTACATGAATGATCAAAATACATCTAGGTTCAAACATAATCACTAACGAAATCCTTTTCTTTCATATAACAGAATCATGGCGTTATCCAGAAATAGTCACCTGAATAAGGAAACCCCTATCCTTCATATCGACACCCCTACATTCCAAGCCGTAGTACCAGCTGCTGTGATAGTTATCCTTGCAAACCTCAGCTCTGGCAATGCAAATAAGTATGGCAAAGGGGTTGACAAATCTGATCATTGTATTGATCTCATAAATCAACAAATAATAATAGTCACAAACACCCAAAGCCACAACTCAGAATTTAAAAAACGAAAGCGTCAAGCCCAAAACGAACGCAACCGATTTCAAAGGCTTGCCATGCGACAAGCACCAGTGGCGACCCCTTCCACCTCAGCATAGGTCAAGCGATATGAGGGAACACTCCCGAAGTGTAACAAGTGTAACTATCATCATAATGGAGCTTGTCGGGTATTGCAATGCATCAATTGCAACAAAATAGGGCACATTGCTCGTTCTGTAGAACCACCTCCACCACCGGAGCCATTCAGGTTTGCTATAGTTGTGGTGAGACAGGACACTATCATAGGAATTGTCCAAAAGGGAAGAACAATGAAAGCACTTGTGTCCACATAACTCCAACCCGACACATCACTTCCACCACCGATGTTTGTCCAAGCTGGATATGTGACCAATACGGTGAGACAGGATACCTTGAGAAGGATTGTCTAATAACAAAGAACTCTGGCGCAGATAGGAAGATACTAACGATCACTGTCGCATGAGAGGCTATTACGGACCCACGTTAAAGTAATTAAGGAATTTTGTTGTAACCGACTCATAAACTGTTTAAAACTAGTGCAACTCGAGTCTTATCTTTTGCGAGATCCCGTCAGTCAAGGGACCCTCGTGCTTTATATACTTGCCTTTTGTAGTATACCTTATTCGCAGCAGTAGTCTTGTAGTTAATCTAAAGTACATTAGCTCTGTTAAAAAGTTGCACTCTTGTGTTTTTGTCTGTAACGCCTTCATGATCAAATCTAATGCTTTTATTTCTAGGTGATTCCGATATTTTCATACAAATTCAGTCAATTCGATCCTCACAATACCAGTTACGTGCGTAAATCTCTTTCTCTGTAATTGCCTTTCTAGAGAACCCGTCATTCCAGAACTCCGAGGTACTCATGCATACAGTACCTCATGTTTCGTATCTTTACAGAAGAAACCTCAACAAACTTCCCCGGAATACCACTCATCAGTACGTCAAGCTTAATCTAAAGAACCTTACAGTTGATCTATCGTTGAAGAATGGATACACCACAGTAATATATAATCAAGGTTCTACAGGTTTAGAATTGATGATTCCGCTTTAACTTCTTTTCCTTGTTTGGATGTGAGCTTAAAGAAAAGTCATTTATTCGACTACCTTTTCAATCTTAATTGTATAAGACTCGTATACAAGAGACTGTGATTGATGAACCATGTATGACTTCTAATATGAACTTCAGGATGGAGACTACTCAATACTACGAGTGATCATGCTCTCATGTGAATAAACTTAGAATCCAATCAAATGGTACCCCTGTAACCAAATCGCCCTATAGTGTAGCACCTATAGAGATGCTTGAACTATCGGGTCAAACCTCACGAACTGCTCAACAATGGCTTATTAAGACTGAGCTCCTCACCTTGGGGAATTCCAGTCTAGTCCGTCAAGAAGAAAGACACATTTTTTAGTATGTGCACTGGCTACAAAGACGTCGACAGGATTTCCATTAGGATCCATTACCCTCAACCTCACATAGATAGATCGTTGACCAGATGCAAGGAATTAATTTCCCATCGAAGATGGATTAGAGATCCGAGTATCACCAATTACAAGTGTTAGAGGATGATGTCCCGAGGATGGCCTTCCGGACACGATATGGACATTACGAGTCTGTAGTGATACCTCTCGAATAAGACCAATGCGCCTATAGTATTCATGAACTTAATGAATAGGTATGCAATCCTTATTTGGATCAGTTCGTCATCTTCCTTATAAATGACCTACTTATCTACTCACATAGTAAGAAATAGCAAAGAAGCATTCACGACTCAACTTACCCGGCGAACTTAGTGACATACATTCTACCTTCCACGTCTCGAACTTGAAAAAGTGTCTATCCTACACGACTCTTGTAATCCCACTCGACGAGATCAAGATAAATAAGAGCCTCAACTTCGTGGAAGAACCATAGTGACCATGAACCGAGTGGTCAAGCAGACGAAGCAAAGCTGCATCCCATTAGTGAAGGTTCGCTGGAATGCCAAGCGAGGACCTGAATTCACTTGGGAGCACGAGGATCAATCGAATAGGAAGTATCCTCATTCCTTTACATTATTATTCATACCTACTTCCTTACCTAAAATCTAATTTCGGGATGAAATTCCCTCTAACGGGGGGATGATGTGACAACCCGAAATTTTCTATCATTTACAGTTAAGCACTTCATTTAAAAGTTAAATACTTTCTGATAATTTTTATCCAGTTTAAAGTCAGATTGAGTGTCCTAAAGCCTAGTACTACAAGAGATAACTAGAGCGATGATACTTTAGGGTAAAGTGTACAACATTTAGGTTCCAAAAATCCAAGAGTTTGGATTTTACGGCCCAAATGGTATGGGGGTCGTAAACTCCATTCCTATATATGAAAAACTTAGCGATTTTGATTCCTTCCTACCATTTCAAGCCTAGAACTCGGGTTTTGTATCAAGTATCATCCATATTCCATCCCTAAATCTTCAAAACTAGTAAGTATTCTTCCTTGTCTTATTGATACACCTCTTAACCTAGCATTCTCTCATGATTTCATCCACAAAAATCATCTTCTCATAGATCTTCAAGTTTCAACAAGAACACCAAGAACACACACTTAGAAAACACCAAGAAATCATAACATCAAAGGTGCCTACATCTAAGGCATGTTCTTGGGCCGTAAACCCTTATAAGTGGGGCAAAATGCACCCTAGTGCCTTACTAAGTCTTGGATACTAGTCTAGATCACTTCCCTGAAGTGTTTAGGACCTTAAACATCAAAGAAACGATGTCCGCATAGAGTTTATGGTCGTAAACTCATAAGGAAATGGTCCTTTGTTTGTAAACTTTATACAGGGGTGATATTGTGCCCCGAATGCTTCCTAAGGCTTTGAATTGATCACAAAATGCTTACTCTTGACTTATAAAACCTTAAATCACCAAATGGAACTTAGTACCATGATTTTACCGCCATAAACTCATGGGGGAAATGAGCTTAGGCCGTAAACTCTATAAGGGGTGGTCCTTGGGCCATAAATTCCAATTCCATTCCATGCAACCTTTAGATGCAACCCATTGGTGCCTATTGCACTTGAACTAAAGTGTTTCGATTTCCTAGGGTGTCTTGACTTAGTTAATTTGTTGTTAAATGACTAATTGGATACATATATGTGTTATTAGATGTTATTTAGGATCATTGTGTGTGTTCAAGTCTTCACTTGACACCTAGCACCTTGTCCGACACTTCCATCCTATCCACTCACTACAAGTGAGTTCGTACCTCTTAATCAACCTTTTAAATGCTTTTAAATGCTTTTATAAGGGGGAATACAAGTTCAATATCATAGTTATTATATCAATCACATGTGATTAATAACTATCCGTCATATGGATTAACTATACTTTCAAACTGTTTTACCAAACAAATGACCTAAAACTATGTTTCAAACATTAGATTTCATATATTTCAAACTATGTTTCAAACAATAGATTTCATATACTTCAAACTGTGTTTCAAACAAACTACTGCTAATTGATATTATAAAATGACATCAAGTCATCAATGGTTATTATTTTACAATTCAAATGTTTTACAAAACTTCTTTTAAACTTATACATGTTGTCAAATGCATGTCTGTATATGTATAGCTATATAAGTAATGCTTAAAGGACTTAGAGCTGCTAACTCGCTTTATTTCCTTTTCCTTGTTTGAATGTGGCCTTAGAGTATAGATTATATGTCCGAATGTCGTTTAAATATTAATTATATATTATGTATATATATGTAGATATAAAAATACTATCAGATAGTTCAATGCCTTTGAGTAGCAAAGGTACACCTTCATTCATTTAAATAAAAAAGATTACTAGTAAGTTATTATAGGTATAGTTTAGGAAAATACTATCATATAAAAGTACACACAGAGAATAATATACAACTACACTATGATGAGAAACTAAGACAACTTACTATTATGATAAACTATACAAATATTCTATGTTCAGAAACTAAGAGAACTTACTATTATGAGAAACTATACAAACATACTATGATGAGAAACAGATAAAGACTACTATCACGAGAAAGAATACATACTAAGATGCTATAGCATACAACAACTACAGGGTCTAATTATACCAATGAATCACTAAGTCATTGTTCTAAACAGAAGGTGATAGTTAAATTGGGTATACCTGATCATATAACTTTAATGTGGATTAGCATATGCCCAAGAATGGTTGTGATATGAAAACAAGTCTAAAAACTTACCAACACTACTACAATAAAGACATTAGGAATATCTTGTGTTACTATAAGTACTTAGTTGAAAACTAAAAGATCTTCATTACTAGGCAAATAGTTTCTAAGTGGATACACTAAGGTTATATGTAACTAGGATGACACATACTTAGAATCTATGAATTTTTACTTTACCCCTGTTCCTTTTGAATTTGGAGTTAAGGTCACGTATTCAAAGGCCTATCCTGTTTTGATTACATATAACTAGTATGCACTTTACAAATAGTGAAGTGACTAATGAAGATTATCTTATAACTATCTACTTATTTTATCTGATTATTATTTTCCTTACCCTAATTCTCGCGTAGATAACATGGTTGGACTCCATCCTCACGACGATCCATACCTTCCAAATGAAGGCAATGTTGGATGGTTTGGAGAAGACCAATAGGATGATCATCCAATCCCTTTGGATGATCACCATGTTGATCACTTTTCGAATGGTGCTAACTGTGATCCCGAGGTTGAGAACCTACCTCCGGTAGCTCCAATTCCAAATCATAACCCTCGAACGGCTTTTCATGGCTCGATGCTTCCTTGGGCATAATTCTTGGAGAGATAGAGAGCAGAGAAAGATCAACCTATGTCATTTAATGGAGACATAAGCTTCTACCACGTAAGCTAAGGGGGCTCAGCAAACAGAGTGCTGCCAATTCGGATCCGTAGAGTTGCCCGAAATGAGATTCAGGGCAGTACGACACTCCATCGTATCACAGAGGTTGATGGCAATGCAGGAATGCATACCATCCGCACCAATCACCTTGAAAACACTCATGAGAGATCTGAGAGAGACCATGAGACCCTGCTACAAGCACTAGCTGAAACTCGAGCCAAAGTCATAGAGCTTCGAGTATGCCAAAGGGTGTACGAAAGATACCTGCTTGATATGGAATGATAACTAGCTGAATTAAGAGTTCACCAGAAGAATGCCTGTCTCCAGTAGGAGATGCTTTACTTTCCTTCCTTGTTTTAAGGAATCGTTTTCCTATCTATGCTCTATGTAGCACTTTCCTATGTAACTATCTTGTACTGTAAGTACTTTTCGTTAGGCGTTTCTGCTATCAAAACATTTCTACTCCGGATATGATGTAAGACCTACTACAAGGTCAATTTTCCCAAACTTATTATGTCATGAATATCAAGGATATTGACAGTTAGCTAATTTATGTGTCATTCTTTGTTCAAATAGTATCATCATACTATCATTGGATTCTATCTGAAACTCACTCTAATCAAGTTATTGGACTATGGTAATTTAGTTCCAGGATCATTTCGAATTCTTTTTCAATGGTTGGATCATGTTATGCACCAAACAATGGTACCCTAGGTTGAGCGATAAATGTCTTATGACCATACAATGAACTTACTTCTACTACGTAGTAGGACTACATCATAGGGATAAAGGTCAAACCGTCGAGAACATACTTCCACTCTTTACATGAACGATCGAAATACATCTAAGTTTAAACATAATCACTCACAAAATCCTCTTCTTTCATATAACAGAATCATGGCATCATACAGAAATAGTCAGCTGAATAAGGAAACCCCTATCCTTCATATCGACGCCGCTACATTCCAAGTCGTAGTACCAGCTGTCGTGACAGTTATCCTTGTAAACCTCAACTCTAGCAACGCGAATAGGTCTGGCAAAGGGGTTGACAATTCTGATCATTGTACTGATATGAGAAATGAAAGCGTCAAGCCCAAAAGGAACGCAAGCGATTTCAAAGGCTTTCCATGTGATAGCCACCAGTGGCGACCCCTTGCACCTCAGCACAGGTCAAGCGATATGAGGGAACACTCCTGAAGTGTAACAAGTGCAACTATCATCATAATGGAGCTTATCGGGTTTGCAATGCATCAATTGAAACAAAATAGGGCATATTGCTCGTTTCTGTAGAACCACCTCCACCACCGGAGACAACCAGGTTTGCTATAATTGGGGTGCCATAGGACACTATCATAGGAATTGTCCAAAAGGGAAGAACAATGAAAGCACTCGTGTCCACATAACTCCAGCCCGACACATCACTTCCACCACCGATGCTGGTCCAAGCCAGATATGTCACCAATGCGGTGACATAGAACACCTTGAGAAGGATTGTCCAATAACAAAGAACTCTGGCGGAGACAGGAAGATACTAACGATCACTGTCGTAGGAGAGGCTGCTTCGGACCCACATTAAAGTAAATAAGGTGTTTTGTTGTAACAGACTCATAAACTGCTTAAAACTAGTGCAACTTGAGTCTTATCTTTTGCGCGATCCCATCAGTCAAGGGACCCTCGTGCTTTGATACTTGCCTTTTGTAGTATACCTTATTCGCAACAGTAGTCTTGTAGTTAATCTAAAGTACAGTAGCTCTGTTAAAAAGTTGCACTGTTGTGTTTTGTGTGTAATGCCTTCATGATCAAATCTAATGCCTTTATTTCCAAGTGAGTCCGATATTTTCATAAAAATTCAATCAATTCGATCCTCATAATACCAGTTTCGTGCGTAAATCTCTTTCTCCGTAATCGCCTTTCTAGAGAACCCGTCATTCCAGAACTCTGAGGTACTCATGCATAGAGTACCTCATGTTTCGTATCTTTATAGAAGAAACCTCAGCAAACTTCCTCGGAATACCACTCGTCAGTACATCAAGCTCAATCGAAAGACCCTTATGGTTGTTCTATCGATGAAGAATGCATACACCAGGGTAATATATAATGAAGGTTCTACAGGTTTAGAATTGATGATTCCACTTTAACTTCTTTTCCTTGTTTGGATGTGAGATTAAAGAAAAGTCATTTATTCGACTACCTTTTCAATCTTAATTATATACGACTCGTATACAGGAGACTGTGATTGATGAACCATTTATGACATCTAATATGAACTTCAGGACGGAGACTACTCACAACTACGAGTGATCGTGCTCTCATGTGAATAAACTTAGAATCCAATCAAATGCTACCCCTGTAACCAAATCGCCCTATAGTCTAGTACCTATAGAGATGCAAGAACTGTCCAGTCAAACTTCACGAATTGCTCAGCAATGGCTTATTAAGATGGAGCTCCTCACCCTGGGGAATTCCAGTCTAGTTTGTCAAGAAGAAAGACGGAATGTTTAGTATGTGCACCGGCTACAGAGACCTCGACAGGATTTCCATTAGGATCTATTACCCTCTGCCTCACATAGATAGATCGTTGACCATATATAAGAAATGAATTTCCCTTCGAAGATGGATCAGAGATCCGAGTATCGCCAATTACAAATGTTAGAGGATGATGTCCCGAGGACGCCCTTCCGGACACGATACAGACACTACGAGTCCGTAGTGATACCTCTCGGATAAAAGCAATGTGCCCATAGTATTCATGAACTTAATGAATAGGGTATGCAATCCTTACTTGGATCATTTCTTCATCTTCCTTATAAATGACCTACTTATCTACTCGCGTAGTAAGAAATAGCAAAGAAGCATTCACGACTCAACTTACCCCGCGAATTCAGTGACGTAAATTCTACCTTCCATGTCTTGAACTTGAAAAATGTCTGTCCGACGAGACTCTTGTAATCCCACTCGACGAGATCAAGATCAACAAGAGCCTCAACATCATGGAAGAACCATAGTGACCATGGACCCAGTGGTCAAGCAGACGAACCAAAGCCGCATCCCATTCATGAAGGTTCGCTGGAATGCCAAGCGAGGACCTGAATTCACTTGGGAGCACGAGGATCAGTCGAATAGGAAGTGTCCTCATCCCTTTACTTGATTATTCATACGTACTTCCTTAACTAAACTCTAATTTTGGGACGAAATTCCCTGTAACGGGGGGATGATGTGACAAGCCAAAATTTTCTGTCCTGTATAGTCAAGCACTTCAATTAAAAGTTTAATACTGTCTGCTAATTTTTAGTCGGTTTAAAGTTAGTTTGAGTGTTCTAAAGCCTAGTACTGCATGAGATAAGTGGAGCAAGGATACTTTAAGGTAAAGTGTGCAACACTTAGGTTCGAAAACTCCAATAATTTGGAGTTTACGACCCAAATGGAATGGGGGATGTAAACTCCATGCCTATATAAGAAACACTTAGCGATTTTGATTCATTCTCACCATTTCAAGCCTAGAACTCGGGTTTGCTCTCAAGTATCATATACATTCCATCCCTAACTCTTCAAAACTAGTAAGCATTCTTCCTTGACTTGTTTATACACCTCTTAACCTAGCATTCTCTCATGATTTCATCCACAAAAATCATGTTTTCATAGATCTTCAAGTTTCACCAAGAACACACACTAGTTTTGTTGGCCAAACTGACGATTCAAGCTCCTATATCGTAAGTAAACTCGTCTAAGATTGTTGTGTGCTTAGCATGAACTTGTTTACACTCAGAAAACACGAAGAAATCATAAGATCAATGGTGTTTACGGCTAAGGCATGTTCTTGGGCCGTAAACACTTATAAGTGGGGCAAAATGCACCCCTAGTCCCTTCCTAAGTCTTGGATACTAGTCTAGATCACTTCCTTGAAGTCTTAAGGGCCTTAAACATGAAAGAAACGATGTGCAAATAGAGTTTATGGCCGTAAAATCATAAGGAAATGGTCCTTGGTCCGTAAACTCTAGAAAGGGGTGATATTGTGCCCCTAATGCTTACTAAGGCTTGGACTTGATCATAGAATGCTTACTCTTGACTAATAAGACCTTAACTCACCAAATGACACTTAGTACCATGATTTTACGGCCATAAACTCATCGGGGAAATGACCTTAGGCCGTAAACTCCATAAGGAGTGGTCCTTAGGCCATAAACTCCAACGCCATTCCATGAAACCTTTAGATGCAACCCTTTGGTGCCTTTAGAACTTCAATCAATGTGTTTCCATTTCCTTGGGTGTCTTAACATAGTTAATTAGTTGTTAAATGACTAATTGGATACATATATGTGTTATTATATGTTATTTAGGATCATTGTTTGTGTTCAAGTCTTCACTTGACACCTAGCACCTTGTCCGACACTTCCGTCCAATCCACTCACTACAGTTGAGTTCATACCTCTTAATCAACCTTTTAAATGCTTTTAAATGATTTTATAGGGGGAACACAAGTTGAATATCACAGTTATTATAAAAATCACATGTGATTAATAACTATCCATCATATGGATTTACGATACTTTCAAACTGTTTTACCAAACAAATGACCTCAAAGTTTGTTTCAAATAATAGATTTCATATACTTCAAACTATGTTTCAAACAATAGATTTCATATATTTCAAACTGTGTTTTAAACAAACTACTTCTAATTGGTTTTATAAAATGACATCAAGTCATCAATGGGTATTATTTTGCACTTCAAATGTTTTACAAAATTTCTTTTAAACTTATATATGTTGTCATATGCATGTCTATATATGTATAGATATATAAGTAATGTTTAAAGGACTTAGAACTGCTAAATCGTTTTATTTCATTTTCCTTGTTTGGATGTGGCCCGAGAGTATAAATTATCTGTCTGAATGACGCTTAACTATTAATTATATATTATGTATACATATGTAGATATAAAAGTACTATCAGACAGCTCAATGCCTTTGAGTAGAAAAGGTACACCTTCATTCATTTAAATAAAAAAGATTACTAGTAAGCTATTATAGGTATAGTTTATGAAAATACTATCATATAAAACTAAACACAGAGAATAATATACAACTATACTATGATGAGAAACTAAGAGAACTTACTATTATGAGAAACTATACAAATATTTTATGATGAGAAACTAAGAGAACTTACTATTATGAGAAACTATAAAAACATACTATGATGAGAAACAAATAAAGAATACTATAACGAGAAACAATACATATTAAGATGCTATATCATACAACAACCACATGATATAATGATACCAATGAATCACTAACTCATTGTTCTAAACAAAAGGTGATAGTTAAGTAGGGTATACATGATCATGTAACTTTAATGTGGATGTACACGATGCAACCACCGGTTTGCGAAGTCGTGTTTAGTTCCCAGAATCTTTTGACAGACAGATCACTTAGTACGGGAACTAGCCATCACATTATGCCTTAAACAATCGATTAAAAGCAATAAGTACAACAGTGGTTACTGCAATACAATACTACAATAGTTTAATATTTTCCCCATTACATTCATTTTGTTATCTTCTCACATAATCGGTAATGTATGAACTATATTTTGTTAATGATAGTCACACTTGGGAAGAATACACAGTTTTACAATAAACAAACATACAAAATTTTGATGACTTGGTAAAAGGCTACTTTTAGTAGAAAATATATGATTTTCTAGGAGATACAATTACTTATACAAACATTTGCATCAAACTAATACAAACACTTTCTTCAAACTTATACAAACATTTACATTGTAGATTTACCAACATTTTCTTCAAACTTATAATACCATGTTTTATGCTGATAAACTCTTTCAAAATAGCTTCTATTCTCAGGTCACTGATAGACTGGTACGATGACTAGGTTTTCTGAAGACGGAGCAGTCAAGACTCGTCTTTTATT
Source organism: Lactuca saligna (assembly GCF_052625555.1). Lineage (NCBI taxonomy): Eukaryota > Viridiplantae > Streptophyta > Magnoliopsida > Asterales > Asteraceae > Lactuca > Lactuca saligna. The sequence goes on along the minus strand of NC_136419.1, from coordinate 92,977,710 downwards.
TTGATTATTCATTATGTTGTTTTAGTCTATGAAAGAACACACTCGTATTTTAAATTTTACTATTAATGCAATGGATGATGTTGTTTCTTGTTTACTACTTTGCATTGTAGTGATACTTTACATGACATCCTCCGCCCCAGAACATTTCCTCCATTCTTAGTTTTGGGGTGTGACAGATTTGTATCAGAGCATTATTTATAGTGAATTGAGTATATCAACCCATAAAAAATATACAGACTATAAATACAATGGAATTAAAATACTCTGACCAAGAGTATATACTTTTAAATAATAAAATATTTAACTAAGTATACATACCTGCATTCATACTAAAATCAGTGTCACAATGACAAGAACAAAAGTATTACGATTGTTGAATATCACAAGTAAGCTTGGGGATGTATGCTCAGTCTGTCACACCCCCGAACCGGACGGCGGAAACGTCCGAGGGCTATCGTGACTCATTGAATACCATCACAATGCATATACATGAAACATAACATTATACATCACCAACATTTGGAATGATACAACTGGTAGCGTTTACATTCATTACATTGTTCAAAACATTACATGCTCAAAAATAACTGTTTGGCACTACTTAAACCACTGCAAAACGTCATAGAGTACAAATCATCCTTCACCTTATTTGTTACCTGAGAATACAAGTATTTTGAAAACGTCAACATATGAAATGTTGGTGAGTTCATAAGTAGTGCTTGAAATCCAATGTATTGTTTGAAAACCATCAGAAAATCCGATATTTTCTAAAAATAGAATAGTGTAAAAATATGTGATGATCCATGAGTGTGCTTGTTTGAATTCTATAGATGTAAGCGTAAGAGTTGTGAAATTCGACCGGTAATTCATAATTGTACTTGTTGAAAACCCTAGGAAAACCCGACGTTTTCCTATCACTTTGCTTTACTTAGTTTGTGTACCGTTGTTTCATTGCGTTAGAGGAAATCGTTGAGCTCTGGAGGCATTGAGAATACAGTGGGTGGTGAAGTGTTGTGACGTGCGTTAATGAAAACGTCCAATCGACAACCTTACAAGCGATCCCTTAGGCGTCACTCGTAATTCTTCACACAACTCAATCCTCCCGGACTTGTGTAGTCCCACGACCGGAGGGAAGAAGAGAAGGTGCGAAACCCTCGGTATTTCCCCGCGTCGTTCAAGACCATTGCAATTGCGAAGGGCCCGAAGCCCAACCCGCAATCGTGAGTTACAGACTTTACTAGCAGCACTGAAGGACCCTTTGGGGACCAGCAGCATGTTTACCATTGAAAGTCCTTTTACGTTATGTCGGATCGGTAAAACCCAACACTTCGTAAGAGAGAGGTCTTCGGGCCTTAAGATCAGGTCATTGGGCTAGCTAGGCTCAACAAACAAGATTTTACACTTTTGGGGCCCAAAGATGGTGCGTAGACGTCTGTGCACACTCGCATGTATAGTGACTTCCCAATCGTTATTAGTTATGAATCGTAATGTCGTAATGTCACAATGTCGTCGTGTTAGTAGTTTCGGATTTTTATTGGTTCGAGACCGAACCAATTCGTTTGACAACGACTTTTGGTATTGTAATGTATTGTATTTCGTCGATAGGCGTGGTACCATCATTTGGTCAAATTGCATGTATTGAACTAGCCTTGAGAATTTTCTGTTTTCAGTCCCTCCTTGTTTGTAAAATTTACCCTTTTCACCCCTTTATTTAAAAACTTTCCGGTTTGGTCCTTAAATCAATTTTTCTTGACATTTTAATACCAAAAATTATTGAAATAAGTATTTTCCAGCATATTTTTCATAGAAAACAGCTTAAGTCCTTGAAATTGCAGTCTTCTCGGTTATAACCCCTCTTTTTTCGCAATTTTTACATTTTTGGCCCAATTTGGAAAAAATTTTGCAACTTTGGTCCTTAATAAATTGGAAAAGCATTTTAAACCTTTGAAAAGTACATGGAGCACTTATAGTCCACTGTTTTACAGAGAAATGTAGTTTTGGTCCTCCAAAACAGAAAATTTCGCATATTGGGCCTCGTTGGGCCGAAAATGTCATCTTTAGCCCAATAAGCTTGGAATTTATGTTTTTAACCCTCCAAATAGTATATTTTCAGAAAATACATTATGTAAACTGTTTTGACTCATCTTACCCATCAGATTTCGAAATATTTCATTTTAGGCCCTTCAACTTTGTATTTTCAACATTTTATGTCAAAAAAATGAGTTTTTAGCCCAAATTAAGTGTTGTCAAGCCATTTGGCTATTTTTCTTAGTATACTTTGCATGTAGTAGTATATTTTATGCTATAATGAAATACATATCTTGGTTTTTAGCATTTCATAACTAGATCTAGCATCAAAATCATACAAAACATACATATAAGCATAGAAATCAACCACAACATACACATAATGATGGATCTACACCTTTGCTTGTATTCTCCCCCACAAAAACTTATAAAAACCGAAAATAAGGGGGTATGAAACTCACCTTGTTTGAAGCTTTCGGTTTTTGGAAGAAAAGATGGAAGAAAGTTTGGTGATTTTCGGCCTTAACACCCCTTGATGAAGATCTCGGCCTTGAGGTGTTTCTAAGATACAAGATCATGATTTCTCATGAATTAAGAAGAGATATTTGATAGATCAAGGAAGCTAGATCATAGAATTTAGTAAAAACTTACCTAAGATGATGACTAACTTGCAAGATCCTCTTGAAAGCTCCTAATTTTCGAGATTTTTGGAGTGAGGAGGAAGGAGTGGTCTTGAATGATCTAGAGAGAATGGGATGGATTTTGTGAGTGTGTGTGTGTTGTGTTCGGCCGAGAGTGACAGGGAGGAGAGGAGAGAGTGATTTTTGAAGTGATGTGCATACATGGAAGTATGAGATGTTGCATGGATGTCCATTAGGTAATAATGATGTGGCACAAGAAAGTCAAACCCTTCTCTTGGGCTTGCTTTGGGCCGAGAACATGGAAGGAGAAAGGAAAAGTTTGGGCTTTTTGCTCCTAAGCCCAATATTAGAGTTAGTCTTAGGTATTTATTGGCCTTATAAAATAAAATTGTGATTTTTATGTTTTAATAAGCTAGATTGGGTTAATCATGGATCAAAGCTTTCAATTTATTTCATTCTAGGCCCAATATGGCCCATAATATTGAAATAAATGAATGTGGGTCCAATTAGAGCCCAATTAGGGTTCTAAACCCATGATAGTCCAATTGGAAGCTTATTGGTCCATTTGGATCCAATAAGGAAGTTCTAGTCCAAAATGGACTTAACAAGAACTTCTAGGGTTTTCCAATTGCTTGATGTAGTGAATTGGGGTTTAGTTTTCTATTGAGTAAGCATCATACATGCTTTTGAGTTTTTGATTTCAACATTTACTTGAGTATAGTGATTACAAGACATAAAATTTCTAGTTGTGACATCATCCCCCCGTTAGAGGGAATTTCGTCCCGAAATTCTGTTTGAAAGCTAGATTTGAGAAAGCTAGAATAGGTGAGGGTACTTTTGCTTCATTTGGTCCTCGCGTTCCCAAGTGAATTCTGGCCCACGCTTTGCGTTCCACCGTACTTTCACGATCGGGATGCGACTCTGCTTAGTATGCTTCACCTCCCTGTCCATGATTTCGATTGGTTCTTCAACGAACAGGAGATTCTCATTGATTTTGATTTCGTCAAGGGGAATGATGAGTGTTTCATCTGAGAGACACTTCTTCAGATTAGAGACGTGAAACACGGGGTTTACACCGTTTAGCTCTGCGGGTAGTTGCAATCTGTATGCTACTGGACCAATCCGAGCGACGATTTCGAAAGGTCCAATGTATCGCGGGTTCAGCTTTCCCCGTTTTCCGAAACGTATAACCCCTTTCCAGGGCGAGACTTTTAACAGTACTCGGTCACCGACCTGAAATTCTAAGGGTTTTCGCCGTTTGTCAGCGTAGCTCTTTTGTCGGTCACGCGATGCTTGCAATCGAGCTCTGATTTGAACGATCTTTTCTGTGGTTTCACGGATGATCTCCGGTCCCGTTAGTGTTTTTTCTGACGCATGCGTTCTTGCCAGCTGGGTGTCACCCACTTCAGCCCAACATAATGGTGATCTACATTTACGCCCGTATAGTGCTTCGAAAGGAGCCACCTTGATGCTCGAATGGTAACTATTGTTGTATGAGAACTCGATTAAGGGTAGGTGGGTATCCAAAGACTTTCCAAAGTCTATCACGCATGCGCGGAGCATATCTTCGAGCGTTTGGATGGTTCGCTCGCTTTGACCATCCGTTTGTGGATGATAAGCGGTGCTCATATCGAGGTTTGTTCCCATCGCCTTATGGAGTGATTGCCAAAATTGGGACGTGAACCTACTGTCCCTATCCGAGATGATAGATGTTGGTATTCCGTGGAGTCTCACGATCTCTCGAATGTATAAACGCATCAATCTCTCCATCTTGTACGATTCATTAATTGGCAGGAAATGGGCAGATTTCGTTAGTCGGTCGATTATTACCCATATGGTGTCTAATCCATCCGACGTTTTGGGTAGCTTGGTCACGAAATCCATAGAAATCCCCTCCCATTTCCACTCAGGGATTGCCAGTTGCTGTAACAATCCTGAGGGTTTTTGGTATTCCACTTTTACCTTGGCGCACGTAAGGCACTTACTGACGTAGGTCGCGATTTCCGCCTTCATGTTAGGCCACCAATAGTGTTGTTTAATATCCAAATACATCTTATCAGAACCGGGATGAATGGAGTATCGCGTCTTGTGGGCTTCCTTCATGACAACATCTCTAAATCCTCCAAATTTAGGGACCAAAATACGGTTCATGAAATAGTATACTCCATTCTCCTTTGCCTCCAGGTTCTTTTCCATTCCGCGCAATACTTCGCTTGCTCTATTTTCCGTCTTCATGGCCTCTGACTGGGCTACTACAATTTGAGTGGCCAGGTGTGATTGAATGGTTATCGAGAGAGTTTTCGTACAACGATTAGAGTACTCCTTCCGACTTAATGCATCGGCTACCATGTTGGCCTTGCCAGGGTGGTACTTAATCTCACACTCATAATCGTTTAGCAACTCAACCCATCTTCGTTGCCTCATGTTTAACTCCTTTTGGTTTAAGATGTGTTGGAGACTCTTGTGATCCGTGAAGATGGTGCACTTTGTACCGTAAAGGTAATGCCTCCAAATTTTTAGGGCAAAGACTACAGCTCCCAACTCTAGGTCATGGGTCGTGTAGTTTACTTCATGCGTCTTTAGCTGGCAGGATGCATAGGTTATCACTCTCCCACGTTGCATGAGAACGCAACCTAAACCCTGATTTGACGCGTCGCAGTAGACTACAAAGTCTTCCGTTCCTTCAGGCAGAGATAATACAGGTGCGCTACAGAGAGCTTGTTTCAAGGTTCGAAACGCGATCTCTTGTTTGTCTGTCCATTTGAATGGTACGCCCTTTTACGTAAGCGAGGTAAGTGGCTTGGTGATCTTAGAGGAGTTTTGAATTAACCTCCGATAGTAGCCTGCTAATCCTAAGAATTGACGAATTTCCGTGGGTGTTGTCGGGATTGCCCATCCTTCTACAGCTTTGACCTTAGAGGGATCCACATGGATTCCATCTTGGCTGACTACATGACCTAGGAAGTTCACGCTCCGCAGCCAGAACTCACACTTGGAGAGTTTGGCGTAAAGTTTTTCTGATCGTAGAGTTTCTAAGACTTGTCGGAGATGTTGGCCATGCTCTTCCTTGCTTCTAGAATAGACGAGGATGTCATCGATAAAAACAATGACAAAGTTGTCGAGGAACGGTCGGCAGATTCGATTCATTAGGTCCATAAATGCGGCAGGGGCATTCTAGACCGAAGGGCATTACGACAAATTGATAATGTCCGTAGCGAGTTCGGAAACTGGTTTTTGGGATATCCTCTTCCCGGACTTTGAGTTGGTGGTATCCGGACCGTAAATCTATTTTAGAAAAACAACTAGCCCCCTGGAGCTGGTCAAATAGGTCATCGATTCGTGGGAGTGGGTAGCGGTTCTTGATTGTGAGTTTGTTTAACTCTCTGTAATCGATACACATTCTAAAAGATCCGTCTTTCTTTTCGACAAAGAGCACCGGAGCTCCCCATGGCGAGTAACTAGGTCGAATAAATGCCTTATCCAAAAGTTCGCTGAGTTGGCTAGATAATTCCTGCATCTCGGCAGGAGCCAACCGGTAGGGTGATTTAGCAAGAGGAGTTGCTCCTGGAATAAGGTCGATTCGAAATTCAACCTGTCTCTCTGGGGGTACTCCCGGAAGATCTTCAGGAAACACGTCCGGAAATTCACATACTACGGGAATGTCTCGAGCGTTAATCTCCTCCTTGGTTTTGTCCACCACGTGAGCCAGGAACGCCAGATTGTTCCTTCGTAGATATTTTTGTGCCTTGACACACGAAACGAGGCGAAGGTTTATGCTAGATTTGTCTCCGTAAATTACTACGGTTTCGTGATTTGGAAGGCGAAGACGGACGGCCTTCTCATGACACATAACTTCGGCATTGTGGGGGCTTAACCAGTCCATGCCGATGATCACATCGAAGCTCCTAATTGACACTGGCATTAGGTCTATTCGAAACACGTGTTGATTAAGTGTTAGGGTACATCCGGTGTAGATTTCCCCAGTGGACTCGGTTTTCCCATTGGCCATTTCCACCGTATAGGCTTCATTTAGCTTTTGGGGAAGTTGTTTTAATAAGTGCTTAAACTTATTGCTTACGAAACTTCGCTCCGCTCCGGTGTCAAATAAGATGCATGCATATGCGTGGTTTAAGAGAAACGTACCGGTAACAACAGAGGGGTCTTGAATAGCCTCACTCTGACCCATGGTCAACATCCTTCCTGTTCCTCCATTTCTTAAATTGTTGTTGTTGGGACAGTCTCGGCGGATGTGTCCAGTCTTCCCGCATCCGAAGCAGGTGTAGCTAGGCCCTGCGCTATTGCCGCTGGCATGGGCGTTGTTGTTGTTGTGAGGGTTGTTGTTGTTGATTCCCCGATTTTGGTTATGGGGAGGGTAAGCCTTGCGATACTTTGCGGTGTGACCCCTTTGGTTGCAACTGGTGCACTGAAAATCCTTGCATTCTCCATAGTGATGGAAACCGCACTTGTTGCATTTGGGAAGGTTACCGGAATAAGGTTTGGAAGCATTTGAAGTGGCTGAGGTGGGAACATGTGGTGCGGCTGGAACCGATGTGGTAACAGCATTAACCGCCACTGTCTGCTGCTTCTTGGAGGTGTCGGGGCCCTGGCGCCCCTTCCTCTTATTGTTCTTTCCCCTCTTGCCATCTCCTTCCTTCGTCTTCTCAGCCTCCACTGGCTTCTCTCCCTTTTTGTTGTTATGGTCGTACAACCTTTTTGCCAATCTCTTTGCACTGTCAAATGTTTCGGGGTTTGCAGCTATCACATTCCCTTGTATTGGTGATGTGAGTCCCCAGATGAATCGCTCAATCTTCTTTCCTTCCGAGGCGATCATACCCGGGCACAGCAGAGATAGTTCGCTAAATCTCGATATGTAGGCATCGATATTCGCGTTCTGCATAGTGAGGTTCCATAGCTCTTGTTCCATCTTCTGTATTTCGTCTCGTGGGCAGTACTCTGCCATTAACATTTCTTTCATCTCTGTCCACGGCATAGAGTTGGCTACAGGGAGTGTCATGGATTCTACATGTTCGTTCCACCAGGTGAGTGCTTGATCCACAAAAGTGCAGGCTGCGAACTTCACCTTCATGTGCTCAGGGCAGTCGCATATCTCGAATACCGACTCCACCTTTTCGATCCATCGCTTAAGAGTGATCACCCCTCCAGTTCCATAAAAAGTTCGTGGTTTGGCGTTTGTGAAGTCCTTGTAGGTACATGTCTTGGTGGGTCCTTGATTCATTCCGTTGTTTGAACTTCCGGCTCCTTGCCCATTGACTCCTCCATTGTTCCCTTGTTGAATTTGCGCAATCGCTGCAGTGACTGCTGCAGATACAGCTGCCTGGAAAGCGGCTGAGTCAACTTCAGGTGGGGTTGGTCCTGGGTTTCCGCGAGCAGGTCGGGGAGGCATCTTTCTGTCACAATACGGAAAGATGTTGAGGGTATGTTGTTTCGGTGAGGTCGTGATCCTACTGACTAGGTGCATGGTACGAACTTAAACACTACTACCATTGACCAATCAATAATAATATCTCAACACATAGCAATTTGCAATATCGTAATAAAACACGTAAAAATTTATTAATATTATCCGCATTTGATACATGAAAACTTGCTCGTAGGAGCATACATGAGTGATACTAGTTCGACAGCATAACGACTCTATGAGTAGTGTAGTCACTTAAACATAGAGTCGGAGTATATAGCATATTTCCTAACGATCTACTAAGATAAATCTATCCCTAACCCCGATGAGCTGTGTCCGGAGGTGGTGCTGAGGATGTGGATGCTCCCTGAAGATGAGCCACCAAGCGTTCCGCGTCCCGGAGTCGAGACTCCCACCGAACCTGCCTCATGTAAAACTCTCGAAGGACGTCACGCGTCTCCTGCTCCGCACGCTCGACCCTAGTCCTCAACTGGCGCACCTGATCCGCAGTGTCCTGGGCAAGGTCGCCCGTATTCCGTAACCGTTTCACCATGACTGGAAGGGCTCGATCAGCCGGTCCTCCGTCTCTCAGGTCAAAGAACTCTCGTGACATGCCGTACGGGGGTCGCTGTCCCTGCTGTCTGCTCCATCTCCAAAGATCAATACCCCAGGGAGGTGTAGGACCAGTGGGGCCTACTCGATAGGCAGGCACCCTGATCGGGTAAGGGGGGTCAATGACTTCGGACTCCGCATCCGAATCGCCCCTGTCACTATCATCAGCATCCTCCTCGAGGCTTCCTTCATCTTCCTCTGATTCGGCAGGCTCGCCCTCAACTTCGGCCTCCGGTTCCCCGTCAGATTCCTCTTCGGGGTCTTCCTCAGGCTCTTCCTCGGGCTCTTCCTCGGGCTCCTCCTCTAACCATCCGTTGTTCCCCTGGTTAGGGAAGTAGGGGTCTCCAGGGTGATGAACCAGCCATGCGGTCTGCGAGAGTGTGTAATTATGCTAACGTTATTCCTAGGGTGCTACAATTATCGCATAGATCAAGTAGGCGTTCTCTTTTCGGTGGTAGGGGTATAGTTTTAGGTTCCCTAGAAATCCCGATCTCATCAGAACGTGCATTAGTTATACTTTGGAGAGAGTGTAGTTGATCAGGCTACATCCACTCCTTGGTACCACTAAGAATAGTCCTGAATTAACCGAGACACTAGTATTATTTTTGTTTGGATCGGCGTTAGGCTCCTATTCCTAGTGCAAACAAGGTTGTTTTATTTACTTGTTTTGTTCAGAGTTATGTTAGTCCCTCTTATTGGTTTATAGTTGCATATCCATGTGTGGCTAGATATGCTAGTTCACTATAAACAAAGCTCTGATACCAACCTGTTACACCCCCGAACCGGACGGCGGAAACGTCCGAGGGCTATCGTGATTCATTGAATACCATCACAATGCATATACATGAAACATAACATTATACATCACCAACATTTGGAATGATACAACTGGTAGCGTTTACATTCATTACATTGTTCAAAACATTACATTCTCAAAAATAACTGTTTGACACTACTTAAACCACAGCAAAACGTCATAGAGTACAAATCATCCTTCACCTTATCTGTTACCTGAGAATACAAGTATTTTGAAAACGTCAACATATGAAATGTTGGTGAGTTCATAAGTAGTGTTTGAAATCCAATGTATTGTTTGAAAACCATCAGAAAATCCGATATTTTCTAAAAATAGAATAGTGTAAAAAAATATGTGATGATCCATGAGTATGCTTGTTTGAATTCTATAGATGTAAGCGTAAGAGTTGTGAAATTCGACCGGTAATTCATAATTGTACTTGTTGAAAACCCTAGGAAAACCCGACGTTTTCCTATCACTTTGCTTTACTTAGTTTGTGTACCGTTGTTTCGTTGCGTTAGAGGAAATCGTTGAGCTCTGGAGGCATTGAGAATACAGTGGGTGGTGAAGTGTTGTGACGTGCGTTAATGAAAACGTCCAATCGACAACCTTACAAGCGATCCCTTAGGCGTCACTCGTAATTCTTCACACAACTCAATCCTCCCGGACTTGTATAGTCCCACGACCGGAGGGAAGAAGAGAAGGTGCGAAACCCTCGGTATTTCCCCGCGTCGTTCAAGACCATTGCAATTGCGAAGGGCCCGAAGCCCAACCCGCAATCGTGAGTTACAGACTTTACTAGCAGCACTGAAGGACCCTTTGGGGACCAGCAGCATGTTTACCATTGAAAGTCCTTTTACGTTATGTCGGATCGGTAAAACCCAACACTTCGTAAGAGAGAGGTCTTCGAGCCTTAAGATCAGGTCATTGGGCTAGCTAGGCTCAACAAACAAGATTTTACACTTTTGGGGCCCAAAGATGGTGCGTAGACGTCTGTGCACACTCGCATGTATAGTGACTTCCCAATCGTTATTAGTTATGAATCGTAATGTCGTAATGTCACAGTGTCGTCGTGTTAGTAGTTTCGGATTTTTATTGGTTCGAGACCGAACCAATTCGTTTGACAACGACTTTTGGTATTGTAATGTATTGTATTTCGTCGATAGGCGTGGTACCATCATTTGGTCAAATTGCATGTATTGAACTAGCCTTGAGAATTTTCTGTTTTCAGTCCCTCCTTGTTTGTAAAATTTACCCTTTTCACCCCTTTATTTAAAAACTTTCCGGTTTGGTCCTTAAATCATTTTTTCTTGACATTTTAATACCAAAAATTATTGAAATAAGTATTTTCCAGCATATTTTTCATAGAAAACAGCTTAAGTCCTTGAAATTGCAGTCTTCTCGGTTATAACCCCTCTTTTTTCGCAATTTTTACATTTTTGGCCCAATTTGGAAAAAATTTTGCAACTTTGGTCCTTTTTAAATTTGAAAAGCATTTTAAACCTTTGAAAAGTACATGGAGCACTTATAGTTTTAAACCTTTGAAAAGTCCACTGTTTTACAGGGAAATGCAGTTTTGGTCCTCCAAAACAGAAAATTTCGCATATTGGGCCTCGTTGGGCCGAAAATGTCATCTTTAGCCCAATAAGCTTGGAATTTATGTTTTTAACCCTCCAAATAGTATATTTTCAGAAAATACATTATGTAAACTATTTTGACTCATCTTACCCATCAGATTTCAAAATATTTCATTTTAGGCCCTTCAACTTTGTATTTTCGACATTTTATGTCAAAAAAATGAGTTTTTTGCCCAAATTAAGTGTTGTCAAGCCATTTGGCTATTTTTCTTAGTATACTTTGCATGTAGTAGTATACTTTATGCTATAATGAAATAAATATCTCGGTTTTTAGCATTTCATAACTAGATCTAGCATCAAAATCATACAAAACATACATATAAGCATAGAAATCAACCACAACATACACATAATGATGGATCTACACCTTTGCTTGTATTCTCCCCCACAAAAACTTATAAAAACCGAAAATAAGGGGGTATGAAACTCACCTTGTTTGAAGCTTTCGGTTTTTGGAAGAAAAGATGGAAGAAAGTTTGGTGATTTTCGGCCTTAACACCCCTTGATGAAGATCTCGGCCTTGAGGTGTTTCTAAGATACAAGATCATGATTTCTCATGAATTAAGAAGAGATATTTGATAGATCAAGGAAGCTAGATCATAGAATTTAGTAAAAACTTACCTAAGATGATGACTAACTTGCAAGATCCTCTTGAAAGCTCCTAATTTTCGAGATTTTTGGAGTGAGGAGGAAGTAGTGGTCTTGAATGATCTAGAGAGAATGGGATGGATTTTGTGAGTGTGTGTGTGTTGTGTTCGGCCGAGAGTGAGAGGGAGGAGAGGAGAGAGTGATTTTTGAAGTGATGTGCATACATGGAAGTATGAGATGTTGCATGGATGTCCATTAGGTAATAATGATGTGGCACAAGAAAGTCAAACCCTTCTCTTGGGCTTGCTTTGGGCCGAGAACATGGAAGGAGAAAGGAAAAGTTTGGGCTTTTTGCTCCTAAGCCTAATATTAGAGTTAGTCTTAGGTATTTATTGGCCTTATAAAATAAAATTGTGATTTTTATGTTTTAATAAGCTAGATTGGGTTAATCATGGATCAAAGCTTTCAATTTATTTCATTTTAGGCCCAATATGGCCCATAATATTGAAATAAATGAATGTGGGTCCAATTAGAGCCCAATTAGGGTTCTAAACCCATGATAGTCCAATTGGAAGCTTATTGGTCCATTTGGATCCAATAAGGAAGTTCTAGTCCAAAATGGACTTAACAAGAACTTCTAGGGTTTTCCAATTGCTTGATGTAGTGAATTGGGGTTTAGTTTTCCATTCAGTAAGCATCATACATGCTTTTGAGTTTTTGATTTCAACATTTACTTGAGTATAGTGATTACAAGACATAAAATTTCTAGTTGTGACATGCTCAGTCCTAGGAGTAGCATAGCCTGATCAACTATGTTGGTCCGAGGTGTGATTAGCATATGCCGAAGAATGGTTGTGATATGACAACAAGTCTAAGAACTTACCAACACTACTACAATAAAGACATTAAGAATATCCTGTGTTACTATAAGTACTTACTTGAGCAATAAAAGATCTTCCTTACTAAGGTGAATAGTTTCTAATTGGATACACTAAGGTTATATGTAACTAGGATGACATAGACTTAGAATCTGTGAATTTTTACTTTACCCCTGTTCCTTGTGAATTTGGAGTTAAGGTCACCTATTCGAAGGCCTATCCTGTTTTGATTACATATAATTGGTATGCACTTTGCAAATAGTGAAGTGACTAATGAAGATTATCTTATAACTATCTAGTTAGTTTATCTAATAATTATTTTCCTTACTCTAATTCTCGCGTAGATAACATGGCTAGACTCCATCCCCACGACGATCTGTACCTTCTGAATGAAGGCAATGTTGGATGGTTTGGAGAAGAACCAGAGGATGATCATCCAATCCCTTTGGATGATCACAATGTTGAAGACTTTTCGGATGGTGCTAACTCTGATCTCGAGGTTGAGAACCTACCCCCGGTAGCTCCCATTCCAAATCCTAACCCTCGTCCGACTTTTCATGGCCCGTCGCCTCCTTGGGTAGAATGTTTGGAAACATGGAACGAAGAGAAAAATCAACCTATGTCATTTAATGTAGACCTAAGCTTCTACAACTTAAGCAAAGGGGGCTCAACAGACAGGGTCAGGCCAATTCTGATCCGTAGAGTTGCCCAAAACGAAATTCAGGGCATTACAACTCTCCATCGTATCACAGATGTTGATGCCAATGCAGGAATGCATACCATGCGCACCAAATGCCTTGAAAAAACTAGTGATAGATCTGAGAGTGAATGTGAGAACCTGCTGCAAGCACTAGCTGAAACTTGAGCCGAAGTCTTAGAGCTCCGACTATGCCACAGGGTGTACGAAAGATACCTGCTTGATATGGAACGACAACTGGCTGAACTGAGAGTTCACCAGAAGAATGCTCGTCTCTAGTAGGAGATGCTTCACGTTCCTTCCTTGTTTTAAGGAATCGTTTTCCTGTCTATGCCCTATGTGGCACTTTCCTATGTAACAATCTATTACTGTAAGTACTTTTTGTTAGGTCTTTCTACTGTCAAAACTTTTCTACACCTGATATGATGTCAGACCTACTAAGTACTTTTTCCTGTCTATGCCCTATGTGGCACTTTCCTATGTAACAGTCGGCTAATTTCAGTGTCACTCTTTGTTCAAATACTATCATCATACTATCGTTGGAGTCTATTTGAAACTTACTCTAGTCAAGTTATTGAACTATGGTAATTTAGCTCCGGGATCACTTCCAATTAGTTTTCAAAGGTTGGATCATGTTATCCACAAAACAATGGTACCCTGGGTTAGACGATGTGTAACAACCCGTTCCCGGTATGTTGATTTATTGGTAATTATAGTGAGTTTTTCAAGAGGGACTCGGCGAGTTCTAGCCTGACTCGCCGAGTAGGGTCGCGCCTGAGGGCACGCGTGAGCCGGGGACTCGGCGAGTCCATATCCCTGACTCGGTGAGTCCATCTGTCTAGGTGAAACCCTAAAATCCCCGGGTTGCCCACTATTTATACCACCTTATAGCTCCCATCCTCGCCTCCCTCACCCTGAAAACGCAGCTATAGAACCCTAAACCTCCCTTGAAGAGCTTATATGTGTTTTGGTGCCATTTTGTGAAGGTGTGAAGAAGGAGAAGAAGGAAGAAGCAAGGAGAAGTGTTGTAGTGCAAAGATCCAAGGCCAAATCAGAGTTAATTGAGGTATTTTCGGAGTTCCATCTTGTTATATGCTTTAAACTTCCATTAGAGCTCTCCTAAGAGCTAGTTGATGCTTGTTCCAAGCCTTACACTTGCATGAACGTCTTATTAAGTCGAAATAGCTATGGATCTGAATGTTGGGGTGTTGTAGAGCCCAGATCTACTATCTTTTTGGAGTTATATTGCATGATAACCATAGATCTACACATTTTGTGCATCTTTTAGCCTTATTTCCCTTATTCATGAGGTTGTACACGTAAAGTTGGAAACTTTACGTGGTAAATCAGCTTATTGGACCCAGATCTATCAATTGTATGTGTTGGATTCAAACAAAATCAAGTAAAAATCAGTTGCATGGTGGCAACTCGGCGAGTCGGAAGAACGACTCGACGAGTTGGGTCGCGAGTCCCGAGTTCTTCAGTTTTATCAGTGTCGAGTGGACGAGGTGAGTTAGGGAGTGGACTCAGTGAGTTGAGGGTAAACTCAGTGATGGAGGGACTCTGCGAGTTGTTCATCAACTCGGCGAGTCCAAGGCAATCTTCTTAAAGATCAAGAACAACTCGTCGAGTCTGTTCATACGACTCGGCGAGTCGGATGAAGATTGTCTGAGTTCTTGGATCAAGAGGGTACTCGTCGAGTCGATGCCAGACTCGACGAGTAGTAGTGAGTAAAAGTGAAAAGTGAGAGTAGGACTCGGCGAGTTGGGTGGCCCAACTCGGCGAGTCAGCCCAAAAGAGAGTTGACATTGACCAAGGGTAAAAGAGTCATTTTACCCTAAGCACAGTGTTTAGTATTTGATTGAGTGTGTTTATGGACTTGTAGCCGAGGAGATTCAGGAGCAGCCGCCGTTAGCTTTTCGAGCCACACACTCAGCAGCCAGCTTACGAGGTGAGTTTCCTTCCAGTAGGAACGGGTCTAAGGCCACAATGCCGGCCCGTTCAGTTAGCAGTAGTTTCCGGATTTAGGTCCAATGTAGTAGTTGGTATGTTCGATGCCTTCGTGGTTCGAACAGGATTTGTGTGCTATGTTTCATGTGTTAAGTATTATGTGTTCCGGGCCACGGCCCGATGTAGCATGTCGTATGTGTGTTATGCTAGTTGATGTGTTATGCTATGCCATGTTTAGTCAGTCAGTTCCGGACTTCGGTCCGATGCAGTTAGTTCCGGACTTCAGTCCGATGCAGGGGACAAGGTCCCAGTCAGTTCCGGACTTCGGTCCGATGCAGTTAGTTCCGGACTTCGGTCCGATGCAGGGGACAAGGTCCCAGTCAGTTCCGGACTTCGGTCCGATGCAGTCAGTTCCGGACTTTGGTCTGATGCAGTTGGTTCCGGTCTTCGGTCCGATGCAGGGGACAAGGTCCCAATCAGTTCCGGACTTCGGTCCGATGCAGTTTCCGGGCTTCGGCCCGATGCAGTGGGCAAGGATCAATATGTGTTTATATGTTATTGTATGGTATGTGGTAGTTTGGGGGGGAGCTCACTAAGCTTCGTGCTTACAGTTTCAATTTGGTTTCAGGTACTTCCGCAGGCAAAGGGAAGAGCTCGGGGTGATAGCATCGCACACACCACAGCATAGCTTTTATCCTGGGGATGTCTCTTGATGTTTTGGATTGATGTAGTATGATACAGTTTTCCGCACAATATTTTATTATGTTTTGGGGATACATCGCGTATGTTTTATGTTATGATACTTATATTATGGTTTTGATTATATGGAAAAACAAAAATTTTTGGGTCGTGTTTTTGGGTCGTTTCACAACGAATGTCTTGTGACCATTCTATGAACTTACTTTAACTCTGTACCAAGACTGCATCATAGGGATGTAGGTCAAACCCTCGAGAAAACAATTCCACTCTTTAAATGAATGATCGAAACACATCTATGTTCAAACATAATCACTCACGAACTCCTTTAATTTCGTATAACAGAATCATGGCGTCATCCAGAAATCGTCAGTTGAACAACGAAACCCCTTTACTTCATATCGACGTCGCTACATTCAAAGCCACAGTAACAGCTGCCATGACTGCTGTCCTTGCAAACCTCAGCTCTGGCAATGCGAATTTAAGAATCGAAAGCGTCAAGCCCAAAACTCACAACTCAGAATAATAACAGTCACAAACACCCAAAGTCACAACTCAGAATTTAAGAACCGAAAGCGTCAAGCCCAAAAGGAACGGAAGCGATTTCAAAGGCTTGCCATGCCACAGCCAATAGTGGTGACCCCTGCCAACTCAGCACGGGTCAAGCAATATGAGGGAACACTCCGGAAGTGTAACAAGTGTAAGTATCATCATAATGGAGCTTTCCAAGTATTACAATGCATCAATTGCAAAAAAAATGGGCACATTGCTCGTTTTTTTAGAACCACCTCCACCACCGGAGCCGGCCAAGTTTGCTATATTTGTAGTGAGATAGGACACTATCATCAGAATTGTCCAAAAGGGAAGAACAATGAAAGCACTCGTGTCCACATAATTCCAACTCGACACATCACTTCCACCAGTGATGTTGGTGCAACCCAGATATGTCACCAATGCGGTGAGCTAGGACACCTCGAGAAGGATTGTCCAATAACAAAGAACTCTAGCGCAGACGGGAAGATACTAAGGATCACTATCGCAGAAGAGGCTACTCCGGACCCACGTTAAAGTAATTAAGGCATTTTGTTGTAACAGACTCATAAATTTTTTAAAACTAGTGCAACTCGAGTCTTGTCGTTTACGAGAACCCGTCAGTCATGGGACCCTCGTGCTGCGTATACTTGCCTTTTGTAGTATACGTTGTTCACACCAGTAGTCTTGTAGTTAATCTAAACTATTGTAGCTCTGTTAAAAAGTTGCACTCTTGTGTTTTGTCTGTAACACCTTTATGATCAAATCTAATGCCTTTATTTCTAGGTGAGTCCGATATTATCATACAACTTCAGTCAATTCGATCCTCAAAATACTAGTTTCATGTGTAAATCTCTTTCTTCATAATCGCCTTTCTAGAGAAGTCATCATTCTAGAACGAGCTACTCATGCATAGAGTACCTCATGTTTTGTATCCTTACCGAAGAAACCTTAGCAAACTTCCCCAGAAAACCACTCGTACAGTACGTCAAGTTCAATCCAAAGACCCTTACGGTTGATCTATCGCTAAAGAATGCATATACCAGGGTAATATATAATAAAGGTTCTACAGGTTTAGAATTGCCGATTCCGCTTTAACTTCTTTTCCTTGTTTGAATGTGATCTTAAAGAACAGTCATTTATTCGACTACCATTTCAATCTTAATTATATACGACTCGTATACATGAGACTGTGATTGGTGAACCATGTATGACTTCTAATATGAACTTCAGGATCGAGACTGCTCAAGACTACGAGTGATCGTGCTCTCGTGTGAATAAACGTAGAGTCCAATAAAATAATACCCCTGTAACCAAATCCTCTATAGTCTAGCAGCTATAGAGATGCAAGAACTATCCGGTCAAACCTCAGGAACTGGTCAGCAATAGCTTAATAAGACTGAGCTCCTCACCTTGGGGAATTCTAGTCTAGTTCGTCAATAAGAAAGACAGATTGTTTAGTATGCGCACCGACTACAGAGACCTCGACAAGATTTCCATAAGGAATCATTACCCTCTCCCTCGCATAGATGGATCCTTGACCAGACGCAAGGAACGAATTACCCTTCGAACATGGATCTGATATCCGAGTATCACCAATTACAAGTCTTAGAGGAGGATGTCCCAGTGACGGCCTTCCGGACACGATACGGACACTACGAGTCCGTAGTGATACCTCTCAGATAAGACCAATGCGACCGTAGTATTCATGAACTTAATGAATAGGGTATGCCATCCTTACTTGGATCAGTTCTTCATCTTCCTTATAAATGACCTACTTATCTACTCACTTAGTAAGAAAGAGCAAAGAAGCATCCACGACTCAACTTACCCCGTGAACTCAGTGACGTACATTCTACCTTCCACGTCTCGAACTTGAAAAAGTGTCTGTCCGACGAGATTCTTGTAATCCCACTCGACGAGATCGAGATCAACAAGATCCCCAACTGCGTAGAAGAGCTATAGTGACCATCGACCGAGAGGTCAAGCAGACGAAGCAAACCCGCATCCCATTGGTGAAGGTTTGTTAGAATGCCAAGCGAGGACTTTAATTGACTTGGGAGCATGAGGATCAATCGAATAGGAAGCATCATCATCCCTTTAATTGATTGTTCATACCTACTTCCTTACCTAAACTCTAATTTCGGGACGAAATTCCCTCTAACGGGGGGATGATGAGACAACCCGAAATTTTCTATCCTATGTAGTCAAGCACTTCAATTAAAAGTTAAATACTTTCTGATAATTTTTAGCCGGTTTAAAGTCAGTTTGAGTGTTCTAAAGCCTAGTACTGTAAGAGATAACTGGAGAGAGGATAATTTAGGGTAAAGTATGCAACATTTAGGTTCCAAAATTCCAAGAGTTTGGAGTTTATGGCTCAAATGGTAGGGGGGATGTAAACTCCATGCCTATATAAGAAAAACATAGCGATTTTGATTCATTCTTGCCATTTCAAGCCTAGAACTCGGGTTTGCTCTCAAGTATCATCCATATTCCATTCCTAAATCTTAAAAACTAGTAACTATTCTTCCTTGACTTGTTCATACACCGCTTAACCTGGGATTCTCTCATGATTTCATCCATAAAAATCATGTTTTCATAGATCTTCAAGTTTCACCAAAAACACACACTAGTGTTCTTGGCCAAAACCGACCATTCAAGCTCCTATACCGTAAGTACACTTGTCCTAGCTTGGTGTGTGGTTGGAATGAATTAGTTTACAGTTAGAAAACACCAAGAAATCATAAGATCAAAGGTGTTTACGGCTAAGACATGTTCTTGGGCCGTAAACCCTTATAAGTAGCGCAAATGCACCCTAGTCCCTTCCTAAGCCTTGGATACTACTATAGATCACTTCCTTGAAGTGTTTAGGACTTTTAAACTCAAAAAAACGATGTCCACATAGATTTTATGGCCCCAAACTCATAAGGAAATGGTCCTTGGGTCGTAAACTCTATAAAGGGGTGATATTGTGCCCCTAATGCTTCCTAAGGCTTGGACTTGATAATGGAATGCTTACTCTTGACTTATAAGAACTTAAATCACCAAATGGCACTTAGTACCATGAGTTCACGGCCATAAACTCATGAGGGAAATGACCTTAAGCTGTAAACTCCATAAATATTGGTCCTTGGGCCATAAACACCAAATCCATTCCATGCAACCTTTAGATGCAACCCTTTGGTGCCTATAGCACTTGAATCAAAGTGTTTCCATTTTCTAGGGTGCCTTAACTTAGTTAATTATTTGTTAAATGACAAATTGGACACATATATGTGTTATTATATGTTATTTATGACCATTGTGTGTGTTCAAGTCTTCACTTGACACCTAGCACCTTGTCCGACACTTCCATCCAATCCACTCACTACAAGTAAGTTCATACCCCTTAATCAACCTTTTAAATGCTTTTATAGTGGGGGATACAAGTTGAATATCATAGTTATTATATCAATCACATGTGATTAATAACTATCCATCATATGCACTTACTATACTTTCAAAGTGTTTTACCAAACAAATGACCTGAAACTATGTTTCAAACAATAGATTTCATATACTTCAAACTTTGTTTCAAACAGTAGATCTCATATACTTCAAACTGTGTTTCGAACAAACTTCTTCTAACTGGTTTTATAAATGTTTTACAAAACTTCTTTTAAACTTATATATATATATATATATATATATATATATATATATATATATATATATATATATATATATTTGTAAATGCATGTCTATATATATACAATTATATAAGTAATGTCTAAAGGAATTAGGACTGCTAACTCGCTTTATTTCCGTTTCGTTGTTTAGATGTAGACTTAGAGTATAGGTTATCTGTCCGAATGTCGTCTAAATATTAATTATATATTATGTATACATATGTAGTTATAAAAATACTATCAGATAATTCAATGCCTTTGAGTAGAAAAGGTACACCTTCATTCATTCAAATTACAAAGATTACTAGTATGCTATTATAGGTATAGTTTAGGAAAATATTAGCATATACAAGTACACACAGAGAATAATATACAAATATACTACGATGAGAAACTAAGATAACTTGTTATTATGAGAAACTTTACAAACATACTATGACGAGAAACAGATAAAGAATACTATAACAAGAAACAATACATACTAAGATGCTATACCGTACAACAACTACATGATCTGATTATACCATTGAGTCATTAACTCATTGTTCTAAACAAAAGGTGATAGTTAAATTGGGTATACATGATCATATAACTTTAATGTGGATGTACACGATGCAACCACCGGTTTGCCAAGTCATGTTTGGTTCCCAGAATCTTTGGACATGGAGAACGTTTAGTACGGGAACTAGCCATCACATTATACCTTAAACAATCGATTTAAAGCAATAAGTACAACAGTGGTTACTTTAATATAGTACTACAATACTTTAATATTTTCCCTATTACATTCATTTTGTGATCTTCTCACATATTCGGTAATGTATAAACTATGTTTTGTTAATGATTGTCACACTTGAAAAGAATACACACTTTTACAACAAACAAACATACGGAACTTTGATACCTTGGTAGAAGGCTACTTTTGGTAGAAAACATATGATTTTCTAGGAGATACAATTACTTATACAAACATTTTCTTCAAACTAATACAAACACTTTCTTCAAACTTATAAAAACATTTACATTGTACATTGACCAAAATTTTCTTCAAACTTATAATAACATGTACTACAAACATTTTCATAAAAATAATGACACTAAATACTTATGAAGTCACCATCTTTTATGCTGATAAACTCTTTCAAAATAACTTGTATTCTCAGGTCACCGATAGACTACTACAATGACCAAGTTTTGTGAAGATGGAGCAGTCAAGACTTGACATTTATTTTGATTATTCATTATGTTGTTTTAGGGAATGAAAGAACACACTTGTATTTAAAATTTTACTATTAATGCAATGGATGATGTTGTTGTTTGTTTACTACTTTGCATTGTTGTGATACTTGACATGACGTCTTCCGCTCCAGAACGTTTCCGCCGTTCTTGGTTTTGGGGTGTGACAAACATCTCTACCAATAAAATAAAGGAGATTTTGCTTACGTTGAAAAGAATAGGAGACATGTTAACCCCCTGTGTGTCTTCTGTAGAAAGCTTCATTTGATATTATCTTGTAATGGCATCGTTTTCAATCAAATTTTGTTTCAAAAAATTTAACAAACTACTTTAACATGATTTTGTTCGAGGCTTACTAGTCTTAAAATTTGATAATGATTTGTTGTGTGCTGCTTGTGAACAAGGAAAGCAATATATGCAAGGTCATCCAACGACTTCAAAATCTTCAAAGCTTTGGAATTTCTTTACATTAATCTAGGTGGCCCTTCTACTATTGTTACTCTCAAAAAAAGGAAGTACATGTTAGTTATTATTGATGATTATTGAAGGTTTACCTAGGTTTTCTTTCTACATCAGAAGTTTGAAACTGCTCAAGTGATGATTGACTTTATCAAAAACATCAAGTTGATTTTGGATAAGAAAGTTAGAAAAATTAAGAATGATAATGGCTCGAAATTTAAGAATTGGATTTTTGACTCATCCTTGACCAAGTTGGGAATTTCACATAACTTTTTGCCTCCTTACAGAATGCAACAAAATGGTATTGTCGCAAGGAGGAATCAGTGTCTATGCAAATCTGCCTCAATATCTTTGAGCAAAGGCTGTTTTGACTGTTTGTTTCACTCAAAACCGATCTTTTATTCATCATCATTTAATCATCACACCTTATGAGATCGGTAGCAAAGAACTCCAAATGTTAAATTCTTTCATCTTTTTGGGTGCAGGTGCATTGTAATGAATCTCAAGGATAGTCTTTCTAAATTTCAGCCAAAAGCTGATGAAGGACTTTTCCTGGGATATTCAGACAATTTTGTTGCCTATAGAGTGTTGAAAAAAAAAAGAACAAGAGAGATTTAAGAAACTTTTAATCTTACTTTTGATGATTATTATGTCAATCGAGTTGAACAGTTATTCAAACAAAAGCCTATCATTTCTGAACCAAATGATGATTCATAAATTGTGAATTCTTATAATATTGATTATGATTTGATTTTTGGTATTCCTGATGGGGAAATAGATGTTGAAAACCATGATGATGATAATTATGTTCGTGAAGTATCAAAATGTTAAGAAGATTCGACTGATACACGAGAATAAGATGACATACATTCTACATCAACTTCAAGGGTAAATGTCGATCGAGTATCTGTTTTGAATGAAGATCAAGTGGAGGGCAGCACTTGAGTTTGACATTACACAACAACAATCAAGATTGAAATGTTGAGGAGGAGCATGTGTGAACTACATATCAAGTCGAAGGGGACCATGTGTTGGACCATGTTGACGTCGAGGGGAAGCATCTTAATTTGAATCCATTTGTTGAGAGGAAGCCATGTGGATCGAATCCTGGTAATCTAAATGATCAAACTAATGAGTTTCGTGATGTAAATGACAATCTTTCGAATGTAGGTGAAGGCTTAGAAGTAGATGAAATATTTGAAGATAGGCCTTTAGATTTTGATCCCTTATATCCACCAATGGATAAATGGACATGTAATCATCCAATGGAACATGTTTTTGATGATCCTCATGCTGGATTATTGATATGTCCACAAATTGTAGCAAAAAATGAAGTGCTTAATGTTCATCAAGAATAATGTATGTTGAATGTGACAACCCAAAGTTCGTTCCATTATTTGTAACCCTTTTCCTTAATATATTCATCGTTTTCGATTTCGTTTGCGTTACGTCATTAAATTAAGTCATAATTGTGGGACTTCTATTATGACTTAATGAGTGTCTAAACATGTTTAGAACTCATATTAACACTCCATATTAGCAATCAAAAACATTTTAGAATCGACCATATCGGGTTACGGTAACTTAATCGGGTACGACCAAAAGCATCGTATAACATCGGTATCGGGTAGAATTCCACCGTGTAAAAAACTTGGAACCTATTTACAGTGGTTTAAGCTTCCATTTGAAGCTTTTCCTCTCTCTCTCACTACTCTCTCTCTAACCTCTCTCCTCCAATCCAAGTTTCAAGTCCAAAATCTTCAAATTTAAGCTCCAAATCACTACGTAACTTCCCTAACTCATGGATTAGCATCTTAGACCTTCAAATCCGAGTTCAAACAATCATTTAGGACCATTTTCAAGTGTTTACGGCCCTGGAACATGCTTGGGCCGTAAACACAAATATAAGTGGGTTTTGAGCCTTTAAAGCCTTCCAATCGACCTTTGGAGCTTAGATATGGCTATATGACTTATTTTACTGGACTTAGAACACCTTGAATCAAGGTTTTGGGGAGTAAACATGAGTTTACTACCCAAGAACATGCTTGGGCCTTAAACTCACCTTCATGGAGAGTAAACTCATATTTGAGTGTTTAAATGCCACTTAAACACACCAATGGCCTTGGAATAAATTCTAGAATCAACCGCAATCGTTTTAGGGGCCTTAAACTTGATGAAAACCACCCCATGGAGAGTTCACGGCCGTAAACCCCCCTAGAAAGGGTTCCTGGGCCGTACACTCATAAACAATAGCCAAATGATGCCCTAAATTCATTCTAAGGCTTGTAAAATTTGTTTGAATAACATGTGATTGATCTAAGGCCACCAAATCATCAATATAAGAAGTGTATAGGAGCTTACAGCTGTAAACACCTAGTTTAGGGCTATAAACTCCCTTTGATGGTCCCTTTGCTGGTAAAGCTCATTCCAATGCCTTAGATTTAATCGTAGCAACCCTTTCCTAGTGTTAAATGACCATTTGGCACCATGAAACCCCATATTCGTGAGTTCACATCCGTGAACTCATATGGTCATGGTCTTAGGGATGTATACTCCCTAAGGGGGTTACTCTTAAAGAGCAAAATCATTTTCCAAAGCCATATACATCTGTAGATGTCACCCGGGTCACTCCAAACACTTGTTTGAAGTGTTTTCTCGTATTGGAGTGTGTAATCAAATCTAATTTTTGATTTAAAGTCTAATTAGATACATTTGTATACCATTTCATATTACATAGGAACCTCACATGTTATCAAGCCCCAAACCATCACGTTTTCGCGTCTGGTGAGTTCATACCCCTACCATTTTTCAATGTTTTTCACTGTTTTCAGGGGGATACATACAAAGTACAAGTAATACTTGTACTTAAAACTTCTTTTATATGTGTTGTGTTTTATATTATATATGATTTTAACACTAACAGTCATAACAAATAACCGTTTGAACCTACAGAATACATTATCATATTATTTGTGAAAAAAAAAACAGTATAAAGTGTTGTATTTTATGTTTTCACAAATGTTTTCCCACATTATAACAGTTAAAAGCATAACATTTGAACTTAGAACATTGTTTTGTCCTCGGTAACACTCCACAGAGATACGCAAGTGGAGGATAGTCATTTGATTTTTCAGTATTATTACTATTAAATTTGTTAATCCAATAAATTGGAGACACGTCCTCGGAGAACACTCCATAGAGATACGCGAGTGGAGGACTGCCTCTATAACCAGAATCTCATAGATAGGGATCGCGACTTGAGTGTATAGATCTATACGGGGCTGCCTACCCTAAACCTGGCTGCTAGCTACAGCCGAACCGAAAGGTTCAAGGGTGACGAAAGTCATTAAGTGAGATGGACAACTTATTGCCATAATTAGTCTATAGTATGGTTATGGAACTCGCAATTTGGATAACATAGATTTACTTTTTAGTAATAATGGGTTTAGTAACTAGTTTACTTAGTATTTATTAGTTTTATATACGTGTTAAAACTAATACATTTTTAGTGTACATCTTTTACATTACATTTTGGATTGGTGAACTAACATACACTTTACAAGGATAACCAGGGTTTTCAGTATACATCTTTCACATTAGGAAAATATGGGATTTTCCTGGGATAACAGTTGAACATAACTAGAACCGTGTAACATAACATATAACCAAACATTACTTTTAAGAAAATATTGGATTTTCTTGGGTCGTAGCATTTTCAGAAACCAAAAGGAAGCTCGTACATTTTCAAAAACAAAATCGCTTATGAACTCACCAGCTTTATGCTGATTTTCAAACTGCTTGTATTCTCAGGTCCGCATTAGGCAGGTACCCGATGATCCTTTTGTCGAAGACAGAGTACATCGAAGGCACGTCTTGCTTTTGTTCATATATATACATATGTGTCACACTATACAACTTTACTTTTGAACAAATGTAAATTTCTACATGTAATGTAATGGTTGTTTACTTTGCTTACTATGTGCATTGGATTTGATACTCAATGTGGAGTCCGCCCCGGAAATGTTTCCGCCTTCATTTTTGGGGTGTGACATATTGGTATCAGAGCCCTTGTTTATAGTGAATAAAGTATACCAAACCTTACATGGTATAAAACTATAAACACTAAGGGGCCTAAGTGCTTTAAACTAAAAGTATACTTCAAAATATAAGTATTTTCAAAAGTATACGAGTATACCTAACCATCGAGATCCGTAACTACAAGTAGAACAAAGCATAAGTAAATGGGTGTTGTATGCTGGGATTAAACCTGGGCAGTTATGTAGTTGTGTCTAGGATCAATATAGCCTGGCCAACTATATTCATTCGAGACACGGCCAACATGTGCTTTGGAGTGACTGTGGTGTTCAACATGCCTAAAACTTATCCTAATACCCCAAACATCGGACCATGGTCGTAGGGAATCATGAAATAGTATGGGAGTATTCCTCGAGCCAATCCTTTGTAGAAAACCTCATTCAAGCGCTGTTCCCTGATCATTCCTTTAGCGATAAGTTATCTGTTTTGATAACTCTTTCATGTTTTATCGCTTATTCGGAATATATACCTGTCATATCTCTTTATTCAATTCAGAGGACTTATCATCCTCTCTTTCCTGATCTTATTAGATCAAGATGCCTCCAAGAAAGAGACCCGGCTCAAAAACCAACAACCCTCCACCACAACCTTCTCCTCAAATTGATCTTGTAACACTTCAGACAGCCATTACTGCCGTAGTGACAGCCAAAAAGGAAGTTCGTATAAAGATTTCATGATCATAGAACCCATGTCCTTTGATGGCACTGGAGGTGTCATTTCTCTCACCCGATGGTTTGAGAAAATCGAATCAATCTTTGAAATTTGTGCCTGCTCAGAATCTGATAAGGTGAAGTTCGCCTCCTGCACCTTCATTGACAAAGCCCTAACTTGGTGGAACGGCCGAGTCAAATCCCTAACTTTACCTATAGCCAATGCCATGGGTTAGGAAGCCATGAAGGAACTTCTGCTGGCTGAGTACTGCCCTCAGGGCGAAATACAAAAGTTAGAGCACGAGCTCTGGAACCTGAAGATGAAGGGTTCCAATATTGCTGCATACACCTCGAGGTTTGATGATCAGGCACTACTCTGTCCGGGAATGGTTACCCCCAGAGAGTAAGAAGATAGAGAGATTTATTTAGGGGCTGACCCAACCGACCAAAGGAAACATCTTATCTCCGAGGCCAGATACTTATGACAGTGCCAAAAGTTTAGCCCAAATCCTGATTGACCACAATGATGAACTTGAAGGAACAACCGCCACCCCTGAACCGACCAAGACTAGTGGTGAGAAGAGGAAGTTCTGGAAGAAGAAGAAGGGCCAACCTTCTCAAGGATCTTCAAAGAAAGAGCAGACAGCAGCAGTCCATGCTGCTACTACCCCCGTTGCTGCTGCTTCTGCTGTAGGATCTACAACTCAAACCCCTACTAGTAGGTATGCTGGTAACCTTCCCCAATGTGAAAAGTGCAAATACCACCATAACCGAGGCCCCTGCCATGACCTAACATGCACCAACGGTGGTAAAAAGTGGCACACGGTCCAATTCTGCAAGGCACCATCCCAATCTGCAAATCAATCCTCTGGAGCAGGTGTTGGTCAAGCCTCCTGTAGTTGTGGAGAAGTTGGGCATTTCAAGAGGAACTGCCCCAAGAAGGTGACAACTGATAGTATTGGGAGAGTCCTAGCCATGGGACGGGAGAAGGCAGTCGCCGATCCCACTGTTGTTTCGGGTACGTTCCTTCTCGACAACTCTTATGCTAGTATTCTTTTCGATTCGGGTGCTGAAAGAAGCTTTGTTAGTCATTCGTTCAAACATAATCTAAAACCTAATCCCCAACCATTAACCGAAACGTTTACCGTCGAGATGGCTAACGGTGAGAAAGAAAGCGCTAGCGATGTATTCATAGGTTGCCCCTTACCATGAACGATCATTCATTTCCCATCGATCTTATGCCAGTTTCCATTAAGAGCTTTGATGTTATCATTGGAATGGATTAGTTGAGTCCCAATCATGCAGATATCCTTTGCTATGAAAAATCTATCCGTCTCAACCTACCTACGGGTCAAACTCTCATAATCTATGGCGATAAACTCAGCTCCAACCTTCGCATCATTTCCTGCATCAAAGCTCAGAAACTCTTGCGAAAGGAATGCCAAGCATTCCTAGCCCATGTAATCAACGAGAAACATGAGATTAAAGACCTCGCGAGCATCCCCGAAATATGTAACTTTCCTGATGTCTTTATAGAAGACGTTCTAGGAATTCCTCCCGGACGTCAGGTCGAATTTCGCATTGAGCTAATTCCTAGAGCTTACCCTGTGGCCAAGTCTCCATATCGCCTAGCTCCAGCAGAAATGCAGGAGTTATCCAGCTAACTCAACGAGTTACTCAGCAAAGGGTTCATCAGACTGAGTCCTCACCCTGGGGAGCTTCGGTATTGTTTGTAAAGAAAAAAGATGGATCCTTCTGGATGTGTTTCGACTATCGCGAGCTGAACAAGTTGACCGTCAAAAACCGATATCCTCTTCCGCGAATAGATGACCTCATTGATCAACTTCAGGGAGCCAGCTATTTCTCAAAGATAGACCATCGGTCAGGGTACCATCAGCTACTAGTTCAGGAGAGTGATATTTCCAAAACAGCTTGCAGGACTCAGTATGGACACTACGAGTTCGTAGTGATGCCCTTCGGTCTAACCAATGCACTGATAGTGTTCATCGACCTGATGAACAGGGTGTGTCGTCCTTTTCTGGACAAATTCGTCATCGTGTTCATTGATGACATACTTGTCTACTCTAGAAGTGAAGAAGACCACAAGCAACACTTGAGGTTAGTGTTGGAAACCCTTAGATCCGAGAAGTTGTACGCGAAATTTTCCAAGTGTGAATTTTGGATCCGGAAGGTAACTTTCCTCGGCCACGTGGTAACCGAGGAGGGAATTCATGGGGATCCTTCCAAGATTAAAGCGATAGAGAATTGGTCGACACCAAAGACACCCACAGAAATCCGTCAATTCTTGGGTCTCGCTGGCTATTATCGGAGATTCATCCAGAATTTTTCCAAAATCGCCAAAACCCTAACTACTCTAACACAGAAAGGTGTACCCTTTTGATGGAGTGAAAAGCAAGAAGCTTTCAGACGTTAAGGCAAGCCTTGTGTAGCGCACCTATTTTGTCCCTACCCAACGGGACAGAAGACTTCGTGGTCTATTGTGATGCGTCTAATTAGGGCTTAGGCTGTGTGCTTATGCAAAGAGGAAAGGTAATTGCTTATGCCTCGAGATAGCTAAAAGCACACGAGGTCAACTATACCGCACACGACTTGGAGTTAGGAGCCGTAGTCTTTGCACTGAAAATTTGGAGACATTATCCCTATGGAACCAAGTGTACGATCTTCACTGACCATAAGAGCCTGCAACACATCCTCAATCAGAAAGACCTAAACATGAGGCAACAGCGATGGGTAGAGTTACTCAGCGATTATGAGTGCGAGATTCGCTACCATCCCGGCAAGACCAATGTGGTAGCGGATGCACTTAGCTGAAAGGAAAGTTCTAGCCGTAAAGTGAGGACACTGACGATGACTATCCATTCCCATTTATCCATGCAAATCCGAGACGAACAAATAGACACAATCAAACCCGAGAACAAATCAAGTGAAGCCTTGAGGGGAATGGATAAGAAACTTGAGATCAGAGGCGACAGATTCTACTGTTTCATGGACCGAATCTGGATTCCAAAGTCCGGAGGATTCAGGGAGATTATCATGGAGGAAGCACACAAGACCAGATACTCTATTCACCCAGGTTCATAAAAGATGTACCTAGATCTCAAGACACAATACTGGTGGCAAAACATGAAATCCGAGATTTGGAAAGTCGTGGGACACACATTTCCCTTGAAGCCCTCTACGGTTGTAAGTGCAGATCCCCTCTGTGCTGGGCCGAGGTAGGGGACATGCAGCTAGCCAAGGGTTGATTCCCCGACAATGCTCTCATTGATCCTGAAATCATCCGTGATACCACTGAGAAAATCATCCAGATCCGAGAACGATTAAAAGCTTCACGAGACAGACAGAAGAGTTACGCTGATAACCGACGGAAACCTCTGGAGTTCCAGGTTGGAGACCGTGTCCTGTTGAAGGTCTCGCCCTGTAAAGGCATGGTAGACTTTGGAGAGCATCGGAAACTTAACCCGATTTACATTGGACCCTTCGAGATCCTCGGCAGGATCGGTCTGGTAGCCTATAAACTTCGATTACCTCACGAGCTTAGCAACATTCACCCCATCTTTCACATCTCGAACCTTAAAAAGTGCTTATACGATGAAACCCTCGTGATTCCCCTAGAGGAAATTGAGATCAACGAAAACTTGAACTTCGTGGAGGAACCGATCGAAATCATGGATCGAGAGATCAAATGCACAAAACAAAGTCGTATCTTCATAGTGAAGGTTCGCTGAAATGCCAAGCGGGGACCAAAGTTCACTTGGGAGCGTGAAGACTCGATGAAACAGAAGTATCCACATCTCTTCCCAGATCCATGATTTGTGTCTTAATTCTGAATTTCGGGACGAAATTCCCTCTAACGGGGAGATAATGTGACAACCCAAAGATCGTTCGATTATTTGTAACCCTTTTCGTTAGTATACTCGTCGTTTTCGATTTCG
Organism: Lactuca saligna; assembly: GCF_052625555.1. Lineage (NCBI taxonomy): Eukaryota > Viridiplantae > Streptophyta > Magnoliopsida > Asterales > Asteraceae > Lactuca > Lactuca saligna. The sequence goes on along the minus strand of NC_136419.1, from coordinate 92,947,173 downwards.
TTTCCGTTACATCATTAAATTAAGTCATAATTGTGTGACTTTTATTATGACTTAATGAGTGTCTAAACATGTTTATAACTCATATTAACACTCCATATTAGTAATAGGAAACATTATAGAATCGACCATATCGGGTTACGGTAACTTAATCGGGTGCGACCAAAAGCATCGTATAACGTCGGTATCGGGTTGAAATCCACCGTGTCCAAAACTTGGAACCTATTTAAAGTGGTTTAAGCTTCCATTTGAAGCTTTTTCTCTATCTCTCACTACTCTCTCTAACCTCTCTCCTCCAATCCAAGTTTCAAGTCCAAAATATTCAAATTTAAGCTCCAAATCACTAAGGTAACTTCCCTAACTCATGGATTAGCATCTTAGACCTTCAAATCTGAGTTCAAAAAATCATTTACGACAATTTTCATGTGTTTACGGCCTTGGAACATGCTTGGGTTGTACACACAAATCTAAGGGGTTTTAGAGCCTTTAAACCCTTCCAAACGACCTTTGGAACTTAGATATGGCTATATGACTTATTGCGCTGGACATAGAACACCTTGAATCAAGTGTTTGGGGAGTAAACATGATTTTACATCCCAAGAACATGCATGGGCCGTAAACTCACCTTGACGGAGAGCAAACTCATATTTGAGTGTTTAAATGCTTAAACACACCAATGGCCTTGGAATAAATTCTAGAACCAACCACAATCGCTTTAGGGGCCTTAAACATGATGAAAACCACCCCATGGACAGTTCACGGCCGTAAACCCCCCTAGAAAGGGTTCCTGGGCCATAAACTCATAAACAATAGCCAAATGATGCCCGAAATTCATTCTAAGGCTTGTAAAATTTGTTTGAATCACATGTGATTGATCTAAGGCCACCAAATCATCAATATAAGAAGTGTATAGGATCTTACGGCCATAAAATCCTAGTTTAGGGTCATAAACTCCCTTTAATGGTCCCTTTGGTGGTAAAACTCATTCCTATGCCTTCGATTTAATCATACCAACCCTTTCCTAGTGTTAATTGACAATTTGGCACCATGAAACCCCATATTCATGAGTTCACGGCCGTGAACTCATATGGTCATGGTCTTAGGACCGTAAACTCCCTAAGGAGTTTACTCTTGAACAGAAAACACATTTGCCAAAGCCATATATGTCCGTAGATGTCACCCGGGTCACTCCAAACACTTATTTGAAGTGTTTTCTCGTATTGGAGTGTGTAATCATATCTAAATAGTGATTCAAAGTCCAATTAGATACATTTGTATACCATTTCAAATTACACAGGAACCATGTGTGTTATCAAGCCCCGAACCGACACATAGCATCCAAACCGTCATGTTTTCTCGTCTGGTGAGTTCACACCCCTGCCCTTTTGCAATGCTTTTCACTGTTTTCAGGGGGAATACAAGAAAAGTACATGTAATACTTGTACTCAAAATTTGTTTTATATGTGTTGTGTTTCATATTATATATGCTTTTCACACTGACAGTCGTAACAAACAACTGTTTGAACCCACAGAATACATTATCATATTATTTGTGAAAAACAGTATAAATTGTTGTATTTTATGTTTTCACAAATGTTTCCCACATTATAACAGTTAAAAGCATAACATTTGAACTTAGAACATTGTTTTTTCCTCGGTAACACTCCAAAGAGATACGCGAGTGGAGGATAGTCATTTGATTTTTCAGTAGTATTACTAGTAAATTTGTTAATCCTATGAACTCGAGACACGTCCTCGGAGAACACTCCATAGAGATACGTGAGTGGAGGACCGCTTCTATAACTAGAATCTCTTAGATAGGGAGCATGACTTGAGTGTATAGATCTATACGGGGCTGACTACCCCACACCTGGCTGCTAGCTACAGCCGAACCGAAAGGTTCAAGGGTGACGATATTCATTAAGTGAGATGGACAACTTATTGCCATAATTAGTCTATAGTATGGTTATGGAACTTGCAATTTGGATAACAGAGATTTACTTTTTAGTAATAATAGGTTTAGTAACTAGTTTACTTAGTACTTATTAGTTTTATATAAGTGTTAAAACTAATATGTTTTCAGTGTACATCTTTTACATTACATTTTGGATTGGTGAACTAACATACACTTTACAAGGATAACTAGGGTTTTTAGTATACATCTTTCACATTAGGAAAATATGGGATTTTCCTAGGGTAACAGTTGAACATAACCAGAACCGTGTATCATAATAGATAACCAAACATTACTTTTAAGAAAATATTGGATTTTCTTGGGTCGTAACATTTTCAGAAACCAAAAGGAAACTCGTACATTTTAAAAAAAAACAAAATCGCTTATGAACGCACCAGCTTTATGCTGATTTTCAAACTGCTTGTATTCTCAGGTCCGCATTAGATAGGTACCCGATGATCCTTTTTTCGAAGACGGAGTACATCAAAGACACATCTTACTTTTGTTCATATATATATATATATATATATATATATATATATATATATATATATATATATATATATATATATATATATATATATATATATATATATGTATCATATTGTACAACTTTACTTTTGAGCAAATGTAAATTTCTATATGTAATGTAATGGTTGTTTTCTTTGCTTACTTTGTGCATTGGATTTGATACTCAACGTGGAGTCCGCCCCGAAAATGTTTCCGCCTTGGTTTTTGGGGTGTGATATTAAACATGTTCATTTTGAAATTCGAACCAAAAATAGTAAAGGTTGCATTTAAACACTCTGATTGGGTTGTTGCAATGCAATTTAAGATTGCTGAATTTGAACAAAACAAAGTTTGTAGCTTATTTCTTCAACTAGAGGATGTTTCGTTAATTAGTTTAAAATGGATTTTCAAAATTAATTTGATAAAGAAGGCAATGTGATTCGAAATCATGCAAGATTAGTTCATAAATGTTAATCTCAACTACAAGATTTTAATTATGAGGAAAATATTGCCCCTATCAGAAGAATCGAGGTTGTTCAAATTTTCCTTTCTTATGCAACACAAAAAGATTTTAATGTGTATCAAATGGATCTAAATTGTGCATTCCTCAAAGGAGTTTTGGAAGAAACATTCTACATTGAACAACCACATGTTATTGTCAATCATAGGTATCATCATTACTAATTTTTTCTAGATATGGTAGTCAATGGGTTAAACAAGCACCTCGTGCCTAGTATGAACATTGAGCAATTTTTAGAAAATTCCTATCTAAAACACTTTAAGAACCCGATATTTCAAGTCCATGTAAATTACACTGATTCAAATAAAATTCAATGAAATTCACACTATTTCAAATCCATGTTTACCCTAATTACAATAAGGATTGAAATCATTCACTCTAGAACCTAACACTTATTATAAATTTCGAAATGCCAAGCCTTTGAGAAGATATATAAACTTAACATTTAAGGGAAATTATAATATATATATATATATATATATATATGTATATATATATATATATATATGTATATATATATATATATGTATGTATGTATATATGGAAATGGGTTTTTGGAATCAAATATCACAACTAAAACCGAATTCCCTTTAAGATATAAGGCTTGACCGAATTTTGTTTTCCCTTTGACCCAAAACCGAATTCTTACTCCATTTTATGACTTTTGGATCGAATTATTCTTTCTATTTGACCAAGACACTAAACACCCTTCATTTTGTCCCACTTTAGGACAGAAAACAAGGGGAATTCGGTCATGAAGGACCAGATTCACAAAGCTAAGTAGCGAAAACCTCAATGGTGATCTTCTAGACTCACTTTCCTAAGCTTACATTGCCTTAGGAGTTTCCTTCATATTTATGGAACAAATGGAGTTCATTTATACAATTACGGTAATCATAATTCACTTCATATGCTCTAAAGTATCAAACGTTTACCATGTTAAGCTTCAAAGTCTCTAGAACACTTCATATATGCATCCATAAGTTCTTCACTAATAGTAAGTATTCTGTTACAAACCATTGTTTTGTTATAAGAATTTACATGATATTTGATTATTAATTGGTATTATGTATATAACATTGATAGGATACGCTTGTTAGCAAGTGTTCTAACCAGAAAATTGTCACTACCACATCGTTATCACCCAAGAACACACATACGAGGTAAGTTCATACCCCTGCGTTTTTACTATTTTTCACTGTTTTAGGGGGGAATACAATTGTAACACAAGAATATTGTGTTTACAGATAAATCATTTCTAAATATTTCTAAAACAATTTTAAATATTTCATAACTCTTTTTAACATATATTTTACCGAAATCATATTCATTACCCTTTATAACATGCCGAGCACACAGGGTACTTTCATGAATATTACATGTCAAACAGAATACACATATAAATTAGAACAGGTATAATTTATGGAACTCTCATACTATTTTCATTAATCAGTTCTATAAAGCATCAAGGTATACTCTCGTACGAATACTTTATATTTAAGTATAGTAAAAAAAGAACATACTATCAGCTCATTAATTTCAAAATGACTTTTCATCATTATTATACACGTAATATGGTTTTTGTCTGACAATGTTCAGTCGCTTATTTATTTAAGCAATATTGTATATTTCTTGATGATTATAACCAGAATCTCCCGACAGAAAGCGAGACAAATGTATATAGATCTATACAGGATTGACAATCCCGCACTCGAACTGTTCTCTACAGTTAGGGTGGTATGCCAATGAGTGACATATGTATTAGAGTTCTAACACCCATAAAGCGTTGTATCAGGCCAACTAGTCTTAGTCTGGTTATAATAACTCACAAAAACATATTAAACAATATTTTTATTGTATGAATAATTAAAACAAAGTGTAAGAATACAAAGTACTGGTTTACAATCATACGATTTACATTATAGCTTACAATTACAGTTGGTAGAGCCAGGCACAGTCACATTTACAGGGATTTCAAAGAGTACAATCACAGAACTTGGAAAATATAAATATTAAAGAAAACATTCTTTTTATAGTTTTATTCTGAACTAAAACTATGTTATATTATTTAGTAGTCCAACAACACTTATACAGAACAGTTTCATGGTATTAAAACTACTTTCAGTTATTTTAGTAAATATTGGATTTTCTGAAACAGTAAACATTCTCATGATTTTAAGGAATAGATAACAAACTTGGAAATAGAAATACTTATGCACTCATCAAATTAAATGTTGATACTCTCTTTTTCAAAACACTTCTCTTCTCAGGGAACGAGTAAACAGGTACATCCCCGAGATTTTGAGAAGACAGAGCAGTATAGAGTTGCATCTTTTGTCTTTTGCTATTTCTATTTTGATGTCATATACATATGACTTGAAACCTATGTAAAAATTATACATTATTAATGAAATGGTTTTTGTACTTTGATTACAATGATGCATGTGTTGTGATAGTTACCATGACATCATCCACCCCATGATTTTTTAGAAGACGGAGCAGTATAGAGTTGTGTCTTTTGTCTATTTCTATTTCTATTTTGATGTCATATACATATGACTTGAAAACTATGTAAAACTTATACATTATTAACGAAATGGTTGTTGTACTTTGATTACTATGATGCATGTGTTGTGATACTTAACATGATGTCATCCACCGCTGAACGTTTCCGCTGATACGGTTTGGAGGTGTGACAAACACCATTATCCATTAACTACACCATTAATGCTACTCACAATGCTCCTACTCCACCTTTCTCTGATGCTCTAGCCAGTTCTACCATTATTCTAGTAGCCTCAGCAACCCCATACAAGGTTTCTAATTTAAATTATCCCATGTAACATGTTCTCATTTAGGTACCATCAAACATGTCCACAAGATAAACCTTTACTCTTCGTCTCTTTTTCCAATACCTATGTCCCATATTCACGCTCTCGAAGACCCCAATAAGATCACTGCCATGCAAGATGAAATTAATGCGCGACTTAAATATGATACGTGAAAATTTGTACAATGGTTTGCAGGTATCAACATTCTTCATTCGTTGTGGCTTATCAAACATAAACTTAATGAAGATGATTCCCTTAGCAGTACAAAGCTATTCGACGAAATATACACTTGCTATATATTTTTGATTTATGCATTGTATTTGTATATTTATTGTGTATTATCTATTCCTTATTTAGTTGATTTGTTAGTTAAACTTTTCTGTATAATGCCTATGAACCTCTAGTATTTATTCAGACGAGTATCAATGAACTAGGCATTGGAATCTCAGTCACTTACATGGTATAAGAGCCAAGGGCTACTTACCGGAAAATTCCTTCTTCCCGGTGCAGCCAAGGTTGTACCACCCTACCGTTGTTCTCTCTTTTGTTTCTGATATCTCCTATCTTCTCACAATGGGTGATAAATCTGATCAGAACCTTGACAAAGCTTTCCATCGTGCTTACATAGACACAAACATTCAAAACAAAATCCGAATTCTTGATGGTACCAAGGTTTCGTACTCATCATGGGTTCGGTTGTTCAAGATCCACGCCAAATGCGACAAAGTTCTAGCCCACATTGATTGTACAAACCTCCATTTAATACTGCCCCAACATATGAAGCATGGTTAGAAATTGATGCAATTGGCTTATAGTGGATTTACGAGACAATATCTGATGACCTCCTTGCTAGGGTTCTTCAACCATATTCAACTGCTTATGAAATGTGGTCCAAAGTGCAGAACATCTTCCTAAACAACAAAGGATCTCATGCTGCTGCACTTAAACACGAATTCAGCAATCTGACCTTCAAGTGATGACATCTCTAGAATCCTATTGTTAACGCCTTAAACATTTGGTAAGTCAACTAAATGATGTTGATTGCCCGGTGAATGAGAACCCTCTGGATCTTCAACTCGTTTGTGGTTTACCTTACGAATTTGACACAATAAGAGCTTACCTGAATCAAACCTTACCTCCATGGGACACCACGTGTTCCATGCTTCAACTGAAAATCAACATCAACGCGCTCGGGACTCCTACTCACCTGCCGAGATAGTCGCCACCATTGACCATGAACCCCCAGCCAATCCAACTCCTCGTCGTGGAGATTCTGGAAACAAAAATCGTCAACACCAGCAACACAATTTGAATCATCGACCAAAAGGAAACAACACTTCTCAGAACAGGACCCATAATCAACCCCCTACTTGCCAAACGACATCCCACTCAAATAACCATTGGGGTCCTCAATCTGGTCAAACTCTCCTTCCGTGGGCCAACTATCCACCACCATATTAGACTGCACCCTGGTGGGCTTCACCACCACCTTGCCCATATCCCACGCAACCTGGATGGGCTCCTCCTTGGGGCATCTCCTCTGCTCAGCAACAATCAAGACAACCACAGGCTCAAGCTCACTTTTCGAATGTCAACGCACTCGAGCTTTCGAAACTTGGAGATGCTTTCTTAACCATGACTTTGGACCTAAATGACGATCAGTGGTATATGAACTCAAGTGCTACTACTCATCTCACTGCTGACCCAGGTAAATCTTAATCCCTAGTGTGTCTTCTATTAAATTTGTGGTTGCTGGAAATTGTTAACATGTTTCAGTAATTGGATCAGGCCACACCACTTTACCTAACCCATTTACACCTATCCATCTCAAATACATACTACACACACGACATTCCATTAAAAACCTTATATCCGTATGCAAATTTTGTGGTGATAATAATTTATCTATTGAATTTGACCAATATCGTTTCTCTTTAATGGATTACAAGACTAGAAAGCACTTGACGAGACACAACTGTTCCAGTGAACTCTACCCTTTCACCAAACCAACCAATACTCAAGCTTCATCTTTTTTTGGTTTCTTCCAGTATGCTTGTTTGGTATTTAAGACTAGGTCATCTGTTTTCTCATGTAACGCATTTTCTTAATCAAAATAAACATATATGTTGCAATAAAGTTGATCATTCGTTTGTTTTTCATTCCTGTCAAATCGCTAAACACAAACGTTTACCTTTCAAAAATTCCACATTAACCACATTAAAACCATTTGATCTTGTACATGAAGACCTATGGACCTCCCCCATCCACTTTAAAATCATCGATGATTTTAGTTATTTTACATGGGCCTATCTCATCAAATACAAATATGAAACATATAACAAAATCAAAACGTTCCACAGATATATCCAAACCAAATTCAATACCATCATCAAAACCTTCCAACGTGACAAAGGTGGTGAATTTGCTAATCACCAATTTCATAATTTTGCCACCTTCACCGATCTCCACATTCATTTTTTGTGCCCACATACTTCTCAACAGAACAACACAGCTGAACATATGATCCATTGTCTTAATGAAATCATATTATCCTTCCTCACTCATGCTTCTCGACCACCATATTTTTTAGTTGATTCCCTTCACACTGCCATTACCTTAATAATATACTTCTTACTTGATTACATGACAACCGTACCCCTACTCTTGCTCTCTACCTCAAAAGTCCTAAAAATAATCACTTACGAACCTTTGGTTGTGCTTCCTTTCCTAACCTAAATGCCACCCGACAACATAAGCTTGCCCCCAGATCTACACCTTGTATCCTTCTAGGTTACCCAACACAATACAGGGAAGAGCGATGCCTTGACACAACCACGAGAAAGGTCATCTTATCTTGCAATGTAACTTTGACGAAACTACCTTCCCATATGCTACTCTCAACCAATATTACCCACACATCTACTCATTTCTAAAATTCCGAGCCATCCCCACTCATTTCCACCCTCAACACACATCCCCGTCTGATCGTACCCCACCACCAACTGCCACCCATCCTAACCCTACTCCCTCACCACCAGTTACACCCCAATCCCCAACCTTAACCGCCCAAAGTACACCATTACCTCCACCATATTACCCTTTAACTTACTCCCTGAGAAACCAACCAAGCCCTACGCATCCACCGACTCACCACCACTCCATGACCACCCGATCGTAATGTAGAATCACCAAACCTAAAATTCCTTTCAACCTCCATACAACAACTACACACCCAAATGCTTCCCCACTACCCAAATCCCACAAACATGCCTTGTTTGATCCAAACTAGCACACTGCCATTACTGATGAACACAGGGCTCCAATAGATAACAACACATGGGAACCCGTGCCATGTCCACCTGATGCTCATGTTATACATTGTATTTGGATTTATCAGCACAAATTTCATGCTAACGGGACTCTCGCAAGATATAAATCACGCCTAGTGATTAATGGTAAATGTCAACATGTTGGAGTAGATTGTGATGAAACTTTCAGTCCTGTTGTGAAACCAACCACAATCTGAATCGTTCTTAGTCTTGCAGTTTCATGATCATGGCTAATACATGAGCTAGACGTCAAGAAATCATTCTTACATGGGGATCTCAAAGAAACAATTTATATGTACGAACCCCAGGATTTGTGGACCCACAAAATCCTACACACATTTGTTGTTTGTGCATATCTCTCTATGGGCTAAAACAATCCTCGCGGGCATGGTATCATCATTTTTCAACTTACATTCATAATTGCAGTTGCAAGAGTACAAAAAGTGATATTCTCTTTTCGTCTTCCAAAAAGGAACTAAAATGGCGTATCTTCTTCTCTATGTGGACGATATAATCAAGACCGCATCCGACAACGCTACTCTTAGTTACTTGATTTACTTATTATTACAAGAGTTTGAAATGTGTGATCTTGGGCCTCTTCATCACTTTCTAGGCATTCAAGTTACAAACCAACATGGAGGTTTATTCCATACCTAATAAGAGTATGTGAATGACATTTTTTATCAGGCAAACATGCAACAATGCAAACCATGTGCCACCTCTGTCGACACCAGCTCTAAACTCAGTGCAAACCTCGGTGATCCTATGCAAGATACCACTTTATACCATAGCCTCGTTGGTGCTATACAGTACCTAACTTTCACTTGCTTGGAGATTGCCTATGCAGTCCAAACAAGCTTGTCTCTTCATGAATGCCCTACGTGAACCACTTTTTAACTTCTTAAAATGCATTTTGCGATACCTCAAAGGCACCAGTCATCATGGACTCCATATATCTCCCTCGAAGTCTACAAAACTAACTGCTTACTCTGATGCAGACTTGGGAGGTTGCCCTGCCTCCAGACGCTCCACGTCCAGCTACTGTGTATTTCTTGGTGACAGCATTGTCTCATGGTCGTCGAAACGGCAACCTACAATTTCTCTGTCAAGCGCTGAAGCTGAATATAAAGGAGTTGTTAAGGGGTTACCTCGTCAGTTGTTTACCCGCTTCCGGAGAAAATGCGTATGGGTTCCCTTTGAGCTCTAAATGTTCTTGCGGATTACCAGTACGCATATATCTTCACTAAGGGGTTACCTCGTCAGTTGTTTACCCGCTTCCGTTCCAGCCTCTCTATCATACCAGCTACCGATTCGACTGCAGGGCAGTATTAGCCGAAATACATACTTGCTATATATTTTGGATTTATGTATTGTATTTGTATATTTATTATGTATTATCTATTCCTTATTTAGTTTATTTGTTAGTTAGACATTCGTGTATAATGCCTCTGTACCTCTTGTATTTACTCAGACGAGTATCAATGAATTAGGCATTGGAATCTCAATCACTTACAAAAGCAAGACTCGTGGTATATGAAAAAAGTCAACAACAAGATATTGACTATGATGAAATTTTTAGTCTTGTTGTCAAACTGCTATAATACATACTATTTTGAGCCTAGTTGTGTGATAAATATGGCCCGTACATGCATTAGCCTCTAGGATTTACTCACCCTGCCAAACCCCACGATGTCTGTCAATTGCAAAAGTCTATATAAAGTCTAAAATAGGCTCCAAGTGCTTGGTCCTAACACTTTTCCAGGTATGCCATTTAGCTCAGCTTCCATTACAGTTAGTTAGACTCTTTATTATGCATTCTACGACATAAACACGATCTTGCTTAATTACATATATACGTAAAATATTTTATTCTTACTTCCTTGACTACATCACTTCTTCTGAAGATCATCTCTTCTCGTAGTACAGAGTTGTGCATAACCTACTTAAGGACTGGTAATTACTTCCTAAGAATTTATGTATCATGATCTACAAATGGTATGTTTCTAACTAATAATAAATACGCCTTAGAGATTCTTTATAGAGCCAACATGACTGATGCTAATTCTAGTCATAAGTCATTGGATCCAATAGTGATGCTAAGTGATTGTGGCCTTTTTGTCTTTGATCCGAATCTATATCATATCTTTGTAGGGGCATGAAAATATTTTATATTCACGCGACCTAACATCTCCTTTACACTTGAGAAGGTGTGCCTTTATAGACATGATCTGAGAAAGCCACATCTTTTTGATCTAAAGCGCATTCTCCATTACATTCGTCATACTTTGCATTATGATCTTTAACTTTATTCCACCTGCTCTACAACTCTTACGACTTATTCAAATACTCACTGGGGGTGTCTGGTCACTTGTCGGTCTACTTTAGGATATTTTGTGTTTTAGTTGACAACATGTTATTGTGGTCGTCTGAATGTCAACCTACCGTCTCTTGTTCTAGTGCCAAAGTGTAATATCATTGCGTTGACAATGTCATTGTTGGAATGACTAGGTTACACAATTTTCTCGGAGAGCTACACTCCCATCCTTGATCCGCTACTTTGGTATATTGTCATAACGTAAGTATTATCTATATGTTGGCTAACCCGGTCTAAACATCAACGAACCAACCATATTGAGCTTGACATCCACTTTGTTAGAGACAAAGTTGTTATTGCTCATATACGTGTTCTACATGTTCCTTTGAAATATCAGTATGCTGACATCTTAAAAAAGGGATTACCTTTTCCTCTCTACTCCGATTTCAAATCTAGTTTGACATCAACCACCTGCTTAATCTTTGGGGGCATATTAGTATGTATGTATATTTTGGATGCCGACCTCTTGTTGTATAATCTAGTTTGACATCAACCACCTACTTAATCTTTGGGGGCATATTAGTATGTATGTATTATCTTGTATGTATATTTTGGATGCCGACCTCTTGTTGTATACTTAGCCGGCCCATTCTCTTATACCATTTTAATATATTTATGTAATGTATTCACAATCGTTCATGCGAAATACATGATCTATCAAATTTCTCCGTAATAAAAGCTTATCGGTTGAAATGAAGAATTCCACATAGAATATCTAAAGTTCAAACCTAACATGCCTAAAATATTTTTAATGGTATACCATTGAATTTCTATGTGAGTTATAGGACGGTTTAACATGTCGTATATTTTCTATGATCAAGTTTGTGGACATACTTCAAAGTTACAACTTACAACTGATGTGTTTAGCATAAACAATAAATAAATAAATAAATAATAATAATAATAATAATAAATCGATCATTGGTATATATATATATATATATATATATATATATATATATATATATATATATATATATATATATATATATATATATATATATATATAGAGTAGACGAAAAATATGATTCATCATGGGAACCAGAACTATCATCATCCATCTTCTACCTACCCACCCACTCCATGACTCACTAAATTTCATATGATGCACTACCACCCCCACAACACACCATTAACCTCCGGGATGCAATTTGAGGTGGGGAAAAGTTGGATATTTCAATAATATGATCTTGAGATATTGTTGATTTTCATCCGAATTTGTATTTTTGTCAAATTTATGTTTATAATCATTTGAATATGTAAAATAAAAGATCTTATAGGCCTAACGGTCCTAACATATCTATGATAGATAATTTTATATACACGTTACAATATTATTTAGAAAATACAATTTAAAAAATATTTATGGTTTAATATATATATATATATATATATATATATATATATATATATATATATATATATATATATATATTCAAATATTTCTAGTAATTATTGTGTGCTTGTAAGAACTAATGAGAATTCATGAAATAATTAAATCACTAATAAATAATAGAAGGGTATAAGAGTAATCTACACTATAATTAATTATGATAAAACAAAATAAAATCAATTAATATCCGATTAATTTAGGTTATCAATTTCACAAACCAATAACACCACCACCGATTCTCCCATTTTTCTCAAAAAATCATCAATGTAGAACCGTCGTCATCTTGTTCTCTCTTCAGTGGCCTAAAAACATTATTCCACGAAAACACATCTGCAACGATTCACCCTTCCTCCAGTTTTTCTAGCGTTGATCTTTCTCCCCAGAGCCGCCCTGTCCCTCAATCGCACTCAAAAACAATATCCATAATCATCATTGGCGAGGTTGTTTGATTTCTCGGTTGTATTACAAATTGCAAGGCTTGTCGTTGCCTCCTTCCTCGATTTAGGTCAGTATTGAATTAATAATTCTCTATTTACATAATAGTCACTAAAGATCGTTTGGTTACTTGTTATTATTTCTGATCAAGTAGATGATTTCGTCAATTCGTATTTTTATGCATTATATGAATCAATAATCAAAAGAAATCCTCTCGGCCGTCGGAAAAAAAAAAAAACTTTTGAACGAGAAGGCATAGTAAGTTTCTAGTGGACCATCTCTTTTTTGTTTTACCTGAATTAATTTATGCCGACCATAAGTTTATTATTTGACTTTTTTAGTTATTAATTAGTCAATTGTTCCATGGTAACCTTAAACCCCAAATAAGAGGTTTATGAATTGTCTTTACTAATGAATTATATATATATATATATATATATATATATATATATATATATATATATATATATATATATATATATATATATATATATATGAATTTACCTTATGGTCATGATTCTTTAGTGTATTCTAACTCAATTTTAATTTAATTTTAAGTAATAAATACCATCTTTGTTTTTTGGTTACAACAAAATGATATTAAAAGCAGTTGTGTTTTGATTTTTATTCTATTAGAATAAATGATATTAGAATAAATCATGTCTTCCATTTGATTTATACCCACTTTACTCGCATTCTTCTCTAGTTTTAAATATCCATCATTCAAGTTGATTTTTGTAATTTAGAATCCGTCTAAAATAATGATACATTGTTCTTGATTTACCATTTGTTCTTGATAGTTGATTGTTCTAAATTTGTCTTTGATAAAAAGGGTTAAGCTGACATTATGTGAGAATTTGCATGAAAAAGGTTAAGCTGGGGATTTTTTTTCATATCAGAATGCAAACACATGTTAATTCTATGAAAATATAAATATTATATAAAACATGTGTTGCTGGTAATTCTGACATAATATATTTATATATCTTTTAGAATGTTTATGAATATAGAAGAAAATACTATGATTAATTGCATTCTGTAATGTATCTTGTTAGAATTCATTTATATAAATGCATTTTGTTAGAACGTCTTTTAAGAATATTTGTTAACAAGAAGTACATTTGTTAACATGTAATGCTATTCTTTCATAATTGCATGGAAATGTATATATATATATATATATATATATATATATATATATATATATATATATATAATAAATTAAATGGGTTTCCACGTTAATATGCAAAATTATTTGCAAATCCGAACATAACCTGTATAATAAACGAGTTTGTGGGTTGACAGGTCATAAAAAGTAAACTTAAACTCGTTTAACTTTATCTTACCGGTCGCTTCGGAAATTATGACTCCTAATTTACATTTTTATATACATATTTGTATTGAAATTTTTGGAGGGGCAGTTTCAATGAGGTGCCATGTGTAGTACTCACAGCACCTATTTTCCCAATACGTAGTGGAAAAATTTTCGATTTTTTAAATTTTTACCTATGTTCCACTACGAAAAAAATTTGTGCAAATACGTAAAGAATGGTGTCACTCCATCGGGGATCAACAAGCCTAAAACTATAATTAGAAGTTTACAACTTATAATTAGCCAATTAGGAGCCCAATGTTTTAATCCACTCTTAATTGTATTTGTAGCTCAATGTTCCAAATAAAAAATGAAATGGACAAAAAAGCCTAATCCTCAATTGCTTGAAAGTGTGAAGCCAACAATCGGAAGAAAGAAAATAATCATGAGCCATACTCCTCACAAGTCACGGCCTCACCGTTTCTTCCCTTATATTCGTTCCTTCGTGTTTCTTCCTTCTATGGCCCCTGCATCGACATTCGACAAGTGACAAAGCTAAAGGGTAAGGCTGCGTTTCTTGATTTCATAATCGACTCTCTATCATTCACTCCAAGGTTCAAACCTTAAAATGATTTACATGAGTATTCTTGATACTTTGAAATTTTACCAATTTTTCTAGGTATTTGAAATTGGTATGTTTTTTTTATTAAAGTTATTGTTTGACTTGAGTGAAATTGATATTTTTTTATTGATGTTGTTATTTGATTAGATAAAATTGATATGCTTTTGTCAAAGTTATTGTTTGATTATGTGAAATCTCTAAGGTTTTATTTTAGTTATTATTTTAATAGGTGAACTTGCTATATTTTTATAGGCTAAATTAAGTTGTTTTCTTACCAATAGACCAAGTTCTAATGCTAACGAAAGTGCTGAAGGGTTTTCCTAAACACCAATCACCAATTAATAAATCCCTTCGGTTTCTAATTTTTAATGCAACTCCACAAACACCAATCAACAGTTAATTAACCCATTCAGATTCTAATGCAACTCAACAAACATGATGCTCTATTGAACCTTATGATAGTGTTGATTTGAAAAACTTCCAAAATAGGTGATAGATTAAGAGGATTCATTCCTTCTTGGTTTGATGATTTTGATTGGTTAGAAAATAGTCTGAAAAAAATGAAGAATATTTTTTTATTGTTATGTGTAAGGTGACCTAATAGATCAAAGAGGATGGAGAGATGTGTGACAACCCGAAATTTCCATTCAGTCAAACCCTAAAAGTCAACCACTTCGTATCATAAGTTAATATAATTATTTCTTATTTTTAAGAAATATAAATTTCGTTTGATTATTTTAATATTATTTTTAAACGAACGGGTGAAAGAAAGTGCCGTCTTGGGTTTTAAATTTTTAAAACCGTAAACACTTTCGTCTTAGAAACACCCGACCAAACTTTTATATTTGGGTTGAAAATTCACCCAAAAACCGTGAACTCATACCTATGTATGAGTTTACTCCCCAAAAAGCTAGTCATTTGTGTTTACTCCCCAAATGTCAAAAGAGTAAACTCCAAAAACTCTCTCAATTATCATCTTAGATTTAATTCCAAATCTTCAAAGTTGTAGGTGTTCTAACCATTTCAAGTTAGTAAAACACTTAATCTAGTGTTTGTACATCTATTCATCCATTCATATTTGTATTTTGACTAGATTTCCAAAACCCCAAGAACACACACTAAGTGTTCTTGGCCTTTTAGCTCAAATCAAGCCTTCTAATAGTAAGTGCTTCCATCCTTGAGTGATTGTAAGCTAGTATTTCTTTTGAACATCAAGAAAATGGGTCAAGAACACATGGTTAAAGGTGTTCACGGTCCAAGAATGTTCTTGGGCCTTAAACACCATAAATGGCACCAAAGTGTGCCAAAGTCCCTTGTTTAGCCCTGGTTTGATGTTTAAGCCTTCCATGAATTGATTAAACCTTCCTTTGATGTATCTAAGCCTTGAAAAACACCAAAATCCAACATTTATAGGTGTTTACGGTTTAGGGATCTCCGAAAACCGTAAACACCCTAAAGTGTGTCTAAATGGGTTATTTTCCTTCCTTAGGTTTAAAAACTAGCACATACACGTACCTAACTGTGTTAGGGAATTGAAAACATGGCTATACACTCCTCCATATGGGTTTAGCGTTTTAAACCCAAAGCAAAATGCCATGAGGTCGTAAACTCCTCAAAGAAGGTGTTTTGTTGCCCTAGTCCATTCCAAAGGCCAAACCAGTTGGTAGAAATGCTTCAAAGGACATGTTAAACCACAAAACAACACTTGGTCCTTCGGACTAGAGTTTACTACCGTAAACACCTTGAGATATGACCATCAAAACCATAAACTCCAAGGGAGTGTACCCTTGAACTCCAAACACCCTAGCCTTACCCTACTAACACTTGGATGCAATCCTTTTCGTCTTTAACACTTGAAACAAAGTGTTTTCATGTTCTAGGTTGTCCCAACCTAACTTATTAGTTATAAATTGTCTAATTAGTTATATATATGCTCATTATATGATAAATAGGCTCGTATATGTGTACAAGTCTTCATTTGTCACCTAGCACCGTACCCGACACTTCAATCCAATCCACTCACCACAAGTGAGTTCATACCCCTTTAATTAACCTTTGAAATAGTTTTAAATGTTTTAAATGCTTTTATGGGGGGAATACAAGTTTAATACTTATAGTTATTACATCAATCACATGTGATTAATAACTACAAAACCAATGATTTTACTACTATTCAAACTGTTTATCAAAGTTGTTTTACTTCAAACTATTTACGAACCCTTTTACTTATCAAATACTTTTACTTAAACTTTGTTATACTAGTTATAAATTGCATGCCCGTATATGTATAGTTATATAATAAATGTTTAAAAGGCTTAGGAAGGCCGCACGCCCTATTTCCTTTTCCTCGATTTGGATGTGGTCTGGTGGGATATCGGGTAGCCATCCGAATGTCGTTTCAATATTAATTATATATCATGTGTACATATATAGTCATAAACGTTCTTTCATGTTCATGCATACTAGTTACATCATTTGTAAGTTACCATCGGGGTAACACATGATCATACTTATACTATTGTTAGATCAATGAGTCAGTTCATTCATGAGTCAATACTTATTACTATGAGAACATATACAATTATACTAGAAAGAGAACATATACAACTATACTAGAAAGAGAACATATACAACTATACTAGAAAGAGAACATATACAACTATACTAGAAAGATAACATATACAACTATACTAGAAGGAGAATATATACAAATATACTAGAAGGAAAACATATACAACTATACTAGAAGGAGAACATATACAACTATACTAGAAAGAGAACATATACAACGATACTAGAACGAGTAACATTACATTACATATACATGAATACATTAACCATTATGATCCGTATCGGAGCATGACTTCAATGTCATGGCCGTGTTATAGCCAGAGTGTCACACCCCAAAACCGAGAACGGCAGAAACGTTCTGGGGCGGAGGACGTCATGTAATGTATCACAACAAATGTAAAGTAGTAAATAAGCAACAACATCATCCATTGCATTAATAGTATAATTTTAGTTACAATTGTTTTCTTTCATAGTACAAGACAACAAAATAACTGATCAAAATAAAAGACGAGTCTTGACTGCTCGGTCTTCTCTAAACCTCGCATCGGCACCTGTCTATTTGTAACCTGAGAATACAAGTTATTTTGAAAGTGTAGGTCAGCATTTAAGCTGCTGAGTTCATAAGTATTTAATGTCATTGCTTCGATTAGTTGTTATGAAAGATTGGTGAATGATTGATGAAAAATTTAGTATAAGTATGAAAAGCTCTAGAAAATCCCTTATTTCCTACTAGTATAAAAGTAGTCTTCTACCAAGACCCGAATGTTTTGAAAGTATGCATCACTTGAAAATGTGATGGTTTTTCCCTGTTTAACTATTTTTATTATAAAACTCTAAAAGTAATAATATAATAACTTATGTTGTATCCTTTGGTACTAAGATACACACGGCGTGGAAACTCGCCGTAAACAGATCAACCCTAGACATCCGTAGATGTGCATTTACCTCTAAAAGTAATAATATAGTTAGTCCCATAAGTATACCTGCAATGGTATCAACCTAAAACATCTGTAGATTGTTCATTTACCTCTGTAGCTAACAGTGGTTCTCGGAATGGTTAGTCCCTCAAAGTATCCTTTAGTATTAGGATATACACGGCATCGAAACTCGTCGTAAACAGATCAACCGTAGACATCCGTAGATGTGCATTTACCTCTGTTGCTAACAGCTGGGTTTAGGAATAGTTAGTCCCTTAAGTATACCTGTAATGGTATCAACCTAAAACATCCGTAGATTGTTCATTTACCTCTGTAGCTAACAATGGTTCTCGGAATGGTTAGTCCCTCAAAGTATCCTTTAGTACTAGGATATACACGGCGTGGAAACTCGCCGTAAACAGATCAATTGTAGACATCCGTATATGTGCATTTACCTCTGTTGCTAACAGTCGGGTTTAGGAATAGTTAGTCCCTTAAGTATACCTGTAATGGTATCAACCTAAAACATCCGTAGATTGTTCATTTACCTCTGTAGCTAACAGTGGTTCTCGGAATGGTTAGTCCCTCAAAGTATCCTTTAGTACTAGGATATACACAGCGTGGAAACTCTCTGTAAACAGATCAACCGTAGACATTCGTAGATGTGCATTTACCTCTGTTGCTAACAGCCGGGTTTAGCAATAGTTAGTCCCTTAAGTATACCTGTAATGGTATCAACCTAAAACATCCGTAGATTGTTCATTTACCTCTGTAGCTAATAGTGGTTCTCGGAATGGTTAGTCCCTCAAAGTATCCTATCATATAGCATGTAGTCTAGACTCATGAATGAACTGACTCTGGTGTAATTTCTTGTAGTTGAGATAATGTTTTGTTTACTCTAAACTATTCCTATAATAGTTTACTAGAATGTAATTGATGAGTGTCCAAGTAGGCTTATACCCCTTGCTACCCAAGAGTATCGGAACTAAATTTACTGATGGAACATTTATGACCATATATGTATACATGATATATAACTAATATTTAAACGACCTTCGGAGGAGTACCCGATATCCCACCAGACCACATCCAAATCGAGGAAAAGGAAATAGGGTGGATAGCCTTCCTAAGTCTTTTAAACATTTCTTCTATAACTATACATATAGAGGCACGCAATTTATAATATAAAAGCATAAAGAAGTTTTGTAAATCCGTTGAAAAGTCAAATAAAGAATTTGTGACTTGATGTCAGTTTATAAAATGATTGAAAGTATTTTGTTTGATAAGACAGTTTAAGTACACGAAAAACCACTGTTTGAAAACACCTTTGTAGCCGAGTTTGAAAGGAAGCTTACCGTGTGTAAGACAGTTTGATAACGAGCTTTAATCATGTAAAAACGTTTAAGAAAGTCATTTGAAGTAATATGTTTAGTAAAACTGTTAAACTTGTAGTAAATCCATTTGTATACTAGTTATAAATCCCATATGATTGATTTATTAACAACAAGTATCCCAAAATATTGATGTTTTTCGTGCCAAAATAATCGTATGTTTGTAGTACCAAAGATGGACACATATACATACAGTATAAGCAGAGTGTTTGATTATATATATATATATATATATATATATATATATATATATATATATATATATATATATATATATATATATATATATATAACAATACTTTTTATTTCAAAAGCTATGATGTTATCGTGATATATTTTGCATACAAAAGTTTCCTATAAGGTTTATAAATCACATATGATTCTACTTAATAAAAGTGTATAATTATATTTATATATAACACCCGATAGTAGTCAAGTATTTAACTTGTATTCCCCCCTTTAAGAGCATATAAAAGTATTTATAACACATTTAAAAGTGTAGTTTATAGGGGTATGAACTCACTTGATTGAAATGGTTGATTTGAAGTAGTCGAGAGAAGAATCGAGCAGCACTTCGATAGGAAGAGTTGAAAACGTGGGAAAATCTCAGGATTCTCGGGAACACAAAACCTTCCTTTGGGACTTGAAGGTGAAAACCGGGGCTTTGGGAGGGTCTCGGGGGATTAAACGCAGAGTTTCGGCGCGAGAAAGAAGGGAATTGAGCAACTTTGGCCGGCACCCTCGCACCCTTTATATAGGGGCTGAAGGGTACATGTATGCGGGGCATACTCCTGTACGCGGTGCGTACGGGACGTCATCGCTGACCGCATCCTCGGTCGGAGCATTGGGCGACGTGGCCGAACCGGAGCCTAGAATCCGAGTACAGTGGGCGTACGACGGTATGCTAGGCGTACGAGGGATCGGACCGGTGACTCCTTCTTTGGATAATACCGGGCTTTAATTTAATTTATATTTAAATTAATTAACAAACTTCAAAAATTTATATCTTTCTCATACAAACTCCGTTTTCGACGTTCTTTATATCCACGCGACGGTGAGACTATGATCTACAACTTTCGTTTAGACTCCGTCGGCTAGTTTTGACTTTATTTTTAATATTATATTTTTAATAGGTCGGGATAGGAAAAGTCCGTTAAAGTTCCATAACTTCTTCATCCGATGTCCGTTTTCGTCAAACTTTTTACCGTTGCACTAGTATTGTTGAGCCCTTCGATTCTGATTTAGATTGTGTCGGCCAAAAGTCTCTCGATCTCTATTTCGAGTTTTTAGCTGTCTACTGCTATATATGTAACTTAGAAAAATCACAACTTCTTCATACGAAGTCAGATTTGGACGTTCTTTTTATGTACGTTTACGGTTTGATGATATCTAAAACTTTCATTTAGATACCTAAGGCCAAAAACTATTGTATTGAAACTTCACGTTTTACGTTTATAAGTATTGCCGGTTTTGCCGAGAATTATCTGTTGGTCATAACTTCTTCGTTATAACTCGGATTTTAGGGTTCTTTATATGTATGAAAACCTTGACACGATTCCTACTACTTTATTTAACCCAAATAAGATTTTTGGAAAGTTAAATTTTGACCTAAATTTGACTTGCGTTCCATCATATTGCCTCGAAATATCGGGTTGTCACACAGAGTCTCTTGAAGGGAGAGCCTGAGTTTTCATATAGATCTATACTGGATTTACTATCCTACACCTTGCTGCTAGCTACAGCTGGACCTGCAGGTCTGCGGGTGCCAAACGTCATTTCATTTTACGACTTACATTTGTCGTTGTTTATCTAGTCGATAGTATGTTACAATTAATCACATGATACCTTAATATAAATTCAGTTTAAGGTAGTTAGTACAGCAGTAGTTCCTATAATACAACACTACAGTACGACATTAATTTACCCTTTACATATTTAGTGATCTTTTCACTTAAACATTAATGTACAAACTATATTTTGAGAATGATAGTTATACTTGGGAAAATTACACACTTTCATAGTAAACGAACATACAAAACAGGTAAGCCTTGGTAGAAGGCTACTTTTAATAGAAAATATAGGTTTTTCTAGGAGATTCAAACATTTACAAACACTTACAAAGGTTTACAAACTCATACTTATAACTACGTTCAAACATTTTGATACAACCACCAACACTAAAATACATATGAACTCACCAGCTTAATGCTGATAAACTCTTTCAAAATAACTTGTATTCTCGGGTCATCGGTAGACAGGTACCGAGGCCAACTTTTGAGAAGATGGAGCGCATTCAAGACTCATCTTATTATTTTGATTTACATTTTTTTGGTGTCTATAACTGTTGGGTAGTTGATGTTGCGTCCTGGGCTCGCTTCCTAGCCCATCTTGTATACGGCATGAGCATGTCCATCCGTATCTTATTTTACTAGGGTTTGTGTATTAATAGATGCTTGCATGCATCTTTTTGATAACTGATAGATCGTTGGTTTTTACGTGTAATTTAACCAAATCTCTTTTGTAACCCAAGAATCCTCTACAGCGGAAGTTCTTTATCGAGCTCTGCTGAGGATTGAACGTTCTAATCATTCAACACATTCAAATCCATTCTTGAGTATTGTTTCATTGTTTTACTTTCATTATCTACCTGTTGCAAAGATCTAATCGATCAAAGAGTGTTTATATCTCATCAATTGGTATCAGAGCAGGAGGCTGTGTAATTCATACACATCTCTTCTGTGAAAGAAGCTATTAGGGTTTATTCCGCATTAACTAATATTTATTGAGCCGTCACTCCATAATTGACATATCTCATGCTTATTCGTTTTGCCCTAATATTATATATTACAAGTCTGATCTTTCAAACAGGTTATTCGATCAAGCATGGACGATTCGCAATCCAATCCCATTAATATTTCGAACAACATTGGATCAACAACGAATATTCCCATCCTTTACACCCAGGATTATGAAGTCTGGGCACATCACTTTGAAGATTATGTTACAGGATCTGAGGACAATGGATACCTCATCTGGGAAGCAATCGTATCGGGACCCTTCGCTCATTCTGCAACTTCAAGGATTATTAAAACTCAAAAGGAGTATAATGATCTTTTGAAAGATGTTAAAGATATTGCCCAAGACGAAAAAGATAAATTTCAGTGCAATATTAAAGCATTGAGATTAATCAGATTTGCTCTTCAATGTGACACTTTCAGGCTGGTGAGTTCATGTACTACTGCCAAAGAAATATGGGACAGGCTTCGAGAATTGTATTCTACGGACGAAGATCTTGAACACTCCATTCAAGCCTTACTCTTGTCCGAGTTTGGTGAATTCAAGCAGGGTGCCGAAGAAACCGTGACTCAAACGTTCGATCGCTTCAATCATCTTCTTAGCAAGATGATTAAACATGACATTGAAAGGAAGCTAATTGAGCAGAAGGTTATGTTTTTGAACGGCCACATATCTGAGTGGAGAGCTGTAGTGTCCACAGTTAAAGCGCATGAGCAATTCAAATCTTATTCTCTGGCAAAACTGGTAGGCATTCTGAAATCTCAAGAAATGATCGTACTACAGGAGAAAAATGTAGTTTCAAGCCTGGGTTCATTGGCCCTCCTATCCAAAAGTAAAGCGGTTATGGAAGATGAACACCTCAACATGGAGGACTATGACCTTACTTCTGAAGACTATGCTATGATGGTATCAAACCCCAAGAGGTTCATCAAGAAAAGATTTCCCACCAATAAGAACCGAAATTGGCAGGGAAGTTATAGTTCTGAAAAGGTCAAAGACGAACCGAAGGTAGAAGAATCAAAGAAGGAACCGAAAGCTGAAGGAGATTCGGGAGTGAGCTGCTATTACTGTGGAGGAAAGAACCACTATGCAAAAGATTGTGTCCTCAAGAAAATGGCAGAAAAGGATGAGGAGAAAGATGAAGAAGCTTTGTTGCTGAAAAAGCTGGATGAGATCAGGAAGAAGAAATCTACTGCTAACCCTTCTATGAATGCTTTAATTGTGCAGGGTTCGGTAGCGAATGATGAGTTCGGAGGAGTGGAGGTCTGGTCATCCAACTCCAAAGATGATGATGTAAGGAGGCCTTCTCATGGAAAGGCTTATGTGGCGAAAGAGAAGGATAGCGATGGAAAATGCTTGATGGTGTCTGATGTATCTCAGATGAGGGGATACAACACAGATGGTGGGAATGAAGACACGAAGGAGCAACAGGACATGTGCTTTACAGCAAAACCGCTCAGCATGCAATTCAACGAGCTTGATGAACTGATCAAGAAGGTACAATCTGTTTTTATTTCATTCAAAGTCCCACAATGCTCATATGAAAAAGAATTAAAAAATGTTAATTCAAGAATCTCTCATCTAGACAGCAGTTTAACTCAAACTCGAGTCACCAATTCTAACCTAACTGACCAAATAAGCAGGGTGTCTTCGAAGAGTGAGGAACGGAGGATGTGGATCAAACTGAAGGAGTCGGAGTTAATCAAAACCAAGGATGAAAACATTTATTTGCAAAGAGACAATTTAAAACTTTTAAAACAGCGAAATGTTTTTTGTTTGATTGTTAAGCGTCTTTACAATAATATTACTCAACTTCATTTAAACTGTGAAATAGGGCAGAAAATTCATCGTATGAGTTTGCCCTTCCTTGAGTTTAAGGACGATGAAATCGACGCTGAAGTATACAATTGTGAAAGTGTGGTTTCGTCTGAGGATGTTAATCCGACATATATGTATGGTCTAGACAAAATTGAATCTTGCATAAAGTCCAAGGACCATAAGGACATGCTGAAAAACCTTTTGGATGAAAATGACAAACTAAATCTAAGGACCGAAACCATACAAAAGTTTGACTCATTGAATGCCAATTTGAGCTCGGAAAATAAAATTAATGTTGAAAATGCATTTGAGCTTAATGAGGATGATGATATGAGTGAAATTTCTGTAGAGGATGAAGTTGACTATTCTGAGTTTGTCAAGAGCGAACCCGAAAACCACATAAATCTTATCTCCGAAAATTCTGTGGAGTTTGCTCGCTTGTCCCGACAAAAGTCCCCAAACCTTAAAGAAAAGACTGTTGTTTACCAAAAGGTAAGGACAACACCAAATCAGGTGTATAAGGTCACAAGTGTAACCGAACATCAGACAGCCGAACTCACAGCCATTGTAAACGAACATAATGCAGATGGTTGTGATGAGTTCTTCTGGTCCGCCCCTATCGACAATGCTGATGAAACAGTTGGTCTGTCAGAGCGAACATCCTGGAAAACAAAGGGAAGATATATTCCAGAGCCACTGAACAAGCCTGACAACTTTGACGTGCCAAGCACTAGTGGTACTAAAGAAATCCCATTAGATGAAGTCACCCCTTCTACCAAAAAGTCATCTGCAACAAACGAACCTGTTGTTCAAATGCCAAAACAAAAGGAAAATATTCACAGGCAACCCAAACATGTGAAAAACCAAAAGCAACAAAGGAATCAGAGATACAAGAAGAATCTTTCTGAAACAAAACAGTTTTGGCAATCTCAAAATGCCTATTTCTCATATTGTGACAGAAATTCAAAGTCAGAGAAAAATACTGTTAGACCACAAGAAAGCAGTGTCAACCGAAAGTAGAGGTTCGGTTCAGAGAACAGTGTCAACCGAAAGCAGAGGTTCGGTTCATAAAACAACATCAACCGAAAGCAGAGGTTCGGTTCAGAGAGCAAAAGAGACCAAAATTCTAGGTTCGGTCCCACTGATAATCAAAACCGAAAGGGTCACCTAGAATATCAAGTCAAGAAATCATCTCAATCTAAATTCTCTAATTCTAACTCTTCTAATTCTTTCAATCATTCTTCTTCTCAACCCCATTCTAAATCCATTTTTGTTCGAACACAAAAACCTGGATCTTCAACTGATCTAAAAGGGAAATCAAAGGTTTCGTCAGTTAAATCCGAGTCCAAACCAAAAGCAACAAATCCCAATAAAATTAAAGTTTTCACCATCAAAAAGAAAGATGAAACAACGTTACTAAAAATAACATATTTTGTTGACATCTCTCTTACTACTCCTGTTCCTGTAAAAGGCTCACGAGGACCCAAGAATCTTTGGGTTCCTAAATCTGCTTAATTTGTGCAGGTTATCAGTGACGAGCAGTTTGACGAAGAATGGTATATTGACAGTGGCTGCTCACTTCACATGACAGGAAGGAAGGAAGAGCTAAGGGAATTTAGGTCTCTTTCAAACGGTGGAAATGTCAATTTCGGGAACAACTCCTTCGGAACCATAAAAGGCTATGGAATGATTACAAACGGTGATTTCACGATCAGGAAGGTTGCATACGTAGAAGGACTACAACATAATCTCATCAGTGTATCTCAGCTTGTTGGAGGTACCGGTCTCA
Organism: Lactuca saligna; assembly: GCF_052625555.1. Lineage (NCBI taxonomy): Eukaryota > Viridiplantae > Streptophyta > Magnoliopsida > Asterales > Asteraceae > Lactuca > Lactuca saligna. The sequence goes on along the minus strand of NC_136419.1, from coordinate 92,920,614 downwards.
AGGTCTCATTCGATGATGAGGGTTCGGAAATAATTGAGAAGCAAACGAACAAAGTTATTCTCAAATCAGGGCGCAAAGGTGAAATGTTTCCCCTAAACCTCAAACCTATCAAAGGGAATCCAGCAATCTGCTTGTTATCAAAAGCACAATCTGACGAAAGCTGGCTGTGGCACCAAAGGCTTTCTCATCTCAACTTTAAAGATATCAACAAACTTGTCACTGGAGGTCATGTGCGTGGTCTTCCATTGCTCAAGTACGATAGAGAACATTTATGTGCGGCATGTGAAATGGGGAAGCAGAGTCGTCTAAGTCATCCATCAATCATATAAACTAAAGTTGTTGAACCACTAGAGTTACTTCATACTGATTTGTGTGGTCCATCATCAATCGAAAGCATCGGCGGTAGCAAGTACATTCTTGTTATTGTTGATGACTTTTCGCGTTTTACATGGGTGTTCTTTCTGAAGCTTAAATCTGAAGCGACTCACAAGCTAAAGATGTTCATCAAGCAGGTTGAAGTACAGCTGAAGAAAGTCGTTCGCAACATCAGGAGCGACAATGGGCTGGAGTTCAAAAATAAAGAATTTGAAGAATTCTTGGCAGAAAGAGGAACCAGTCACAACTTCTCAGCTCCCTACACACCTCAACAAAACGGAATTGTCGAGAGACGAAACCGATCTTTGTGTGAAGCAGCTCGAACCATGCTAAGTTTTACTTCTTTACCTTTATATTTTTGGGCTGATGCTATGTCTGCAGCTTGTTTTACACAGAACAGGTCATATCTCAATAAGCGATTCACACTCACTCCTTATGAGATCGTCAACAACAGGAAGCCGAATGTTAAATTCTTCCATGCGTTCGGTTCCCAGTGCTTCATCTTCAATTCTAAAGAACATCGCAACAAGTTTGATGTCAAAGCCGATGAAGGGATTTTTCTGGGCTATTCTCTCACTTCTAAAGCGTACAAGGTATTAAACAAACGTTCGAGGAAAATAGAAGAAACTTATTACGTGACCTTTGGTGATAGCTATGTCAAAAAGCTAAAGGCCAACGTAGACACAACTGGTGAAATCTTTCCTCAAACAGGTGAAGTCACAGTATCAATTGCATATCTCTTTGAGAAGTTTGTCGAGTTATTCGATGAACCAGAGAAGGCCATTAACTCGGAAGCCAGCGCAGCAGACAACAAGGTAGATCATCTGAAGCAACTAGTAGAAGATGCTACAAAGCGAATGAATGAAGGGGTATCCAGTTCCAACGCTTCAGTCGAGGGGGAGAACTCTGGTACTGTAGCACCCGAACGCACCACAGCACCAGAAGGTACTGTAGCACCCGAAAGTACTGTAGCAGCCGAACGTTCCACAGCACCCGAAGGTACTGTAGCACCCGAAGGTACTGTAGCACCCGAACACTCCACAGCATCTGAAGGCACAGTAGCACCCGAACTCTTCACTATACCCGAAAGTCCCACTTCACCAGAAAGCTCATCATTCGAGGGGGAGAATGCCAATATGCTTTATGACGATGAAAGTCAATCCGAACCAGAAGAGATGGTAAACGCTAAATTGGATCCATCCTATGATCCAAATTACCCTCCTCTCGTCAAATGGACCAGAAATCATCCTGTCTCTCAAGTTGTGGGTAATGTTTCTGAAAAGGTTCTGACCCGATCACAACTTAAGGAAAAACAAACTTCCTTATTTTCAAAATTAGAATTCTGTATGTTTAATTCCTTCGTTTCAAAAGTTGAACCAAAGACAGTTAACACTGCTCTTGATCACTCCGATTGGGTTCAAGCTATGCAAGACGAATTGAATGAATTCAAAAGGAACAAAGTTTGGCGCCTCATTCCAACTCCTCAAAATGCATCAGTTGTTGGTCTCAAATGGGTATTCAGGAACAAAATGGACAAGGAAGGGAATGTGATACGAAACAAAGCACGTCTGGTAGTGAAAGGGTACTGTCAGGAGGAAGGAATTGACTATGAAGAGACTTTCGCTCCAGTTGCAAGGCTGGAATCTGTTCGAATATTTCTTGCCTATGCAGCACACAAAAACTTCGAGGTCTACCAAATGGATGTCAAATGACCTTTTCTGAATGGAGAACTCGAAGAAACAGTCTACGTGGAGCAACCTCCTGGTTTTGTCAATGAGAAGTTCCCAAATCACTATTATATTCTGGACAAGGCAGTTTACGGTCTGAAACAAGCACCTAGGGCCTGGTATGAAACGCTAACAAAGTTTTTAGAGATGTCCAAATTCAAAAAAGGTTCGGTTAACCCAACCTTCTTTCGTAAGAAGGAAGGTAACCACCTTATGATTGTACAAATTTTCGTCGATGATATCATCTTTGGCTCAACGAATCCCAGCTTAACAGCTGAATTCAGAAAGCTGATGGAGACTAAATTTGAAATGAGCTCCATGGGTCCGATTAACTTCTTCCTTGGATTAAATATTAGACAGGGACCCGAAGGCATCTTTATCAACCAGGAAGCATACACCAAAACTCTTCTTGCCAAATTTGGTATGATGGGAGACTCAAAGGTCAAAGTTCCAATGGCATTTGGCACCAAACTCACACCTTCGCTGGAAAAACCGGCAGTTGACATTACGCTATACCGCCAGATGATTGGGTCCTTAATGTATCTTATTGCTAGCAGGCCTGATATCATGTTTTCCGTATATTATTGTGCTAGGTTTCAGGCGAACCCACGAGAACCACATATGCTTGCAGTGAAAAATATACTTAGGTATCTGAAGCGAACTACCTCTCTCGGTCTATGGTATCCATCCAACTCAGGCTTTTTTGTTCAATCCTTCTCTGATGCAGACCTTGGAGGATGTGGTTTAGACAGGAAAAGCACCACAGGGGGTTGCCAATTCCTTAATGGGAAGTTGGTCAGTTGGTAGTCAAAGAAGCAAACATGCGTTTCCCTTTCTACAGCCGAAGCAGAGTACATCGCAGCCGCCTCTTTCACATCTCAAGTCATATGGATCCAAAGCCAGCTCAGAGATTATGGACTCAACATGAAAAAGATCCCACTATATTACGATTCAGAAAGTGCAATTAGGATCTGTCATAACCCAGTGCAACACTCTAAGACCAAGCATATAGCACTGAGGTATCACTTCATTAAGGATCATGTGGAGGATGGAAATGTCGAAATTCACTTTGTTCGAACCACTGATCAACTGGCCGATATCTTCACCAAAGCCCTACCTGAAGCAAGTTTCAATAAGATCCTTCATGGTCTAGGAATGATGGAATCAGAATCGGTACCAAAAACACCATCCCAAAGTTAAAAGTTAGAAGCGAAATCAACCGAAATGAACCGAGCGTTCGGTCTATTTCGGGTTCGGTTCACATGGGAACCGAAATGAACCGAACGTTCGGTCTATTTCGGGTTCGGTCCCACTACACATATTTTCGCTCAATCTCAAAAAGGTGTTGTCTATGGTTGTAAACTTTTGTAAAGCTGTTTTCCAAAAAATAAAAAAAAAATTTAGGAACCGAAATGAACCGAGCGTTCGGTCCATTTCGGGTTCGGTTCAAATTTTTTTTATTTATTCTGTTTGGTTTTTCTCTTTTCAAAAACTTAAAATCTCCAAAAATATTTTTTTTCTCTTCTTTCATTCTTGTTTAAATATCGATGGGACAGGTTTGGTTCTCACACTTTATACTAACTAGTTAAGCGTCCCTAGAAGCATGCTGCTGCATGTTGTCCCAAGCCTCAACTGATTTTGAATAAAAGCCTTCATGACTAGGTATATACAAACCTTGTCTTCCCAATAAGGCTGCTCCATTTATTCTAATCCTAAGCTACCTTACTCTTTTCTCATATGTGTTAAGAGTTTACTGCTTGGTCACTATTTTCAGCAGAGGTACTATCGTTTCTCTTCACCACCTCAATACTTTTCTCCATCATATTTCGGTCCCATATCGTAACCCTTGAGACTCTCAGAATTAACCACTGAGGTTTATGGTTACACAATCTCTGTGTTTATGATATAAGCCTCGTGTCACTACGTGCTTAGTGAAACCCAAAATTCAATACCTAACATGAATTGACGGTCAACATGAAATCTCTTTTTGGTTGTGCGATTCTTATGAAATTGTTATTTACCATAACATTTCTTCCCTTAGAATCCAGTTTAATTTTTTTTTTGAGATTTCACCATCACACATCTTCAATAAGTCACTATATATATAATCCAGCCTACTTGTTCAACAGACCACATCGGTCTCACAAGTACTTCATTTAGTCTCGGTCTTATGTCAAGGTCCGGAATTCTAAACTGAAGCGAAAGCCACCCTTTTAAGCCTTATAAAAAGATGCCTTTCAACACTTCTTAGAAAGTGATTGATCGTAATTCAACAAGAATCTATACAAACACTTTAAGGTCTCTCTTGACCTTGAAGAAAGAGATTCGTGCCCGGGATCAACTGTTTTGTGTCTATATTGACATCACAAATTCCCACATATATCTCGCTTTATTTCCTTATCTTTCACACTCTATGCGCGAAAATCTTTGATTTTCCAAAAATCTCGTTCGGTTCCATTATAATCTTGTGTTTGGATGACAGCTATTAAACAGATAAGATGCTGACTCAGCCGACAGAGTAATGACTTCAATAGTGAGGTGATGGGCACGTGTGCAAAACGGAACAGTTCTTCTCTCTCATGCGTAATCATCGGGGGTGCCAACCATCGCGCTTCTGTTAAATCCGAAACCGTTTCGTGTATCAAGAAGATTTGGGGGATGATCTTTCTCTCTCCTCTACCCACAGTATAAAAAGAACACATATGCTTCATTCCAAACTTACCACCATCAAAAACTCAAAGAGCAAAATCAGGCGATTTCTACTTTACTATTAGTTGAAGATTATTGTTTTGCGTCTTGGGCCCTTTTGTTTTACAACCGGATTGGGCTTGTCAATCCGAGTTTATCTAGATTAGCCTTCTTTTTCTTAGATAAACGGTTAGGGTTTTATTATAAATATATGCATGCATGTATGCGTATAGAAGCGGTCGTCACTCTCATTGATTATTGTAAACCCTAAAATCCTATACAATTGATGTTCTTTATCGAGCTCTTCTGAGGATTGTTTATTAAATCATTCAACACCTTTTGATCCATTAGCTTGTTCTTAATTGTTTATCTTGTTATTTATCTACCTGTTTCATAGATCTAATCGATCTTCAAGTTTGTTTTTAAACTATCAATTGGTATCAGAGCAGGAGGCTGTGTAATCGATACACTTCTTTTCTGTGAAAAAGCTTCGATTAGGGTTATTCCGCATTCATTGATATTTATTGAGCCGTCATCTCATAAATGACGTATCTCAATATTTATTGCTTTTGCCCTAATTTGATATATTACAAGTCTGATCTTTGAACAGGTTATTCGATCAATTATGGACGAGTCGCAATCCAATCCCATCAAGATTTCAAACAGCATTGGATCAACAACGAAGATTCTCATCCTGTACACCCATGATTATGAAGTCTGGGCGAATCACTTTGAAGATTATGTCATAGGATCTGAGGATAATGGATACCTCATATGGGAAGCAATTATCTCTGGACCGTTTTCTCATTCAGCAACTTCAAGGATTATTAAAACTCAAAAGGAGTATAATGATCTTCTGAAAGATGCTAAAGATGTAGCGCAAGACGAAAAAGTTAAATTTCAGTGCAATATCAAAGCGCTAAGATTGATTAGATTTGCTCTTCAATCCGATACTTTTAGGCTGGTAAGTTCATGCACGACTGCAAAAGAGATATGGGACAGGCTACGTGAATTGTACTCTACAGACGAAGATCTTGAACACTCCATTCAAACCTTACTCTTGTCTGAGTTTGGTGAGTTCAAGCAAGGAGCAGAAGAAACGGTGACTCAAACGTTCGATCGCTTCAATCATCTTCTTAGCAAGATGATCAAACATGACATCGAAAGGAAGCTTATTGAACAGAAGGTCACATTTTTGAATGGACTCAGGTCTGAGTGGAGAGCAATCGTGTCCACAGTTAAAGCACACGAGCAATTCAAATCCTATTCTTTGGCGAAACTGGTGGGCATCCTAAAATCTCAAGAAAAGATCGTACTGCAGGAGAAAACCGTGGTTTCAAGTCTAGGTTCATTGGCCCTCCTATCAAAAAGCAAAGTTGTGATAGAGGAGGAAGTTCTCAACTTGGATGATTATGATCTCACATCTGAGGACTATGCTATGATGGTTTCAAACCCTAAGAGATTCATCAAGAAGAGATTCCCCACCAACAGGAACTGAAACTGGCAAGGAAGCTATAGCTCTGAAAAGGTCAAAGATGAACCAAAAGCTGAAGAATCAAAGAAGGAACCGAAGGCAGAAGATGATTCTGGAGTAAGCTGCTATTATTGTGGAGGAAAGAACCACTATGCAAAGGATTGCGTCCTCAAAAAGATGGCAGAAAAGGATGAAGAAAATGATGAAGAAGTCGTGCTGATGAAAAAGATTGATGAGTTAAGGAAGAAGAAATATGCTGCTAACCCTTCCATGAATGCTTTAATTGTGCAGGGTTCGGTAGCTGATGATGAGTTCGGTGGCGTGGAGGTCTGGTCATCCAACTCCAAAGATGATGAAGTGAGGAAGCCTTCACATGGAAAGGCATATGTAGCGAAAGAAGAGAGCAGTGGAGGAAGATGCTTCATGGTGTCCGACGTTTCTCAGATGAGGGGATACAACACCGACGGTGGGAATGATGACAAGGAACAACAGAATCTGTGCTTTACTGCCAAACCTCTCGGTGTGCAGTTCAGCGAACTTGTTGAACTGATCAAGAAGGTACAATCAGTTTTTGTCTCATTTAAAGTCCCACAATGCTCATATGAAAAGGAATTAAAAAGTGTTAATTCAAAAATCTCTCATCTAGATAGTAGTTTAACTCAAACTCGGGTCACCAATTCTAACCTAACTGATCAATTAAGCAGGGTGTCTTCGAAGAGTGAGGAACGGCGGATGTGGATCGAACTGAAGGAATCGGAGTTAATCAAAATAAAAGATGAAAACATTTATTTGCAAAGAGACAATTTAAAGCTTTTGAAACAGCGAAATGTTTTTGTCTGATTGCCAAACGTCTTTACACTAATATTACTCAGCTTCACTTGAATTGTGAAATAGGGCAAAAGATTCATCGCATGATTTTACCCTTTCTTGAGTTTAAGGAAGATGAAATTGATACTGATGCATATAATTGTGAGTGTATTATTTCGTCTGAGGATGTTAATCCAACATATTTGTATGGACTGGACAAAATACAATCTTTCATAAAATCCAAGGACCACAAGAATATGCTCAAAAATCTTTTGGATGAAAATGATAAACTGAAGCTAAGAACCGAAACCACACAAAAATTTGACTCACTGAATGTCAACTTAACCTCGGAAAATAAAATTGATTTTGAAAATGCATCTGAGCTTAATGAAGACGATAATATGAGTGAAATTTCTGTAGAGGACACAGTTGATTGTTCAGAATTTGTCAAGAATGAACCCGAGAACCACAAAAATCTTATTTCAAAAAATTCTGTGGAATTCGCTCGGTTGTCCCAACAAAAGTCCCCGATTCTTGTAGAGAAGGCAGTCGTATACCAAAAAGTTAGAACCACTCCGAATCAGGTGTACAAAGTCACAGGTGTAACCGAACATCAGACTGCTGAACTAACAACTATTGTGAACGAAGACAATGCTGATGGCTGTGACGAGTTCTTCTGGTCGGATCCCATTGATAATGCTGATGAAATGATAGGTCTGTCTGAAAGGACTTCATGGAAAAGCAAAGGCAGATACGTACCATAACCTTTAAATAAACCTAATGTCTTCAACGTGGCAAGTACCAGTGGAACAAAAGAGGTCCCTCAAGAGAAAGAAATTCCTGCAAAAGAAGTCACATCTCCAAGTGAAACAACATCGGTTCAGAGTGGATCAGCTAATGAAAATCAAAAACATAAAGCTAACATCCATCATCAACCAAAGCAGATGAGAAGTCAAAAACGGGAAAGGAATCAGAGATACAGGAAGAATCTCTCAGAAAGAAAACAATTTTGGCAATCGCAAAATGCCTATTTCTCGCATCAAGATAGGAATTTAAAACCAGCAAAAAATCCTGTTGGATCGATGGAGAGAAATGACAACCGAAAGTAGAGTCTCGGTTCTGAGCAAAACAACAACCGAAAGCAGAGTCTCGGTTCTGAGCAAAACAACAACCGAAAGCAGAGGTTCGGTTTAGAACATAACAACAACCGAACGCATAGATTCGGTTCAGAGAATGATTTCAACCGAAAGCACAGGTTTGGTTCGGGAATCAAAAAAGATCAAAACTCTAAAGTTGGTCCTACCGTTAATCAAAAGCAAAAGAGTCACCAAGAATCTTCAATCAAGAAGTCATACCGTTCTGAGCTATCTCATTCTAACTCTTCTAACTCTTCAAAATCCTCTGTCTCTTCTCGTCCTAAAGTCCACTCTGTTTCTTCTCAAAAATCTCAGTCATCAGCTGAACAAAAAGGAAAACAGAAGGTTTCAGATATTGAATCAGAATCAATACCAAAACCATTAAATCCAAATAAAATCAAAGTTTTCACCATCAAAAGGAAAGATGAAACAACACTAATAAAAAGAAGATATGTAGTTGACATCTCTCTTACTATTCCAGTAAAAAGCTCACGTGGACCCAAGAAGCTCTGGGTTCCTAAATCTGCTTAATTTTTGCAGGTTATCAGTGACGAGCAGTATGACGAAGAATGGTACATTGATAGTGGCTGCTCGCGTCACATGACAGGGAGGAAAGAAGAGCTAAGGGAATTCAAATCTCTTTCAAATGGTGGAAATGTCAAATTTGGGAACAATTCCTTCGGCACCATCAAAGGCTACGGGATGATTACAAACGATGATTTCTCAATAAGGAAAGTTGCATATGTAGAGGGACTACAACACAATCTCATCAGTGTATCTCAGCTTGTTGGAGGTACTGGTCTCAAGGTCTCATTCGATGATGAAGGTTCGGAAATTATTGAGAAGAACACGAACAAATTTATTCTCAAATCAGAGCGCAAAGGTGAAATGTTTCCCCTAAATCTCAAACCAATCAAAGGAAACCCAGCCATCTGCCTGTTATCCAAAGCACAATCTGACGAAAGCTGGCTATGGCACCGAAGACTCTCTCATCTCAACTTCAAAGATATCAACAAACTTGTCACTGGAGGTCATGTTAGGGGTCTTCCATTGCTCAAGTATGACAGAGATCATCTATGTGCTACATGTGAAATGGGGAAGCAGAGTCGTCAAACTCATCCATCTATAATAAACACTAAAGTCGTTGAATCACTAGAATTACTTCATATTGATTTATGTGGTCCATTATCTATAGAAAGCATTGGTGGTAGCAAGTATATTCTTGTTATTGTTGATGACTTTTCACGTTTTACATGGGTGTTCTTTCTGAAGCTTAAATCTGAAGCGACTCACAAGCTAAAAGTGTTCATCAAGCAGATTGAAGTACAGCTGAGGAAGGTCGTTCGCTACATCAGAAGCGACAATGGGTTGGAGTTCAAAAATAAAGAATTTGAAGAATTCCTGCAAGAAAAGGGAATCAGTCACAACTTCTTAGCTCCCTACACACCTCAACAGAACGGGATTGTCGAAAGACGAAACCGATCCTTATGTGAAGCTGCCCGAACAATGCTAAGTTTTGCTTCCTTACCTTTATATTTTTGGGCTGATGCTATTTCTGCTGCTTGTTTTACATAGAACATGTCTTATCTTAACAAGCGCTTCACTTTCACTCCTTACGAGATCATCAACAACAGGAAGCCAAATGTGAAGTTTTTCCATGTGTTTGGTTCCAGGTGTTTCATTTTCAATTCCAAAGAACATCGCAACAAGTTTGATGTCAAAGCTGACGAAGGGATATTTCTGGGTTACTCTCTTACTTCCAAAGCATACAGAGTGTTGAACAAGCGTTCAAGGAAAATAGAGGAAACTTACTACGTGACTTTTGATGATAGCTATGTTAAAAAGCTAAATGCTAACGAAGACACAGCTGGAGAAATCTTTCCTCAAACTGGCCAAGTCACAGCCTCGATCGCTAATCTATTCGAGAAATTCATGGAGCTTTTTGATGAACCAGAGAAGGCCACTCTTTCAGAAGCCAGTGCAGCAGACAATAGGGTAGATCACTTGAAGCAACTTATTGACGATGCTGCAAGAAGAATGAATAAAGAAGAATCAGGTTCACAAGACCCTCCCCAACATAATGCGTCAGTCGAGGGGGAGTGTCCAACATCAGTCGAGGGGGAGCCAAGGTCTCAACCTCCAACCGAGAGTGGCTCACCAACCGAGAGTGCCTCACCAACCGAGAGTGCCTCACCAACCGAAAGTGCCTCACCATCCGAAAGTGCCCCACCAACCGAAGGTGCATCAACGCCCGAAAGCTCAACACCACAAGAAACCACTGTAGCTCAAGATTCACAAGAAATTCCTGTAAGATCATATGTCGAGGAGGAGCATGCTGATATGTCATACGACTTCGAAAGTCTGTCCGAACCAGAAGAAATGATAAACGCTGAATTAGATCCATCTTTTGATCCAAACTTCCCTCCTCTCACCAAATGGACCAGAAATCATCCTGTCTCTCAAGTTGTTGGTAATATCTCAGAAACAGTTCTGACTCGATCACAACTCAAGGCAAAACAATAATCCTTGTTCTCAAAAGTCGAATTCTGCATGTTTAACTCATTCGTATCAAAAGTTGAACCAAAGACAGTTAAAACTGCTCTTGATCACTCAGATTGGGTTCAAGCTATGCAAGATGAACTGAATGAATTTGAAAGGAACAAAGTCTGGCGTCTTATTCCAATTCCTCCACATGCCTCAGTTGTTGGTCTCAAATGGGTCTTTAGGAACAAACTTGACAAGGAAGGGAACGTTATCAGAAACAAAGCACGTCTAGTCGTAAAAGGATACTGTCAGGAGAAAGGCATTGACTATGAAGAGACTTTCACTCCTGTAGCTAGGCTGGAGTCAGTGAGAATATTTCTTGCCTATGCTGCTCACAAAAACTTTGAGGTCTTTCAAATGGACGTCAAGTGTGCTTTTCTCAATGACGATCTCGAAGAAACTGTGTATGTGGAGCAACCTCCCGGATTCGTGAATGAAAAGTATCCCGATCATTGTTACATTTTGGATAAAGTCGTGTATGGTCTGAAACAAGCACCGAGAGCCTGGTATGAAATGCTGACTAAATTTTTAAAGATGTCCAAATTCAAACAAGGTTCGGTTGACCCAACCTTCTTTCGCAAAAAGGAAGGTAACCACCTTATGATCGTTCAAATTTATGTCGATGATATCATCTTTGGCTCCACGAATCCTAGCCTAACAGCTGAATTCAGAAAGCTGATGGAGACTAAATTTGAAATGAGCTCGATGGGTCCCATTAACTTTTTTCTTGGTTTAAATATCAGACAGGGACCTGAAGGCATCTTTATCAACCAGGAAGCTTACACAAAGAATCTCTTAGCAAAATTTGGCATGATGGGAGATTCAAAGGTCAAAGTCCCAATGGCGTTCGGCACTAAGCTCACTCCATCCCTGGATAAACCAGCTGTTGATCTTACACTTTATCGTCAAATGATAGGCTCTCTAATGTATCTTACTGCTAGCAGGCCTGACATAATGTTTTCTGTTTGTTACTATGCTCGGTTTCAGGCAAATCCACGGGAGCCTCACATGCTTGCAGTGGAGAACATATTTCGTTATCTCAAGAGAACTACCTGTTTAGGTTTGTGGTACCCTTCTAACTCAGGCTTCTTCGTTCAAGCCTACTCAGATGCAGACCTTGGTGGTTGTGGTCTCGACAGGAAAAGCACCACTGGCGGCTGCCAATTCCTCGATGGGAAGTTGGTTAGCTGGCAGTCAAAGAAACAAACGTGCGTGTCTCTGTCTACTGCTGAAGCAGAATACATTGTCGCTGCTTCCTGTACCTCTCAAGTGATTTGGATCCAGAGTCAACTCCGAGACTATGGACTCAATATGAAAAAGATCCCACTATATTGTGACTCTGAAAGTGCAATTAGGATTTGTCATAACCCAGTGCAACACTCCAAGACCAAGCACATCGCACTGATGTATCACTTCATCAAAGATCACGTGGAAGACGGAAACGTTGAAGTACACTTTGTTCGAACCACTGATCAGTTGGCCGATGTCTTTACCAAAGTTCTTCCTGAGACGACTTTCAACAAAATTCTACAAGGCTTAGGTATGATGGTAGGAGAGTCGGTCCCAAATCCTCAAATCTCTAACTAAGATTCAAGAACCGAAGTAGACAGACCACTCGGTCTCTCTCTGTTCAGGAGATTTAATGAAACCGAAGTAGACAGACCGCTCGGTCTCTCTCTGCTCAGGAGATTTAATGAAACCGAAGTAGACAGACCGCTCGGTCTTTCTCTGCTCTGGTGATTTAATGGAACCGAAATAAATAGACTGCTCGGTTCCTCTCTCTTCTGAAATTGTCATGTCACCGAAATACACAGATCGCTCGGTCTATCTCTGCTTCATCTTTTTTTTATTTTTTATGTTGTACAATTTTATCTTTCTGTTTTTATTTCTTTTTCAGAAAAATTTCAAAATCACAAAAACATTTTATTTTTATGTTTTTATTTCTTTTTCAGAAAAACTTCAAAATCAAAAAAACATTTTATCTTTCTGTTTTATTCCGTTTTCTTCCTTATTTCAACTTCTCGCCAGTCCTGGTTGGTGTACGCTTTGCACAGGTCACTACAAGTATCACCTTCTATAGTGTTCACCCAGGTATGTTTTATCTTTCTCTCAGACTAGTTAGACGTCCCTAGAAGCATGCTGCTGTATGTTGTCACAAGCCTCTATGACCTTGAGTAAGCCTTAAGGATTCGATCATACCTATCGTTTCTTCCCAATCAGGCTATTCTCTAACACTCGGTCTAGAGCTACCTCACTCTTCTCATTTGAGACATGAGTTGCTCTACTTTGTCCCACTTCTGTAGCAGAAGGTACATTCGGTCTCTTAACCACCTCCTCAAATTCTACATTTACCTTTGATTCCCTAAAGTAACCCTTGATGCTTTCGGTCTTTACCACTGAAGCTTATGGTTACACAAACATCTGTGTTTATGATCTTGGATTCGATTACCACGTTCTAAGTGAAACCCAAAATCCAATACCTAAAATGAATTAACGGTGAGTGATATACTCAAGATGTTACTTGGAAATCTCATTTTCCTTTTGTGTGATCTTTTATGAAATCGTCTCCACCTAAGACATTTCTTCCCAAAGAGGTCCAGTTTATTTTTTTTTTGAGATTTCTGTTTATACCATGCTTGTCACAAGATAATTCCCACCTACCTGTTCAACATATCACATCGGTCTCACAGGTACCTCTGCCAACACTTAGTTTTATGTTGAGACTTGATGTTCGGTTAGAGGACAACCACCCCACAGTCTAAGCTCAAAAGATGCCTTTCATTGTTTATTAACAGATAATTGATCGTATTTCTAGGGAAACCACACAAGCACTTCAAGTCTCTCTTGGCTTTGAAGGAAGTGATTCTTGCCTGGAATCTTCCACCTTCTGTCTTTTTAATAGACAACACTCACATCTCAAACACCTTTGATTTATTTCTTTATCTTTCACACTCTTATGCACGGAAATTAATTCTTTCCAACATTCTGATTGTTGTTTGGTATGTGGTTTTAAGTTTCAGTTGTAACCAAACAAGGGCACAAGGAATTTCAAATGGTACAAAAATAAGATTTGGGCGCGTGCAATTGATTCGTTTCACACCCACGTGTGCTGACGTATTCCTGGGATAAACCATAACATCCAATCGCGCTTTTTCAGGCGACGTTTTGGTTTCCTCATCATCACGATTTTCTCTCTCCAGTGAACGGTATAAATAAGGGGTGATCGTGTTCTTTGGCATTTACCTCCCACGTAATCTCTCTCTGAAAAGTTTCCACTGTTCATCTTCTTCTTCAATTCAACAATGGCGACTTCTTCTTCTACACACGATCAAACTGCATCTTCATCTTTGCTTTCCATCAAGCCAAATCAGAATATGATTATCGAGATGACCCCTTTCTTATACGATGCGTACATGCTCCATGTGGTGGAATGCCTAAAATATTCCCCATTGCTGTTGGCACTCACGCAGGTGGAAGCCGTTCCGATGTCCCTGCTTACTCAAGTCTACACAACAGCAAGTTATGAAAAACACAAAGATCGCATCTACTTCACCATCCACGACAAGAAAACTTCCGTTTCCAAAACCAAGTTTTGCTCTCTTCTAGGGCTTGCAGTTGATTCTTCCGTCATCTCACCGGATTTTGTCACTACTACCCAACTTTTCTTGATGATGTACGAGATGGGTTATACGGACGTTCTTACGACAATCGCAAAGGTCAAGAAATCTTGTCTTCCTTCTCAGTGGAACGGCTTGCTTACCCTTTTAATCAAGGGTTTAGCGGAACGCTGTGGTGGTTCTGATACCACGAGTAAAGGATTCCTCGCCATTCTCTATGGTCTTTACAACCGCATCAACCTAGATTATGGCTCCATAATCTGGTCTCAAGTAGTTCAGAGTCTAAACACCTCCACCCGGTACTCTGAGATCTCTTGCGGCTGTTTCTGGACGCTCATCACGAAGAAAGCCATGGATTCCCTTGAAATCCCTGTGATGAAGGATGCTCTTCTGGCTTCAATAGCCTCTTACCACACTAAGAAGATCATAGTTTCCGATCCAAGTAAGTTTCTACATTATGGATTAATCCCTGAATCCATGTACAGGTGTGTCACGCCTCACAGCAAGATCATGGCTGACTATAGCACCAAAACTCCCTTGCCTCCAAGGGTATTGTCTGACGAATAGAAGGCCGCCTTGGAAGCCCTTGATCAACCTGCCAATCGTGGCAAGAGGGCTGGTAAAAAGGAGAAACAAGAGAAGAAAGAATCTGAACCGAAAAAGGAGAGAAAGCCAAGATCCTCCAAACGAAACCATGATGCCGATGAACCTTCTCGGTCCAAATCAAAGAAGGTTAAGAAGATGGCTAAAAGGGCCAAAGGTTCCCCTTCTCCTGGCTCTGCTCCAAATGACCAATCCGACACAGAGGCTGCTGCTCCTCATGCTTCTCCAACAGAGAGAAATATTGCTCAGTCTCCTCAACAACCATCCTCTCCTGCAGGCACTCATCTTCCCTCTCCACCAGCATCTCCCAAAATTACAAAATCACCAATTCCTCCACCTTCTCCTAAACTTCCTACCCCACCCCAATCACCGAAACAGACGGTCCCACTTTTTGTTCCTTTAACCATCCCTCCCACTACAACAGAACCAACCATTCCTTTCTCTGTTACTATACCTACATCTTCTATCCCCACTCCAATCATCACCGAATCAGTTACTATCACCTCTTCCCAACCACCCGTAACAGTCAATGTATCTGATACAGGGGCTACTACTGTGGTTGAAACCCCCGTCATCAACATCCCACCATCACCTTCTCCATCCTCCAAATCCGGTGCTACTTTGGGCAGTGATGATGAAGAGTATGACTCTCTTTATTATAGCCCATACCGGATTCCCACAGATGCTGATGCCGATAACCCTGTTACCAGTCAACAGCTTCAAGAAATTCATGACAAACTCGATAGTCTGTTGGCTGATAACAAAGCCTATGGGAGTGTGGTGCTGAAAGCCTTCATCGAGTCTGCGATCAAGACGTATACTGACGCTCTGGATCGTTCTGCTGATGCCATTGACAACTCAGCAGCTTCATGCTGCAAAGCTACCAAGGAAGTCTCTGAGGTTGTTCACACAACTCAGATCTTTCTTGATTCTCTCAAAGCACATGCTGATGCTAATGCGGCCAAGTTTCAGACGTCCGTAGACTCCTTTTCGGCTACCCTTCAGGGTGAAACCTCTAAGTTTGAGGCTCTGCCTGCTGACCTCAAAACTGAATCCACCTCTTTTCTCCAATCTTTGGATTCACGTTTTGCTTCTCTAGCAACAGAGAGCACCTTAAAAGAAGATCTTGTCAAGCATCAGGCAACCATTGACCTTCAGAAGATACAACTGGCCCAGGCAAAATAAGAAATGTCTTTGCTGAAAACTCAGCGGGCTGTTCTTCAGGGTTGCACTGGTGATGTCAAGAATATGTTGATATCTGTCCTTGACACTCATGATCCCTTTCTTACCCTTACCATTAGACAGCATCTCCAGGCTAAACTCCTTCCCGCAATTAACATCTTGAGCGAAATAAAGGGTGTCTCGGAGAAGCTTGTTCTTCCGAGACAAGGGGGAGAGGAAGGTATACCAAAGACAGAACCGAAGGTTAATTTAGCTTTGGGTTTTGGAAAACAGTTCGTTGTTGAGAGCGGGTCAGATACCGATGAAACTATCGCTGAAGCTCTTCAACGAAAGAAAAGGGACAAAGAGCTGGATGAAACACTAAAAATAGCTAGAGAGGCCGAGGCCAAAGAAAGAAAAATCAAGGAGGATGAGGATGCTCTACAAGCCAAGAAGACTCTGTTCCCAGAATGGGACAGAGACACACTCATCAATCAAGCAATTGAGTTTCCCTCCATATATTGGTTGGAACCGATTGCATCCTTTGAGTGTGAGAATACCAAAGACTCGCAGTTTGACATGCCAATCACCCGAAAGGCATTTACATTTCATTGCTTTGATGTCACTACCGATGTCCCTCATCCAAACTTGAAGATTGACAGAGAATTAATACATTTCTACTTGAAGAATGGTTAACCACAGTACTTGACATGGAGTGCACAGAAGATAATTAAAGTCAAGGTACTGAAACCAACACAGGCTAGGAAATTTGTGAACGTTAACTTCAAAATCAATAAAGGAACGGCCAACACAGAACACTTTATTTCTCTGGCAGATCTTCCCAGTCTGAATCCACATGATTGGATTCTGCTATACAACTATCTTCTCTCCAATCAAAGAGAGTATGAACCGATTCTGAAACGTCTCAAAAGAATGTTGGCTTCCTATATCCATGAGCTCGCCACTATGGATCAGAAAATAGCAAAGATAATGAACAAGAAACTGACCGTCAAGCCTACTTCCAAGACAGGAGACATACACAAAATGAAGTTAGGGCAAATTGACTCTTCAAATCTGACGGTCATGTTCACAAGAGGCGACAAGCACAAGTTTCTGTTTGCTTTGGTAGACAAGCATCTGTTTTCAACAGATTGTCTGGAGCATATCATAAACATCATTCACCGATGCAAGCAGAACTCTACAGCAGACAAGAAGAACTTCACTGATATGCTTCGATGGTATATCACTTTCAGGCATCACATTCTGGCTATTATACCGAGGATTTTTGAGACGGTGAAGAAGTCTTCTGCTGTTAAAAGGGAATGAAGATTCTGTGCCAAAGACGCAAAGGGGGAGATTGTTGAAGATTATTGTGTTGCGTCTTGGGCCCTTTTGTTTTACAACCGGATTGGGCTTGTCAATCCGAGTTTATCTAGATTAGCCTTCTTTTTCTTAGATAAATGGTTAGGGTTTTATTATAAATCTATGCATGCATGTATGCCTATAGAAGCGGTCGTCACTCTCATTGATTATTGTAAACCCTAAAATCCTCTACAGTTGATGTTCTTTATCGAGCTCTTCTGAGGATTGTTTATTAAATCATTCGACACCTTTTGATCCATTAGCTTGTTCTTAATTGTTTATCTTGTTATTTATCTACCTATTTCATAGATCTAATCGATCTTCAAGTTTGTTTTAGAACTATCACTATTCATCATCATCTACATTCAACAATGGCAGATTCTTCATCTGTTCAGGATACCTCTTCCCGCACCAACATTCTTCCCATCCGCGCTCAACAAAGCCTGGTGATCGATTTAAACCCTAAAGCTTACGAGAATTATATGTATCCCATGGTGGAGTGTCTTAAATACTCTCCATTGGTGCTCGCTCTTTCCAAGGTCGAGATTGTGCCCATGGAATGCCTTTCCCAGGTCTTCTCCGCTGCCCATTATGATAGATCAGTGGATCGAATCTACTTTGATCTTCTTTCTCACAAGACCTCCATCTCCAAGCAACGATTTTGTTGGCTCCTAGGTTTTGAAGCCGATGAATCTAGGGTTAATCCCGATTCCATCACCGTCGGACAATTATTTTCGATGTCCTACAACATGGGCTACACGGAGATTCTCACGAAGGTCACTAAGTTCAAGAAGTCGTGTCTCCCGCCTCCATGGAATGGTTTCTTCACCATTCTGTTCAAAGGGCTCTCTGAGCGCAGTTCTGGTTCTGATGGGGCCAGCAAGTTGTTCATGACCATTCTCTATGGTCTATATCACGGCCTCAACCTCGACTATGGCTCGGTTCTCTGGCAGCGACTCATTCAGAGCCTAGCCTCCTCCTCTCGCCACACTGAGGTGTCCTACGCCAGATTTTGGACGCTCATCACCAAGTGGACCATGGATAAACTTCATGTTCTGACTGTTGCATGTTCCCTTCTCTCCACCATCAGTGTCTTCCACACCACTAAGATCATTGTTACCGATCCGACCAAGTTTTCTTTCGTCGGATGCATTCCGGATTCTATGTCCGCTGGGGTGTCCAAGGACAGCGTAATAATGAAGGCCTACAAGGACTTTCGTCCTTCGGGTCCAAAGGAACTTTCTGCAGAAATGGTTCAGTCCATTAATGATGCAGATAAACCTGCTACTAGAGGGAAGAAACCCGAGAAAGGGAAGATCAAGAAAGCAACAAAGGGGGCAAAGGGTCCTTCTCCTAAGAAGCGAAAACCCTCAAAAACAGATCTTTCCCCACCAGCGAAGAAGAAGAAAGTACAGCTGAAGAGGAAACTTATTGTCTTCTTCCTCCAGTGATTCAGAAGAGAACCATTCTGACTCATATGAGTCGGCTAGAGGCGAAACTCCTCCTCACTCGCCTGCTGATGAGGTACATGTTTCATCAAAACCTCCTTCCCCTTCTCCTATAACCACCTCTTCCATTCCCACCATAACCTCTTCCATTCCCATCATAACCTCCTCCATTTCCATTCCCTCCATATCTAACCCTATTTCTATTCCCCCCATAACTACCTCTACTTCTCTTCCAACCACAACAACTTCCATTCCCCCACCTCTTTTCACAGAAGCCACCAAAACTACCACCCGTGAGGTTCCAACCAACGTATCTGATACGGGGGTTTCAACTTCACAACCTGAACCCACTTCCATTCCCGAACCCACTACCACTACCGAACCACCCACAACACCCTTATCTCCCACTCTAGCTGCTGAAACCGAAACCTTTTTGGGAGGGGAGGATACCTTTTTTGATTCCATCTACTACAACCCCTACCAACTTCAAAGTGATGATGATGATGATGCTCTAGTTACTAAAAAGCACATCAAGGAACTCCACGAGATGATAGACAATCTTGTGGCTTCTTCCTCTTCCTCAACATCTCACTTTTCGGAGGCTGCCATTCAGGGGATGGTGGAATCTCTCTCCAAAGCACACGAAGCCTCCATTAGCTCAGCTGCTACTACTATTGATAAATCCATGAAGGCTAGTGCTGTAGCGACCGAAGAAGTCGAAAAACTATTTCAAGATGCCCAGATCTGGCTGGAGTCTTTGTAGGCGGCATCAGAAACAAACACTAAGAAGATCCGCACCATTGTGGAGAAGCTGGTCCATTCCTTCGAAAATGAAAAAGACCAATTTGCCAGCTTCCACTAGAAACTCAAAGAAGACAATCAATCTCTTCAGTCTTGGGTTACGGATCGTCTTCTTTCCTTCCAAGCCACTCTTGCTGCCGAACCAACCACAAAGGAAGAGCTTGCTCGAAAGTCTTCCGAGCTTAGTCTGGCAACTCATCAGCTCTCCCAAGCCGAGAAGGAGATCGATTCTCTTCTGTCTGATAAAGCTGTGGTCAGGAGTTATGTTTCAGATGTCCACGGAGCTTTGTCTAATATTATCGAAGCCCATGATCCGATTCTTAACTATTTGGTGAGGTGTTCTCTTGCAGAGAAGCTCGCTCCTACTCTTGCCCTGCTTAGCCGTATTGAAGGCATTCCTGAGCAGGAGGACCATCCGAAACAAAGGGGAGAAAAGAAGTCCACAGCTCAACCAAAACCCCCTCCAAGTTCCAAAGCTCAAGCACTTCCATTTTCATCACTTGTCCCTCCGAAAGCACCCAAACCAACACCTGTTCCTTCATTAGGTTTGAGTGCTCAAACCAAAGCCAAACAAATTGTGGACGACAGTGATGAAAGTGATGATCAAGAACCGATTGTCAGCTTAGTCAGGAAACAGACCAGAGAGAGAGAGATAGCTGGATGAAAACGCTCGCATCATCAGGGAAGCCGAGGCCAAGGAGAGGAAGATGAAGGAGGCTCATGATCTCCTTGCAAGCAGGAAAACTTTATTTCCTCCTTGGACTCTCGAAGTGCTTATCAAAGAAGCCATTGAGTCTCCCTGCACTCTTTGGTTAGAACCGGTCATCTCCTTAGACCGTGTCAATTCGGTCGATTCCCAGTTCGACATGCCCCTGACCCGAAAGGCCTTTATCTTCCATGCATTTGCTCATATAGCTGAAGTTCCCCATCCTCACCCGAAGGTGGATAGGGAGCTTATAGACTATCATCTGAGGACCGCTCAACCTCAGTACCAGACATGGAGCGCACAGAAGATAACCAACGTTTGGGTTCTCAAACCTGTTCGTGAAGGCAATTTCGTTAATGTTAGATTCAAGGTCTTGAGGGGATATGGAAAATTCGAGCATTCCATCTCTTTGGCTGATCTTCCCAACCTAAACCCTCATGATTGGATTGTCTTGCACAACATTCTTCTTGTCAATGAAGTAGAATATGGTCCGATCATAGACCATTTCAAGAGAATGTTAGTTTTCTATATTTTGGAGGTGGCTAAGCTTGATCAAGAGGTTGCTAATGTTCTGAGGAAGAAGCCCATCATCACTCCAGTCGGTTCTGCAAGCGATATAAACCGAATGAAGATGGGAAAGATTGATCCGAAACAGAACTCAATCATCTTCACCATGGCAGATGGTCAGAAATGCCTATTTGCTTTGGCTGACAAACATCTTTACACCACTACCTGTCTGGAGCATGTTCTGGGAATCATCAATCGGTGCAAGCAGAACTCGGATAGTGATAAAAAGTAGTTCAATGATATGATAAATTGGTACATTCACTTCTGACAAAAACTTCATGCCATCATCCCCAGCCTGTTCAAGACCGTAAAGAAAGCCAGTGTCACGGGGGTAAGCAAGCTGGAGTGAGGTCTCGCCCCAATTGACGCAAAGGGGGAGATTGTTGGGTAGTTGATGTTGCTCTTGGGGTCGCTTCCTAGCCCATCTTGTATACGACATGGGCATGTCCATCCATATCTTATTTTACTAGGGTTTGTGTAATAATAGATGCTTGCATGCATCTTTTTGATAACTGATAGATCGTTAGTTTTTACGTGTAATTTAACCAAATCTCTTTCGTAACCCTAGAATCCTCTAAAGCAGAAGTTCCTTATCGAGCTCTGCTGAGGATTGAACGTTCTAATCATTCAACACATTCAAATCCATTCTTGAGTATTGTTTCATTGTTTTACTTTCACTATCTACCTGTTGCAAAGATCTAATCGATCAAAGAGTGTTTATATCTAATCAATAACTGTACGGAACATGCTTGTATTACAATTATATATTTAATGGAATCGATGATGTTCTTTGCTTGTTTACTATTAAACTGTGTTGTGATACTATACATGACGTCCTCTGTCCCAGAACGTTTCCGCTGTTCTTGGTTTTGGGGTGTGACAGATTGGTATCAGAGCATTTTTTATAGTGAATTGAGTATATCAACCCATAAAAGATATACTAACTATAAACCCGCTTGGGATTAAAACACTCTGACCAAGAGTTTATACTTATAAATAATAAAATATTTAATTAAGTATACAAGTCTACATTCATACTAAAATCAGTGTGACTAGGACAGTACAAACGAATTACGATTGTTGAACAACATAGGTAGACTTAGAGACATATAGTCAAAACTGGGAAGATATAGCCTGAACAACTATATTATCCGAGGGTTGACTAGCATGTGCCTAAGTGTAGTTGTGTGGTTGCAACAAGTCTTAAATCTTACCAAAAATACCACAATGAGAACACTAGAACATAACATTAAACTTAAAATACAATAGGAGTATTTTGTGCTTCTACAAGCTATTAATGCACTAGATTCTTATACCTCTCTTCTCGCGTAGATTTAATGGTTGGATTCCACATTCCCGGAGACCCGTACTTTCCACCCAACGGAAATGCTGGATGGCTTGAGGCAGAGTCTGATGATGAACATCAAATCCCTTTGGATGATCATCAAGCAGAAGGCTTTTCTGATGGATCTGACTCTGAGCCTAAAGTCAACAACCTACCGCTAGTACGTTAAGCCCCAAACAACAACCCCCGACCAGTTTTCCCAGGTCCTACAGCTTTGTGGGCAACCAACTTGAATCGTTGGAGTGATGAACAGGGTCAACCCTTAACTTACCTTGGGGACCGAAGTTTTTACAACCTCAGCGAAGGTGGGCCTGCGGATCGAGCTCTGACAGTCATTATCCGCAGGATCGCTCGTAATGGTGAACAAGCTCGAGCAGCTATCGACCGAGTCATGGAGATTGATGCCAACTCTGGTGTCAACACAGTCTGCATCCACCGTCTCAAAGAGGAAATGAAACGGAACAGGAGAACCAATGAAACCCTGCAGCAACAGTTGCCTGCCTCTCAAGCCGAAGTCTTGGAACTTCGAGCCCGTCAAAGGGCTCATGAACGACGCCTTCAAGAGGTGGTCCGTCAAGTGGCAGACCTCATGGTTCGCCTGAGGAATTCCTATCGCCGTTAGGAGATGTCTAGTACATCTTTATCATTTGGGTTAAGGATTAGCCTTTAGTATTTGTGCTTTAAGTTGCACTTGTCAGTAAAATATTCCTAACTTTCAGTACTCTAATTAGGAATCCAAGATCTGTCAAACTTTCCGTATGGTATGATGTAAGACCTAATGTTAGGTCGATTTTCCTGATACTTATTACATCGATAATACTAGTATTGTAGACAGTTATCTAATTTGTGGGAAAAATCTGTACGCTTGTGTTTTCCTACTAATCTTCCTTGTTGTGATCTTAAACACTTATTCAACCGTTGGGCTATGGTTAGTTAGTCCATGTGTCACTCACTCCCCATTTACAATTGATTCTTACCATTTATTTATCTTTATAAACTTATAGCTGAAAGATGCCTCCTCGCAAATCTCCCAGGAATAACCCTGCACCTCCACCACCTCCTCCTCCGGTCATCGATACTGCAGCCCTGAATGCTGTCGTAGCTGTAGCAGTGGCTCTATTCCTGTTGAAATCCCTGTGCGCTCGAGAGAGTGCTCCTACAAGGATTTCACCAACTGCAAGCCGAAGTCCTTCCAGGGCACCGGCGGAGTCATTTCTCTCTCGCAATGGTTCGAGAAGACTGAATCAGTCATCGAAATTTGTTCATGCCCTGCTGCGAGCAAAGTCAAATATGCAGCATGCACCATTGAAGGAAAAGCCCTGATGTGGTGGAACGGTCACGTTAAAGCGCTAACTCTCGTAGTGGTGAATGAGATGGGTTGGGAAACCATGAAGGACCTTATGATTGAGGAGTACTTCCCGAGGGGCGAAATCTAGAAATTGGAACAGGAACTGTGGAGCCTAACCATGAAGGGCACCAACATAGTCGCATATACCGCGAAATTCAGCGAACTGGTGGCCCTCTGCCCAAATATGGTTCCCACTGAAGGGAAAAAGATCGAAAGGTACATATGGGGCCTAGTGCCTCCGTATCTGGGGAATCTCTTATCATCAAACCCCGCTACCTTTGACAGTGCCAAGCGATTGGCATAGCGACTCATTGACCATGGAGTCAAAACCCCTGCAACAACAACAACCATAGCCATCTCGGAACCCTCCAAACCCGATGACACTAACCGGAAGTTCTGGGAAGAGAAGAAGAAACAACGAGCTGCCAAAAAGTAGCAAATTGTGGCAGTGCATGCCGCAACAACCCCTGCTGCTACTACTGCTCTGGTGGGGCAGTATGCTGGAAATTTGCCTAAACGCAGCAAATCCAATTACCACCACAACGGCCCCTACAGTGAAATGCAGTTCTCTAAGTGCAACAGGAAAGGACACACAATCCGTTTCTGTAAATCTCCGGCGAGGCCAATCACCCGAGTGCCCAGCTCTGGCGTGAGCCAGACTTGTTATGGTTGTGGCGAGGCAGGCCACTATAAAAGGGACTGCCCCAAAGCAAAGAATGCTGGTGGAGCAGGGAGGGTACTAGCAATAGGTTATGGGGTAGCAGTTGCTGACCCGATGGTGGTAACTGGTACGTTCCTCCTCGATAAGTCCTATGCATGCATTCTGTTCGATAGTGGAGCGAAGCGAAGCTTCGTGAACCATAAATTTGCTCACATGCTTAAACAACAACCACACGCACTTAAGGAACTATTCACAGTAGCAATGGATAATGGAAAAACAGAAAGTACAAATAGCATATACTTAAGATGTACCCTAACTCTAGATAACCATTCATTTCCAATCGACCTTATGCCGGTCTCGATTAAAAGCTTCGACGTTATCATCGGCATGGATTGGTTAAGTCTTCATCGCGCCGACATCATGTGCTACGAGAAAGCAGTTCGTCTAAACCTCCCATCTAACGAAAATCTTATCGTCTACGGCGACAAACCCGGTGCAAGTCTTCCTATTATATCAAGTATTCAAGCACAGAAGTATCTACGTAAAGATTTCCATGCATTCCTTGCTCACGTCGTCAATACAAGCCTCAAAACGAAAGAACTCAAGAACATCCCAGTAGTGAGCGACTTTCCCGACATCTTCCCAGAAGAGCTACCTGGATTACCTCCGTAACGACAGGTCATGTTCAGAATCGAGTTAGTCCGAGGAGCTACCCCAGTAGCGATGTCGCCCTAACGATTAGCACCAGCAGAGATGTAGGAACTATCTGGTCAACATAACGAATTGCTCAGCAAGGGCTTTATAAGACCAAGTTTCTCGACTTGGGGAGCACCGGTCTTGTTCGTTAAGAAGAAAGATGGATCATTTCGTATGTGTATCGACTACAGACAACTTAACAAACTGACAGTCAAGAATCGTTACCCTCTGCCTCGTATAGTCGATTTATTTGACCAACTAGAAGGGGCGAACTACTTTTCCAAAATTGATCTAAGATCCGGATATCACCAGTTACAAGTGCTGGAGGAGGATGTTCCGAAGACAGCCTTCCGAACTCGTTACGGACATTATGAGTTCGTGGTGATGCCATTCGGATTGACCAATGTGCCTGCAGTTTTCATGGATCTGATGAATAGGGTATGCCAACCGTACTTAGATCAGTTCGTCATTGTCTTCATAGATGACATCCTGAACTACTCTTGAAGTAAGGAAGAGCATGGTGTTCACCTGCGACAGGTTCTAGGAACTTTACAAACGGAGAAACTCTATGCGAAGTTCTCTAAATGCGAATTTTGGATCCGAAGAGTCGAATTCTTAGGACACGTGATAAGCGAAGAGGGAATACACGTGGACCCATCCAAAATTAAGGCCATTGAGAACTGGTCAGCACCGAAGACGACTACAGAAATTTGTCAATTTTTAGGTCTCGCTGGCTACTACCGCAGGTTCATATAGAACTTCTCCCGAATAGGGAAACCTCTTACAACACTGACCTAGAAAGGCGTGGCCTTTGACTGGGAAGAGAAACAAGAGTGAGCATTCCAAACGCTCAAACGAGCATTGTGCACCGCACCAGTACTATCGCTCCCTGAAGGGATAGAAGACTTCGTAGTCTATTGCGATGCATCGAACCAAGGGCTCGGGTGTGTTCTGATGCAGCGAGGTAAAGTCATCATCTATGCCTCGAGACAGCTGAAGACACATGAGATCAACTACATGACCCACGATCTCCAACTAGGAGCAATTGTGTTTGCTCTGAAGATCTGGAGACATTACCACTACAGTATGAAGAGCACTATCTTTACAGACCACAAAAGTCTACAACATATTTTCGACCAGAAGGAGCTCAACATGAGACAACGGGGTCGAGTTACTCAGTGACTACAAATGCGAAATTTGTTATCATCCAGGTAAAGCCAATGTAGTAGTTGACGCCCTAAGTCGGAAAGAATATTCTGGTCGTAGGGTCAAATCTTTGACTATGACTATCCATTCACACTTGTCCACAAAAATTAAGGCTGCACAGCTCGATGCTTTGAGACCTGAAAACATGGCAGGTGAATCCCTAAGAGGAATGGATAAGAACTTAGAGGTTAAGGGTGGTGGAGCTTATTATTTCATGGACCAGATCTGGACACCGAAACACGGTGGTTTCCGAGAATTGGTCATGACCAAGGCACACAACACTCAGTATTCCGTCCACCCAGGTTCAGATAAGATGTATCTGGATCTCAAAAAGCTATACTGGTTGCCTAATATGAAAGCAGAGATTGCTACCTTCGTAACTAAATGCCTTACTTGCACAAAGGTTAAGGTCGAGTACCAAAAGCCCTCCGGTTTACTATAACAACCAGAAATTTTAGAATGGAAGTGGGAGCGGATCACTATGGATTTCATAACCAAGTTGCCTAAGACAATGGGTGGACTTGATACCATATGGGTCATCGTCGATAGATTGACCAAGTCTGCACACTTCCTGCCTATCAAAGAAACTGACAAGCTTGAGAAACTTACAAGAACTTACATTAGGGAGATTATAAGACTGCACGGTGTTCCCTTATCTATTATCTCAGACAGAGATAGTAGATTCACTTCAAGGTTCTGGTAGTCGTTACAAAGTTCCCTAGGAACTAGGCTGGACATGAGTACGACCAACCATCCACAGACCGACGGGTAAAGTGAGAGGACCATCCAAACATTGGAAGATATGTTGAGAGCCTGTGTGATTGACTTTGGAAAGGCATGGGATACTCATTTACCGCTTGTCGATTTTTACTACAAGAGTTAGTGTAGCTTGTATCAAAACACTTCATAAATTGGTCATAGTTGGTCTTTGTCTTATCCAAGACATCACAACTTTCCACATTTGATGAATGTTATAAACCTTTAATACTTTTCACTCATTGTCACAATCTTAACTTTAAGACTTGTTATTGGAAGGAAGTATGATTGTCTTCTTGATTTGACCATTTCATCAATCTTTGATTCCTCTTCTTGGACATAAAATTGTACCAAGACTCACTTAGAGGATCAATTGAGATATGGTTCTTAATCACTAAGACCTATCATAAAGCATAAAAGATACTCTCCCTTCTTCTTAGAATGGGGAAACTTTTATCTTTCTGCCTACTTGATTATTCGTATTCGTTCTACTATTGATCTAAACTCTTTAATCAATTCAGAATTACACTTAATCTTATAAGTACAATCATATTTACCAAACCTTTAGTAATCATGACGAATATATTTGTTACTCTTATGGTGAACTTGATCAACACACAACTTTGTGTACTCGATCTCCTAGTCCTTCACTTGACACTTTGTCAATGAATTAGTCTAATTTTCAAATACGTAATTTCTCATTCATCGTGCATCCACGTTGCATGATTCCAAGTTTCTGTCCAATTGAAACTTGGGCGATGAGAAGCTCTCCCTATTTGGTAAATTCTTGACATTTCCATAAATAACATAACTAAGAATCATATCCATTCGTTGTAGAAATATGCAAACATCAATTTTCATAACAATTTCATTGCAAGGAAGTAAACAAATAAATAAGTTAAACAAAATTTGTTTTATTTATAAAAGCAGCGGAAAAACATTTGTCCTTACAATGCAAAATCTATTGAAAACTATGTAAAAAAAAATTTCTAACAACTCTATCATAACTATCTAAGCTCAAAATCCAATCTTCAAGTCCATGCGATCGAGATCCATCTCTTGTGATTAGATTCATCTTGCTCTCTTATCAAGCTTCCTTTCTTTTCACCAATCTTGCAAAACATTCAAATGTAATCTTATCACATCATGTATTAAGAATCAATGAATAGGAACTTAACGGAGTTAGATAGTGGATTTTACCTAAAGTGTAGTCATACTTTTGACTCTCCCATCTCTTAGATCTCTTAGGTAAATAGGGCAACTTCGTCTCCAATGCCCCTTCTCTTGGCAATAAAAGCAAACTGACTCCTTTGGAACAACACATGGAACTATTTCAGACATCGCCTTTCTCTTATGATCAAACTTTTCGATCATTGCATGTCTTTCATTGCCATTGTCTATATCCATAGAGGTCTTGAAGGCAGATTCACCAATCAACTTTGCTTTTCTATTGCGCCAAACCATTGTTGATTCAGCATCAATAAGCATATAGGTAAGATCTATAAGGGTCACGTCGCGGTTCATCATATAGTACTCTCTTACGAAGTCACTATATGAGTTAGGAAGTGACTGAAGAACCCAATCAACAGCCATTTCCTCACAGACAACGGATCCCAACATTCTTAACCTATCAATGTGTGACTTCATCCCTAGGACGTGTGCACACACCGAATTTCCTTCTTTATGTTCACTTGCCAAAAGGGCTTGAGTGATATTGAACTTTTCAAGCCTTTGAACTTGTGGGTTAGGGAGAATAATTGGAGGACGAGAAGGAAGTGAAGCATGATCTCTTGTTCCTCGATCGAATCGTGGAATATGATCTTCATGTGGAATGCTTGTTCCACGGGATTTGGGAAGACCATAGTTGTCGAACTTTGACATCTACAAAACGGGAGAAAAACGAATTCAAGTTAGTTGATAGATTGAGTCCTTAGTAAATCACCTAAATGAAATACTAAGGCTAGGACCCAACACAATATTCTACAACTCGGGAGAGGGATGTCGTAACCCTAATTGCAGAATATTTGAAGGTAAGTGAATGACGATTCACTAATTTACACCACGAAAAACGAAAAAGAAATTTATGTTTTAAATCTATGAAAACTCCTAGATCCTTTGAGATTCATTGAATATTTCAATGGCATGTTTAAATCTCGATATGCCCCTCTTGTTTGTGACTGGGATGCCGAGGATCACAAAGCGGGTGTGAATAACCATGCAAACTACATGGTGCCCTCACATGTTACAATCACCTATTCGATGTGCCGGTAAACCACACACGCTCCACCAAACTATGACAAACATTGAGTCACCCTTTGCTACCTTTGCTTAGAACCATTTAGTGTGCCGGTAAACCACACACGCTCCACTAACGTCTTCGCAAGGGCACAAAGTGTAATTTCATGTAATTGCATCAATTCACTTTTGCCTAAGTAACTAAGATTGGGAATTTGAAAAACATTTAGTTACTTTGTATTTCATTATACTTATAATGGAAGGTTTCGTCTTATCCTACCCGTTCGGCTAACGACCCTCCACTAGTCAAGAGTGCGGTGGGTAAGAGTGGATACCCATTCAATCGCTATTTTATAGGCAACTTCCTTAAACACCCCTTAGACTTTTACTCATACATATATATAATGTTAGACTTTTAATGTTATATATAGTATAGGCTGTATTTTATACTTTTAAAATACTATATTGTTAACTTTAACAATTACACTTTTAATTCAATTAAAAGGTTAACCTAAACTTTTATGGATTTATTAAACCTATTTTAATTATACTCCTTAATTAATTAATAAAACCATAAGGGTGTGATTTGAACTATTCAAAACATTACTAGGGTTTTAGAATTTAACATTTCTAATTAAACCTTTAATCAACTTTTAAATTCCAAAACTTGAGGGCAAGTTTTGAAACATTTCAAAACATTAGGGTTTTAACTATTTAAATTTTAAAACTTCAAAACTTTTTGGGTTCAAATTTAAACTATAAAACCTAAAGGGGAAAATGTTAAACTTTTCATAACAACAATGATCAAATAACAAATAATTTTAAATTAACATTTAATCACATAATTATCCATATTTGATTTGTTTAATGATTTCTTGCAAAACAATTTATCAATTTACTCAAAATAATTAATCAATTATCTTATAAGGAAACAATTATCTTGTTAATTGATAATTATCTTTAATTAGATCAAGAATATAGTCATATATATCATAAAATCGGATTTATATTGATCTAACATGATAAGGTAACTATCCATATGCAAAAACAGCAAGAAATCCCGAGATAAGCATTATCTGACGAGTTTACTCGTCGAGTCAGGCATGGACTCGTCGAGTCTGCATGGACTCGGCGAGTTCAGCCATGGACTCGGCGAGTCCAGCCTCCACAATCCAAAAAGTCGAATTTTTCAGTTATACAATGCATCAATACAATTGAAACCAAGCTAGGCTCTGATACCACTGATGGGTTTTGGTCATAAGACATCCTATGTGCTCATACTAACCCTAATGCTTGGATCTAGGTTTCTCTATTGTACATGCTTTGAATCCAAGACTATAAACCCTAATTCTAGCATACAAGTAATCATATTAACATGTAATTAGGTTTAAGATCATACCTTGATTGTTATGTAGCAATAACAATCCCAAATCTCCTTGTATTGACTTTGGAAGGCTTAGAGTCACAAGTGTCACTCCTCTAATGGTTCACAAACACCATAAGCAAGAGGATGAAGAGGAGAGAGGTTGGAGGCTGCCAAAAACGTGTGTAAACCCTTACAAGAACATTATCCCCGTTTTTGAGACTTAAGGGGTCTTTATATAGTTGGGCTATTAGGGTTATCTAACGAGGAAACCCTAATTTGGATGCTTAAGCCCTAAGCAACCCATAGACTCCTTTTATCAAGCCCATGGACGATTTCCTTATGGGTTTCCCATTAGAATTCGTCCATCCCTTAATACAAGGGAATCCATGGCCCAAATTGCAATTATCCTATAATTACAATTCCAGTCCCTTAAGTTTAATTAATCTCTTTTAGTCACAAAACTAATTACCAATTAATTATTGACTAATATTAAATAAACAATATGATTTCTCCTTTAATATATTATTCTCATAATACATTAATAAATCATATTTAATCCTTACTCTCCATAATTCATCCTATCAAGTTGCTTTGGTGAAGGCAACCCAAAAGGACAATGCACCATCGGGTCAAGTACATACCAAAATAGTTATGGACTTAGACAGTAATCCAACAGTATGGGCCTGTACTACTGAAAGCAGAGGATCCGTACCCGAACCAAGGAAGGCCAAGATAAGACCAGGGAACCTGTAAGTAGTTGTGATCCCTCAGAAAGTAGCAGTATCACTAATGATTATTGTGATGTATTGCAGAATGGTGGTACTTCGATCGAGACCGGCAAAGGGCAGTTCAGGAGATTCGTCAGGTTCGAGATCAGGCTCCGAGCCGATTGATGAGAGGCTACGTGAGTTCATCACGTCAGAGATCACCAGGGGCATCCTTGAGTCGACCCCCATTCTCTTTGGGTCGATCAAGGAAGGGATCGTGGAGTTGATGGAGGATCGCCTACAGGCATTCAGGAGCGACATAGCCTCTAGCCAGTCAGGATCTCGCACACTGTCCTTCAAGGACTTCAGGGGCAGTGGTGCGTCGGATTTCCATGGGGTGAAGGACCCCATTGTCGCCAGGCGATGGATTGCAAATATCGAGTCTGCCCAGTTGACTAGCTTCTGCCCCGAGGGGTCGAAGGTGAGATACGCAGCAGGGTGTTTACGAGACCGAGCCCGGGATTGGTGGGAGTCAGTGGGTGACTCGTTGGGAGCCTCAGCTATCGAGGCAATGACCTGGTCGGACTTTGTGACCAGGTTCAGGGTAGAGTTTGCACCGGCAGTCGAGCTTCAGCAGCTGGCCAGGGAGTTTCTAGACATGAGGCAGACGATGGAGACTGTGGCGGAGATCACCGCCAAGTTCCGGGAGAGGGCTTTATTGGTGCCCCAGTACGCTGGTGACGAGGACATGAGGAGGACTCGTAACCATGATATGCTATAAGCTGACATCTGGGAACATGTTAGCTTTTCGGCTTGCCCTACCCTGGACTCCATGATTACCACGGCTAGGGAGAGGGAGATAGATTTGGAGCACATCCGGAAACGGAAACTAGAGGACGGTCAGGTAGGATGGGCTTCGGGGAAGAAGCCCAAGGGATCAGATGGTAGGCCGAAAGGCCAGTCATGACCGAGCCACTGCGGGAAATGCGGCAGGACGCACGTGGGGGCATGTAGGAAGGGATCAGGAGGCTGCTACAAGTGCGGCAAGACAGGGCACTTTAGCAGGGATTGTACTACTCCAGTTTCAGCTATTTAGACATCAGAGTTGTTGTGTTTTCACTGCAACCAGAGGGGCCACAAGAAGGCCAATTCCCCCTGTTGACAGTTGCAGCGCCGGTGAAGGCGCCAGCTCCAGCGACCCTGCGGATCACGGATGGTCAGCAGGGCAAGGCAGAGGCTCCAGTGGTGAGGACTCGGGCATTTCAGTTGACTGCCGAGGAGGCACGCGCCGCACCCGATGTGGTGACGAGTATGATTCTTTCCCTCTATTTTTTTTTTATGATGTTATGTTATTGATATGTGCTCTATATGTATATGTATGCATTAGGATCGTTCCATGTGAACGGCCTCCCAGTTCAGGTGTTATTTGATTCAGGTGCGTCCCGATCATTCGTTTCCCTTGCACTTAGCAAGAATTTTCATGAGTCATCGGGCGAGTTAGATTGCCCTTTGGAAGTGGAGATTGCTAACGATCGATCGGTAAGAGCATCGATGATATTTCGATATTGCGTGCTGCGTTTTTTTGAGGAGCACTATTTGGTAGATTTGGTTCCCATTTCGTTGCGTGGGAACAAGGTGATTATGGGTGTGGATTGGCTGAGCCCTAATGGGGCGGTGATAGATTGCGCACAGCAGCTAGTACGAGTCAGAACCCCAAGCGGGGGAGAGCTAGTGATTCATGGAGAGAGGCCTCAGTGTGGACCCACTGTATGTTCAGCTGCGAGGGCTAGGCGCTACCTTCAGCAGGGATGCGCAGGATATGTCGCATATGTGATGGATACCCGGGAGGCGGGTAAGGCGACAGTGAGCGAGGTTTCGGTGGTCCGAGACTTTGCCGACGTTTTCCCAGAGGAGCTTCCTGGGATACCTCTGGAGCGACAGGTGGAGTTCAGGATTGACCTTGTCCTTGGCACGGCTCCGATAGCCAAGGCGCCGTATCGGTTGGCCCCTCTCGAGATGCAGGAGTTGTCTACGCAGCTGCAGGAGCTGCTAGACAAGGGATTTATCATCCGAGCAGTTCACCCTAGGGAGCCCTGATTCTGTTTGTAAAGAAGAAGGACGGGTCGCATCGGATGTGTATAGATTATCGGGAGCTGAACAAGGCAACGGTGAAGAATCGTTACCCGCTTCCGAGGATTGATGACCTATTTGACCAGCTTCAGGGGGCATCTTGGTTCTCCAAGATTAATTTGCGTTTGGGTTATCATCAGCTGAGGGTCAGGGAGGAGGATATGCAGAAGACCGCGTTTCGGATGCGCTATGGTCATTATGAGTTCATGGTGATGCCGTTTGGGCTCACCAATGCTCCTGCCGCGTTCATGGACCTAATGAACCGCGTATGCAGACCGATGCTGGATCGGTCTGTGATAGTCTTTATCGATGATATCTTGGTTTATTCCAAGACTCGGGAGGAACACGAGGAGCATCTGAGAAAGGTATTGGAGACCCTAAGGAGGGAGAGCTTGTATGCCAAGTTCTCCAAGTGTGAGTTTTGGTTGCGCGAGGTGCAATTTCTTGGACACCTCGTCAACCAGAACGGGATTCTGGTTGATCCGGCCAAGGTCGAGGCCGTGATGAGATGGGAGGTCTTGAAGTCTCCATCTGAGATTCGGAGTTTCCTGGGATTGGCGGGCTACTATCGAAGATTTATCCAGGATTTTTCCAAGATAGCCGTACCCCTGACACGGCTGACGAAGAAAGCCGTGGTCTTTCGGTGGGGACGCGAGCAGCAGGCTGCATTTGAGACATTGAGACGGAGATTGTGTGAGGCGCCGATCTTAGCCCTGCCAGAGGGCATAGAGGATTTTGTGGTCTATTGAGATGCGTCCGTTTCTGGGTTAGGCACAGTGCTGATGCAGAGGGGGCATGTCATTGCCTACGCTTCGAGGCAGCTCAAGCCTCACGAGGCGAACTACCCGACGCACGATTTGGAGTTGGGGCGGTGGTCTTTGCTCTCAAGATTTGGCGACATTACCTCTACGGCGTTCGGTGTACCATCTACACGGACCACAAGAGTTTGAGATACCTCATGGACCAGCCGAATCTGAACATGAGGCAGCGACGGTGGTTGGAAGTGGTGAAGGATTACGATTGCGAGATCCTTTACCACCTGGGGAAGGCCAATGTGGTGGCCGATGCGCTTAGCCGCAAGGCGGCGCCGATCAGGGACGTCTGCTTGAGGATGACCGTGGTGACTCCCCTATTGGAGCAGATTCGGGAGGCTCAACAGGAGGCTATCAAGGAGGAGCATCAGAAGAGCGAGCGTGTGGTGGGTTAGGTTTCCTCCTTTGATTATGATGGCCGAGGACATTTGACACTACACCGTAGGGTGTGGGTGCCGTATCATGGAGGCGTGTGCCAGATTTTGATGGAGGAGGCGCACAAGTCCCGATTCTCTATTCATCTCGGGGCGACGAAGATGTATAGGGATCTTCATCCAGATTACTGGTGGCCCTGCATGAAGTGGGATGTGGCATGGTACGTCGAGCGGATTTTGACCTGCAGGGAGGTCAAGGCCGAACATCAGAGACCGCATGGCAAGATGCAGCCGTTGGATATTCCACTGTGGAAATGGGAAGATATCACAATGGATTTTATCACGAAGCTTCCCAGGACCGCACGTGGAGTGGATTCGATTTGGGTCATCGTGGATAGATTGACCAAGAGTGCTCACTTTATTCTGATTCGGGAGAGCATATCGGCCGAAAATTGGCCGACATCTATATTAGGGAGATTGTGGCACGGCATGGGGTGCCAGTATCGGTGATCTCGGACAGGGATGTGCGTTTTACTTCCATATTTTGGAAGAAATTCCATGACAAGTTGGGCACTCGTCTGCATTTTAGCACCGCCTTTCACCCGCAGACGGATGGCCAGAGTGAGCGGACCATCCAGACTCTGGAGGATATGCTGCGGGCGTGCGTGCTAGACTTTGGTGGCAGCTGGGATACCTATCTTCCCCTGGCCGAGTTCTCCTACACCAACAGCTATCACGGGAGTATCGACTTCCCTCCCTTCGAGATGCTGTACGGACGAAGGTGTAGGACCCCAATATGCTGGGGTGAAGTTGGCCAGAGGGTCATGGGGAGCACCGAAGTGGTGCTCAAGACGACCGAGAGGATCCAGTAGGTGCGGAGGAGGCTTTAGACTGCTCAAAGTCGACAGAAAAGTTATGCCGACAAGCGTCGATCCGATTTGGAGTTCCAAGTTGGGGATATGGTTCTCCTGAAGGTGTCGCCTTGGAATGGCGTCATTCGATTCAGGAAGCGGGGCAAGTTGGGCCCGCGATTCATCGGACCATTCAGGGTTGTAGCCCGGGTGGGCAGGGTGGCGTACAGGTTGGATCTGCCAGCCGAGCTCAGCCAGATCCACAACACTTTCCATGTTTCTCAGTTACGGAAGTGCTTAGTCGACGATTCAGCAGTAGTGCCTTTGGAGGATATTCAGGTTGATGACAGCCTGAATTACATTGAGTGCCCAGTCGCAATCCTCAACAGGAAGTCGAAGGATTTGAGGAACAAGAGAGTGGAATTGGTGAAGGTGCAATGGCAGCACCGCAAGGGTTCAGAATGGACTTTGGAGCCGATGGACGAGATGATGGAGCATTACCCCGAGCTGTTTCAGGATCGAGCAGCAGACTTCGAGGACGAAGTCTAAAATAAGCGGGGGAGATTTGTAGCACCTGGTTTCTGGTATGTAAATCTTATTCAAATATTTACTATTTTAGCCTTGGACTCGGCGAGTCATGGGTCCGACTCGCCGAGTAGAGACGCGACTCAGGTCACGTTTTAAGTTGGCGACTCGGCGAGTCCATATCCTGGACTCGGTGAGTCGCCGCTGTTGGATGAAACCCTAAGTTTCAGGGGTTTGCACCCTATTTAAACGACTTAACTGCCCCAAGCCAGCCCCCATTCACCCTTAGAGCCCTATATCCCTCGTCCTAAGCCGTTCCTTGAGAGTTTGAGACTTTTGTGGGTGTTTTTGAAGGTTTTGAAGGAGGAAAGAAGTAGATCCAGAAGAAGGAAAGCCATCCAAGCAACTATTGTGTTCTTCCAGCAGTTCCCTTGAGGTATAACCCGTTTTCCCCATGATTCTATGCCTAAAACTTCATTTGGGTCTTTCTTGGTCAAATCCCCAAGCTTGTATGTGCATTATATGTCGTAATAAGATGTTTGGCCTCTGGATCTAGGCAAGATTAAGCTCTAGGAGCTCAGATCTGTTAGCTTTATGGCCCCATGTTGCTTGTTAGCCCTAGATCTACCCTTTTAAGACATTTTGAGCCCTAAAATCCATATTAGTGAATATCCACATGTAAAGTTGGAAACTTTATGTGTGATTTGTGTCCTAGAAGTCCAGATCTATGAATGGCATGGATTGAGATCGAGTAAATCGGTGTATTTGGTGGATGCATGGCGGCGACTCGGCGAGTCGTATAGGTGACTCGGCGAGTCTGGTCGCGAGTCACCGAATTGGTCCCTTTATGATGTATCGAGTTGAGCCGTGAGTCACAGGGGGTGACTCGGTGAGTTGGGAGCTGAAGTCACCCATGTTAGGAATCGGCGAGTCAATGCCTTGACTCGGCGAGTCCAAGGCAATCTTCATAGATCAAGAACAGACTCGGCGAGTTGTTCATAAAACTCGGCGAGTCCTATCATAAGTGTTCTTCGGATGAAGATGAACTCGACGAGTTGTTCTTACAACTCGGCGAGTAGGATGAAGGAGTTGAATGTCATTTTAGAGGATGAACTCGTCGAGTCATAGCCTAACTCGACGAGTAGAATCAGGGACCCAGGACAATTGTCTGGACAGGGACTTGGTGAGTTGGAGATCCACTCGGCGAGTCGGGTCAACTAAAAGTTGACTCCAATTTGACTTAGGGCTAGACCAGGGGTAAAATGGTCTTTTTACCCAAAAGGATAGTTAGCAGTGTATGATTAAGTATATTGTGGGAATTATAGCCGAGGAGTTTCCAGAGCAGCAGCAGCAGTAGTAGGTGATCGATTCCCACACAGACCAGCAGCTATTTCGAGGTGAGTTTCCTTCCAGTAGTAACGGGTCTAACGCACCAAGGCCGGCCCGTATAGACGAGACGTTAGTATTAGAGTGTGGGCCGAGCCCGTATCTCTTAGTTGAGTTGATTATGATATATGCCAGTATGATAGAGTTGTCTATACTTGTTGTCTGTGTGATACTTGTATGATATCAGTTGGCGGATGAGTGTGGGTAAGGCCCGTATCTCTCCGAGAGTGGAGTGTGGGCTAGGCCCGTATCTCCCAGATAGCGAAGTGTGGGCAGGGCCCGTATCTTCACGAGTGTGGGCATGGCCCGTATCTCCCAAAAAGCAAAGTGTGGGCGGGGCCCGTATCTTCACGAGTGTGGGCGTGGCCCGTGTCTCCTAATTGAATGTTGTTGTTATGTGCCTGCATGGTATGAGGTATTATGGGGGAAATCACTAAGCTTTGTGCTTACGGTTTCAGTTTTGGTTTCAGGTACCTCCTCAGCTAGGGGAAAGGAGTCGGCGCGGTAGCAGCATGTCACACACACACACTCTCCGGTTTCCGCATTTACGAGCTTTTCTGGGATTGATACTCTGATATTCTGATTAGTTGTATATTTTGGTTTTCAGACATGGTTCAGTTTATATTATGGTTGATCAAACGAAGTTTTAGTTATTAATATTTTCTAAAGTAACGTTTTTAAACAAAAAAATTTTGGATGTGAAAATTGGGTCGTTACACATTACAAGAGGAACATTGCATAAAAGTTTAAAATCTAACAAATTTTTTTTGGTAAATGATAGGAATCGGGGATTCTCACATTTACAATAAGGATTTGGGATTGTGAAATGAGTATCAATGGAATCATGTTCAATTGATTTACATCACAATGTAAGGATCATAGACAATCATAGTGTGCATACTTGGGGTATGGCATAACTATTGTTGTCACACCCCGAAAACCGAAGGCGGAAACATTTCCGGGGTTGACTCCACGTTGAGTATCAATTCCAATGCACATAGTAAGTAAAGTAAAACAACCATTACATTACATAATAAAAGTTTTACAGTTGTTTCAAAAGTAAAGTTTGTACAGTTGTGATACATAGTATATGTAGACAAAATGAAACGGGTCTTCATGTACTCCGTCTTCAAGCAAAAAGGATCTTCGGGTACCTGTTCTAACGCTGACCTGAGAACACAAGCGGTTTGAAAATCAGCATAAAGCTGGTGAGTTCATAAGCAGTTTTTGTTTGTGAAAATGTTTCGAGTTTCCTTTCTGTTTCAGAAATGTTATGTACACCAAAAAAAATCATGTATTTTCTTAATAGTTGGTTATTGTTTCACAAATGTAAGGTATAGTAAGTTTGTACACTGAAAACATGTCTACTCATGTGAAAATGTATAGTTGGTTATCTAACTCGTTAAACTGTTCTATTTACTTATCATGTGTTACCAGGAAAGTCCCATACTTTCCTTATTGTCTATTACCAATTGTAAAAGATGTAATGTTATCCAATTTGTTACTCTTTCTAGTTACGTAAGTGTTACCTAGGAAAGCCCCATGCTTTCCTGCATGTTGGTTTCTAATGTAAATGATGTTAAAGATGTAAAAGATGTAATCGTGATTAGGTTCCATGTTTTCCCCAGGAAAGTCCCGTACTTTCCTGATTGTTAGTTACAAAACATGAAAGATGTAAAAGATATAAAAGATGTAAAAGATGTATAAAGTGGTTCATTATTACTATAAGTAATTCTCTGTTATCCTAATTGCGAGTTACATAACCATACAATAGACTAAAACCTGTGGGAATAAGTAGTCCACATGTGGCAATAAGTCATCCACATACTTATGACTTTCGTCACCCTTGAACCATTTCGGTTTGGCTGTAGCTAGCAGCCAGGTGTGGGGTAGTCAGCCCCGTATAGATCTATACACTCAAGTCACGCTCTCTAAATACCAGAGATTCTGGTTATGGGTGTAGTCCTCCACTCGCGTATCTCGGTGGAGTGTTCTCCAAGGACGTGTCTCCAATCATACAGGATTAACAAATTTACTAGTAATAATATGATAGTCCTCCACTCGCGTATGTGTGTGGAGTGTTACCGAGGAAAAAATAGTGTACAGGTATTATGTTCAAATGTTTAATGTCATGCTTTTAACTGATAAAATGTGGAAAACCATTTGTGAAATATATGTAAAATATAACAGTTTAAATACCTATTTCACAAATATATGTTACGTGATCTGCATGTTCAAATGATTATCAGTTATGGCAATCAGTTATAAAAGCATATGAAGTATGAAATACACATTTAAAAACATGTTTTGAGTACAAGAAATTCTCTTGTACATTGCTTGTGTTCCCCCCTGAAAACAGTGAAAACAGTGAAAAAGGGTAGGGGTATGAACTCACCGGACTCGGAAACGTGTCGGTTTTGAATACTAGACGTTGGTTTGGGGTTTGATTACTCGCAATGTCCCTATGTAAAATGAAATAATGTCCATATATATACAATTAGGGATACATTCACTAATCATATGGAACATTACACTCCAATGAGGTTAAACACCTCAAAATGAGCGTTTGGAGTGACCCGGATGACATCTTCGGATGTGTAATGGCACTAGGGACTTGGGACTTGAGTTTACTCCCCAAGAGTAAACATTTTAAAGAGTTTACAGCCATATAACACACTCACACATGAGTTTACGGCCGTAAACTCATGTTGGTGTGATTTTGGGTGTTTAATGGCT
The DNA here is from genome assembly GCF_052625555.1 of Lactuca saligna. Lineage (NCBI taxonomy): Eukaryota > Viridiplantae > Streptophyta > Magnoliopsida > Asterales > Asteraceae > Lactuca > Lactuca saligna. Next base: position 92,880,464 of record NC_136419.1, on the reverse strand, counting down.
TAAATGGACATGGGGATTGTTGGAATGGATTTCTAAAATTCCTTGGAATGGATTGTATGAAATTTTAACACTTAATTGGGAGTTTATGGCCACCCCATAAGATTTTACGGCCGTAAACTCACCTATGGCCAAGGAAAATTGATTTGAGCTTCAAAGGACAATCACATGTGATTCTAGTTAATTTTCCAAGCCTTGTTATGAATTTAGAACATCATTTAACACACTTTTTGGAGTTTACGGCCTAGAGGTATGTTCTAAGGCCGTAAACTCTCTTAAACCCATGAAAAAGTTAGTTTTTGATGCTTAAAACAATGACATGTGATTCTAGAAATTTATACAAGCTATTTGAGTGTATTTGATGCATCATTAACATAGTTTTATGAGTTTACGGCCAAGGGTATGTTCCTAGGCCGTAAACTCCTATAAATGATACTTTTGATATGTTTCAAACCCTTTAACTATTTTTAGATGCATCTAGATTTTTCCACAAGGCCATTGGTTGAGTTTCAAGGCATTTGGGGATGTTTTAAGGCTCTAAATCCCCATTTATGTGGAGTTTACGGCCCAAGAATGTGTCTTGGCTGTAAACTCACTTTTGTCCCCCAAAATCAATGTTTTACATGCTATAAGTCCTTTCCATTAAGTCATTAAGCCATATCTAATGTCCAACAATGCTTAGGAAGGGTTTTAGGGCTTAAAAACCCCATCTTTAGGAGTTTACGGCCCAAGCTTGTTCCTTGGCCGTAAACTCATGTTCTTGGTCCCAAAACACAAATTAAACATAAATTTGAAGGCTAAAGAGGTTGAATAACAAGTTAGGAGTGTTACCTCTTTGATTTCAAGCCTTAAATCTTTGTTTTGGACCTTGATTTTGGGATGAGGAGAGAGGTTGTGAGAGTTAAATGAGAAATTGACCAAAGGCTTCAAATGGAGGCTTAAACATGTTTATATAGTGTTTAAGTTTTGGTCACGGTGGAATTCTACCCGATACCGGTGTTAGACTAGGCTTTTGGTCGTACCCGATTGAGTTACCGTAACCCGATACGGTAATTTCTAGAAATATTCCGATCACTAAAGTTGGGTGTTAGAATGGTTTCTAAATGTATTAAGACACCCATTAAGTCAATTTGAAATACGTACTAGTTAATGACTTAATTAAACGGAAGATCGGAAATGGAATTTGGAAACGACGATTGGTTGCTCGAATTGTACTACGAAAGAGTTACAATAAATGATACGGAAATTTCGGGTTGTTACAATTGTTTAGAAAACAAAGTGTACATGCTAGGAGCATGGGACGACTGTTGTTTTTATTCAAGTCTTAAGTTGATTATTGGAAACATTGAATAATGTGTAATCAATATGGTGATAAATAAAAGGTGGTTTTATTTATATTCAAAAGGGTTCTGAGACCATATTGGATTCGATTATTATTGTGTTTCACTTTGCATGTTTTGACTTCCAAAATAGCTAGGTTATTCTTTTCGAATGACTAAGTTATTTAAACACTCCACAGTCGTTCATATGTTGGAAGTAGGTATGAATCAAGACTGTCATGAATCGGGTTTGTAGATGGCTAAATGGGTTTAGTCATAGCAATGGTTGCTACAACATTCATGAGTGCTCATAAGTTATGAGTATTGGAATAAACCCACGCTCACTTGTATCACTTCATGGAATTTATCTCGAGTAATCGTGAGACGGTAATATCATATAAATCTTCAAACCTAGATATATGAGTTGTTACCTATGAGTTGGTTGTGCATTGATTGCACGTAAACGCATCAGTAACTTGATGTTATAAAATGTGCCTTTGTGTACAATTCAACAAGTAGTAGAACAAGTATATGAGTTGAAGTTTATCTGTTCCTTCTAGAAATAGAAGCGATATCTGGGCCCCTCAATGATTTTGTTGTGACCTATGTACCGGCCGGTCATAACTAAATTGATTTGTTCGATTAAGTTCTTTGTCAAACAAATCGAAAATCGGGAAACAAACTGCTGGACAATAAGTACGACGTTGTTCCATGTATTTGTCCGGCTGATATCATGAGGACAGAGGATAATATGATCACTTATCTAAAATGGCGCTTCATAGTTCAACAGAGTCTTCATAGTTCAACGGAGTTTTCGAGAGCTACGATTGCTGGTTGGTTCCTGAAATAACATACACAAATATAGTTATTAGACTTATCCAAGTGGGAGTGTGTTGGATAAGGTGTCTAAGTCCATAACTTATTTGGTATATACTTGACCTGACCCGACATGGTCTATTTGGGTTGCATCTCATCCAAACTATTTATGGATAATTTTATGAGAGTTATACACATATGTTTATTAATATATTATAAGTTATAATATATTAATATGAGATTATGTTATTTAATTAGTTTTAGTCTTAAATTAATTATGAATTAATTTAGAGATTAAAAGGAAGACGAATTAGATTATGGGCTATTGGTTTTATATAGTGTGGGCTAATGCTCTTTTGTTAATGGGCTAGGCTGATATGGAAGTCCATGGATGATCCATGGAGCTTTTAACCCATGGACCCTTGGAAAGGAAAGGTCATGGGTTATTAGGGTTTCACCCTAACCATGCACACTATATAAGCATGCTTATGGAGCATGAAATGGTGCCTAAGTGTAACTAGTGAAACTAGTGTAACTAGTATGTGTGTTTGTGTGTGACCGAAATATACAAGTGTATATACTCTCTCAAAGTTTTCCAAGAGTTTGTGGTGTTTTGTGATTCCATTTGAGGCATTCACACTATTGGTGCTTGGCCCTCAAACTCCTCAAGAACCAAACTCATCAAAAGGTATGTAATCTCTTCTAACTCTTTATGTTGAAATGTTCCCCTTGCCATGTTAGATAGGTTATAAACCTTGGAAAAATTATTATTTTGCATGTATTTAGACAAACATAGATCCAAGGTTTATTAGGGTTTCATGCACACTTAGGAAGTGTTAGATTGCTCAAAACCCAACAAGTACAGCAGTAGTTCCTATAATAGAACACTACAATACTACATTAATTTACCCTTTACATATTTAGTGATCTTTTCACTTAAACATTAATGTACAAACTATATTTTGAGAATGATAGTTATACTTGGGAAAATTACACACTTTTACAATAAACGAACATACAAAACAGCTACGCCTTGGTAGAAGGCTACTTTTAATAGAAAATATAGGTTTTTCTAAGAGATTCAAACATTTACAAACACTTACAAACGTTTACAAACTCATACTTATAACTACGTTCAAACATTTTGATACAACCACCGAGACTAAAATACTTATGAACTCACCAGCTTAATGCTAATAAACTCTTTCAAAATAACCTGCATTCTCAGGTCATCAGTAGATAGGTACCAAGGCCAGCTATTGAGAAGATGGAGTGCATTCAAGACTCATCTTATTATTTTGATTTACATCTTTTGGTGTCTATAACTGTATGGAACACACTTGTATTGAAATTATATATTTAATGCAATGGATGATGTTGGTTTCTTGTTTACTGTTATACTGTGTTGTGATACTATACACGACTTCCTCCTCCCTAGAACGTTTCCGCCGTTCTTGGTTTTCGGGTGTGATAAGATGCATTTGTTTCCCAAATCTTTGATACATGGAATAAAAAAGATGCATTTCAAACTTATACGGGTAGTGTTCATAGTTTTGACAACAAAGATAAAGAAAAATGTGCATTTTAAACAGTACACATAGATTTTTTAGTTATCATCGTACAACGAATGAGAAGGAAAACGGGCAACGAGTTGTGTCGCTAAGCCATTTTGTAGTCTCGAGGAGTCAAACCTAAACGGAGGACCACTAATATAAAGCTCGATTACGTCATTTTATTAGTGTTTCTAGACTTTTATTGAAAACCAATTTACATTTTCTTGGTTATTACGAGTCATTAACTTGGAAAAAATAGGGCTTTACATTGAATTGTTAAAAACCATTCGAGAGAATAATGAAGTGTTCAATGTTTTGCACAAGAGATTATATTGAGGATTTGCCAAGATATTGGTCAAGATGTATTTGTTTTATCGGTTCATGAATCTATTGATATCTCGAAATAGGAACAAATGTCTATGGTTTTGCAATAGGTCGTTATACTTGGCTTTTTGAAGGAAACATTCATTGGAGCACATGAATGATACATCCTCTTTGACACTCAAAAATACCATAAATGAAGTACTTACAAGTAGTAAGTTTAGTTTTAGACTGATAATTATTCCTTACTTTTTTGCTATTTGAATTTAATTTAATTTGATTTTTATATATATATATATATATATATATATATATATATATATATATATATATATATATATATATGTTTAATAGGTAACAGGAAAAGTTTTCGATGGGGCTAGCAATATACGAGGGGAATTCGATGGTTTGCAAGCATTCATATTAGAAGAGAATGACACAATATATATATATATATATATATATATATATATATATATATATATATATATATATATATATATATATATATATATATATTGCTTTGCACAACAACTTCCATTAGTGGTTGTTGCTGTAGCAAAAAAAACATGATGGTGTTAGTGATTTTTTTGAGCAAATATCACTGATGGTTCACATTGTTTATGCGTCATATAAAAGAAAAGACTTAGTACATGAACAAGCAAGAGAAATGGTGCAAAAAGGCTTGTGTAGTGTTCAGCTTGAAATCGGAAGAGGGTTAAGTCAAGAGACTAAACTTGTTTGAACGAGAGATACAAGATGCGGGTCATATTTCAACACACGCACAAGTTTTATGTAGTTGTTTGTGGATGTTCTTGTAGTTTTAAATTTTTTGAAAGATGATGGAGGGTCATTGGGAAATAGTCAACAAGTATCCGATATCTTAGTATATTTTAAATCATATGAGTTCGTGTTCTCATTATATATGATGTATGACATTTTACGCCTCACATGTACATTGTCAAAGGAACTTCAACAAAAGATCTGGATATTTTTAGAAGCGGCTTCGATACTAAGGACACTAGACACAATGAAATCTTTAAGAAACGTACAGTTTGATAGCATTTTGCCAAAACTATCATCTTTTTGTCAAACACACAATATTGATAACTTGGATATTGAAGATTTTTATGTTGGTATGAGAAACCGTAAGACCTCAAAGACTAATAGATTTCATTTTGAAGGACAACTTAAGATATTTTATCACACTTGAATCAAAGATGACCACTTCACTAATTTGACAGGAATTTCCGACATTTCTAGTTTGATAGTCAGTACAGGAAAATATATCCTTTGCTTTATAAGCTTTTAAAGTTGACTTGCGCAACAAAATTAGCAATGACTTTTTGAACGACACGTTGCATTGCTACATTAAGAATGAAACACTTTTGAAAGTTTAGACTGAAAAAATAATGGATCATTTTCAAAATATTTGTACATGTAGAGGACGAATTTAAATTGTAATATATAGTTATTTACTTAACATTTTATGTAATCGATCATTTTTTGAATTAAACGTAACGAATTGTTTTTATGTTTTATAAGATGATTGACCGAAAATAAAATTATGCAACATCTACTATTAATTCCTGCAATAAATTGTTGTTCTAACAACTTAATTTCAACTAGTTTTGTTTACTTAATCAATATCGATCTATAATCAAACTGTTTTCAATCAAAACTTATTCTCAAATTTCGGCTTAATTTACGCATAATCCTCGATGGTCTAAACCTAATAAAGGTACATCCATTACAATTGTAGAATTGCTATTTCGTTCACTATATATATATATATATATATATATATATATATATATATATATATATATATATATATATATATATATATATATATATAAGTGAATTTGTGACTGTTATGTATCTAAGCTTAGGAATAGATCCTTTTAAACGACATAATTTTAAACAAAAGAAATCTGATTTCATTTTCTCTTAGTTTTCTTTTAACAGAATATCATTGAATTAAATATAATTATAGAATGAAAAACATCAATTATATATATTTTTATTGCAAATAATTATTGAAGTTTATAGAGAAAATAAAAAAAAACAATATTTTTCAACGAATATAAATAAAGCGTTTTGTCCTTCTACTAAAAAACTATATCCACTAATTTTATGAAAGTTTTGATTGAGTTTTGACATGTTATTCTTTTATGTTTTATTATACTAGTTTTCATTTACAACTTAGTAATTTTAATTAAATGATCACGACTTTTAATACTTTATGTTCTTAGACACAATGAAAAAAATATAAATTTGATCGATTTAGAAAGTCACATCGCTAAGGTAGAATAATAAAAAACATAACATGATTAGTTTGAATATAAATGGAAAAAACTACATCATTTGGAGGGTTCTATATATAAACTTAAGTACATGTAAGCCATATATTCCCTAAGCCATATATATATATATATATATATATATATATATATATATATATATATATATATATATATATATATATATATATATAAATTCACAAGTTTTTATCCTCCACCTATTGATATCAAATATGATAAAAAAAAATATTTGTTCAGATTCACCCTGAATTCATTCACTGCTGTGAAATTTGTGCAGGTTCACACTATGAATCTGTGCAAATTCAAAATGTGAATTTGTGCAGATTCATATACTGAATTTATACAAAACTAACAATTTATAGTGTAGATTCATAATGTAAATATCAACATATAAAAAGAGTAAATTCTTTTTTATCAAATTTTATATCAATTGAAAAAAGATAAAATGTTATGGATTTCTATATTTTTAGAACTTTTTGATGGGTTTTATACAAAAGAACAATCCTATGTGCTCATGTAAAACCCTAAATGTTTGTATCTAGGTTTCTCTGTCGTACATGCAATTCATCCAAGACTTGAAACCCTAATCTAGCATACATAGAACTTGAAATCTATAATAAACTAGTTTAGATTATACCTTTCAATGGTGGAAAGAATCCATTGATCTTCAAGAAGCTTATTGTCACAAGTGTAACACCTCTAATGGCTTACAAACACCACAAGAAAGTGAATTATAGAGAACAGAGAGTATGAGAGGAAGAAATCGGCTCCAAGGCTTCAATGGATCAAATCGCTAATTTTCTTAGCCCTAGGGGTCTTTCTATACTTGAGCTTCTACGGTTTCAATCAAAACCTAATTGGATGACTTAAGCCCTAAGTACTTTGAGAACCTTCTGGAATAAGGTCTCTATGGCCGAAATTAAGATGGACTCTTCTTAATTTCGTCCATACCCTAATTCATAAGAATTCTCAACCCAATATTCAACTATCACACAATTGATAGTTCTAGTCCACTTTATTTAAATCATGTCTTTTAACCGTAATAACCTCTATCTTCATAAATCATCCTATCAAGTTGCTTTGGTGAAGCCAACCCAAAAGGACCGTGCACAGCCGAGTCAAGTACATAACAAATATAGTTATGGGCTTAGACATTAATCCAACAGTCTCTGACTTGGATAAGTCTAGTAACTATAGTGAAAGTACAATCCAATTTGAAATCATAGCTCTAAAAGACGTTGTCAAACTCTGTTCTTATCACTAACATGTCCTTTAGATAAAGGATCTTATAGTCCTACGTTGTAGATATCATACCGACAATTACATGGAAGATAGTTATAATTATTGTCTATCAGGTTGTTTCTCGATCTCTAATTTGTTTGACATAGAGCTTTAATTGAACACATCAACTTAGTCCTGACCGAGCTCAACACATAAGTCAAATCAAATCATCGAGGGTCCTAAATATGGCTTTTAACCTCTTAGTATAAAAGAAATAGATAAACTTCGACTTATATTCATTTGTCATTCACTCATCAAATCATACACAACAATGTGTTTTATAACATCAAGTTATTGATGTGTTTATACATTATCAATGTACTACCATCCTGCAAATAATAAACCATATATCTAGGTTTTAAGACCATATGTCATTATCGTTTTGCAATCACTCGAGATAAATTCCATGAAGTGATGCCATCAAGCGCGAGTCTAATACAATGTCTCAAATCTTATTCATAAGCACTCACAAATGTTGCAGAAAATTTTTGCTATGCCTACTACACTTTAGATAATCTATAAACCAATTCATGACAATCCTCTTTCCTAACTACTCCCAAAGTATGAGCGATTGTGGAACATTCGAATAATCATATTATTTCGGAAGTCAAAACATGAAAAGCGAAACAATAGGTAAATAATCAACATAAGACAGTAACATTACTTATAAATAATACTCCTTTATTTAATCATAAAATGTCAATTGCTTTTACCTATTACATGTTTCGAAGCTATCTAATCCAAGCTACTATCGTCCTTCAGACCAATGCTCTTAGCGTGCTGCAAGTCCTTAACCCTACCCAGTCCCTTCGTAAGTGGATCTGATGGGTTATCCTCCAGCGATACCCTCTTCTATACGAGGAGTCCCTCTTCCACCTAATGTCGAATAAAATATTATTTCATGTCGATATGTCGAGATCTACCATGATCCCTCTGTTCCTTGGTCAAGGCAACCATTCCTTCATTATCAATGAAAATCTCCATACGCTCTTCTAAGTTATAATATATTGTGATTGGATCCTAGCCTTAATATTACATTTGGGTGTTTTATTAAGGACTCTCTTGATGGGTTTTGAGCATTCTAACACTTCCTAAGTGTACATACAACCCTAATAACCTTGGATCTATGTTTGTCTAATTATCATGCAAAGTTGAATTCCAAGGCTATATTCCTCTCTAGCTGATAGCTTCATTTTATTTACTTATTTTTATAGTTTATTTTAGTACATTTCATTCGCATTTTAGTTAACTTTCATGCATATTTTCCCTTTTGTTATTTTTATGACCATTTCGGGGTACTTTCTAGTTTCTTGAGCATTATTGCAGATTTTCTTGGAAACTAGCGGGGCGGCACTCTTGCGAGGCGATTGGGCTTGAAGGGAATTGGAGATTTCATGCTTGATGGCTATGAAGGTGATTCATGGGGTGGACTTGTCAATTGCTTGAAGGCTTGGAAGAATTGAGCTTTAAATTTGAAAGATGCGGGGGAACATTCAAGCGTATGAAAATTATTAATCGGGCGAGTTCACGAGCTTTGGAGGACTTAGAGAGGTCAAATTAGGCTTAAAATGAAGAAAAACTTGAAGAAAATGGGCTAGGAGGTGATTGGATTCGACCTGGGCCAAGTGGGCTAAGCTATGGAGGCCCAAAACCTCAAAGATGCTACATCTAGGGACCACCCGCGCAACCCACCCGCGCAGCAGCACGCGGGTCGCGCAAGGCCCTGCAGGGGTAGTTTCGGAAATTCTTCTTTTGAGCTATTTGAGGAAGGTTGGTGCCCATCTTTTGCATACACTTGCACATCCGATTTTTGGAGATTCTCTCTGGAGTTTTTGAGACTTTTGAAGGCCAAGAACCCTTGAAGAACATCATATTTTTACCTCTTGATTCTTGCTTAATGTTTGGTACAAATTTCTCTAACTTTGTTTCTTTGTGTTTAGCCATGCTTGGCTAAACTAATCTTGGTTGACTTTTGTTTAATCCTTTGAACTTTTGTTGAATGTTGAAGAATCCATGAACATGTTCTTGAATCTTTATGGAAATATTTTGTGTTTTAACATCTTATCATTACTTGTATGTTTTAGTTCATGAGTTTAAATGTGTTTGTGGTGATTAGTTGGCTAATTTCTTGATTAAGTAAAGGATCCTCAAATTAGCAAGCAACAAATGATTTTTGTGTTGATTTTACTTCACACAATCATAAAAACATTTCCTCCAACATGGTGGTGAAAGCATTTGACCCCTCTTGGATTTGGTGACTTTTTGGTTCTTAATGCTAGTTGACTTTCACTAATTACATGCTACTTGGAATTAGATACTTTGACTAAGGAAATTGTTATGAGCTTCTCTAGCCATTTCAACAATTAAGAAAAGTCTAGGTAATCTCAAGCTCCTTGGATTACTATAGCCAAATTGAGGATTTAAAACAAGTATTGCACCATTGAATTCTAATGATATGTTCATCAAAAGTCAAAGTGAGAAAACTTTAAGTCAACCATCTTTCCCTTATTGATTTTACATCAAATTCTTATTTTTGTTGCAATTGTCTATTTAAATCATAGTTAATTCTAGCTTGTTTCAAGTATTTCAAAACATCAAAACCCCCATTTTCAATTTATTGTCATATTCCAAGTATTTTACAAAGAGATTTTTCATAGAGTTATCAAATTGAACCAGTCTCCGTGGATTCGATCCCTTTACCACTATACACTATTTTGGTGTGTAATAATTAGGGTTATTATTTGTGTTGGCCTCGACAACCACCAAATTTTTGGCGCCGTTGCCGGGGATTGGTTTATTTTTAATCAATTTGTTTCTCTATGCCTAGATCTCATTGTGCAGGTACTCAAATTTAAATTCCTGAAATTAAAAAAAAAAAAAAAGAAGTATGGTTCGGAGATGAACACTCCTTGCACCGAAGAGCGACTTTCTGAGCTAGCTCAGTTAGTTATGATGATTGAAAGTGACCAAAGTGTGCAACCCACACCTCTTCTTTGCGATTTTTGTGCCCAAAATGGACATCATTCCGACATGTGTTCATATTTACAAGGAGAATGGGGAGACGTGCAAGAGAAGGGAAGCTACTATTTGTCAAACCAATCGAGTTATGATCAACCTCAACATGATCAATGGTGGGACAACAACCAAGTTTAGGGAAATAACCAATACCAAAACCCATACCAAACTTGGGGAAATAACCAATACCCACCAACTCCACTGTTCCAAGAACCCTATCCTTACCCTCCTCAACAAACTGAAACGCCAAGCATGTCCTTAGAGGACATTGTTAAAAGCATTGCCACTTCTACCCAAATTTTTCAGGAAACAACCCAAGCTAGCCTCAAAAGCTTAGAGCAACAAATAACACAAATTGCTCAATCAATTAGTTTAATGGAAGCTCTAGACAAATTACCATCCGAAAAGAGCCCATCGCATAGTGCATGTTCCATTCCTTTGAATGATAAGAAGATTTTTGATGGCCTAAGAGTGTTATATGAAGAAGAGGAAGAAGAAGTAGAAGTGGAAGAGGTTGTCAAAGAAGAAGAAGAAATTGAAAAAGCTGACAATGAAACTATAGAGGAAGTGATAAGGGTTAATGAAAGAGAGGTTGAGCCGCCCACTACCATTAAGAAACTAACTCCATTGGTAGACCAACCACAAGAGATGGAAGCGATAAATTTGTCGGACTCTTCAAAGGATACGTATCACAAGAAAGAAGACGCCCAACCGGTCACCTACTCAAAAACCATGTCAAAGAAGGAAGAGTTGGTCACCTTAATAAACAAGTACAAGAAAGAATATGGTTGGATGATTGCTATTATCAAAGGTCTGAGTCCGGTATGGTTCTCCCGTAAAAAGAAAGTCAAATACAAGAAAAGAGTCTCAATGGAGGTGTGGAAATTAAAAAATGTCGACACGGGGAAAATTTACAAGGTTAATGGACATCGATTGAAGCCATTCAATGAAGTTTTTGATTCAAATGTCCAAGATGTCGTCCATTTGGACGCCCCAAAGTGTTAAAGTGAAGTTTGGAGGCGTCTCGCCAAAGACGTTAAAGAATGGCATTTTTGGAAAGCATTGTGTTTTTGTGTTTTTAATTTGAATAAATGACTTTTGAAGATGCTTTTGGGATTCAAAAGAATTGTTTTTGAAGAAATCAAGAGTTTCTAGGTTTTTGGGGCCTTCCAAAACGAGAACGGGTGAAAAACGAAGAAAAATGAAGCAAAAATGAAGATCAGGATCAGGGGGTTGCGCGACCCGCGTGCTGTTGCGCGGGTGGGTTGCGCGGCCAGGTGTGATAAAGCGACATTGGCCCAAGACTTAACTGCAAGGTCTGCGCGGCCCGCGTGCTACACTGCGCGACCCGCGCACTGTGCTGGGCAATTTGGGCTATTTTTGGCTATTATTTGACCAGGTGTTGACCAAAGGTTTTAATGAGTTGACCTTTTGACTTTTCTTGACCAACATTGACCGAAATTGACCCTTTTTGACCCATAGATTAAAATGTTCAGCTTCTCTTCTTCTTCATTTAATCATCTTGATCTCCCACTCCATTCCTCTCATATAACCTTCCAGCACCCACCTCGCTTGAAAATTCAAGATTGGCGGAGTTCTACCGGTCGTAATTTCACGAAACCACCGCCACAGACATTTCCCGCCGCCCGACCCTCCGATTTAGGTCCTTTCCGCCCTTTCCTTAAGCATTGAGGACAATGCTTGTTCTTAAGCTTGGGGTGGGGCATTTCCCTTTTTTTTCTTACTCTTTTTCATGCATTTTTAGTTAGGTTGCATAACATATTAGTTTAAGTTAATTTGCATTCATTTTTTTTTTTATATAAAATTTCAAAAAGATTTTATTTTCTTCTTTTCTACTTTTTATTTTTGCATAACATTTAGCTTAAGACATTAGCATTCATGCATTTTTGTTGTCTGTTTATTCTCACCTCTCTTGGATGCCATGGAACAGGTTCATAGTTATTGTATCATTATTGGTCCAGGATCTTGTTGCTATCTCACCCATCGAACCGGGACCACTAGCTGCAGTTTGGGATTTCATACTTGGGATCAGATGCTGGTAGCTTAAAGGGGTAAGTGATCATGGACAGGTAGTTTTCATGAAGAATTATGCATACAATACTAACAACTGTAGGATATACTATAGCAATGGGTGTTCTTAGCCTTGCGGTCACTACCGCAGAGAGGATCACACTTGATCATGTTTGAACTGTTAGGATGAAGCATTGGTGCTTGTCCCCGAGTAGAATCCATATCCGGTCTCTTTACATCACCATATCTTTTTGCGATTTTCTTAGAATTTAGAGAGTCTTTTAGTCCACATTTGGACATTTTCATTATCTTTGAAAAACCACAAGTTTGAAAAGGAGCTTACACTACATCTTTATGCTCCACACATGATCATTTTCACACTTAGGCCATTCGGATTATATCATTACCCTTTCGGTTCCACCTACACACCTTTGGGAACCAAATTTTGAGTCAAAGGGTTTTCTCATCAAAAAAAAAAAAACAAAAAAAAAAAAAAACAAAACAAAACAAAAACAAAAACAAAATGAAGCATGCAAATTTTCAGTTGCAACTATCTTAGATAGGTGGCCGGTTCAATTATTGAACAAATTTTCCAACATCTTGGTCACCCGACGTTTGATATTCATTTGTATAGGTCTGTTTTATTGTATATAGATCGAGTTGTTATTTTTTTCTTTTCTTTTCTTTCTCACAAATTGGTGATGTTAGAGAGACTGTCGAGTCGGATACTACGGGAGGTTTGGGCCAACACTAAGTGAACTGATTCCTACAATGGTGCCCGAGCGATTAAACCTAGTTACACATGAGAGAAACCGGCAGATCAGAGTGTGCACTTAAAGAAGAGCTCCACCCGAGCCCATCCAGTTGCTTTCTCCCTACTACAGATGTTCTTCATTGTATACATGTTCCATTGAGGCTACGACTGCTCATCCCTCCTTACTCACCTAAAGGAGTTGTCCTGGCTGTGGTTTATGGTTCCATTGTCATCGGATGAAAAAGTTGTGAGATAGCAGCGAAATCAATTCTGACCATGTTGACTAACGTCGAACAGGTTCCATGGTTCTATCCATTCTTTTTATTTCTAGGGTAGTTCATCCCAAGTTCATTTAGTCTTGTCTTACTTGAGGACAAGTAAGGTTTAAGCTTGGGGTGATTTGATAGCTTCATTTTATTTACTTATTTTTATAGTTTATTTTAGTACATTTCATTCGCATTTTAGTTAACTTTCATGCATATTTTCCCTTTTGTTATTTTTATGACCATTTCGGGGTACTTTCTAGTTTCTTGAGCATTATTGCAGATTTTCTTGGAAACTAGCGGGGCGGCACTCTTGCGAGGCGATTGGGCTTGAAGGGAATTGGAGATTTCATGCTTGATGGCTGTGAAGGTGATTCATGGGGTGGACTTGTCAATTGCTTGAAGGCTTGGAAGAATTGAGCTTTAAATTTGAAAGATGCGGGGGAACATTCAAGCGTATGAAAATTATTAATCGGGCGAGTTCACGAGCTTTGGAGGACTTAGAGAGGTCAAATTAGGCTTAAAATGAAGAAAAACTTGAAGAAAATGGGCTAGGAGGTGATTGGATTCGACCTGGGCCAAGTGGGCTAAGCTATGGAGGCCCAAAACCTCAAAGATGCTACATCCAGGGACCACCCGCGCAGCAGCACGCGGGTCGCGCAAGGCCCTGTAGGGGTAGTTTCGGAAATTCTTCTTTTGAGCTATTTGAGGAAGGTTGGTGCCCATCTTTTGCATACACTTGCACATCCGATTTTTGGAGATTCTCTCTGGAGTTTTTGAGACTTTTGAAGGCCAAGAACCCTTGAAGAACATCATATTTTTACCTCTTGATTCTTGCTTAATGTTTGGTACAAATTTCTCTAACTTTGTTTCTTTGTGTTTAGCCATGCTTGGCTAAACTAATCTTGGTTGACTTTTGTTTAATCCTTTGAACTTTTGTTGAATGTTGAAGAATCCATGAACATGTTCTTGAATCTTTATGGAAATATTTTGTGTTTTAACATCTTATCATTACTTGTATGTTTTAGTTCATGAGTTTAAATGTGTTTGTGGTGATTAGTTGGCTAATTTCTTGATTAAGTAAAGGATCCTCAAATTAGCAAGCAACAAATGATTTTTGTGTTGATTTTACTTCACACAATCATAAAAACATTTCCTCCAACATGGTGGTGAAAGCATTTGACCTCTCTTGGATTTGGTGACTTTTTGGTTCTTAATGCTAGTTGACTTTCACTAATTACATGCTACTTGGAATTAGTGACTTTGACTAAGGAAATTGTTATGAGCTTCTCTAGCCATTTCAACAATTAAGAAAAGTCTAGGTAATCTCAAGCTCCTTGGATTACTATAGCCAAATTGAGGATTTAAAACAAGTATTGCACCATTGAATTCTAATGATATGTTCATCAAAAGTCAAAGTGAGAAAACTTTAAGTCAACCATCTTTCCCTTATTGATTTTACATCAAATTCTTATTTTTGTTGCAATTGTCTATTTAAATCATAGTTAATTCTAGCTTGTTTCAAGTATTTCAAAACATCAAAACCCCCATTTTCAATTTATTGTCATATTCCAAGTATTTTACAAAGAGATTTTTCATAGAGTTATCAAATTGAACCAGTCTCCGTGGATTCGATCCCTTTACCACTATACACTATTTTAGTGTGTAATAATTAGGGTTATTATTTGTGTTGGCCTCGACAACCACCACTAGCATACATGGGGAATAATTTTTAACTTGAATGAAAGATAGAATAACTTACCTTGTTGTTGCTTATGTTCCTTGAAACCTTGTGAGCCTAGCACCCCAAGTGTGATGCCTCAAATGCTTCACACAACACCAAATGATCTTGGAAAGACTTTTGAGAGAATACACACTTCTTAAAATCGGCCTAGCCCTCTTGTTTCATATGTGTAGCCGATTTTGGTGGAGATTAGGATTCTTATATAGTGTTGACACATCTAGGGTTACACCATGTAAACCCTAATGTGTCATGACTCTTCATTTCCATTACCCATGGGTTTGTAACTCCCATGGAGCATCCATAGAGCATCCTATGGGTGGAACCCAAGTTGATAATCCGTGGAGCCTCTTAGCCCACTATACAAGATATGGAGGATTTACATAATCAACCTATATATTTAATTAGTTATCTTTTTGATCACTTAATTAATTCTAAATTAATTCTGGATCAAACTAATCAAATAATAGTATTAATATATTATAACTTATAATATATTAATAATCTCCAAGTGTTACTTCTCTCATTTAGTCTATCCAGTTGCATAGTGCCATGCAACCCAAATGGACCATGCCGGGTCGGGTCAAGTACATACAAGAAATAGTTATGGACTTAGACACCTTATCCAACAGTGTCCCACTTGGATAAGTCTAATAACTATTACTGCAAGTATGACTTCAGAAACCGATCGGCAATCATAGCTCTTTTCAAGGTTTCTCGGAACTGAGAAGATGATGGTACGCCATTTAAGATAAGTGATCATATAATCCTCTGTTCTAGATATCAGTCGGTAAAATTCAAGGAACAATGTCTTACTTATTGTCCAACAGTTTGTTTCCCGATTTCCGATTTGTTTGACAAAGAACTTAATTGAACACATCAACTTAGTTTTGACCGGGCCCGGTACATAGGTCAAAACAAAATCATTGAGGGGCCCAGATATCAGCTTCTAATCCAAGAAGGAACAGATAAACTTCGACTCATACGTTTGTTCTACCACTCATTGAATTACACACAAAAGCATGATTTATAACATCGAGTTACCAATGCGTTTTCGTACAATCAATGCATAACCAACTTGTAAGTAACAAATCATATCTCTAGGTTTGAAGACTTATATGATATTACCGTCTCACGATCACTCAAAATAGAATTCCATGAAGTGATTCCAGTGAGCGTGGGTTGAGTCCAATGCTCAGAACTTATGAGCACTCATGATTGTTGTAGCCCTGTCTAACAACTTAAACCTCTGCAACCAATCATGACAGTCTTAATTCATACCTACTTCCGACATATGACCGACTGTGGAGGTTTGAATAATATGTTATACCAAACAAAATTATTCTGGAAGTCAAAACATGCAAAAGAAATATAGTAAACGATTGACAAGAGATAGCAACACTTTACTCATAAATAAAACACCTTTTATTCATCATCTAATGACAATATACTCTGATTCGCAAGTTGAATCAACCACTGCCTCTTGCTTGGAACTCTTCCAAGAAATTGCTCCTCCGTTTAGGGTAAAGACCCAGCCTGACTCAGAGCGGAAATTATCCCTATCAGTCTGGAAGCTAGCATCACTATACCCTACAACTCTCAAGTCATCACTCCCACTGAGGGTAAGGACCCAATTCTTAGTCCTTCGTAGGTACTTGAGGATATTCTTTACCGCAGTCCAGTGTGCCTTTCCAGGGTTCCCCTGATACCTACTAACCATGCTCAGGGCAAAGGCTACATCAGGTCGAGTACACATCATAGCATATACATGATCGATCCTACAACCGAAGCATAAGGTATTCGACTCATTTCTGCTATCTCAGCCTCAGTGCTAGGGCTTTGTGTCTTAACATTATCAATTAGTAATTTAAGACTAATTGAGTGCATATATGTGTGATTATATGTTCATTAGGATCGTAGTGTGTGTACAAGTCCTTACTTGATGCCTAATAATCCTACACCGTTCAGTTCATGCAAACCACCATCTATAGGTGAGTTCATACCCCTAAATGAATATTTTAAATGTTTTTAAATGATTTAATGGGGGGGGGGGGGCATACAAGTAGAAAACAACATGTTATTAAATCACTAATATGTATTTTATAACTGTGTTTTCATCCAGCAGATTTCACATACTACAAAATGTGATGCATGAAATGGTTTTCCATCTTAAAATACGTTGATAAAAAAAGTATTAGTTTTGAAATGTTTATTAACATGACATCCAGTCACTCTTAATTATCATTCAAAACTCTTAGATACCTTGGAAAACCATTACATTTACCTTCTTGAACATACAATTGCCTTTCAATTAATTATCATAGGGATAGTTAGAAGATACAAAACAATATTCCTATTAAAAGGAATTACACAAGAATCAGTTCATTCATGAGTCTATACTAGTATATTACATGATACATGAGTACATTTATCTAGGATTACATGTTACATAAGTACGTTTTCAAAGATACATTTATCTGAATACGCTTACATGAATTCCATACATGAGTACTGTTACATAGATACATTATCCTGTATTCACTTACCTGGATACTTGTACCTAGAGTTATGTGGAAGATTTATCCATACCTTCTGTGTAAATTTTCCTACCTATCCCTGTTTGACGGGTTGTCTAGATGGGACTAACCATTCCGGAACCCAGCTGTTAGCACCACTGGGTGATGAACATCCACGGATGTCTATGGTTATCACTTATAATAGATAGATTGATATCAGAACTAACCATTCCTCCATCCTGCTATTGCAAAAGATGATGAGATGAAGATGTTCGGATGATTATTAGGTTACCACATATATTAGGAGTCGGCTACAGGACTAACCCTTCCTCCAACCTGCTGCTGCTATAGAGGACAATTGGAAAAACTTCGGATGTTCATTAGGTTATACATATCACTTACTGTGATGGTGTGTTAGTCCTGGTGTCCAGGGATAACACTTACATGGATATATTTTTCCTATTTACTTTATTTTGTGATATATTCACATAAACGATGAATTAGACGAATATCTGTTTGTAGTAGTCAAAAAAAAGGAAAAACTATCATTTTACTTACAAAACATTTGGGTCTTGGTAGAAGACTACATTGTCATAAAAAACATTCGGGTCTTGGTAGAAGACTACATTGTCATAACAAAACATTCGGGTTTAGGTAGAAGACTACATTTCATACTAGTAGGAAATAAGGGATTTCTTAGGGTTTTTCATACTTATATCGACTGTCTTACTTATAGGTTTTACATGACATTCATAACAGTTTTTCAAAGCAAGACAATGACACTTAAATACTTATGAATTCACCAGCTTTAACGCTGATACTCTCTTTCAAAATAACTTGTATTCTCAGGTCACCCGTAGATAGGTACGATAGCCAGGTTTTGAGAAAACGGAGCACTGACAAGACTCGTCTTTTATTTTGATTATATATTTTTGGTGTCTTATTACAATGAAAGAACACACATGTATTAAAACTTTACTTATAATGCAATGGATGATGTTGTTGCTTGTTTACTATTTTACACTATTGTGATACTGTACATGTCGTCCTCCACCCCTGAATGTTTCCACCGTTCGTGGTTTTGGGGTGTGACAGATTGGTATCAGAGTGTTGTTTATAGTGAATATAGTATATCAACCCATAAAAGATATACTAACTATAAATACATTGGGATTAAAACATTCTATCTAAGAGCTATACTTGTAAATAATAAAATATTAAATAAGTATACGTGCCTGCATTCATACTAAAATCAGTGTCACAATGACAAAGAACAAAAGTATTACGATTGTTGAATATCACAAGTAAGCCTAAGGATATATGGTCAGTCTTAGGAATGGCATAGCCTGATCAACTATGTTGGTCCAAGGAGTGATTAACATATGCCCAAGAATGGTTGTGATGTGGCAACAAGTCTAAAAACTTACCAACACAACCATAAAGAAATACCATAGGGGTAGTTGGTCTTACTGTAATTATCTTAGTCCGTTCATCTGATTAGCTATTTCTCATATCTCTTTTCTCGCGTAGATTTTAAATGGTTGGATTTCACCACAACGATCTGTACTTCCCGAACCAAGGCAATGCTGGTTGGCTAGAGGCAGAACCAGAAGATGATCACCAAATCCCTATGGATGATCACCATGCTGAGAGTTTTTCCGATAGTTTAGACTCAGAGCCTGAAGTCAACAACCTGCCCCCAGCTGCTCAAAACCCAAACTTGAACCCCTGTCCTGCATTTCAAGGACCCACACCTCTGTATCCCACTAACTTGAATACATGAAGTCATGAACAGGGTCAACCCATTCCCTACAATGGAGACCAAAGTTTCTACAACCTCAATGAAGGAGGGTCTGCTGATAGAGTCCTACCAATCATGGTGCGTAGGATTTCTCAGAACACGATAATGGATCAGGAAATTGTCAATCAAGTCTTGGAAGTTGATGCCAACTCTGGTGTTAACATTGTCCACATTTGCCAACTAGAGTCTGCTCATGAAAGGACTCTGGTCCGCAATGCAAATCTGTAGAGGGAACTTGCTAAAACTCGAGCTGAAGTTAGAGAATTTTGAGCTCACCAAGCGAGAGCGGACAGGTGTATAAGGGACATAGAACGTCTATTGTCGGGATCAAGAACTCATGCTAGCAGTTCACGTCGCCAATAGAATCTCGACGACTCATCTTTTTGATATAACCTAGTTTATGTAAAACTTTGGTCTAATTTCCTATCTTTATAAATCTTAGACCTGTTAGGTCTTGATCTAGTCTTAATTATGTCAAAATTTTCCATCTTGGTTGATGTAAGGCCTATTTCTAGGCCATTTTTCCCGAACTTGTTACATCTGTAATTCCAGTATTGTTAACAGATATCTAATGATATGGAAATTATTATCCAAATGTTGTCATCTTCATTTAGTCATTCTATTTATTCTGTTGTTGGGCTATGGGGAGTTAGTCCACGAGTCACATTCATTATTCATTTATTCTCATCCATATTGTCATCTTTTAAACGTATAGTTAAAGATGCCACCTCGCAGAAATCCCAGGTGTAACCCAAACAACGAAGCACCGATACCACCACCTCCACCACCACCTGAACCTCTTCAACCACCTAACCCCTTTGATGCCAACATGTTCCAGGCAGCTTTCATAGTAGCAGTTGCAGTTGTTGTGTCAGCAATCAACGCCCCTATCCCTAGTGGATCGGGAACAGGTGCACCTCCGTCGAACCACGGCGAAAGCCATGGACACCCTCGGGAATGTACCTATAAAGACTTCATTAATGCCAAACCCCACAGCTTCAACGGAACTGGGGGTGTTATGGTGTTGAGACAATGGATTGAAAAGATGGAATCCGTCTTTCAAATCTGCGCTTGCCAGGAGGGCAACAAGATCAAGTTTGCAGCATGTACCTTCTCTGACAGATCACTAACATGGTGGAACGGCCATGTTAAGTATCTGACTTTGGTGGTGGCGTATTCCATCAGCTGGGAAAAGTTGAAGGACATGCTGATGAAAGAGTACTGTCCTCAAGGCGAAGTACAAAAATTCGAGCAGGAATTCTAGGGTCTACAAATGGTTGGATCCGATATCACGACCTATACAAATAGGTTCAGTGATCTGGCAAAGCTATGCCATGATATGGTTGCTTTCGAGAGCAAGAAGATAGATAGGTATATCTGGGGTTTGTCACCCCAGATCCAGACAAGTGTGTTAGCATCTAGGCCTATCACTTTTGATAGTGCCAAGGAACTAGTACAATCTCTCATAGATCACAGTAAACCTCAGAAACCAACAATCCCTAAACCCGTACCACAAAAGTCCAACCCCGACCACAACAGGAAGTGGTGGAATAAGAGGACAAGAGGGGCTTCGCAAGGATCCTCCAAGAAACAACAACTTGTGGCGATCAATGCTGCCACGGTGACTCCCATTGTCGATGTGAACCTCTTACCAGCGAAAACATATGTTGGAACTCTCCCGAGGTGCACCAAGTGTAATTTCCCCCACCATGGACCTTGCAAGGGAATGAAGTGCTCTAACTGCAACAGGAAGGGACATACAGTTCGTTTCTGCAAGACTCCAATAGCTCAGGCCGCCCAGGTTCCTAACGCCGGTATGGGCCAAACTTGCTACGGTTGTGGCGAAGTGGGCCACTACAAGAGGAACTGCCCTAAAGCGGGGATGGCTGGAGGAGTAGGAAGAGTTATGGCCCTAGGCCACGAGGAAGCGGTAGCTGATCCTACGATAGTTATTGGTACATTTCTCCTCGATAACTCATATGCTTGCATACTTTTCGATAGTGGAGCAGAGAAAAGTTTCGTAAGCCACAAATTTGCACACCTGCTTAAACAAAAACCATGTGCAATACGTAGGTTGTAATTTAACTTTAGATGGCCATACTTTCAAGATAGATCTCATGCCATTCCAAATTAAATGTTTCGACGTTATCATCGGCATGGATTCGTTGAGTCTTCTTCGCGCCGACATCATGTGCTTTAAAAAAGCAGTTTGTCTTAACCTTCCTAACAACAAAATCTTAGTTATCTATGGCGACAAACCTAGTACGAGCCTTTCCATCATTTCGTGCATTCAAGAACAAAAGTGCTTGCGAATGGAATACCATGCATTCCTCGCACACGTCGTCGATACAAGTCAAGAAGTGAAAGACATCCAGAACATCCCAAAGGTACATGTCACACCCCCGAACCAGACGGCGGAAACGTCCGGGGGCTGTCGTGACTCAATTGAATACCATAACATCGAATATATATGAAACATAACAACATTCGTCACCATTCATCAACATAGTACAACTAGTAGTGTTTACATAACATACATTGTTTAAACATTACATTCCCCAAAAATTAAGTTGTTTAATTCATACAAAAATAAACCGCAACCGTCACTGGATATGATTTCCCTTGATTCACTGGCTCCCTGAGAATACAAGTATTTTGAAAAACGTCAACATATGAAATGTTGGTGAGTTCATAAGTAGTGTTTGAAATCGAATGTTTGTATTGTTTGAAGAACCACCAGAAAATCCGATATTTTCTGAAAAGATAAGTTTCCGAAAACGTTTGTGAAGATCCATAGGTATGCTTGTTTGTTTCTATACTTGTAAAAAAAAATGTTCGTTTAGAATGTATGCATTTCAAATTTGTAAGTATTGAAAACCCTAGGAAAACCCGATGTTCTCCTAGTTCCTTGAATTACGTGATGTTACATTGAAACCATTGCATAGCGTATAGTGTCAGTCCCAGGCGACGTTGGAAGGTTTTCGAGCAGGATTATTTACTACAAACCCGCGTTACACAAACGCCCAGTTTATAGTTATACTAACAACTCCGAAGGCGTCGTCAATACTAATCGCGTTATCCAATCGCCCTGACTAGGTGAAGTCCCACATCCGAAGAGAAAGAGGTCACGAAGACCCCGGTAACTCCATTAGCCGGTTGGGGATAAAATGTACGAGGGGTCCCAGACCCGCCTCGCATGAAATGTAGACCTTACTAGCAAGACCAAAGGACCCTTGGGGACCGGTGGTATACAAGCCATTGAAAGTCCATTTACATTGTGTCGGATCGGTAAAACCCAACACTCTGTAAAAAAAATGTCTTCGGGCCTTAAGATCAGGTCATTGGGCTAGCTAGGCTCAACGAACAAGATTTTACACTTGTGGGGCCCAAAGATGGTACATAGACGTCTGTGCACACTCGCATGTGTATGTATAACCAAACGTTACTTGTATGAATTGTAGTGTCGTAGTGTTAGTAGTTGTAGATTTCTATTGGCTCGAGACCGAGCCAATTCGTTTAACAACGACTTTTGGTATTGTAATGTATTGTATTCCGTTGATAGTCGTGGTGCCATCATTTGATCAAATTGGGTATATTGAACTAGCCTTGAAATATTCCTGTTTTCAGCCCCTCATCATTTGTAAAATTTACATTTTCAACCCCTTATATTAAATACTTCCCGGTTTAGTCCTTAAACTATTTTTCTTGACATTTTAACACCAAAAATTATTGAAATTAATATTTTTCAACATATTTTTCATAAAAACAGTTTAAGTCCTTGAAAATGCAGTTTTCACGGTTTTAACCCCTTCTTTTCGCAATTTTTACAATTTTGGCCAAATTTGGAAAATTTTTGCAACTTTGGTCCTTTTTAAATTTAAAAAGCATTTTAAACCTTTGAAAAGGAGTTGGAACACTTATAGTCCACTGTTTTACAGAAAGTTACAGTTTTGGCCCTCCAAAACAGAAAAATTCGCATAATGGGCCTTATTGGGCCGAAAGTTACATTTTTAACCCATTAAGCTTAAAATTTATGTTTTTAGTCCCCTAAATGAGTATATTTCCAGAAATTTATTTATGAAAACTGTTTTGGCACACTTCATCCATCAGAATCTGTGACATGTCGATTTGGGCCCTTATTTTTGCATTTTTCACATTTTAGGCCCAAAATTTGTGTTTTTAACCCAAAGAAATTATTGCTAAACTACTTAGCCAATTTTTCTTGAAGCACTTTGTGTTTAGAAATATATTTGAAGTTAAAATCATGTAGCACAAGTTATATCTCGGTTTTGATGAGTTTTGAGGCTAGATCCAACATAAAAACACATAAAAGCATACATATAAGCATGGAAATCATACAAGGCATACAAACACATATAGATCTACACTTTCACTTGTATTCCCCCCCCCCACAAAACTCATAAAAACAGAAAATAGGGGGTATGAAGCTCACCTTGGGGTGTTGATTCGGTTTTGCAAGGAAAATGGAAGGAAAAATGAAGTGTTTTTGGCCTTGGCTCCCTTTGATGAAGATCTCGAGTTTTGAGATGGTTCTAGGGTGCAAGATCACGATTTTTGCATAGATTAGGAAAGGATTTTGATAACAAAAGAATTTAAACCATAGATCTATGCATAATCTTACCTTAGATGATGATTTACTTGCAAAATCCTCTTGGAAAGTCCCTAATTTTCGAGATTTTTGGAGAGGGGAGGAAGGAGAGTTCTTGAGTGTTCTAGAGAGAATTTGAGATATTTTTGGTGTGTGTGTGAGAGGATTCGGCCGAGAGTGGGAAGAGAGAAGAGAGGAAGTGATATTTGAAGTGATACATGCATGGAGGTATGTGATATGTGCCTAGAAATCCATTAGATAATAGTGAGGTGTCACTCACAAGTCAACATGCTTCCTTTCCTCTTGGGCTCATGCATTGGGCCGAGAATGGGGAGAGAAGAAGGAAAAATTGGGCTCTTTGCCCCTAAGCCCAACATTAGAGGTAGTTTAGGGTATTTATTGGCCTTATAAAATAAAATTGTGATTTTTATGCTTTATTAAGCTAGGTTAGGTTAAATTATGGATCAAAACTTGTGTTTTATTTCATTCTAGGTTCTACCTAGCCCAAAATATTGCAATAAACGAATGTGGGTCCAATTAGAACCCAATTAGGGTCCTAAACCCATGATAGTCCAATTTGGAAATTCATTGGTCCATTTGGATCCAATAAGGAAGTCCTAGTCCTAAATGGACTTAACAAGAACTTCTAGGGTCTCCAATTGTTTGATGACTACTTATAGTACTTGTATCTTGTATTTGATTGAAGTTTTTGATTCACCTGTACTTGAATGCATAGATTACATGGCTCAAAATTTATAGTTGTGACATCATCCCCCCGTTAGAGGGAATTTCGTCCCGAAATTCTGTTTGAAAGCTAGATTTGAGAAAACTAGAATAGGTGAGGGTACTTTTGCTTCATTTGATCTTCGCGTTCCCACGTGAATTCTGGCCCACGCTTTGCGTTCCACCGTACCTTCACGATCGGGATGCGACTCTGCTTAGTACGCTTCACCTCCCTGTCCATAATCTCGATTGGTTCTTCGACGAACAGGAGATTCTCATTGATTTCGATTTCGTCAAGAGGAATGACAAGGGTTTCATCTGATAGGCACTTTTTCAGATTAGAAACATGAAACACGGGGTGTACACCGTTTAGCTCTGTGGGTAGTTGTAGTCTGTATGCTACTGGACCTATTCGGGCGACGATTTTGAAAGGTCCAACGTATCGCGGGTTCAGCTTTCCCCGTTTTCCGAAACGTATAACCCCTTTCCAGGGTGAGACCTTCAACATTACTCGATCACCGACCTGGAATTCTAAGGGCTTTCGCCGTTTATCAGCGTAGCTCTTTTGCCGGTCACGCGATGCCTGTAATCGAGCTTTGATCTGGACAATCTTTTCTGTGGTCTCGCGAATGATTTCCGGTCCCGTTAATGCCCTGTTTGACGCATGTGTTCTTGCTAGCTGGGTGTCACCTACTTCAGCCCAACATAACGGTGATCTACATTTACGCCCGTACAGTGCTTCGAAAGGGGCCACCTTAATGCTCGAATGATAACTATTGTTATATGAAAACTCGATCAACGGTAGGTGGGTATCCCAAGACTTTCCGAAGTCTATCACACATGCACGAAGCATGTCTTCAAGCGTCTGAATGGTTCGTTCGCTTTGACCGTCCGTTTGTGGGTGATACGCTGTGCTCATATCAAGATGAGTTCCCATTGCCTTGTGGAGCGACTGCCAAAAGCGTGACGTGAACCTACTGTCCCTATCCGAGATGATAGATTTTGGCACTCCATGAAGTCTTACAATCTCTCGTAGGTACAAACGCGTCAGCCTCTCCATCTTGTAGGACTCTTTGATGGGCAGGAAATGGGCAGATTTCGTCAGTCGATCGATGATTACCCATATGGTGTCCAAACCGTCCGGCATCTTGGGCAGCTTGGTCACGAAGTCCATAGAAATCCCCTCCCATTTCCACTCAGGGATTGCCGGTTGCTGTAACAATCCGGAAGGTTTCTGGTATTCCACTTTTACCTTGGCACACGTAAGGCACTTACTAACATAAGTTGCGATTTCCGCCTTCATGTTAGGCCACCAATAGTGCTGCTTAATGTCCAAATACATCTTGTCCGAACCAGGATGAATGGAGTATCGTGTCTTGTGGGCTTCCTTCATAACGATCTCCCTGAATCCTCCGATCTTTGGAACCCAAATACGGTTCATGAAGTAGTATACCCCATTCTCTTTGACTTCCAGGTTCTTCTCCATTCCGCGTAATGCCTCGCTAGTTCTATTATCTATTTTCATAGCCTCTGCCTAGACTGATGCAATTTGAGCGGTCAGATGAGACTGAATGGTTATCGAGTGCGTTTTCGTACGGCGATTTGTGTACTCCTTCCGACTTAATGCGTCAGCTACCACGTTGGCCTTGCCTGGATGGTACTTGATCTCGCATTCGTAGTCGTTTAACAACTCCACCCATCTTCGTTGTCTCATGTTCAGCTCCTTCTGATTCAAGATGTGCTGGAGGCTCTTGTGGTCTGTGAAGATGGTGCACTTTGTACCGTACAGGTAGTGCCTCCAAATTTTTAGGGCGAAGACCACGGCTCCCAGTTCTAGGTCATGGGTTGTGTAATTTACTTCGTGCGTCTTTAGTTGACGGGACGCATATGCTATCACTCTTCCACGTTGCATGAGAACGCAACCTAAACCTTGATTTGACGCGTCACAGTAAACTACAAAATCTTCCGTTCCTTCGGGTAGAGATAGTACAGGAGCGCTACAAAGAGCTTTCTTCAAGGCTCGAAACGCAATCTCTTGTCGGTCTGTCCACTTGAATGGCACACTCTTTTGCGTAAGCAAGGTAAGTGGCTTGGCGATTTTAGAGAAGTTTTGGATGAATCTCCTATAGTAGCCTGCTAGGCCTAAGAACTGACGAATTTCTGTGGGCGTAGTCGGAGTTGCCCATCCTTCCACAGCTTTGACCTTAGAGGGATCCACATGAATTCCATCTTGGCTAACTACGTGACCGAGAAAATTCACGCTCCGTAGCCAAAACTCACACTTAGAGAGTTTGGCGTAAAGCCTTTCCGATCGCAGCGTCTCTAGGACTTTTCGGAGATGTTGGCCATGCTCCTCTTTGCTTCGAGAATAGACGAGGATGTCATCGATAAACACAATGGCGAAGTTGTCCAAGAACGGTCGACAGATTCGGTTCATTAGGTCCATAAATGCGGTGGGTGCATTTGTTAGACCGAAGGGCATTACGACGAATTCATAATGTCCATAGCGGGTTCGGAAAGCGGTTTTAGGGATATCTTCTTCTCGGACCTTGAGTTGATGGTATCCGGATCGTAGATCAATTTTAGAAAAATAGCTAGCTCCTTGGAGCTGGTCGAATAGATCATCGATCCGAGGGAGTGGGTAGCGGTTTTTAACAGTGAGTTTATTCAACTCTCTGTAATCGATGCACATTCTGAAAGATCCGTCCTTCTTCTTGACAAAGAGCACCGGAGCTCCCCATGGCGAGTAGCTAGGTCGGATAAATCCCTTGTCCAGAAGCTCACTGAGTTGGCTGGACAATTCCTGCATTTCAGCAGGTGCCAATCGATATGGTGATTTAGCGAGAGGAGTTGCTCCTGGGACGAGGTCGATTCGGAACTCAACCTGTCTCTCTGGGGGTACTCCTGGGAGATCTTCAGGAAACACGTCCGGGAATTCACACGCTACCGGAATGTCTTGGATGTTAATTTCTTCTTTGGTCTTGTCCACTATGTGGGCCAAGAACGCTAAGTTGTTCTTTCGCAGATGTTTTTGTGCTTTGATGCACGAGATAAGACGAAGATTCGTGCTAGGCTTGTCTCCGTAAATTACTAGGGTTTCGTGATTCGGGAGACGAAGGCGAACAGCCTTCTCGTGGCACAAAACCTCAGCATGGTGGGGGCTTAACCAATCCATGCCGATAATCACATCGAAACTCCTAATTGACACTGGCATCAGATCTATTCGTAAGACGTGTTGGTTAAGGGTTAGGGTACATCCAGTGTAGATTTCTCTAGTGGATTCGGTCTTCCCATTGGCCATTTCCACCGTATAGGTTTCATTCAGCTTTTGGGGTTGTTGTTTTAATAAGTGTTTAAACTTCTCGCTTACGAAACTTCGCTCCGCTCCGGTATCAAATAAGATGCATGCATAAGTGTGGTTTAGGAGGAACGTACCGGTCACAACTGCGGGGTCCTGAACTGCATCACTCTGACCCATAGTCAGCATTCTTCCTGCTCCTCTGTTTCCTGAGTTGTTGTTGTTAGGGCAATCTCGACGGAAGTGTCCCGTCCTTCCACACCCGAAACAGGTGTGACTAAGCCCTGCATTGTTGCCACCGGCATTGGTGTTGTTGTTATTGCGAGGGTTGTTGTTGTTCTGGTTGTTTCCCTGATTCTGGTTCTGAGAAGGATAAGTCATGCAGAACTTTGCAGTGTGTCCCCTTCGGTTGCAACTGGTGCAATGGAACTCCCTACATTCTCCTTGGTGATGGAAACCACACTTGTTGCATTTGGGATGAGTACCGGAATAGGGTCTTGAAGTGTTTGAAGCAGCTGAGGCTGGAGCATGTGGTGTGGCTGGAACCGGTGCAGTGACAGCGTTAACTGCCACTGTTTGCTGCTTTTTAGAGGCCTCGGGGCCCTGACGCCCCTTTCTCTTGTTGTTCCATCCTTTCTTACCATCACCCTCCTTTTTCTTCTCAGCCTCTACCGGTTTCTCGCCCTTTTTGTGGTTATGATCATATAACCTCTTTGCCAATCTCTTCGCACTGTCAAAAGTTTCAGGGTTCGCAGCTATCACATTTCCTTGAATGTGGGATGTCAGTCCCCAAATGAATCGTTCAATCTTCTTCTCCTCTGAAGTGATCATACCCGGGCACAACAGAGATACTTCGCTGAATCTCGATATGTAAGCATCGATGTTCCCATTCTGCACCGTGAGATTCCATAGTTCCTGCTCCATCTTCTGTATTTCGCCTCGGGGGCAGTACTCAGCCGTCAACATCTCTTTCATCTCTGCCCAGGGAATAGAGTTGGCGACCGGGAGTGTCATGGCTTCCACATGA
This sequence comes from Lactuca saligna, assembly GCF_052625555.1. Taxonomy (NCBI): domain Eukaryota; kingdom Viridiplantae; phylum Streptophyta; class Magnoliopsida; order Asterales; family Asteraceae; genus Lactuca; species Lactuca saligna. Next base: position 92,851,075 of record NC_136419.1, on the reverse strand, counting down.
CCATTCCACCAAGTGAGTGCTTGGTCCACCAAAGTGCAGGCCGCGAACTTCACTTTCATCTGCTCGGGGCACTCGCATATCTCGAATACCAACTCTACCTTCTCGATCCATCGCTTTAGGGCGATCACTCCTCCGGTACCGTTGAAAGTTCGGGGTTTAGCGTTCGCGAAATCCTTGTAGGTGCACGTTTTAGTGAGTCCTTGGTTCGCGCCGTTGTTCGAACTTCCAGATCCTTGCCCGTTACCTCCTCCGTTGTTTCCTCGGTGAAGTTGTGCCATCGCTGCTGTGACTGCAGCAGACACGGCTGCCTGGAAAGCAGTGGAGTCAACTTCCGGCGGGGTTGGTTCGGGATTTCCGCGAGTAGCTGGGCGAGGCATCTTTCTGTCACGAAACGGAAAGATGTTGAGTGTACGTGATTTCCGTGAGGTGGCGACTCTACTAACTAGGTGTATGGTACGAACCTAAACGTTACTATCATCAAGCATACAATCATAACGTCTCAACACATAACAACTGAGAATATCATAGCAAAACACACAAAAGTTTATTAATATTATCCGCATTTAGTACAAGAAAATTTGCTCGTAGGAGCATACATAAGTAACGCTAATCCGACAGCATAACGGCTCCATGAGTAGTGTAGTCACTTAAACATAGAGCCGGAGTACATAACATAGTTCCTAATGATCTACTATGATAAGTCTACCCCTAACCGCGATGAGCTGTGTCAGGAGGTGGTGCTGAGGATGTGGATGCTCCCTGAAGACGAGCAACCAAGCGTTCCGCGTCCCGGAGTCGAGACGCCCACCGAACCTGTCTCATGTGAAACTCTCGAAGGACGTCACGCGTCTCCTGCTCCGCATGCTCGACCCTAGTCCTCAATTGGTGTACCTGATCCGCAGTGTCCTGGGCAAGATCGCCCGTATTCCGTAACCGTTTCACCATGACTGGAAGGGCTCGATCAGCCGGCCCTCCGTCTCTCAGGTCAAAGAACTCGCGTGACATGCCGTACGGGGGTCGCTGTCCCTGCTGTCTGCTCCATCTCCAAAGGTCAATACCCCAGGGAGGTGTAGGGCCAGTGGGGCCCACTCGATATGCATGCACCCGGATTGGGTAAGGGGGGTTGATGACTTCGGACTCCGCATCCGAATCACCCCCGTCGCTATCATCGGCATCCTCCTCGAGGTTTCCTTCATCTTCCTCTGATTCTGCAGGTTCGCCCTCAACTTCGACCTCCGGTTCCCCGTCAGGTTCCTCTTCGGGGTCTTCCTCAGGCTCCTCCTCAGGTTCCTCCTCAGACTCCTCCTCAGGTTCCTCCTCCTCCTCTAGCCACCCGTTGTTTCCCTGATTAGGGAAGTAGGGGTCTCCCGGGTGATGAAAACCAACCATGCTGTCTGCGCGAGTACGTACATATGCTAACATTATCCTAGGATGCTATGACTATTGTACAGACTAAGCAAACATTCTCTTTTTGGGTGCTAAAGGGTATAGTTTTAGGTTCCCTGGCTATTCCGATCTCATCAAGACGTGTGTTAGTTTTACCTTGGAGAGAACGTAGTTGATCAGGCTACATTCACTCCTTGGTATCCCTAAGAACAGTCCCGAATTAACCAAGATACCAGTATTATTGTGTTTGATTCAGCGTTAGGTTCTTATCCCTAATGCAAGCAAGTGTGTTTTATTTACTCGTTCTGTTCAGAGTTATGTTAGTCCCTCTTTTTGGTTTATAGTTGCATATCAATGTATGGCTCGACATGCTAGTTCACTATAAACAAAGCTCTGATACCAACCTGTCACACCCCCGAACCAGACGGCGGAAACGTCCGGGGGCTGTCGTGACTCAATTGAATACCATAACATCGAATATATATGAAACATAACAACATTCGTCACCATTCATCAACATAGTACAACCAGTACTGTTTACATAACATACATTGTTTAAACATTACATTCCCCAAAAATTAAGTTGTTTAATTCATACAAAAATAAACCGCAACCGTCACTGGATATGATTTCCCTTGATTCACTGGCTCCCTGAGAATACAAGTATTTTGAAAAACGTCAACATATGAAATGTTGGTGAGTTCATAAGTAGTGTTTGAAATCGAATGTTTGTATTGTTTGAAGAACCACCAGAAAATCCGATATTTTCTGAAAAGATAAGTTTCCGAAAACGTTTGTGAAGATCCATAGGTATGCTTGTTTGTTTCTATACTTGTAAAAAAAAATGTTCGTTTAGAATGTATGCATTTCAAATTTGTAAGTATTGAAAACCCTAGGAAAACCCGATGTTCTCCTAGTTCCTTGAATTACGTGATGTTACATTGAAACCATTGCATAGCGTATAGTGTCAGTCCCAGGCGACGTTGGAAGGTTTTCGAGCAGGATTATTTACTACAAACCCGCGTTACACAAACGCCCAGTTTATAGTTATACTAACGACTCCGAAGGCGTCGTCAATACTAATCGCGTTATCCAATCGCCCTGACTAGGTGAAGTCCCACATCCGAAGAGAAAGAGGTCACGAAGACCCCGGTAACTCCATTAGCCGGTTGGGGATAAAATGTACGAGGGGTCCCAGACCCGCCTCGCATGAAATGTAGACCTTACTAGCAAGACCAAAGGACCCTTGGGGACCGGTGGTATACAAGCCATTGAAAGTCCATTTACGTTGTGTCGGATCGGTAAAACCCAACACTCCGTAAAAAAAATGTCTTCGGGCCTTAAGATCAGGTCATTGGGCTAGTTAGGCTCAACGAACAAGATTTTACACTTGTGGGGCCCAAAGATGGTGCATAGACGTCTGTGCACACTCGCATGTGTATGTATAACCAAACGTTACTTGTATGAATTGTAGTGTCGTAGTGTTAGTAGTTGTAGATTTCTATTGGCTCGAGACCGAGCCAATTCGTTTAACAACGACTTTTGGTATTGTAATGTATTGTATTCCGTTGATAGTCGTGGTGCCATCATTTGATCAAATTGGGTATATTGAACTAGCCTTGAAATATTCCTGTTTTCAGCCCCTCATCATTTGTAAAATTTACATTTTCAACCCCTTATATTAAATACTTCCCGGTTTAGTCCTTAAACTATTTTTCTTGACATTTTAACACCAAAAATTATTGAAATTAATATTTTTCAACATATTTTTCATAAAAACAGTTTAAGTCCTTGAAAATGCAGTTTTCACGGTTTTAACCCCTTCTTTTCGCAATTTTTACAATTTTGGCCCAATTTGGAAAATTTTTGCAACTTTGGTCCTTTTTAAATTTAAAAAGCATTTTAAACCTTTGAAAAGGAGTTGGAACACTTATAGTCCACTGTTTTACAGAAAGTTACAGTTTTGGCCCTCCAAAACAGAAAAATTCGCATAATGGGCCTTATTGGGCCGAAAGTTACATTTTTAACCCATTAAGCTTAAAATTTATGTTTTTAGTCCCCTAAATGAGTATATTTCCAGAAATTTATTTATGAAAACTGTTTTGGCACACTTCATCCATCAGAATCTGTGACATGTCGATTTGGGCCCTTATTTTTGCATTTTTCACATTTTAGGCCCAAAATTTGTGTTTTTAACCCAAAGAAATTATTGCTAAACTACTTAGCCAATTTTTCTTGAAGCACTTTGTGTTTAGAAATATATTTGAAGTTAAAATCATGTAGCACAAGTTATATCTCGGTTTTGATGAGTTTTGAGGCTAGATCCAACATAAAAACACATAAAAGCATACATATAAGCATGGAAATCATACAAGGCATACAAACACATATAGATCTACACTTTCACTTGTATTCCCCCCCCACAAAACTCATAAAAACAGAAAATAGGGTGTATGAAGCTCACCTTGGGGTGTTGATTCGGTTTTGCAAGGAAAATGGAAGGAAAAATGAAGTGTTTTTGGCCTTGGCTCCCTTTGATGAAGATCTCGAGTTTTGAGATGGTTCTAGGGTGCAAGATCACGATTTTTGCATAGATTAGGAAAGGATTTTGATAACAAAAGAATTTAAACCATAGATCTATGCATAATCTTACCTTAGATGATGATTTACTTGCAAAATCCTCTTGGAAAGTCCCTAATTTTCGAGATTTTTGGAGAGGGGAGGAAGGAGAGTTCTTGAGTGTTCTAGAGAGAATTTGAGATATTTTTGGTGTGTGTGTGAGAGGATTCGGCCGAGAGTGGGAAGAGAGAAGAGAGGAAGTGATATTTGAAGTGATACATGCATGGAGGTATGTGATATGTGCCTAGAAATCCATTAGATAATAGTGAGGTGTCACTCACAAGTCAACATGCTTCCTTTCCTCTTGGGCTCATGCATTGGGCCGAGAATGGGGAGAGAAGAAGGAAAAATTGGGCTCTTTGCCCCTAAGCCCAACATTAGAGGTAGTTTAGGGTATTTATTGGCCTTATAAAATAAAATTGTGATTTTTATGCTTTATTAAGCTAGGTTAGGTTAAATTATGGATCAAAACTTGTGTTTTATTTCATTCTAGGTTCTACCTAGCCCAAAATATTGCAATAAACGAATGTGGGTCCAATTAGAACCCAATTAGGGTCCTAAACCCATGATAGTCCAATTTGGAAATTCATTGGTCCATTTGGATCCAATAAGGAAGTCCTAGTCCTAAATGGACTTAACAAGAACTTCTAGGGTCTCCAATTGTTTGATGACTACTTATAGTACTTGTATCTTGTATTTGATTGAAGTTTTTGATTCACCTGTACTTGAATGCATAGATTACATGGCTCAAAATTTATAGTTGTGACAGTACACGACTTTCCCGACATCTTCCCAGAAGGACTTCCCGGTTTACCACCGCAACGCCAAGTCGAGTTCCAAATCGACTTAGTGCCAGGACCTACCCCAGTAGCCCAATCTCCTTATCGTCTAGCACCGACCGAGATGCAGGAACTTTCCAGTCAACTTAACGAACTTCTCAAGAAGGGATTCATTAGGCCAACCTTCTCACCATGGGGAGCATCGGTCTTGTTCGTCAAGAAGAAAGATGGATCGTTTCGTATGTGCATCGACTATAGAGAACTCAACAAGCTTACCATTAAAAATCGTTATCCTTTGCCCCGCATTGACGATTTATTTGATCAACTTCAGGGAGCCTACTAATTCTTGAATACCGATCTACGATCCGGATATCACCAGCTACGAGTGTTAGAGGAGGATGTTCCCAAGACAGCCTTCTGAACTCGTTATGGACACTACAAGTTTGTAGTGATGTCGTTCGGATTAACTAACACACCCGCAGTATTCACGGACCTAATGAATAGGGTGTGTCATCCTTACATGGATCAGTTTGTCATCGTCTTCATTGATGACATACTCATCTACTCTCGAAGTAAGGATGAACATAGTCAACATCTCCGTAGAATCTTAGAAACATTGCGAGCGGAGAAGCTTTATGCGAAGTTCTCCAAGTGCGAATTTTGGATCCGACGAGTCGAATTTTTTGGCCATGTTGTTAGCGAAGAAGGAATACACATGGACCCTTCAAAAATCAAGGCCATTGAGAACCAGTCAGCACCGAAGACACCTACAAAAATTCGTCAATTTCGAGGTTTCACTGGCTACTATCGCAGGTTCATTCATAACTTCATCAGCACAGCGAAACCTCTGACAACCCTGACCCAAAAAGGTGTGGCCTTTGACTGGGAAGAGAAACAGGAAAGTGCGTTCCAAACGCTCAAACGAGCCTTGTGCACAACACCGATACAATCCCTCCCCAAAGGGATAGAAGATTTAATTGTCTATTGCGATGCATCCAATCAAGGACTCAGTGTGTTCTGATGCAGCGAGGTAAAGTCAGCCAATGCTTCGAGACAGCTGAAGACACATGAGGTTAACTACACCACCCATGATCTTGAACTAGGAGCAGTCGTATTTGCTCTGAAGATCTGGAGACACTATCGGTATGGTACAAAAAGCACGATCTTGAACTAGGAGCAGTCAACATCACATCTTCGACCAGAAAGAGCTCAACATGAGACAACAACGGTGGGTAGAGCTACTAAATGATCACGAGTGCAAAATTCGTTATCATCCGCGTAAAGCCAATTTAGTAGCCGACGCCCTGAGTCGGAAAGAATATACTGGTCGTAGAGTCAAATCTTTGACTCTAACTATCCATTCACACTTTTCCATGCAAATTAAGGAGGCTCATCTCGACGCTTTGAAACCTCAAAATGTGGCGGGTAAATCCCTTAGAGGGATGGATAAGAACTTGGAAGTCAAGGGTGGCGGAGCCTTATACCTCATGGATCGGATCTGGACACCGAAACATAGTGGCTTCAGAGAGTTGGTCATAACCGAAAATCACAACACTCATTATTCCGTCCACCCAAGTTCAGAGAAGACGTATCTGGATCTTAAAAAGTTATACTGGTTGCCTAACATGAAAGCAGATATTGCTACCTTCGTGAGTAAATGCCTTACTTGCGCAAAGGTCAAGGTCGAATACCAGAAACCCTCCAGCCTTCTACAATCCGGAGATACCATAATAGAAGTGGGAGCGAATCACTATGGACTTCATAACCCAGTTTCCCAAGATGATGGGTGGACTTGATTCCATATTGTTCATCGTTGATAGACTGACCAAGTCTGCACACTTCCTGCCGATCAAAGAAACAGACAAGATGGAGAAACTTACAAGAACTTACGTTAGGGAAATTGTACGCCTACACGGTGTTCCCTTATCTATCATCTCGGATAGAGATAGTAAATTCACTTTGAGGTTCTGACAGTCATTACATAGTTCCCTAGGAACTAGGCTGGACATGAGTACGGCCTACCATCCACAGACTGACGGGCAAAGTAAGAGAACTATCCAGACCTTAGAAGATATGTTACGTGCTTGTGTGATCGACTTTGGAAAAGCTTGGGATACCCATTTACCCCTCATTTAATTTTCCTACAACAACAACTATCACACAAGCATAAAGGCAGCTCTATTCGAGGCCCTGTATGGCCGGAAGTGCATATCCCCTCTGTGCTGGGCTGAGGTGGGTGATACCCAGTTAGCTAAGGGACGAATTCCCGAAAGCACTCTCACGGGGCCGGAGATCATTCGGGAAACAAAAGAGAAGATCGTTCAAATTCGGGAACGATTGAAAGCCTCTACAGACCGATAGAAAAGGTACGCTGACAAGCGAAGGAAACCGTTGGAATTCCAGGTGGGCGATCGAGTCCTACTAAAGGTCTCACCCTGGAAGGGCTTGATACGCTTTGAAAAGCGTGGGAAGCTCAATCCAATATACATAGGGCCTTTCGAGATCCTCATGACAATCGGCCCTATAGCTTACAAACTTAACCTACCGCACGAACTCAGTAATGTACATCCTACCTTCCACGTCTCGAACATGAAAAAGTTTCTGTCCGACGAGACTCTTGATATTCCACTTGATGAGATCGAGATCAACGAGAGCCTCAACTTCATTGAGAAACCAATAGAGATCATGGACCGAGAGGTTAAGCAAAAAAAGCAGAGCTGTATCTCGATAGTGAAGGTTCGCTGGAATGCAAAGCGTGGACCTGAATTCACTTGGGAACGAAAGGATCATATGAAATTGAAATACCCTCATCTTCTCTCTTAGTTAATTGTAACCTCTTATTTTCTTAAATTCTAATTTCGGGATGAAATTGCTTCTAACGAAGGGATGATGTGACAACCCGGAGTTTCCATTATGTACAAACAATATCACTTCAATAGAAGTTATATCAATCACAGTAAACTTTCAGACTTTTCCGTATAAGTTTGAGTAATTCAGGGTTTACACTTCAGGAAATATCAGGATAGTGGATGCACTAGGGTTTTGTGCAACACTGTTAGTCCAAAACTCTACTATATTAGAGATCATTTCAGGAATAAAATATTTTCTGCCAAAAATCTCAGGACTATAAATAGAATTCTAAACCAATTTCATTCATTATTCACATCTTCAACTAGAGAAAAGCCATTTTGTCTCTCACAGATCTTTCAGTTTTTATCCCAAATCATGAGTACCTCTCTCTAGTAGTGTTATATAGCTTAAAATGTGTTCATAACATAGATTACATAGCTAAATAACTAGATTTAGGTGTTTACTACCCAAGGTGTTCTTGGGCGGTAAACTCCCGAAACAATGCCTAGCCTTTCCCCCGTGATATGCTACTGCCTTAGGCTTATATATAAGTGTAATTGGGACATGAAAACAACAAATAAACACCAAGGGTTGGGTGTTCATGGCCCAAGATGATCTTGGACAGTGAACTCCAAAATCTTGGACCAAAGTGTGTTTTTAAGTCACCTAAAGCCTTGGACATTTACATAGAATTGTTCCCACTTAAATCAAGGACCTTAAACACCTCAAAAACACTCCCTAAAGTGAGTTCACGACCCTAATAAGGTTCTTGGGCCGTGAACATCAAACTAAGGTACCAAAGTGTGCCTAAAGCCTTCATTTGCTTTGGGTAAAAGTCTAGAACCTATCCTACATGTGCAAGAGACTTGAAACCATCAAAAACACCATTGCAAGGGATTTTATGGTATTAAACTCCAAAGGAAATGGCCTTAGGGACATAAACTCCTCAAAGGAGTGTTTCTATGCCTTAAACCCTTCCAAGAATTAACCCACAAAGTTGGAATGCTTCTAGGGATTATTTAACACCTTAAAACAACCAAAGACATTAAGCCTTGGAGTTTATGGCCGTAAACTCAAGAGTTTACAAACATAAACTCCATGTGTGAGGTTATTTGGAGAGTAAACTCAAGTATAGGGTCCTTTTGAAGCCTAAACCCAAGTGCCGTGTACCACAATAGCTTAGATGCAATCCTTAGGGCTTATAACACTTATATAAAGTGTTTATTATGTTCTAGGATGTCTTAACATTATCAATTAGAAATTTAAGACTAATTGAGTGCATATATGTGTGATTATATGTTCATTAGGATCATAGTGTGTGTAGAAGTCCTTACTTGACGCCTAACAATCCTACACCGTTCAGTTCATGCAAACCACCATCTACAAGTGAGTTCATGCCCCTAAATGAATATTTTAAATGTTTTTAAATGCTTTAATGGGGGGTGGGGGGGAATACAAGTAGAAAACAACATGTTATTAAATCACTCATACGTATTTTATAACTGTGTTTTCATGCAGTAGATTTCACATACTACATAATGTGATGCATGAAATGGTTTTCCATCTTAAAATACCTTGATAACAAAAGTATTAGTTTTGAAATGTTTATTAACATGACATCCAGTCACTCTTAATTATTATTCAAAGCTCTTTAATACCTTGGAAAACCACTACATTTACCTTCTTGAACAAACAATTGCCTTTCAGTTAATTATCATAGGGATAGTTAGAAGATACAAAACAATATTCCTATTAAAAGGAATCACACAAGAATCTGTTCATTCATGAGTCTATACTAGTACATTACATGATACATGAGTACATTTATCTAGGATTACATGATACATGACTACATTTATCTAGGATTACATGATACATAAGTACATTTTAGTTGATATGTTTATCTGAATACGCTTACATGAATACCATACATGAGTACTGTTACATAGATACATTATCCTTTATTCACTTACCTGGATACTTGTACCTAGATTTATGAGGAAGATTTATCCATACCTTCTGTGTAAATTTTCCTACCTATCCCTGTTTGACGGGATGTCTAGACGGGACTAACCATTCTGGAACCCAGCTGTTAGCACCACTGGGTGATGAATATCCACGGATGTCTACGATTATCACTTATAATAGATAGATTGATATCAGAACTAACCATTCCTCCATCCTGCTTTGCAACAGAGGATGAGATGAAACTCTTCAGATGATTATTAGGTTACCACTTATATTAGGAGTCGGCTACGGGACTAACCCTTCCTCCAACCTGCTGCTGCTATAGAGGAGAATTCGAAAATCTTCGGATGTTCATTAGATTATACATATCGCTTACTGCGATGGCGTGTTAGTCCTGGTATCCAGGGATAACACTTACATGGTTATACTTTTCCTATTTACTTTATTTTGTGATATATTCACATAAACGATGAGTTAGACCAATATCTGTTTGTAGTAGTCAAAAAGAAGGAAAAACTATCATTTTACTTACAAAACATTCGGGTCTTGGTAGAAGACTACATTGTCATAACAAAACATTCGGGTCTTGGTAGAAGACTACATTTCATACTAGTAGGAAATAAGGGATTTCTTAGGGTTTTTCATACTTATATCAACTGTCTTACTTAAAGGTTTTACATGACATTCATAATAGTTTTTCAAAGCAAGACAATGACACTTAAATACTTATGAAGTCACCAGCTTTAAAGCTAATACTGTCTTTCAAAATAACTTGTATTCTCAGGTCACCAGTAGATAGGTATGATGGCCAGGATTTGAGAAGACGGAGCACAGATAAGACTTGTCCTTTATTTTGATTATATATTTTTGGTGTCTTATTACATTGAAACAACACACATGTATTAAAACATTACTTATAATGCAATGGATGATGTTGTTGCTTGCTTACTATTTTACACTGTTGTGATACTGTACATGACGTCCCCCATACATGAATGTTTCCGCCGTTCGTGGTTTTGGGGTGTGACACAAAGGTACGTGGATTGGCTGCTGAAGCTTAACGTGAACTTCCCTGAGGAGCTTACATAGATATCATTTTCCAATCCTTACCATTGTGCTATGATCAATTCCGCATGACATATCATATGAATAAGGAAGAGGTCACACTCCTCAAGACCGCAGAAACAGGTCTTAGGGGTAAGTTGGTAGTTAACAGTCCTACTCCAAGCTCCGCCTCGGTTTTGGAAATCGGGAGAAGTATAGGGAAGAAGATAAAAAGCTCTTCGAAGGATACCATGGCTAGGAACCTTGATGGCTCTTCTTCAAATGGAACCAAGAAAGGTTTCATCACTCCTTCTTCTGACCCAAAAGAGGCTGAATGCTTCTATTGCCATGAAAACTCACATTGAAAGTGGAACTGCCCAAAATACCAGCAAGATGTGAAGGATGGGAAATTTAAACCCAACCATGTAGGTATTTACACTATCTTATCTAATAACTCACCTCATTCTAACTCTTGGATCCTTGATACCAGTTGTGGTACTCATAGTTTTTCTGATTTGCAGGGACTAAGAAGAAGTGAGTATATACTGTATCGCTAAGAAGTGGGTTTAGTTTAGATTTGAATAAATGTTGTTATTTGCCAGAAATGGAAAGAAATATTATTTCCTTTCTGGCATTGTATAAAAAAAGTTTCACCTTTTCATTTGATAATGAAGTTGGTTCGATTAATGCTTTCTTTAATAATGCTCTTTATTTTACAGCATTACCTTGTGATGGTGTGTATGAAACTGTACTGTGGTTGATAACTAAGGAAATAATGTTCTGTGTATTGATTCGGTTAATGATAATAAGTTGGATAAAGTGTCATTCTGGGTTGTCATCTTGGACATATAAGGAAGAAACGCATAGACCAACTCCAAAAGGATGGAGTTTTGGAGTCATTTGACCTAAGGTCAGATGATAGTTGCGAATCATGCTTACTTGGAAAAATGACAAAGTCACCCTTCACTGGTTCTTGTGAGAGGGGTGAAGGTTTGTTGGATCTCGTACACACGGACGTTCGTGGAGCCTTCAAACATGCCACAAGGGATGCTAATCGTTATTATTTGACTTTTACTAATGATTACAGTAGATATGGATATGTATACTTAATCAAGCATAAGTCAGAGACTTTTGAAAGGTTTAATGAGTTTAAAGAAGAAGTCGAGAATCAATTAGGTAGGAACATTAAGATGCTTCGATCCAATCGAGGTGGTGAGTATCTTAGTCTAGAGTTCCTCGACTATGTTAGAGAATGTGGGATTGTCTCACAATTGACACCTCCCAGGACACCACAGTTGAATGGTATGGACGAGAGGCGTAGTCAAACCTTGTTGGACATGGTTCGTTCCATGATGAGTCGAGCTTCACTACCAATCTCATTTTTGGGGTATGCCATAGAGACTGCCGCCCATATCCTTAATCTGGTCCCGAGAAAGAAAGTTGCCAAAACTCCTCATGAGATGTGGACTGGTAAAGTACCCAAACTAGAGCACATCAAGATTTGGGGTAGCGAGGATTTCGTGAGACGCGAGACTCATGATAAGCTCGAGCCTCGAAGAGAGAGGTGTATTTTCATCGACTTCCCATAGCAATCCTTTGGTTACCTCTTCTATAGACCTAGTGAAAATGTGGTCTTTGTAGCAAGAAGGGCTATCTTTCGAGCGGGAGAGACTTCATAAGCTAAGGAAACAGTGGGAGGCAAGTTGACCTTGAAGAAATTCAAGAGTCAAGTGGTGAAGGAACTTCAAACCCTAGCACTCAACTTGAGGAGGAAACTCTTGTTGATCCAATTCACATGCCTTTACCTCTGAGGCGTTGCACAGGGATTAGAAATGCACCTGATCATTACAATGGATTTCATATTACTACGGAAGGTGATACACTTATCAGTGATGGGACACTGATAGGTCTAGATGAACCTAACAATTATGCAGAAGCCATGACAGGTCCTGAGTCAGCCAAGTGGAAGGAGGCAATGGACAACAAGATACAATCCATTTATGACAATCAAGTTTGGAACTTGGTTGAGAATGTACCAGGTTGTAAGACTGTAGGGTGAAAATGGATCTTCAAGAAGAACACCAACATGGATCGTAATGTACATAGTTATAAAGCACGACTGGTTGCAAAGGGTTTCTCACAAACTCCAGGAGTTGATTATGATGAGACATTTTCTCCAGTGGCCAAGATTAAGTCTATTAGGGTTCTTTTAGCCATAGCTACATTTTATGATTATGAAATATGGCAAATGGATGTCAAAACTGCTTTCGTTAATGGAAAGTTGGATGAGGATGTTTACATGAGTTAGCCAGAGGGTTTTGTCAATACAAAGTACACTAATAGAGTATATGAGCTTGAGAAATCCATTTATGGATTAAAGCAAGCACCTTGCAAATGCAATCTTTGCTTTGATGAGAAAGTCAAAGACTTTGGTTTCTATAGGAGTGAAGATGAATCTTGTGTGTATATCAAAGCTAGTGGGAGTATAGTTAGGTTTTTGGTATTGTATGTGGATGCCATACTACTTATAGGAAATGGCATTCCAACTCTACAGGAAGTTAAGTCTGGGCTTGGGAAGTGTTTCTCTATTAGGGACCTAGGAGAAGTTGCCTATATTCTGAGGATAAGGATCTTGAGAGACCGGAGTAAAATACTAATTGGACTTAGCCAAAGTACCTACTTGGATAAGGTGCTAAAGAAATTCGGCATGCAGGACTCCAAGAAAGGAGAGTTACCCACCCAGAGTAACGCTAGATTCAGTAAGACATAAAGCCTAGTACTGAGGCTGAGATAGCAGAAATGAGTCGGATACCTTATGCGTCGGCTGTAGGATTGAATGTATGATATGACGTGTACTCGACCTGATGTAGCCTTTGCCTTGAGCATGGTTAGCAGGTATTAGGAGAACCTTGGCAAGGCACACTGGACTGCGGTAAAGAATATTCTCAAATACCTACGGAGGACTAAGGATTGGGTCCTTACCCTCGGTGGGAGTAATGACTTGAGAGTTGAAGGGTATAGTGATGCTAGCTTTCAGACTGATAGGGATAATTTCCACTCTCAGTAAGGCTGGGTCTTTACCATAAACGGAGGAGCAATTTCTTGGAAGAGTTCCAAGCAAGAGACAGTGGCTGATTCAACTTGCGAATCGTAGTATATAGCAGCGAGTGAGGTAGTAAAAGATGCAATATGGCTGAAGAACTTCAGTGGAGACCTTGGAGTTGTACCAGCTATTATGGAGCCAATGGAAATTTTCTGTGATAGTGAAAGTGTTGTTGCCTTAGCCAAGGAACCAATGGATCACGGGAGATCCAAACACATCGATAGAAAATACCATTTCATCAGACATCGAATAGAAGAAGGACTCCTCGTGGCAAAGAGGGTATCATCGAATGAGAATCCAGCAGACCCCATTACGAAGGGACTGACTCGGGTTAAGCATCTCCTGCATGCTCGGAGCATAGTGTTGAAGGATGATATTAGATGTAGTAGTTAGATAACCTCGAAATTTGTAAAGTGTAATTGACATTAGATGATGAATAAAAGGTGTTTTATTTATGAGTAAAGTGTTTCTATCTCCTGATAATCGTTCATTATATTTCTTTTGCATGTTTTGACTTCCAGAATAATTATGTTTGGTATATCATATTATTTGAACCTCCACAGTCGGTCATACGTCTGAAGTAGGCATGAATCAAGACTATCATGATTGGTTGCAGGGGTCTAAGGTGTTGGACATGGCTACAACAATCATGAGTGCCAATAGGGTCTGAGCATTGGACTCAACCCACGCTCACTGAATCACTTCATGGTATTTATCTCAAGTGATCGTGAGACGGTAATATCATATAAGTCTTCAAACCTAGAGATATGATTTGTTATTTATGAGTTGGTTATGCATTGATTGTACGTAAACGCTGTCACACCCTGAAACCGAAGTCGGAAACATCTCGGGGCGGAGGTGACTTCATGGTAATATCATAACCAATGTACATATTAAGCGAAGTAAAACACAAAACATTACATTACATAGATTTCATTACATCAGTTGAAAAGTAAAGTGTTACAAGTTTCATAGATACATAGTTTGACAAAAGAAAGACGAGTCTTCTACGCACTCCGTCTTCGACAAAAGAGATCGCCGAGTACTTGTCTAATGCGGTTCTGAGAATACAAGCGCCTTGAAAATCAGCATAAAGCTGGTGAGTTCATAAGAGGTTTGTTTTTATGAAAATGCACGAGTTCCTTTGGTTTCCTGAAAAAGCGGTTCACCAAGAAAATCCCATTTTTAACTGTTAGTTACTAAATCCAAATTGTAATGTAAAAGATGTATACTGAAAACATGATTGTTCTTGTGAATTGTAAAGTCTAGTTATCTAACTTGTTACACTTTTCTGGTTACGCATTACTGTTACGCAGGAAAATCCTATATTTTCCTACATGTGTGAGTGTGAACTGTTACCGATTCTGTGTGTGCGCGAACTATTATTGATTTTGATTATGTTCAATATTATCCGCAGGAAAACCCCATGTTTTCCTGAATGTGTGTGTGTGAACTGATACCGATTATGTGTGTGCGAACTATTACCGATTCTGATTATCCATAAATGTGCATTAGTTTTATTACGTACATAAAACTAATAATTAAGTGTAAAGTGTTAATAATCTTGATTGCGAGTCCTTAAATGTCACAACTAGAAATTTTGTGCCTTGTAATTTCAACACTTAAGAAAAATTATGAATCAAAAACTTAAGAGCATGTATGATGCTTACTTCATGGCAACAAAAAAAAATTCAATCAAGTACACCATACAAGCATTTCAAATAGTCAACAAGTAATTGGAAACCCTAGAAGTTCTTGTGTAGGTAAATTTTGGACTAGGACTTCCTTATTGGACCCACTGGGCCAATAAGCTTCCAACTTGACTAACTTGGGCTTAGAACCTTTAAATGGACTCTAATTGGACCCACTTCCAATTATTTCAATGTTTTGGGCCATATTGGGCCTAGAATGAAATAAATTATTTAAATGAACCAAATTGTGCCATGAGGCACCCTAGGAGTCCAATGGGCCGAAAAACAATCAATATGGACCCATGAATTGGATTTAAGAATCAAAGGCCCAAGTCTCCATCTCTCCCATCTATCTTTCGGCCCAAGTTAAAAAAAAAAAAAAAAGAAGAAGAAGAAGAAGAAATTGAGAATTAAGGAGGATTAGACACCTCCTTAATACCTATGGGATATCCATGCATATCTCACATATTTCCATGCATATCCTCCCACTTCTCTCTCTCTCTTCTTCTTCTTCTTCTTCTACTTTCGACCGAGAGTATCACACACCCACACACAATCACTCACTTAAACACTCTCAAGAACACACCACACATCCCTTCACTTTCCCTTCAAACATTTCGAGATTTAAGAGCTTTTCAAGGAGGATTCTTCACAAAAATCATCATCTTGGGCAAGTTGATGCTTAGATCCACACTCTAGACTCTTTGTTCTATCAAAAATCTCCTCTTCACTCATATGAATTCATGATCTTATATCTTAGAACCCTCTAAGTTCGAGATCCATTCAAGAGACTTGCTAGGACCGAAAATAGCAACAAACTCATTTCTTTTCTTCTTCAAAACCGAAACTACAACTCAAGGTGAGCTTCATACCCCCTATTTTTTGGTTTTTATAAGTTTTGTGGGGGGGGGGGGGGGGAGGAATACAAGCAAATGTGTAGATCTATAAGTATATGTATGCTTTGTGTGATTTCTATGTTTATATTTATGCTCTTATGTGATTGTGGTGGTGGATCTAGTCAAAAAGTCCTTAAAACTAATATTTACATTAGGTTTTATGAAACTAATATAAGTTGAATTATTATACACAAATATTTCTACAAAAAATAACCAAGTTGGTTAATATGAACATCTTTAGGCTAAAAACCCATTTTTGGACTCAAAAAGTAAAAAATATAAAATTAAAGGGCCCAAAATGACAAGATACAAATTTTCATGGTTGAAATGAGTCAAAACAATTTCAACAAAGTATTTTCTGAAAATATACTCTCTTGAAGGATTAAAATGTGAAATTTTAGGCATAATAGGCCAAAAATGAACATTTCGGCCCAATAAGGCCCAATTTGCAAGATTTTCAAATTAGAGGGATTGAAACTGTACTTTTCTGTAAAACAGGGGACTACTAGTGCTCCAAGTCCATTTCAAGAGTTAAAAATACTTTTCATATTTAAAAGGTACCAAAGATGCAAAAATTCTCTATTTTGGGCCAAAAGTGTAAAACTTGCGAAAATAGAGGGTTCAGCCGAGAATACTTCATTTTGAGGGACTAAAACTGTTTTTCAAATAAATCTGAGCTGAAAAATACCTTTTCAACAAGTTTTGATACTAAAATGTCAAGAAATATGGTTTAAGGACTAAAATAGAAATTATTTTACTGAAAGGGTCAAAATTGTAGATTTATCCAAAAGAAAGGGACTGCAAAAAGAAAATGCTAATGTTTTAACCATTAAATCCGTTATGATAGAATACTAGTACCACGACTACTGACGAAACATAATACACCTTCAACACCAAAATCATTATCAAACGAATTGATTCGGTCTCGAATAAACAACGAATCAAAAATTAATACACGGTGAAACTTCAATACGCACGCGGAAATTCACCAGAAGTCAATACACACGCGGAAATTCACCAGAAGTCAATACACATGTGAGAATTCACCAGAATTCGATACACCATCTTGGGGCCCAAAAGTTTCAAATCGTGCTTGTTGGGCCTAGCTAGTTCAATGACATGATCTTTAGGCCCAAAGGTAACTCGCTTACATGTCCTTGGGTCTTGTATGACCTAATTTCGTGTAAAAGGACTTTCAATGGCTTTTGTGCTGTTGGGCCCCAAGGGTCCTTTGGTACTGCCAGCAAAGTCGAGAATTTGCCAATGCGAGTCGGGCCAAGGGCCCTTCGCATTCACGATAGCCTTGAACAACCTATGGAAATATCGGGGGATTCGCACCCTCTCTTCTCCTTGGTTGTGGGGCTATGAGAAGTCAGGGTGGTTGGATTAAGTGAATGATACGGACGGCGCCTAAGATCTCGTTTGTATAGTTGTAAACTAGTCGTTTTCATTAATGCGTGTTTAGAACGATTCACAAACCATAATTAATCCAAGGACACCTGGAATTATCGAATACACACGTCGTAACGGTACAACAAAATATATAACGCGTAATTCAAAGTATTAGGAAAACATCGGGTTTTCCCAGGGTTTTCAATACATACACCTACGAGATGCATACCAAGACGAACAATATTTCTTACATCTATAGAATCAAACAAGCATACTTACGGATCTTCACACTTTTTATACGATACTCTTTTCAGAAAATATCGGATTTTCTGCTGGTTTTCAAAACAATACAAAATGTTTTATTTCAAACATTACTTATGAACTCACCAACATTTCATATGTTGATGTTTTTCAAAATGCTTGTATTCTCAGGTAACAGGTAAATCGAAGGGAAAATGTATTCAGTGATGTCATGTTGTTTGTTTAACTAGTATTGAACAATCTAATTTTGGGAATGTAATGTTTTGAAACAATGTACTAAATGTAAAGACTACTAGTTGTACTGTTTCAATGCATGGTGATGAATGATGTTATGTTTCATGTATATTCACTGTGATGGTATTCAATTGAGTCACAACAGCCCTCAGACGTTTCCGTCGTCTGGTTCGGGGGTGTGATAGGTTGGTATCAGAGCTCTGTTTATAGCGAACTAGCATGTCTAACCACACATTGATATGCAACTATAAACCAAAAGAGGGACTAACCCAACTATGAACAAAACAAGTAACACATAACAATAAAACACCCCTGCTTGTATTAGGAATAAGAACATAACGCCGAACCAAACAAGATAATGCTAGTATCCCGGTTAATTAAGGACTGTTTTAGCGATATCAAGAAGTGAATGTAGCCTGATCAACTACATTCCCTCCAAGGTATAATTAACACATGTTCCGATGAGATCGTGATAGCTAGGGAACCTAAAAACAAACCCCAATATCACCAAAAGAGAAGAACGCCTGCAGAGTCTATACAATAGTTGTAGCATCCTAGGGATAATATTAGTGAACTTTTGTGTATTTTTGTTATGATATTACCAATTTCTATGCATTGCAAATCTATGATTGTATGCTGATTTGTAGAAGTACTTAAACTCATACAATACACCTAGTCAGTAGGATCACATCCTCACAGAACCCCCAAACACTCAACATCTTTCCGTTTCATGACAAAAAGATGCCTCGCCAACCTACTCGCGGAAACCCTGGACCAACCCTACCCAAACCTGAATCCACTGCATTCCAGGCGGCTGTATCTGTTGCGGTCACCGCAGCTATGGCACAAATTCACCAGGGGAACAACAGAGGAGGCAACGGGCAAGGGGCCAAAATTTCGAAAAACGGAATGAATCAAGGACCCACCAAAACATGTACCTACAAGGACTTCACAAACGCCAAACCACCAACTTTTAACGGCACTGGAGGGGTGATCACTCTGAAGCGATAGATCGAGAAGGTGGAATCGGTATTCGAGATATGCGATTGTCCCGAGTGAATGAAGGTGAAGTTCGCAGCCTGCACTTTTGTTGATAAAGCGCTCACTTGGTGGAACGGACACGTGGAAGCCATGGCACTCCCAGTAGCCAACTCCATGTTGTGGGTGGAAATGAAAGAAATGCTGATGGCCGAATACTGCCCACGAGGGGAGATTCAGAAAATGGAGCAAGAGCTATGGAACCTCACTGTGCAGAATGCGAATATCGATGCCTACATATCGAGATTTAGTGAACTATCTCTGTTATGCCCAGGTATGATCACCTCGAAAGGAAAGAAGATTGAGCGATTCATCTCGGAACTAACCTCACCAATCTAGGGAAATGTGATAGCTGCAAATCCCGAAACCTTCGAGAGTGCTAAAAGATTGGTGAAGAAGCTGTATGACCACAACAACAAGAAGGGTGAGAAGCCAGCGGAGACTGAGGCCAAGAAGGAAGGTGATGGAAAGAAAGGGAAGAACAACAAGAGGAAGGGGCGTCAGGGCCCCGAGACCTCTAAGAAGCAGTAGATAGTGGCAGTTAATGCTGCCACCGCACAAGTTCCAGCCACACCACATGCTCCAGCCTCAGCTGCCTCGAATGCTCCCAGACCTTATTCCGGTAATCTCCCCAAGTGCAACAAATGCGGTTTCCATCACAATGGAGAGTGCAAGGAGCTGCAGTGCACCAGCTGCAATCGGAAGGGACATACAGCAAGGTATTGCAGGGCTTACCCTACTCAGAACCAACAACAAGGAAACAGCAACAACAACAACAACAACCGCAACAACAACAACATCACCACCGGCGACAACAATGCAGGGCCTAGCCACACCTGCTATGGGTGTGGGAGGACTTGGCATTTCCACGAGATTTCCCTAAGAACAACAATCCCAGAAATGGAGGAACAGGAAGGATGCTGACCATGGGTCAGGGAGAAGCGATTCAGGACCCCGCTGTTGTTACCGGTACGTTTCTCCTAAACCACACTTATGCATGCATCCTATTTGACACTGGAGCAGAGCGAAGTTTCGTAAGCAATAAATTTAAGCATTTATTAAAACAACAAACCCAGAAGCTCAATGAAATCTTTACGGTGGAAATGGCCAATGGCAAAACCGAATCCACTGGGGAAATTTACACCAGATGTACCCTAACCTTAAATCAACACGTCTTTCGAATAGACATAATGTCGGTTTCCATTAGGAGTTTCGATGTGATTATCGGCATGGACTGGATAAGCCCCCACCATGCTGAAATTACATGTCACGAGAAGGCCGTTCGCCTTCAGCTTCCCAATCACGAAACCCTAGTAATTTACGGAGACAAACCTAGCATTAACCTTCGCCTCATCTCATGCATCCAGGCACAGAAATATCTACGAAAGAACAATTTGGCATTCCTAGCTCACATAGTGGATAAAACCAAGGAAGAGGTTAACGTTCAAGACATTCCTGTAGCACATGAATTCCAAGACGTGTTTCCTGAAGATATTCCTGGAGTACCCCCAGAGAGACAAGTGGAGTTCCGAATTGACCTCGTTCTAGGAGCAACTCCTCTCGCTAAATTACCCTACCGGCTAGCTCCTACTGAAATGCAGGAATTGTCCATCCAACTTAGTGAACTCTTGGATAAGGGATTCATTCGACCTAGTTACCCGCCATGGGGAGCTCCAGTCCTCTTTGTCAAAAAGAAGGACGGATCTTTTAGAATGTGCATCGATTATAGATATTTAAATAAACTCACTGTAAAAAATTGGTATCCACTCCCACGAATCGACGACCTATTTGACCAGCTCCAAGGAGCTAGCTACTTTTCCAAGATAGACCTACGGTCTGGATATCATCAACTCAAAGTCCGGGAAGAGGATGTTCCTAAAACCGCTTTCCGAACTCGTTACGGACATTATGAATTCCTAAAACCGCTTTCCGCATTTATGGATCTGATGAACCGAACCTGTCGACCATTCCTCGACAACTTTGTCATTATCTTCACCGACGACATTCTCGTCTATTCCTGAAGCGAAGAAGAGCATGGCCAACATCTCTGACAATTCCTAGAAACTCTGCGATCGGAAAAGCTATATGCAAAACTCTCCAAGTGTGAGTTTTGGCTCGGTAGTGTGAAGTTCCTAGGCCATGTTGTTAGCCAAGATGGAATGCATGTGGATCCCTCTAAGGTCAAAGCTGTTGAAGGATGGGCAGTCCCGACAACACCCACGAAAATCCGTCAATTCTTGGGTCTAGCAGGCTACTATAGGAGGTTCATTCAAAACTTCTATAAGATCGCCAAGCCACTTACCTCACTTACACAAAAGGGCATACCATTCAAATGGACGGACAAACAAGAAGTCGCATTCCGAACCCTGAAGCAAGCTCTCTGTAGTGCCCCGGTACTATCTCTACTGGAGGGAACGGAAGATTTCGTGGTCTACTGTGACGCATCAAATCAGGGTTTAGGTTGTGTTCTCATGCAGCGTGGAAGGGTGATAGCTTACGCATCCCGCCAACTAAAGATGCACGAAGTGAATTATACGACCCATGACCTAGAATTGGGAGCCGTGGTCTTTGCCCTAAAGATTTGGAGGCATTACCTTTATGGTGCAAAGTGCACCATCTTCACGGACCACAAGAGTCTCCAGCATATCTTGAACCAGAAAGAGTTGAACATGAGGCAACAAAGATGGGTTGAATTATTAAACGATTACGAGTGTGAAATCAAGTACCACGCGGGCAAGGCCAACGTGGTAGTTGACGCATGGAGCTGGAAGGAGTACTCTAATCGTCGTACGAAAACTCTCTCAATAACTATTCAATCTCACCTAACCACTCAAATTGGGGTAGCCCAGTCAGAGGCCATGAAGACGGAAAATAGAGCAAGCAAAGCATTGCACGGAATGGAGAAGAACCTAGAGGCAAAGGAGAATGGAGTATACTATTTCATGAACCGTATTTGGGTCCCTAAACTCGGAGGATTTAGCGAGGTAGTCATGAAGGAAGATCACAAGACGCGATACTCCATGCATCCCGGCTTAGACAAGATGTATTTGGATATTAAATAACACTATTGGTGGCCTAACATGAAGGCGGAAATTGCCACCTATGTTAGTAAGTGCCTTACTTGTGCCAAGGTAAAGGTGGAGTATCAGAAGCCCTTAGGGTTATTACAACAACCGGTAATCTGTGAGTGGAAATGGGAAGGGATTTCTATGGATTTCGTGACCAAGCTACCCAAGACGCCGGATGGACTAGACACCATATGGGTAATAGTCGACCGACTGATGAGGTCTGCCCATTTACTGCCAATAAAAGAATCCCACAAGATGGAGAGATTCACACGTCTATACATTCGTGAAATCGTGAGACTCCACGGACTGCCGGTGTCTATTATCTCGGATACAGATAGTAGGTTCACTTCGTGTTTTTGGCAATCACTCCACAAAGCACTTGGAACTCATCTCGACATGAGCACCACTTATCATCCACAAACAGATGGTCAAAGTGAACGAATCATTCAAATGCTCGAAGACATGCTTCGCGCATGTGTGATAGACTTTGGGAAGTGTCACACCCCCAAACCAGAATGGCGGAAACGTTCGGGGGTGGATGACTTCACGTAGTACCATAACAATTGAATATCGTAAAGAAAGTACACAACCATCATATACATAATAAAAACGTACATTGTTGCGTTATACATATTTCCAAAAGAATATTACAATATGATGATATAAATGTTTAACGATAAACATTCTTAGCATTCCTTCTTCCAAAAGTTGATGGTTACCTGTATTAGTGGTTCCCTGAGAAATACAAGTGGTTTTGAAAAAGTGTCAACAATTAAGTTGGTGAGTTCATGAGTGTTTTGAGTTGAAAAGTATATCCTTTTTGGCAGCAAACCGGTAAATGAGGTTTTCAGAAAATTCAATATTTTCTATAAATGATTCGAAAAGTTTCCAGAGTTGGAATGCGTTAGTATTTTTCGTACTTGAATGATAAAGATAACTTTGTATGAAAAATAATGTAGAAAACTGTAATGCATATATGAATCTCGTAAATCAAATTTGTTTTTATACTTTTTATGTGAGTTTTATAACCATACTATTGACACTGAATGCCTATAACAACATTCTTCAGGTGTTGTAGTGTTATGACATTTGTCACCCTAGACCTGCCGGTCTAACTATAGCTAATAGTTTAGGTGCGGGATTGTCAATCGCGTATAGATCTATACACAAGTATCACGCTCTCCCTCCAAGAGATTATGGTATATAAGTACAACACTTTGAAATGCATACATAAGTGTACGTTGAAGTTTAATACCTCACATTGCTTAGTATAAATAGATTTACAATAAGAATGACTTTACTTCTTTTGAAAGTGATTCGTTTTTGAAGATGTATATGTAAAATGTACGATTGACTCATTAACTATACCCATTATGGTTTTTCAGAAAGTATGTTCCATTTTGGTAAAAATAACTTGGTGATATAATAGCCCTTTATACATAAAGATGTTTGTATCGATATTCAAAGATAGACATTACATTTATGTTTATAAAATGATACTTTAACATGTAATGTACTTGTATTCCCCCCCCCCCTAAAACATGAAAAGAATTGAAAGGTTGGGGTATGAACTCACTCGTTTGGTTCGAAAAGAGAGAGGCTAAAGTTGAGCAGAACTTTGATCACGGAAAGCTGCGTCTTCGTGGATCTCGGTAGCGTAGATCTTTCATCGGGGGCTCGGGTATGGAAACCGAGGTGTCGGGATGGTCTCTGGAGCTCTAGGGTGTGTAAAAGTGAGAGAGGATCTGAGAATTATGTGCAAAAACCCGAAGCTCAACCTTTCTATTTATAGGCTGGAGGAGCCTCGTACGCGGGGGGTACTACTGGAGTACGCTAGGCGTACCCAGTACTCGGGGCGTACTTCGGTTACGCGGGTCGTAAAAATGCGTCACGACTTACGACTCAGGTCTAGCTAGCGTAGAGCACTCAAGCCGATGGGACTTGACACTGGGTCTAGTACGCGGGGCGTACTCTTGGATTACGCGGGGCATAATCCAGTCTTCCATTTTCTAAATTCCGTAACATTCGCGTACAGGCTCTGTTTTTCGCGTTCTTTATATCCACGCGTAGGTAAGATTATGCTCTACAACTTTCATTTAGACTCCATCAGCTAGTTTTGACTTTATTTTTAATGATATATTGTTAATAGGTCGGGACTACTAAAGTTCGTTAAAAATTCATAGTTTATTTATTCGACGTCGGTTTTTGTTTGTCTTTTTATCATTTTCTTACTATTGTGGAGATCTTCAACTTCCGTTTAGGTGGCGATAGCTAAATAACACTCAATCTTTAATTCGAGTTTTTAGCCCTCTACTACTGTTACAAAACTTAGGAAATTCATAACTTCTTCATACGAGGTCCAATTTGGGCGATCTTTGTATGTATGTTTACAGTCTAACGAACTCTACATCTTTTGTTTAGATACTTAAGGCTAAAATGCATTTTATTGAAATTTCACTTTTTACGTTAAATAGCGTTTTAACGGTGTGTCGTAAATATATGAGTGGTTATAATTTCTTCAATATAACCCGGTTTTGAATGCTCTTTATGTTTTTGGAAACCTTGGCACGATATCTAACATTTGATGTATCCCAACTCAGATATTTGAACACTTTATTTTGGAGGTTAATTTAATTGACTCCAAATAATTTTTGTTGTATTTGACTTTTGAGCGTTACACTGCTTTTGGAAAAATATTGGGTTGTCACATCATCCCCCCGTTAGGGAAATTTCGTCCCGAAATTTATTCTAAGATAGATTTTACAGGTTTAGGAAAAAGGTGCGGATACTTTTGTTATCTGATCCTCACGTTCCCACTTTGTTTAGTCCTTTTTATTTCCCGGTCCATGACCTCTACTAGCGGGATGACAAGGGTCTCATCAGACAAGCACTTCTTTAGGTTTGATACGTGAAAGGTAGGGTGTACGTTGTGGAGCTCCTAAGGTAATCGAAGTTTGTACGCCACTGGACCGATCCTGGGAAGGATCTCGAATGGTCCGATGTATCTTGGGTTTAGTTACCCACACTTTCCAAAGTGTATTAACCCCTTCTAGGGCGAGACTTTTAGTAGGACTCGATCTCCAACCTGGAATTCCAAGGGTTTTCATCTTTTATCTGCATAACTCTTTTGTCTGTCCCTTGACGCCTTCAGGCGTTCCCGGATCTGAACAATCTTCTCCGTAGTTTCCCTTATGATTTTTGGTCCAGTGAGCGTGTGGTCTATTACTTGTCCTCTTGGTAGTTGTGTGTCCCCCACTTCAGCCCAGCACACAGGTGATCTGCATTTACGGTCGTAGAGGGCTTCGAATGGGGCAGCCTTGATATTAGTGTGGTAGTTATTGTTGTACGAGAACTCGACCAAGGGAAGATGGGTGTCCCACGCTTTGCCAAAATCGATTACGCAAGATCTCAACATATCTTCTAGGGTTTGTATGGTTCTCTCACTCTGGTCGTCAGTTTGTGGGTGATAAGCGCTACTCATGTCTAGTCTTGTTCCTAGAGTTTTTTGTAGTGACTGCCAGAACCTACTATCTCGGTCCGAGATAATGGATATGGGCACACCATGTAGTCGTACAATTTCTCTAAGGTACGTCCTAGATAGCTTCTCCAATTTATCCGTCTCCTTGATCGGTAGGAAGTGCGCTGATTTAGTTAACCTGTCGACGATTACCCAGATGGTGTCGAGTCCGCTTACCGTCCTGGGTAGTTTGGTTACGAAATCCATGGTTATACGTTCCCACTTCCATTCGGGTATTTCTGGTTGTTGCAACAATCCTGAGGGCTTTTGGTATTCTACCTTGACCTTAGCGCACGTCAGATATTTAGTTACGTAGGTAGCAATTTCGGCTTTCATGTTCGGCCACCAGTACAACTTTTTGAGGTCGAGATACATTTTATCGGAGCCGGGGTGTATGGAGTATTGTGTCTTATGGGCTTCGCTCATGATGACTTCTCTAAATCCTCCAAACTTCGGTGTCCAAATCCTATCCATGAAGTAATGAACTCCATCATTCTTGACTTCAAGCTTCTTATCATTCCCCTTAAGGCTTCCCCTGCCACATTCTCAGATGTTAAGGTTTCTATTTGAGCTTCTTTGATTTGTGTGGACAGGTGTGAATGGATTATCATGGTTAAAGACTTCACTCTGTGGCCCGAGTATTCCTTCGGGCTGAGTGCATCGGCCACCACGTTAGCCTTTCTGGGATGATATCGAATCTCACATTCATAATCATTTAGCAGTTCTACCCACCGTCTTTGTCTCATGTTGAGTTCTTTCTGGTTGAGGATATGTTGGAGGCTTTTATGGTCAGTGAATATCGTACATTTCGTGCCATAGAGGTAGTGTCTCCATATCTTTAGAGCGAAGACGACTGCTCCTAGCTCAAGATCGTGCGTTGTGCAGTTCACTTCGTGCGTCTTTAGTTGCCTTGAGGTATAGGCGATGACCTTCCCTCGTTGCATCAGGATACACCCGAGTCCTTGGTTTGATGCATCGCAATAGATCATGAAGTCCTCCGTTCCTTCTGGCAAGGTTAGGATGGGCGCACTACATCTCGTTTTAGCGTTTGAAACGCATCATCTTGTTTTTCTCCCCAGTCGAAGGTCATATTCTTCTGAGTTAGTGTGGTGAGTGGCTTGCCAATCTTGGAGAAATTTTGTATGAACCTTCGGTAATACCCGGCGAGTCCCAAAAATTGTCGGATCTCTGTAGGGGTTCTTGGAATCGTCCAACTCTCTATTGCCTTGATCTTCTAGGGATCCACATGTTTTCCCTCCTTGCTTATTACGTGTACCAGGAAATCCACCTCCCGAATCCAAAATTCGCACTTTGAAAATTTTGCGTACAACTTCTCTATCCTCAGTGTTTCCAAAACCTGGCGGAGATGTTGGCTGTGTTCTTCCTGGCTTCTAGAATAGATGAGTATATCATCTATGAACACGATCACTAATTTCTCCAGGAAGGGACGACATACTCGATTCATCAAGTCCATGAACACCACTGGAGCGTTTGTCAATCCGAAGGGCATTACTACAAACTCGTAGTGACCATAGCGTGTTCGGAAAGCCGTTTTGGGGATGTCTCCTTCCAGTAC
Organism: Lactuca saligna; assembly: GCF_052625555.1. Classification (NCBI taxonomy): domain Eukaryota; kingdom Viridiplantae; phylum Streptophyta; class Magnoliopsida; order Asterales; family Asteraceae; genus Lactuca; species Lactuca saligna. The sequence continues at coordinate 92,823,653 of NC_136419.1, read as the reverse complement.
TCGTAGTTGGTGATAACCAAATCTTAGGTAGATCTTTGAGAAGTAGCTCGCTCCTTGTAGTTCGTCGAACATATCGTCTATGCGTGGAAGGGGATATCGGTTCTTGATTGTGAGTTTGTTCAGCTCCCGGTAATCGATGCACATGCGAAAAGATCTGTCCTTCTTTTTCACGAACAGGACCGGTGCTCCCCATGGTGAGAAACTCGGTCTGATGAAGCCCTTGCTTAGCAGCTCGTTTAATTGACTGGACAGTTCCGGCATCTCGGCTGGGGCTAAACGATAAGGCGACTTTGCTACTGGAGTAGCTTCGGGGATTAAGTCGATTCTGAACTCAACTTGGCGTTTTGGTGGAATTCCTGGAAGATCTTCTAGGAAAATGTCTGGGAAGTTGCAGACTTTCGGAATGTATTTAATGTTCTTTGGTTCTTGTTTCTGGTCTACTACGTGGGCTAGAAAGGCATGGTATTCCTTGCGAAGATATTTTCGTGCTTTAACATAGGAGATGATTTGCAAATTTGAACTAGGTTTGTCTCCATATATGATAAGAGTTTCACCGTTGGGCAGATTGAGACAAACAACCTTTTCATGGAAAAGAAGGTCGGCATGGTGAAGACTCAACCAGTCCATACTGATGATTACATCAAAACTTCTTATCGAAATGGGTATAAGGTCGATTTGAAATAATTGTTCGTTTAAATTTAATGTGCACCCTACGTACATATCACTTGTTCTTTCTGTTTTTCCATTAGCGATTTCTACAGTGAATATTTTATTGAGTGGTTGGGGTCTTTGGTTAAGTAGGTGTTTGAATTTATGACTCACAAAACTTCTCTCCGCACCGCAGTCAAAGAGTATGCATGCATAAATGTTGTAGAGGAGAAACGTACCCATAACCACTGTTGGATCATTTTGACCTATTGCTTCATTTTGACCTATCGCCAGCACTCTCCCAATACTGCCAACATTCCTTGTCTTGGGGCAGTCCCTCTTGAAATGCCCAGTTTCTCCACACCCATAACATGCTTGGCTTATCCTAGTACCAGGAACTTGAGTGACTGGTCGCGCTGGCGCTTTACAGAAACGGGCAGTGTGCCCTTTCCTGTCGCAGTTCTTACAGTGCATCTCGCGGAAATTACCGTGGTGATGGTAGTTGCATTTACTGCACTTGGGTAGGTTCCCTGCATATTTTTTTGTTGGCGTCGGGGTAGTAGGAGTTGTGGCGGGAGCAGTAGCAGCATGAACCGCTACCATTTGTTTCTTTGAAGGTTCTTGCGAGGTTTGCCCCTTTCTCTTGTTCCAGAATTTCTTCTTGCTGTTGTTGTTGGTATTGTTATCATTGTTGTTATTCCCTTTGGTTGGTTCAGCTACGATAGTCGTGACTCCTTAGCAGACGCCATGATCAACGAGAGATTGCGCCAGTTCCTTGGCGCTGTCGAAGGTCATGGGCTTAGAAGCTAACACACTTCCTCGATGTTGGGGTGATAGTCCCCAGATGTACCTCTCCACTTTTTGGCTTTCCAGAATCAACATCCCTGGACAAAGTGTTATCAAATCACTGAACCTGTTGGTGTAGCCTGCGATGTTCGAGCCTACCATCGAAAGGCTCCACAGTTCCTGTTCAAGATTCTGAATCTCGCCTCTTGGCCAGTATTCTCGTAGAAGCATTCGTTTCAGGTTTTCCCAACCCATGGAGTTCGCCACCACTAGGGTTAGTGTCTTGACGTGGTCGTTCCACCATGTCAGTGCGCGTTCAGCGAAAATAAAAGCAGCAAATTTTACTTTGCTTTCTTCAGAGCATGCGCAAATTTCGAATATGGCTTCCGTTTTCTCTATCCATTGGGACAGAGCCAATACTCCCCCAGTCCCATAAAAGGGAATAGGTTTTCCATTGGTGAAGTCTTTGTAAGTGCATACTTCGGAACGGCCTTGGCTTTGGCCACTTGTAAAGATGTTTATTCCTCCTCCTGACCCATTGTTGCTCATTTGAGCCATCGCCGCAGTTACAGCGGCTGTTACAGCAGTTTGGAACATAGTTGCATCCATAGTTGGAGGGGGTGGTTGAGGTGGTGCTGGAGTTGAGTTTCTGCATGTTGATCTACGAGGAGGCATGTTCTGGTAAAGAAAATAAGAACGAATACTCTAAGTTTCTAACATTTTGACAATCGTGTACTAGAGGGTTAGTTGTATCTTGTAATTTGTTTTGACTTTAGTTTTTGGTCTCAAAATAGGTACAACAATTTAGTTAATTCCATAAGTTTCGAAAGGTATATAAAGAAGTACTTAATATTTATATATATGTCACACCTACGGTGTGTTACATTATGCTTCTAGTTTTAGGAAAATTTGACCTATCTAGAGGTCTCCGTTTACAGATACAAAAGAAAATAAGGGAAAAAAATTTATCCGAGGTCCTAGTCTATATCAAAATTGTTGGAGCTGAGCAAGTTCTACTTGCGGGGTGTTGTATGTTTGGAGTTAGATTCGGCATCTGACCGCTTGACTCCCCTCAGGCGCCTTTCAAGATCTGCTTGTTGTTCCTTCATTTCTCTTAGTTCTGCTAGTGCGTTCACCATTTGATTCTGAAGCGTCCCCGTGTAGATTTGGGTATTTTCGTGTAGTCCTTCCAGACGATGGATGTCTGCGGCGTTACCCTGAGTAGCAGCATTGATCTCGCGAACGCTAGCTGCTTGCTGGTCCGCATGGTAGTTCTGGGTAGCGATAGTGCCCACAATAATAGGAAGTGCTCGATCAGCTGAGCCTCCCCCACTGACATTGTAAAAAATCTTGACACATGCCGAAAGGAGGGCGTACACCTAGTTGGCAGCTCCAGTTGTAGAGATGGCATCCCCAAATGGGGATGGGTCCTGGGTGATATGGTCTGACTTCGGGAGGATAAGGAGCAGGAGGGTCGATCACTTCCGGTTTGAAGTCTGTCCCACTAGAAATTTCCACGATCTCCTCGTCGACTTCGAATTCTTCTCCGACTTCGACTTCGAATTGTTCTTCGGCTTCCTCCTCGAACTCTTCTTCGACCTCATCTTCTGGGTCTTCCTCCGGGTCTTCTTCTATCCAGCCGCCGTTACCTTGGTTTAGGTAGTAGCGGTCTCCCGGTGAAGGAAATCCGGCCATTTGTCTGTACTGGGATAGAGGTATGACATTTTTTTTATAAGAAAAGAAATTTCTATTTAACGACATCCTACGTTTAACTATATCTTACGGAGTGCAAGTTTTTCATTGTACTATTATTTATAACAATAGTCCTTTAGTATTTCAAATTAGTGAATCTAAAATAATTTTATAAGTTTTTGACTTGGTGACTACTCCGACCATTCCTCGACGTACATTGGTCAAATCCGGGATAAATATAGTTGATCAGGCTATATTTATTCTTGATTTGATTACATACCCCAAGGCCCAATCGTGGTATCGCAACTTGCCTTAATACTTTTTAGAAAACTTGTCGTGATACGAGAGTGATACATAGTAAAAATGTATATATTTAAAAGAAAGTATATTTTTATGAAAATGTTTTGTCAAAGGGTTTTTGGTTCCTGTTGTATTTATAGTTTGTATATCTTATGTGGTTCGATATACTTAGTTCACTATAAACACTGCTCTGATACCAATCTGTCACACCCCCAAACCAGAATGGCGGAAACATTCGGGGGTAAATGACTTCACGTAGTACCATAACAATTGAATATCGTAAAGAACGTACACAACCATCATATATATAATAAAAACGTACATTGTTGCGTTATACATATTTCCAAAAGAATATTACAATATGATGATATAAATGTTTAACGATAAACGTTCTTAGCGTTCCTTCTTCCAAAATTTGATGGTTACCTGTATTACTGGTTCCCTGAGAAATACAAGTGGTTTTGAAAAAGTATCAACAATTAAGTTGGTGAGTTCATGAGTGTTTTGAGTTGAAAAGTATATCCTTTTTGGAAGCAAATCGGTAAATGAGGTTTTCAGAAAATCCAATATTTTCTATAAATGATTCGAAAAGTTTCCAGAGTTGGAATGCATTAGTATTTTTCATACTTGAATGATAAAGATAACTTTGTATGAAAAATAATGTAGAAAACTGTAATGCATACATGAATCTCGTAAATCAAATTTGTTTTTATACTTTTTATGTGAGTTTTATAACCATACTATTGATACTGAATGCCTGTAACAACATTCTTCAGGTGTTGTAGTGTTATGACATTTGTCACCCCAGACCTGCCGGTCTAACTATAGCTAATAGTTTAGGTGCGGGATTGTCAATCCCATATAGATCTATACACAAGTATTACGCTCTCCCTCCAAGAGATTATGGTATATAATACAGGACTTTGAAATGCATACATAAGTATACGTTGAAGTTTGAATACCTCACATTGCTTAGTATAAATAGATTTACAATAAGAATGACTTTACTTGTTTTGAAAGTGTTTCGCTTTTCAAGATGTATATGTAAAATGTACGATTGACTCATTAACTATACCAATTATAGTTTTTTAGAAACTATGTTCCATTTGGTGAAAATATCTTGGTGATATAATAGCCCTTTATACATAAAGATGTTTGTATCGATATTCAAAGATAGACATTACATTTATGTTTATAAAATGATATTTTAACGTGTAATGTACTTGTATTCCCCCCCCCTAAAACATGAAAGGAATTGAAAGGTAGGGGTATGAACTCACTCGTTTGGTTCGAAGAGAGAGAGGCTAAAGTTGAGCAGAACTTTGATCGCGGAAAGCTGCGTCTTCGGGGATCTCGGTAGCATAGATCTTTCGTCGGGGGCTCGGTACGGAAACCGAGGTGTCGGGATGGTCTCTGGAGCTCCAGGGTGTGTAAAAGTGAGAGAGGATCTGAGAATTGTGTGCAAAAACCCGAAGCTCAACCTTTCTATTTATAGGCTGGAGGATCCTCGTACGCGGGGCGTACTACTGGAGTACGCTGGGCGTACCCAGTACGCGGGGCGTACTTCGGTTACGTGGGGCGTAAAAATGTGTCACGGCTTATGACTCAGGTTTAACTAGCATAGAGCACTCGAGCCGATGGGACTTGACATTGGGTCTAGTACGCGAGGCGTACTGTTGGATTACGCGGGGCGTAATGCGGTCTTCCATTTTCTAAATTCTGTAACTTTCGCGTACGGGCTCCGTTTTTCGCGTTCTTTATATCCATGCGTAGGTGATATTATGTTCTACAACTTTCATTTAGACTCCGTCGGCTAGTTTTGAATTTATTTTTAATGATATATTGTTAATAGGCCGGGACTACTAAAGTCCGTTAAAAATTCATAGTTTCTTTATTCGACGTCGGTTTTTTGTTTGTCTTTTTATCATTTTATTACTATTGTGGAGATCTTCAACATCCGTTTAGGTGGCGATAGCTAAATAACACTCAATCTTCAATTCGAGTTTTTAGCCCTCTACTACTGTTACAAAACTTAGGAAATTCGTAACTTCTTCATACGAGGTCCAATTTGGGCATCTTTTTATGTATGTTTACAGTCTAAAGAACTCTACATCTTTTGTTTAGATACTTAAGGCTAAAATGCATTTTATTGAAATTTCACTTTTTACGTTAAATAGCGTTTTAACGGTGTGTCGTAAATATATGAGTGGTTATAATTTCTTCAATATAACCCGGGTTTGAACGCTCTTTATGTTTTTGGAAACCTTAGCACGATATTTAACATTTGATGTATCCCAAATCAGATATTTGAACTTTATTTTTGAGGTTAATTTAATTGACTCCAAATAATTTTTGTTGTATTTGACTTTTGAGCGTTACACTGCTTTTGGAAAAATATCGGGTTGTCACAGGAAGTCTTGGGATACCCTCTTACCTTTAGTCGTATTCTCATACAACAACAGTTATCACTTGAGCATCAAGGTCGCTCCTTTCGAAGCACTATACGGTCGTAAGTCTAGGTCACCGTTATGTTGGGCTGAGGTGGGCGACACCCAGCTAGCAAAAACACTTACATCGGATAAGGCGCTAACGGGACCGGAGACCATTCGTGAAACCATGGAAAAGATCGTTCAAATCAGAGCTCGATTGCAAGCATCGCGACCGACAAAAGAGCTACGCCGATAAACGGTGAAAGACCTTAGAATTTTAGGTCGGGGATCGAGTACTGTTAAAAGTCTCACCCTGGAAAGGAGTTATTCGTTTTGGGAAGCGGAGAAAACGAAACCCACGATACATTGGACCTTTCGAAGTCGTCACCCGGATAGGACCAGTGGCATACAAACCGCAACTACCCGCAGAGCTAAACAGTGTACACCCCGTGTTCCATGTCTCTAATCTAAAGAAGTGCCTATCAGAAGAAACACTCGTCATTCCCCTTGACAAGATCGAAATCAACGAGAATCTCCTGTTTGTGGAAGAGTCGATTGAAATCATGGACAGGGAGGTGAAGTGTACTAAGAAAAGTCGCATCCCGATCGTGAAAGTACGGTGGAACGCAAACCGTGGACCAGAATTGACGTGGGAACGCGAATACCAAATGAAGCAAAAGTACCCTCACCTATTCTAGCATTCTCAAATCTAGCATTCAAACAGAATTTCGAGACGAAATTCCCTCTAATGGGGGGATGATGTCACAACTAGAAATTTTGTGCCTTCTAATTTCAACGCTTAACTAAAATTACGAATCAAAAACTTAAGAGCATGTGTGATGCTTACTTCATGGCAACAAAAAAATTTCAATCAAGTACACCATACAAGCATTTCAAATAGTCAACAAGTAATTGGAAATCCTAGAAGTTCTTGTGTAGGTCAATTTTGGACTAGGACTTCCTTATTGGGTCCCAATGGGCCAATAAGCTTCCAACTTGACTATCTTGCGCTTAGAACCTTTAAATGGGCTCTAATTGGACCAACTTCCAATTATTTCAATGTTTTGGGCCATATTGGGCATAGAATGAAATAAATTATCTAAATGAACCAAATTGGGCCATGAGGCACCCTAGGAGTCTAATGGGCCGAAAAACAATCAATCTGGACCCATGAATTGGATTTATGAATCAAAGGCCCAAGTCTCCATCTCCTTAATACCTATGGGATATCCATGCATATCTCACATATTTCCATGCATATCCTCTCACTTCTCTCTCTCTCTCTCTCTCTCTCATCACACACCCAGACACAATCACTCACTTAAACACTTTCAAGAACACACCACAAATCCCTTCACTTTTCCTTCAAAAATTTCGAGATTCAAGAGCTTTGCAAGGAGGATTCTTCACAAAAATCATCATCTTGGGTAAGTTGATGCTTGGATCCACACTGTGGACTCTTTGTTCTATCAAAAATTTCCTCTTAACTCATATAAATTCATGATATTGTATCTTAGAACCCTCTAAGTTCGAGATCCATTCAAGAGACTTGCTAGGACCGAAAATAGCAACAAACTCTTTTCTTTTCTTCTTCAAAACCGAAGCTACAACTCAAGGTGAGCTTCATACCCCCTATTTTTCGGTTTTTATAAGTTTTGTGGGGGGGGGGGGGGGAATACAAGCAAATGTGTAGATCTATGAGTATATGTATGCTTTGTGTGATTGTGGTGTTGGATCTAGTCAAAAAGTCCTTAAAACCGAGATTTACATTAGGTTTTATGAAACTAATATAAGTTGCATTATTATACACAAATTATTTCTAGAAAAATAACCAAGTTGGTTAATATGAACATCTTTGGGCTAAAAACCCATTTTTGGACTCAAAATGTGAAAAATATAAAATTAAAGGGCCCAAAATGACAAGTTACGAATTTTGATGGTTGAAATGAATCAAAAAAGTTTCAACAATGTATTTTCGGAAAATATACTCTCTTGAAGGATTAAAATGTGAAATTTTAGGCATAATGGGCCAAAAATGAACATTTCGGTCCAATAAGGCCCAATTTGAGAGATTTTCAAATTAGAGGGGCTGAAACTGTACTTTTCTGTAAAAAAGGGGACTACTAGTGCTCAAAGTCCTTCATGGCTTCCCAACCCATGGTGTTGGCTACAGGTAAGGTTAGGGATTTGACTCGGCCATTCCACCAAGTCAAGGCTTTGTCAAGAAAGGTGCAGGCGGCAAACTTCACCTTGTTTGAATCTGAACAAGCGCAAATTTCAAAGATAGATTCGATCTTCTCGAACCATCGGGTAAGGGAAATGACACCTCCAGTGCCATCAAAAGACGTGGGTTTGACGTTCATGAAATCCTTATAGGAACCCTCTTTCCGGCGTCCCTGGCTATCTTCTAGGTTTTGGGATTGAGGACCACCTCCTGAACCGCTAGGGTTCATTTGTGACATGGCTGCCACAATTGCAGCTGTCATGACTGTCTGGAGTGATGCTAGGTAAAACTGAGGAGGAGGTGATGGCGGAGGAGGATTGTCGTTGCTCTTCGAGCTGGGTCTCTTTCTCGGAAGCATCTTGATCTAAAAAGATCAGGAAAGAGAGGATCATAAGTCCTCTGAATTGAATAAAGGAATATGGAACAGGGGATATCTCATCAAGACAAATATAGCATCATACTAAGAGATAAAGTAGGAAAGAGTTATCAAGACAAAACATTTTATCGCTAGAGGAATGTTCAAGTAACATCGCATATACGAGGATTTTCTACGAAGGATTGGCTCGAGATATACTCCCATAGTATTTCATGGTTCACTGCAACGACGATTCATTGTTTGAGATATTAGGTAAGTTTTAGGCATGCTGCGTACTACAGTCACTCCCAAGCACATGTTGGCCGTGTCTCGAACGAATATAGTTGGCCAGGCTATATTGATCCTAGACACGACTACATAACTGCCCAGGTTTAACTGCAGTGTACAACATCCAGTTACTTATGTTTTGTTCTACTTGTAGTTACGGATTTCGACGGGTCGGTATACTTGTATACTTTTGAAAATATTTACAGTTTTGAAGATACTCTTAATTCAGAGTACTTAGGCCCTTTAATTTTTATAGTTTTATACCATGTAAGGTTTGGTATACTTCATTCACTATAAACAAGGGCTCTGATACCAATCTGTTACACCCCGAAAACCGAAGGCGGAAACATTTCCGGGGTTGACTCCACGTAGAGTATCAAATCCAATGTACATAGTAAGTAAAGTAAATCAACCATTACATTACATATATGAAAGATTGACATTTGTTTCAAAAGCATAAGTTATACAAGTGATCCATAGTATATATAAGCAATACAAAAATGAGTCTTCGGAAAACTCCGTCTTCACACAAAAGGATCTTCGGGTACCTGTCTAACTCGGACCTGAGAATACAAGCGGTTTGAAAATCAGCATAAAGCTGGTGAGTTCATAAGCGTTTAGTTTTTCTGAAAATGTACAAGTTCCTTTGTTTTCCTGAAAAGTAATTATCCAAGAAAATCCCATATTTTCTTATGTAAAGTTAGTTTCCCAATCCGAAAGTAAAGTAAACGATGTTTAATTAAAACATGATTGTTCTTGTGAAATGTAATTCAATCGTTTAACTTATTACACTTCTCTAATTTCGTACTACTATTACTCAGCAAGAACCCCATGTTCTCCTGAGTGTGTGTATGTGAACTATTACTAGTTTCTGACTATGTTCGGTGTCCTTCCCAGGAAAACCCCATGTTTTCCCTGACTGTGTATATGTCTTTATGGTTCTGGTTATGTTCAATGTTCTCCCCAGGAAAACCCCATGTTTCCCTGACGGTGTGTGTGTATCTTTACTGGTTCTGGTTATGTTCAATGTTCTCCCCAGGAAAACCCCATGTTTTCATGACTGTGTGTATATCTTTACCGGTTTTGTTTATGTTCAGTGTTCTTCCCAGGAAAACCCCATCTTTCCCTGACTGTGTGTGTGTGTCTTTATTGGTTATGGTTATGTTCAGTGTTCTTCCCAGTAAAACCCCATGTTTTCCTGATTGTGTGTGTATCTGTAATCCCTAAACGTACATTAGCTTTACTACGTACATAAAGCTAGTAAATGAATCTGAAACGTTAATAATCTAGATTGCGAGTCCTTAACCATACTTAGACTGGATATGACTCGGACCATGGTCAGTATCCTATTTATGACTTTTGTCACCCTTGAACCATTCGGTTCGGCTGTAGCTAGCATCCAGGTGTGGGATTGTCAGTCCCGTATAAATCTATACACTCAAGCCACACTCTCCTACGAACGGAGATTCTGGTTACAGGGTTAGTCCTCCACTATCTCGTGCCATGGAAGTGTTACAAGGACGTGTCTCCAATCATTAAGATTACTCTTTACTTTTCCACTAGGAAAGTAGTATTTACAACTGATTATATTCTACATACCTGTCCTTTACACTCGAGCCTAGGTGTTTTAATAAGGACATTACACTCGAGCCTAGGTGTTATTTAATGATGGCTGTCGTTTTACACTCGACCCTAGGTGTATTATTAAGGACATTACACTCGAACCTAGGTGTTATTTAATGATTATGGTGCTTTACACTCGATCCTAGGTGTTTTATTAAGGACATTACAATGATTTATGTATTCTATCAGTTTAAATGTGAACAATCAATTACCAAGTACACAATATAACAATGTATAATAAGAATTGAAAATCGGGTTAAAACAAACAACTCTGCAAGCTAAAACGGTTTGTTTAAAAGGTTTTCAATTCTTAAAGTGTACAATTATGAAACCATATAATTAAAATCATGTGATTGAGTACAAGATATACTTGTACTTTTGCTTGTATTCCCCCCCTGAAAACATTGAAAAACCATTGAAAAAGGGTAGCGGTATGAACTCACCGGACTCGGAAACGTGTCAGTTTTGAATGCTAGACGTTGGTTCGGGGTTTGATTACTCGAGATGACCCTATGTAAAATGAAATAATGTCCATATATATACAATTAGAGATACATTCACTAATCATATGGAACATTACACTCCAATGAGGTTAAACACCTCAAAACGAGCGTTTTGAGTGACCCGGGTGACATCTTCGGACTTGTAATGGCACTAGGGACTTGGGACTCTAGTTTACTCTCCACAAGTAAACATTTAAATGAGTTTACAACCATAAAACACACACATACATGAGTTTACGGCCGTAAACTCATGTGGGTGTGGTTTTGATGGATTAAGGGCTCAAATGGACATAGGGATTACTAGAATGGATTATCTAAAATACATTGGAACACTTGGAATGAATTTAAATCATCAAAATGATTATTTTATGGGAGTTTACGGCCTAATATAGGCTCCTGGCCGTAAACTCCTTAATCTTCATGAAAATGGTGTTAAATGTTGTTAAAACAAATCACATGTGATTACTAGGATTATTCCAAGACCTTACATGAGTTTTATGGGACATTTGAGGGGTGTTATGGAGTTTACGGCCCATGAGACCCTCCTCATGGCCGTGAACTCTTATATAGGGTCATACAAAGTGTTTCAAGGTCTAAAACTTGCATAGAAGGGCTTCTAAAATTCATCTAAAGGCTTTAGGGGTGTTTAGTTTGCATTCTAACACCAAAAATATTGGAGTTTACGCCCCAAGAACAAGCCTTGGCCGTAAACTCTTAGAATTCCCACAAATGATGTGTTTAAGTCCCTTAAACTATTTTTGGTTGGTCCTTTGATTTATTCCAAGGCTTTTGGTGGTGTTGGATGGCTTTCTAACACCTTAGAATTGAATTTATGCCTTGTTTTGGGGAGTTTACGGCCCAAGCACTCACCTTGGCCGTAAACTCACATAATTCCCTCAAAAGTTATGTTTCAAATGTCCAAATGCTAAAACCAAGGTCCTATAATTCATATCTAAGCCATAGAAGTGATTTGGAAGGGTTTAAGGGCATGAAAACCCTAACTATATGAGTTTACGGCCCAAGAATGATCCTTGGCCGTAAACTCCTTTAAACATCACAAAATTCATGTTTTAATTGTCTAAGGTCCATATCTTGAAGTCCCATAGCCATATCTAAAGTCCAATTGAGTTTAGGAAGGAGTTTAAGGGCTTAAAACCCCATTTAATGGAGTTTACGGCCCAAGCTTGCTCCTTGGCCGTAAACTCATGTTCTTGGTCCTAAAACTCATTTAGTTCATCAATTTGAAGGCTAAAGGTGTTGAATAACATGTTAGGGAGGTTACCTTAAAGATTTGAGGCCTTAAACTTGAGATTTGGACCTTAATTCTAGCTTGAGGAGAGAGGTTGAAAGAGTTTAGTGAGAAATTGACCAAAGGCTTCAAAAGGAGTCTTAAACATGTTTATATAGTTTTCGGGACTTGGACACGATAGAATTCCACCCGATACCGGCGTTAAACGGGTTTTTTGGTCGTACCTGATTAAGTTACCATAATCCGATACGGTAATATCTAGAAATATTCCGATCACTAAAGATGAGTGTTAAAATGATTTTTAAATGTATTAAGACACCCATTAAGTCATTTTAAATGTGTACTAAATAATGACTTAATTAAACGAAAGATCGGAAATCGAAATCGGAATGACGATCGGTTGCGCGAATTGTACTACGAAGGAGTTACGATAAATGATATGGAAATTCCGGGTTGTTACAAATTCTACCCGGTACCGATGTTAACCGATGCTTTGGGTCGCACCCGATTAAGTTGTCGTTACTCGATATGGTCGAAACTAAAATTTTTCAAATTACTAGTTTGGGACGTTTTCACATGTTTCCAACATGTTTGGATACTTACAAGGTCAAAATAAAAGTTTTAACTTAATTGACCTAGTTTGAAGACGAAATCGGAACAACTCGCTTAAGACGAGTTTTATTAACGAAACGGTTACGGCGAGGGAACAAAATTTCGGGTTGTTACAAACGCATTGGTAACTCGATGTTGTAAAACGTGCCTTTGTGTATAATTCGTTGAGTGGTAGAGTAAACATATAAGTCGAAGTTTATCTGTTCCTTCTTGGATTAGAAGGTGATATCTGGGCCCCTAGATGATTTTGTTTTGACCTATGTATCGGGCCTGGTCAGAACTAAGTTGATGTGTTCAATTAAGTTCTTTTTTCAAAGAAATCGGAAATTAAGAAACAAATTGGTGGACAATAAGTTAGACATTGTTCCATGTATTTATCCGGATGATATCTAGAATAGAGGATTATATGATCACTTATCTTAAATGGTGTATCATCATCTTCTCAGTTCCGAGAAACCTTGAAAGAGCTACGATTGTTGATCGGTTCCTGAAGTCATACTTGCAATTACAGTTATTAGACTTATCCAAGTGGGAGACTATTGGATAAGGTGTCTAATTCCATAACTATTTCTGGTATGTACTTGACCTGACTTAGCACAGTCCATTTCGGTTGCATGGCACCATGCAATTGGATAGACTAAATGAGAGAAATAACACTTGTGGTTTGTTAATATATTATAAGTTCTAATATATTAGTAATATTATTTAATTAGTTTGATCAAGAATTAATTTAGAATTAATTAAGTGATCAAAAGATGACTAATTGAATATATGGGTTGATTATGTAAATCATCCATAACTTGTATAGTGGACTAAGACGCTCCATGGATTATCAAGTTAGGTTAAACCCATAGGATGCTCCATGGATGCTCCATGGGAGTTACAAACCCATGGGTCATGGAAATGAAGAGTCATGACATATTACGGTTTACATGGTGTAACCCTAGATGTGTAAACACTATATAAAGAACATGTTCTCCACCAAAATTGGCTACACTAAGAAACAATAGGGCTAGGCCAATTTTAGAGTGTGTGCATGCTCTCTAAGGTCATTCTAAAGGCATTTTGTTTTGTGTGAAGCATTTGTTGGATTAGTGTCTAAGTCCATAACTATTTTGGTATGTACTTGACCCGATAGTGCATGGTCCTTTTGGGTTGCCTTCACCAAAGCAACTTGATTGGCGAAATAAATAAAGAGAGAGAGAGGTTATTATGATTTATTAATATGTTATAAGAATAATATATTAAAGGAGAAATCATATTTGCTTAATTAATATTGGTCAATAATAATTAGGAATTAATTTTATGATCAAGTGTAATTAATTAAACTAGAGGGGCTGAATTGTAATTATGTGATAGTTACAAAATATGGTAATGGTTATCCTAAATATGGGTTGAATGAATTCAAGGAGATAAGGATCCTTGAAATTGTCCAAAGGATAAAGGATAAGGGTTTTCAAGGCTTATCTTATCGTTGCTTTGTGGATAAGAAACTAGATAAGGATAATGACTGAAACCCTATCTCTACACCTATATAAAGACCCTAAGGCCTTAGAATTCGTGTACTTGTTCCCAAGGAGTCCTAAGGACGAATTCTAACCTCTCTCCTCTCTCTTTATAACTTCTCCATTTGCTCTTGGTGTTTGTAAGCCATTAGACGAATGACACTTGTGACTCTAAGCATTCCAAAGTCAATTCAAGGTGGAATTATGATTGTTATTGCTATATAACAATCAAGGTGTGTTCTTAAACCCATTCATATGTTAATATCGATTTCATATACTAGAATTAGGGTTTATAGTCTTGGATTCAAAGCATGTACAATAGAGAAACCTAGATCCAAGCATTAGGGTTTGTATGAGCACATAGGATGTCTTATGAACAAAACCCATCAGTGGTATCAGAGCCATTGGTTTGTTTTCAATTGTATGAACTTGATATATTAGGGTTTATTGCCAATAAACCCTAGGAGGCTAGGGTTTTTTGAGATTAGGGTTTGCAAACCCTAATTTGCAAGAGTTTGAATAAGATCTTCAAATCCTTTCCTTAAACCCTTAAATTTCGAAATCTAGGGTTTGTTATAATCCCTTGATTTTCGAAATTTGCCTCTTCCCCAAGATAAGATCCTAATTTTTAGGGATTTGGATTATCCTATATCTTGTAATTATCCTTTAATTGTTATATATGGTAATTCAAGATCTTGCATTATCCATCCATATTTTCGAAATCTATATAGATATTTAAGGGATTAGGATAACTTAAATGTATAGATGGTAATTATCCTCATTATTTAGATAATCCCTTATGATTTAATAATTAAATTAATAGTCTAATTCAAGATAATTATTAAATCAAGAGTTTTAATATTTAAAATTTTAATTTAAATGTCATAAATTCGAAATTTTAAGATAGATTAAAACTAAATTGTTTTGAAATGTTTCAAAACTTGCCCTCAAGTTTTGGAATTTAAAAGTTGATTAAAAAGGTTTAGTTATGAGTGTTAAATTCTAAAACCCTAGTATTGTTTTGAAAAGTTCATATCACACCCTTATGGTTTTATTAATTAATTAAGGTGTATAATTAAAAGAGATTTAATAAATCCATAAAAGTTTTGGTTTGCAATTGAATTGAATTAAAGGTATAATTATTAAATTTGACAACATAGTATTTTAAAAGTATGAAATGCACCCTATATTATATATATAATATTAAAAGTCTAACATTATATATATGTATGAGTAAAAGTCAGTCTTACCATTAGTAGGCCTCATTCACGAAGATAGTCTATAAGGGGTGTTTAAGGAAATTGCCTATAAAATGGCGATTGAATGGGTATCCACTCGTACCCACCGCACTCTTGACTAGTGGAGGGTCATTAGCCGAACGGGTAGGATAGGACGAAACCTTCCATTATAAGTATAATGAAATACAAAGTAACTAAATGTTTTTCTAATTCCCAATCTTAGTTACTTAGGCAAAAGTGAATTGATGCAATTCCATGAAATCACACTTTGTGCCTTTGCGAAGATGTTAGTGGAGCGTGTGTGGTTTACCGGCACACTAAATGGTTCTAAGCAAAGGTTGAAAAGGGTGACTCAATGTTTGTCATAGTTCGGTGGAACGTGTGTGGTTTACCGGCACATCGAATGGGTGATTGTAACATGTGAGGGCACCATGTAAGTTTGCATGGTTATTCACACCCGCTTTGTGATCCTCGGCATCCCAGTCACAAACAAGAGGGGCATATCGAGATTTAAACATGCCATTGAAAGTTCAATGAATCTCAAAGGATCTAGGAGTTTTCATAGATTTAAAACTTAAATTTCTTTTTCGTTTTTCGTGGTGGAAATTAGTGAATCGTCATTCACTTACCTTCAAATATTCTGCAACTAGATTACGGCATCCATTTTCTAGGTTGTAGCGTATTGTGTTGGGTCCTAGCCTTGGTATCTCATTTGGGTGATTTACTAAGGACTCAATCGATCAACTAACTTGAATTTGTTTTCTCCCGTTTTGTAGATGTCAAAGTTCGACAATCATGGTCTTCCCAAATCCCGTGGAACAAGCATTCGACATAAAGATGATATTCCACGATTCGATCGAGGAATAAGAAATCATGCTTCACTTCCTCCTCCTCCTCCAATTGTTCTCCCTAACCCACAAGATCAAAGAATTGAAAGGTTCAATATCACTAAGGCCCTATTGGAAATGAAACATGAAGATGGTAAATCCGTGTGTGCCCACATTCTAGGAATGAAATCACACATCGATAGGTTGATTATGTTGGGTGTGTCATTCCTAAATGAGTTGGCTGTAAATTGGGTTTTGCAGTCACTTCCTGAATCATATAATGAGTTCAAAAGAAAGTATTATATGATAGATCATGATGACATGCTCATTGCTGTTGAATCAGAAATGATTTGGCGAAGCAATGGAGCGTATTTCTTGGGAGAGTCAACCGACCATGCTTCCGAGGACGTTCTAGGAGAACCGACCTGCGTTTGCTGCCAAGAGAAAGGGCGTTGGATAGAAGTCTGCCCCAAGAGTATGACTGCGCTTCAGGTAAAATCCACTATCTAACTTCGTTAAGTTCCTATTCATTGATTCAAATACATGATGTGATAAGATTGCATTTGAATGTTTTGCAGGATCGGTGAAAAGAAAGGAAGCTTGATAAGAGAGCAAGATGAATCTAATCACAAGAGATGGATCTCGATCGCATGGACTTGAAGATTGGATTTTGAGCTTAGATAGTTGTGATAGAGTTGTTAGAAAATTTTCTTTTACGTAGTTTTCAATAGATTTTGTATTGTAAGGACAAATGTTTTTCCGCTGTTTTTATAAATAAGATAAATTTTGTTTGACTTATTTATTTATTTGTTTACTTCATTGCAATGAAATCGTTATGAAAATTGATGTTTTCATATTTCTACAACGAATGGATATGATTCTTAGTTATGTTATTTATGAAAATGTCGAGAGTTTACCAAATATGGAGAGTTTCTCATCGCCCAAAGTTTCAATTGGACTGAAATTTGGAATCACGCAACTTGGTTGCATGGTGAATGAGAAATTTCATATTTGGAAATTAAACAAATTCGTTGACAAAGTGTCAAGTGAAGGACTAGGAGATCGAGTACACAAAGTTGTGTGTTGATCAAGTTCACCATAAGAGTAACAAAGATATTTGTCATGATTTACTAATGGCTTAGTAAATATGATTACTAAATATGATTACACTTACAAGATTAAGTGTAATTCTGAATTGATTAAAGGGTTTAGATCAATAGTAGAACGAACAAGAAGAATCATGTAGGTAGAAAGATAAAAGTTTCTCCATTCTAAGAAGAATGGATAGTAGCTTTTATGCTTTATAATGGGTCTTAATGATTAAGAACCATGTCTCAATTGATCCTCTAAGTAAGTGTTAGTATAATTGTATGTTTAAGAAGAGGAATCAAGGATTGAAGAAATGGTTAAATCAAGAAGTCTATCATACATCGTTCCAATAACAAGTCTTAAGTTAAGATTGTGGCAGTGAGTGAAAAGTATTAAAGGTTTATAACATTCATAAAATGTGGAAAGTTGTGATGTCTTGAATAAGACAAAGACCAACTTGGACCAATTTATGAATTGTTTTGATAAAAGCTACACTAACTCTTGAATATCTGGTTGTCAACAAATGTTTATTGACAAGAGAATCTTATATGTCAAGGAGTCAGTGGGAGTCTTAATGGTCTTGAAAAGTTTCAAGAACAAATCAAATAAACCTTATCGATCATCACTAGCACACGAGTTGAGTTTTAAAACCTATCGTGTTGACGATATTTTGATTTTGTGCTGTTCTAATTGAGTTAATTATGCATGTGAGTCCTATGAGTACTCATTTTGAACGCATAAAAGGCAAAGCACCTTGATCAATGAAAGGTACATTGATAGGAAAAGGGTGAGATGCTTAACTACTTGGAAGACGTGGTGGGCAGCTATGCTACCATAAGGCAAGAAATTAAGATTAAAAAAAGGCTCGGTGCATATGAGTTTGAATTTGTCGTAAACTTTGGTTTTAACAAATTCACATTGATAGGAACAAATACACCATTTAAATCTAAGTGTCATAAGATTTCCTCCTTCATGAAAATGATTGTGAGGAAATGCTTTCACCAACAAAGATTTTAAGAAGATAGTGATTGTAAAATTGCATTCTCAAATTCGATCATGGTTACGGTATCCCTTTTCATAATTTGAATTGTGAGGTTTGGAAATTAGTCTTAATTGTTGAGACACACATATGAACTATCTAAAGGCAAAGGTGTATAAGTTCAAGAAGCCTTGATAAAAGATTATCAAAGCACTAAGTATTAGAAACATGGACTTAAGAAATTCAATAGGTATTGTCTCTCTGAAAGTTAAGATGTTTATGAATACATGTTGAAGCTAGTGGGAGCATAAGTGTTATGTTTTATAGTAATCATCATGATAGTGGGAGCATAAAAGTTATGATTGTATGATTATTATAGAAAGTATTGCAAGTTGGAAATATTGATTATAGAAAAACAAGAGTTATACCTTGCAAAGTCGTAAGGGTTGTAAAGTTGTTTTGCTATAATTAAGGGAGAGAATATTATGCTTCATTTCAAATCTAAAGGATTAGGTTGAGAAATGTTGATAATTTAGTCAAAGGTACATAGTGTGTTCTTAAAATTTCGATTATGATTACGGCATTCCTCTTCACAATTCGAATTTTGAGAACATAGCAAATAAAACATTATGCGTCATGTCCCAGACGCTTCGGGTATAGGATCGATTGCAAATGCTTTAATGTTTGACCATTTTAAAAGTTTTCAAATGTATAGCGCATTTAGAGGGAAAAAGGGACTAGAATTGGTTTTGACTAAAATAATTAAACAACTATCAAAGGACTTATCCAAAGTTCGACGAGGATTGGTCGCTTGTGAGTAGTTGGAAGTATAGTATTGGAAAATATGGAAATGTTTCCATATTGGATGGACCATATCGACATCATTAAAAATAGAAAAGATTCTATTAAGAATGAGTTGTCATGAGGAAAATATGGAAGCGTGTTCATATTAGGAAGTAAATATTGAAAATCTATGTCTAGATTAGAAACTTTTATGCAAAAGGATGTTCAAAGGAATGTACTTTGAGTGAGAGACATCATATCTAAGGAATTTTCTTGTAACAATCCATGTTAGAGGACTTTGTAATATCATTGGCAATAGTCTTTGAGACTTTGGTGCAATGACATTACAAAAGGATCGTTGCATAAAGTGTTAGAATCTAGTATATTCTATAAGTAACAAGAATTTGATATTTTTACACTTAATAAAATGGATTTGGAGTTGTAAAATGAGAATGATTTGAAATGTGTTCAATTTGTCTATTTCACAAAAGTAAGAACCATAGGTAAACATTGTGTGCATGCTAGGAGCATGGGACAAGTGTAACAATTGAAGTAAGAAGTTGATTACCCGAAACGACAAATAATGAGTAATCGATATGGTGATAAATAAAACGTGTTTTATTTATGCTCAAAGGGTTGAGGCCATATGGGATTGGTATTATTCTTGTGTTTCACTTTGCATGTTTTGACTTCCAGAATAATTGAGTTTATTAAGAATCATGGAATTATTGAAACGGGCCACAGTCGTTCATATGTTGGAAGTAGATATGAATGAAGATTGTCGTGAATTAGTGTGTGGATTGTCTAAAAGAGTATTAGACATAAGCAAATGTTTGCTACAACATTCATGAGTGCTTATGAATATGAATTTGAGCATTGGATTAAACCCACGCTCACTTGGATCACTCCATGAATTGTATCACGAGTGATTGGTGAGACGATAACATCATATATTCTTGAAACCGAGATGTGTGAGTTGTATCTTGCTAATCGGTTGCACATTGATAATATGAAAACGCACTAGTAACTTGGTGTTATAAAACATATTGTTGTGTGCGATTTGGTTAGTGAGTGCAAGCAAGCATTGTATCAAAGTTTATCCGTTCCTTTTATCCAAAGAAAGATAAAAGCGATATCTTTGGGCCCCTCGATGGTTTAGTGATGAAAAACATAAATGCTCGGCCGGGCTAGGGCTAATTTGATTTGTTCAATTAGTCTGTCGTCATAAATCGGAAATCGAGAAGTAGTACAAAGATAATGATTTAAAATCATATCTCACACGATATCTAGAATGGAGGAATATATGAACCCCTATCTAAGGACACGCGTATCTAATAGGATCAGAGTTGACAGCGGCTTTGGAAAGCTACAATTGCAGATCAGGATCTGAAGTCATACGCAGAATAGTTATTAGACTTATCTAAGTGGAAGACTGTTGGATTAGTGTCTAAGTCCATAACTATTTTGGTATGTACTTGACCCGATGGTGCATGGTCCTTCTGGGTTGCCTTCACCAAAGCAACTTGATAGGAGAAATAAATAAAGAGAGAGAGGTTATTATGATTTATTAATATGTTATAAGAATAATATATTAAAGGAGAAATCATATTTGCTTAATTAATATTGGTCATTAATTAGGAATTAATTTTGTGATCAAGTGTAATTAATTAAACTAGAGGGGCTGAATTGTAATTATGTGATGGTTACAAAATATGGTAATGGTTATCCTAAATATGGGTTGAATGAATTCAAGGAGATAAGGATCCTTGAAATCGTCCAAAGGATAAAGGATAAGGGTTTTCAAGGCTTATCTTATGGTTGCTTTGTGGATAAGCAACTAGATAAGGATAATGACTGAAACCCTATCTCTACACCTATATAAAGACCCTAAGGACTTAGAATTCATGTACTTGTTCCCAAGGAGTCCTAAGGACGAATTCTAACCTCTCTCCTCTCTCTTTATACCTTCTCCATTTGCTCTTGGTGTTTGTAAGCCATTAGAGGAGTGACACTTGTGACTCTAAGCATTCCAAAGTCAATTCAAGTTGGAATTAGGATTGTTATTGCTATATAACAATCAAGGTATGTTCTTAAACCCATTCATATGTTAATATCGATTTCATATACTAGAATTAGGGTTTATAGTCTTGGATTCAAAGCATGTACAATAGAGAAACCTAGATCCAAGCATTAGGGTTTGTATGAGCACATAGGATATCTTATGACCAAAACCCATTAGCATTTGAGGCATCACACTTGGGGTGCTAGGCTCACAATGTTTCAAGGAATCAAAATCAACTACAAGGTATGTATTTCTAGCTATCCTTTTAGGATTAAAGTTCCCATGTATGCTAGATAGGATTATGAACCTTGGAAATTAAATTTTTCATGTATTTAGACAAACATAGATCCAAGGATTATTAGGGTTGCATGTACACTTAAGAAGTGTTAGAATGCTCAAAATCCATCAAACACTTCCCAACCCAGGACTTGACTTCCTGCAGCATCGGGATGTCATTTCCTATGAGTAGCATGTCATCGACATACAATACGAGGAAGGTTACTATACTCCCACTGGCTTTCACATATACACATGATTCATCCTTGCTTCACGGAAAACCAAAATCTTTTACTTTCTCATTGACACAAAGACTTCATCTACCAGATGCTTGTTTCATTTCATAGATGGACTTCTCAATCTTACACGCTTTATTGGGGCGGTTCGCATCGAAAAAACCCTCTGGCTGGTTCAGGTAAACGTCCTCAACCAACTTTCCATTAAGGAAAGCGGTTTCGACATCCATCTGCAGTATCTCATAGTCATGAAATGAAGCAATGGCTAGCATCACCCTAATAGACTTTATTTTTGTAACTTGTGAGAAGGTCTCATCATTGTTAACGCCGGGAGTTTAAGTAAAACCCTTTGTAACCAATCACACTTTATAAGTGTGTACCTTCCCATCCATGTCAATCTTCTTGTTAAAGAAACACTTGCACCCGACCGTCTTATGACCTGGCACATTGTCAACCAAATTCTAGACAAGGTTGTCATACATGGACTGAATCTCGTTGTCCATAGCCTCTTTCCATTTTGTAGACTCCGGGCCTACCATGGCTTCCATGTGGCTATTAGGTTTATCCAAATTTATTAGTGTACTATCATTAATAAACATATCACCCTCACTTGTTATATGAAAACCACACAACACAGGTGGAACACTAACTCTACTGGAACGTCTGAGAGGTAAGGATTCATAAATCGGTTCAACCAGAGTTTCCTCCTCATGTTGAGCAACATAATCATAGGTTCATTCATGGTTCGACTCTTGAATCTCTTCAAGATTCATTTGACTCCCATTGTCCCCTTGACTTACGAGTTTTCGCTCTTGGAAAACCTCTCTCCTCTGAACGAATACAACATTATCACTTGATCTATAAAAGAGATATCCAAAGGACTTTTGTGGGTAGCCGATGAATATACACCGCTCACTATGAGGTTCGAGGTTTTCGTGAGTATCTCGTCTTACGACAGCCTCGCAATCCTAAATCTTGATATGTGCCAACGAGGGAGCTTTCCCTGTCAACATCTCGTGAGGTGTTTTGACAACCTCCTTTGTAGGGACTAAGTTAAGGATATGGCCGATAGTCTCTATGACATACCCCTAGAATGAGATAGGTAGCGAAGCCAGACTCATCATGTAATGAACCATATTTAGAAAGGTTCGATTACGCCTCTTAGCCATACCATTCAACATCGGTGTCCTTGGTGGCATCAAGTACGAAATGATTCCTTATTCCTTGCGGTAGTCGTGGAATTCAAGACTTAGGTACTCTCCACCTTGATCGGATCGAAGCATCTTGATTTTCCTGCCCAACTGATTCTCTACTTCTTGTTTAAACTCTTTGAACTTTTCAAAGGTTTTCTTACTTGTGCAATGTTATGTAGATATACCCATATCTGTTATAATCATCAGTGAAAGTCAAATAGAAGCGGTTTTCATCCCATGTGGTGGATCTAAAGGACCCACACACAATAGTGTATATGAGATCCAATAAACCTTCACCCCTTTCATAAGTGCTAGTGAAGGGTGACTTGGTTATCTTTCCATGTAAACAAGACTCGCACATGTCATCGCCCCTAAGTTCGAATGACTCCAAAACTCCATCCTTTGGGTGTTGGGCTATGTGTTTCTTGTTGACATGTCCAAGGCGACAACGCCACAAACATGTTTTATTCAAACTATTGGAAGAATTGATACACAACACATCATTTTCTAAATTATCTACAGCCATCATAGTTTCATATATTCCATTTCAAGGCAATGCTTCAAAATAGAAAAAACCATTAATATAAGAATTAATATAACCATTTTCATTATTAAATGAATATCTAAATCCTTGTCTATATAAACCATGAAAAGAAATGATGTTTCTTGCCAAATGTAGTGAATAGCAAAAATTATTTAAATCTAGTCCTAATAGATTAATAACCACTAAAGAGTAAACTCCAATATGGGCAATGATCTTCTTTTCCCCATGATCAATTTTATCTTCCCATGCTCCACATCCCTATTTCTTCTTAGGCCCTGCAAATCAGAACAAATGTAAGAACCACATCCTATATCATGAACCGATGAAATAGCATGTGATAAATCATTAGATTTAATAGTGTAAATACCTGCGAGGGACGGCTTGATCTTTCCATTTTTGATATCTTGCTGATACTTCGGGCATCTTCGTTTCCAATGCCCTGTTTCGTGGCAGTGATGATACTCTACATCCTTAGGGTTGGATTTGGGTTTAGCCGAACCAATCTTGGTTCCACTAGAGGAGGTACCATCATGGGACTTTCCCTTCTAGTTGCTCTTTGAGGGAGCCTTCCTTTTCTTACCCTTTCCTTGCCCAATTGCTAAGTCTGGGGCAGTAGTAGCAGTAGGCGTTTGTGAAACAGACTTGTCCTTGAGGTTAATCTCGACAGTCCTCAATAGACCTTGCATCTTGCTCAACATGACCTCCTATTTGTTCATTTGGTAGGTCATGCAAAACTGGTTGAAGCAGGGCGGCAGTGAATGGAGGATGATGGAAATCGCCAGCTCTTCATCAAAGTTAACATTTAACTTCCGCAGGTGGTCAACATACCTCTGTATCTTCTGCATTTGAGTAGTGACATACTCTCCGTCTCTCATCTTGTTCGTGATCATTGAAGTGATAATCTCGTACCTCTCCTGCCTCGCACTTTGGTGATACCTTTCAACCAAGTGCTTATGCATTTCGTAGGGATAGAAGTCCTCGTAGGACTTTTGTAGTTTAGCAGTCATCTTCGCTAGCATGATGCAATGGACTTTCGTGGCATCATGCTCATGGGTCTCGCAGGTAGCGATCTCTTCAGGAGTAGCAGTGTTCATGTCCACCTCATTTAGATCCTTGTCGAGGATATATTCATTGTCCTTGTAGTGGGTGACCATTCTTATGTTGTAACGTCCGAAAAATACAACCAATTAAATTTTTTTTTTCAAAACAACCTGATTTTCACTAAATTGTTTACAAAAAGGTTTTCAATACAAATCATTTAGAGTATTCCCAGAATCACATTGCTACAAAATCATGAGGAGCGGTACGATCGCGCCTTCACCTTGCCACGGTCTCCTAAAGCACCTGAAAAACATTAAACCACAACTGTAAGCCCGAAAGCTTAGTGAGATACCCCCAAAATACCAACCACGTATACGCCCCTCCAGGCCGCAACCTTCCTATCCAAACATATCGCCTTCCGGCCCATTGCGTAATGCCTTCCGGCCCATAACACATTGCCTTCCGGCCCATAACATCATGCCTTCCGGCCAATAACATATCGCCTTATGGCCCGCAACGTAAAAGCATATATATATATATATATATATATCATGACAAAACATAGAACAACCATGCATACCGGGTTACACTCCAGACCAGACGACCATACACATAACATGTAATCATATAGCAGTTCACAGTTAGCAAATCGATCAACAGATCACATAACATATCATTACCCTAACCAAGATACCAGCCTAGCCGATCACTAGCATAACATCACCCTACAACTTAGCCAACATACTAATTATGCACATACGCCTTTCCAGGCCATGACCTTCCGGTCCATACCGCATTGCCTTCCAGCCCGCAACATGTAATGCCTTCCGGCCCATATCCCGCAATATCATACAACAGACAATTACCCGGATTTCCATCCGATAAAAGGGTCGGCCTTGGTGCCTTAAACCCTATATATATAGTAAGGATAACTCACCTCGAAACTGCTGGCTGAAAGGACAAGATCCCGCTGCTCCGAACTCTGACACGAACTCCTCCACTGAACATCAAAACATACAACTCAATAAATACCCTTAATTACCAAAATACCCCTGAAAGACAACTAGTCAACCCTGGACAAGTCAAAGTCAACCCCTGACTAACCCTACTCGCCGAGTCCTTATGCTCAGAACTTCCCTCAATTAGCGACCCAACTCGCCGAGTCACCCCAAGACTCGTCGAGTCCAACAACTCTAAGTCCACTCGCACCCAACTCACCGAGCCATCCCTTGACTCACCGATTCATCGACTCAACCAGAAATATTGGGACTTCCTCGACAAGACTCGCCGAGTCCAAATGGACTCGTCGAGTCCAAGGCTATCTTCAACCTACCCGCCGAGTTGTTCTTCCAACTCGTCGAGTTCCAGGCCATCTTCAAGCAACTCGTCGAGTCCACCCATGTGACTCGTCGAGTACCACCAGTGTGAATCCATACAGAAGCATCTCAGGCCATGCAATTGATCCAAAACATAGATCCAACCTCCTACAATCCATCCATCACGTAAAGTGGCAAACTTTACGTGAATCTAAAGAGATCTAGGCCTTATTCACCTTAGAACCAAGGTTTGGGACATGGTAGCTCCATTAACAACACAAGAACAGGGGCTTTAATGCTCTTAAGATCTTCTCCACTCCAGATCTAAGGTAGCAACCTCAAATCTATCCTCCAACATCAAGATGCCACACAACCAAGCACCCCACACAACCCCAAAATGAGAAACTAGGAAAACACAGCCCAAGAATGAAAGTATTACCTCCAAAAGATGCCTCAATAGCAATGAAACTCGAATCCAAGCAAAGCCCTTTGATCCAAGCCACTTCTCCTTCAACATTTCTTCAGCCAACACCTCTCCAAGCTCTAATTTGCTCAATAATGGGACTCTCCACGAATTTAGGGTTTCTGGGACTCAAGGGGGGAATAAGGGAGGCTGTGCTCTTTATATAGGGCTCAACCCCGAAAATTAGGGTTTTCTCCATACAGCACCTACTCGTCGAGTCCATCTTTGGACTCGCCGAGTAGGCCACTTGACACGCGACCATAGTCGCGACCTGACTCGCCGAGTCTATCCATGGACTCGCCGAGTCACCCTCCGAAACTTACACTTTTAGCCCTTCAACTCTACTCTTGCGATTCCGGGATGTTACAATTCTCCCCCACTTAAATTAGGCTTCGTCCTCGAAGCCTACGGCATCTCATCTTCAAGTTTCTTCCCACGACACGCCACCTGACCTTGACCGAACCCAGTCCCTCAAGGCACAACCATAGAAACCAGAAGCTCACTTTCTCCTTCCATACGGTGCCCCAACCACCTACTCAACCCGGGCACCAGTTGTACCCTCTGATAACCGCATTCAACAACCGAGAATTACCCATGATGCCTTACTGCTCCAATTCTCATCCTTCACTTGACTCATAGGGCTAGAAAACCATAACCATCGGATCCTCGATCCAAAACCCACTCTATCCATTCCATGACGACAGAAAGACCCATTCTTCCATTCCAGAGCAACTCCCCCGAGTTCTCATCTCGCAATCACACACACATGCTAATCTAGCTCTAGCACCCTCAGGTTTGGAAAACCCAATACACTGATGATATCCTCAAACATCCTTCAAGTATGAACCGCTAACACATACCCAAAACCCTGATCAGAAACTCACTGAGAGTCCAAGACTCTCTCTCTGCATTCCTTCCGAACCCCTCTCCCTGGTTCTACGCCTCCGGTATTCCCTCCGCGCCCTGGGCAAACATATCCAGTCGAATGAGCTTTTATTCTACCGCCGCAACACGCTACTCAAAGACCATCGACAGACCACTCCAATTGTAACTCTACTCTGCCGCTTTCACTTCCGTGAAATCGCACTTCCTTCCGGAATTTCATTCCTCCCCCTTTCCTTACCAAAGAAACCACTCGTCCGCCCTGTCACCATGACAAGAACTATGGTGCTCATCCCACGCTACATTACCTCTTTAAAGCGTACCCGACATCCATGCATCACCACTACTCTGACTCTCATCGCAGGGACTCTCAAGCCCATGCACCACCTTCACTGCTCAAGATCGCTACCCGGGGCCAGACCTTCCAATGTAATCACACTGCAACATACGCAACCCATAACCTCCAACCGATCCACAATACTCACAGAGTCTTCAGCATGACTGGACCGCCTTCCCAGGCCTTCAGCCAATCTGACTGGACCGTCCTCCGAGCCTTCGGCCTGACTGGTACGCCTACCGGCCTTCAGTCTATCCCGACTGCTCAACTAGCATTCATCATTCCGAACTATCCCTTCGGGAAATCCTCCCGCGCATACCGTTCTAGCCCTCTAGGGGATCCGAACTCTATCTCCATCATACATACTCGATCCCGGCCTGCTCCCATGCCTTCCACAATCAATTGCTCTAGGTCTGTATTCCGCCCCGCACGCCTGTTACTCACCCATACGAGCCTGCTCTCGGCTGATAGAAATACCGCTAAATTTCCCCAAGCAGCTAAACAACCTCTCAGGCCCAACGACCATCCGGAGAATTTCCAATTCTCCCCCACTTAAGACACTGATTAACAACCACCGGTCGCCATCACCGACCTTCCAGAACAACCCTGCACAAAGAGAACACTTACACACGGACTGCTTCCCACAAGCATAAACAACCTTAACGAGATCTCATATCCACACTGGTTAACCCACTCGAAAGAAACTCAACTGTATCTATACACTCCTCGGAAAGCCGATGCTACCCGACCTTCAACCCAATTTTGCATCTCCACTAATAACCCTTACGAATGATAACCAACGAAAGCACAAACACCAAACTATGACCATGCCAAACACTCAAGGAACAACGGATACCAAGACGAAAACCCGAATCACAAATCCATAACCAACCAATGAAACCAATAGATAACAATACTCCACAAAAATCATAAATAATCAAAAACAGCTGGAAGAACATACCCGCAGCAGCAAGCTGAAAAAAAAACACGACCCTAAGCCCTTGGGGGCTCCGCTCCACCCTGACCTCCACCTGTAATCCTCAATGTAGTCGGTGCTGGAGCCTGCACCAATCCTGCAGCAAGCCGTGGACAGTTGACCTTTAAATGTCCAACCTGATGACAATGATAGTATATCCTCAAATCCCGAACCGGCACTGACTGCCGACAATCCCTCGCATAGTGTCCCTCCTTTCCGCACTTGCGGCATGCTCCACCGGATGGACAAACCCCGGCGTGACCCCTTCCACACTTTCCACAGACGTGGCTACCCTGATCTCCCATCCTGGAATCAATGGTCTTAGACCGTTTCGTCGTCGGCTGCGACTGAACTGGAGCTTGCCTCAGCTCACGCATCTGCAACTCAATCTCTAAGTCACACCGCCTGGCGGTGTCCTGCAACTCCAGCAAAGTCTCGCACCTCTGCGCAGACACAAACTGTCTGATGTCTCTCTTTAGCATACTCAGATATCGGGACATCTGAGCCTGCTCCGAAGCGGACTCAGGGCAAAACATCGCCCTCTCAGTAAACATCTTGGTGATTTCTGTCACTGATTCCGAATCCTGTTTCAGCTCCAAGAACTCCTGAGCCAACCTCTCCCTCTCGACCTGCGGAACATAACTAGTGTTGAACATCTCCCTGAACCGATCCCATGAAATCGCAGCCCTATGCGCATCCGAGTACGACCCCGTGGTCAATCTCCACCAATCCTTTGCCCCGAGCCTTAACAGATTCAGAGCACACCTCACCCTCTGATCAGCAGGGCATGAACACATGAAGAAACATCCCTCCACATCTGATAACCATCTCATAGCAACGATCGGATCCTGAACTCCATCAAAAGTGGGAGGCTCCGTATTATCGAAATCCAGATACTGAAAATCCCTATCAGCTCCTCCCCCTACTGCTGCTACAACCACTGTAGCCGCGGCGGCAGCCGTCTCCGCGAGAGCCGCATAGCGCTCATCAAAATACTCAACCATGGCGGTCTTGATCGACCCAAACAACTCCGGCAGCTCAGCCCGAAACAATGCAGCAACCTCATCATGCAGGATATCACGAATCCTCGCATCCAACTCGTGCGTACTCATCTGACTGACAACCTCGGGTTGTACAGATCCACCCGGAACTCCTTCTCCTGCTCCTGATCCTGACCCGGATCCACTCCCAGCGTGCCCTGAGATCTCCATACTGAAAATAAAACACCAAAATCTCAGACATATTCCACTATCCCGGGAACCAGCTCTCATCCCAACCCTAGAGGTCATGGTTTCCTTGATACGCGTATGAGTCCGTGCTTTCAGTAGTACGGGCCCATACTACCTTCCACACCTACCCATATTTGTATGAAGTACTTCCACAACACTCTAGCGACATACATAACAACGCTCCATCCTCACAACTAGAGGAACACTAGAAATCTCTCACAAGGAACCCTAGGCTAACAGGCATCATAAATCAGGCAACTCATCAAGAAATCCTGAAGATCCCTAGCCTAACTCTAGCATGCTGTTCTATCAAAGCTTCAAGAAAACAATTGTCATGTATGGTATTTTGGGGTTACTTACTGGCTCCGGCTGATCGTACCTCCACGTCCTCCTTTACTTATTTTGAAAACCATTTTAAATTCTCTTTTGAAAACCCTCCTCGATTTGAGACTGGAGTCACACAAGTGTTCTTCCAATTCACTCAATCCAAGGCTCTGATACCAACTTGTAACATCCGAAAAATACAACCAATTAAATTTTTTTTTTCAAAACAACCTGATTTTCACTAAATTGTTTACAAAAAGGTTTTCAATACAAATCATTTAGAGTATTCCCAGAATCACATTGCTACAAAATCATGAGGAGCGGTACGATCGCGCCTTCACCTTGCCACGGTCTCCTAAAGCACCTGAAAAACATTAAACCACAACTGTAAGCCCGAAAGCTTAGTGAGATACCCCCAAAATACCAACCACGTATACGCCCTTCCAGGCCGCAACCTTCCTATCCAAACATATCGCCTTCTGGCCCATTGCGTAATGCCTTCCGGCCCATAACATGATGCCTTCCGGCCAATAACATATCGCCTTATGGCCCGCAACGTAAAAGCATATATATATATATATATATATATATATATATATATATATATATATATATATATATATATATATATATATATATATATATATATATATATATATATATATCATGACAAAACATAGAACAACCATGCATACCGGGTTACACTCCAGACCAGACGACCATACACATAACATGTAATCATATAGCAGTTCACAGTTAGCAAATCGATCAACAGATCACATAACATATCATTACCCTAACCAAGATACCAGCCTAGCCGATCACTAGCATAACATCACCCTACGACTTAGCCAACATACTAATTATGCACATACGCCTTTCCAGGCCATGACCTTCCGGTCCATACCGCATTGCCTTCCAGCCCGCAACATGTAATGCCTTCCGGCCCATATCCCGCAATATCATACAACAGACAATTACCCGGATTTCCATCCGATAAAAGGGTCGGCCTTGGTGCCTTAAACCCTATATATATAGTAAGGATAACTCACCTCGAAACTGCTGGCTGAAAGGACAAGATCCCGCTACTCCGAACTCTGACACGAACTCCTCCACTGAACATCAAAACATACAACTCAATAAATACCCTTAATTACCAAAATACCCCTGAAAGACAACTGGTCAACCCTGGACAAGTCAAAGTCAACCCCTGACTAACCCTACTCGCCGAGTCCTTATGCTCAGAACTTCCCTCAATTAGCGACCCAACTCGCCGAGTCACCCCAAGACTCGTCGAGTCCAACAACTCTGAGTCCACTCGCACCCAACTCACCGAGCCATCCCTTGACTCACCGATTCATCGACTCAACCAGAAATATTGGGACTTCCTCGACAAGACTCGCCGAGTCCAAATGGACTCGTTGAGTCCAAGGCTATCTTCAACCTACCCGCCGAGTTGTTCTTCCAACTCATCGAGTTCCAGGCCATCTTCAAGCAACTTGTCGAGTCCACCCATGTGACTCGTCGAGTACCACCAGTCTGAATCCATACAGAAGCATCTCAGGCCATGCAATTGATCCAAAACATAGATCCAACCTCCTACAATCCATCCATCACGTAAAGTGGCAAACTTTACGTGAATCTAAAGAGATCTAGGCCTTATTCACCTTAGAACCAAGGTTTGGGACATGGTAGCTCCATTAACAACACAAGAACAGGGGCTTTAATGCTCTTAAGATCTTCTCCACTCCAGATCTAAGGTAGCAACCTCAAATCTATCCTCCAACATCAAGTGCCACACAACCAAGCACCCCACACAACCCCAAAATGAGAAACTAGGAAAACACAGCCCAAGAATGAAAGTATTACCTCCAAAAGATGCCTCAATAGCAATGAAACTCGAATCCAAGCAAAGCCCTTTGATCCAAGCCACTTCTCCTTCAAGATTTCTTCAGCCAACACCTCTCCAAGCTCTAATTTGCTCAATAATGGGACTCTCCACGAATTTAGGGTTTCTGGGACTCAAGAGGGGAATAAGGGAGGCTGTGGAGGGGCATAATGCTCTTTATATAGGGCTCAACCCCGAAAATTAGGGTTTTCTCCATACAGCACCTACTCGTCGAGTCCATCTTTGGACTCGCCGAGTAGGCCACTTGACACGCGACCATAGTCGCGACCTGACTCGCCGAGTCTATCCATGGACTCGCCGAGTCACCCTCCGAAACTTACACTTTTAGCCCTTCAACTCTACTCTTGCGATTCCGGGATGTTACATATGTTACTAATCCAATCATTGAAATTGTTTCCGTCAAAGATCACCCTCCCACACAAGTTCATGAGTGAGAATGAGCCGGAGGTGTTTGAGCCGGAAGCATGGTTGTTCAAGTTCGATATCTGAAAAGGAAAAGAAACAAAATTTGATTAGACAGAATCCCCAATTAAATACCTAAATGAGAAATTAGGGTTAGGATCCAACAACATTATTTGTAATTTATAAAAGGGATTTCGTAATCTAAACAAAAAATAATTTGAAGGTAACTGAATGATGATTCACTAATTTCCACTATGAAAAACAAAAAGAGAGTTAAGTTTTCAATGTATTGAAAACTCCTAGCTCTTTTGAGATTCATTGAACTTTTCAATGACATTATTAAATCTCGATATGCCCCTCTAGTTTGTGACTAGTATGTCGACGATCACAAAACGGGGTGTGAATAACCATGCAAATATACATGGTGCCCCTAATGTTACAATGACCTAATCGACGTGCTGATTAACCACACACGCTCCATCGATCTATGACAAACATCGAGTCACCCTTTTTCCATCTTTTCTTTGAGCCCAATTTGTGTGCAGGTTAACCACACACGCTCCACTAACGTCTTAGAAAAGGGTACACAGTATAATTTCATGGAATTGCATCAAATTCACTTTTGCCTAAGGTAACTATGATTGAGAATTTTGTAAAAACATGTAGTTACTTTATAATTCATTATACTTTTAATGAGGAAAGGATTGCCCTATCCTAACCATTCGTCTTGCGACCCTCCACCAATCAAGGAAGCGGTGGGTGAGAGTGGACACCCATTAAAAGGCCACGTTATAGGCCATAACCTTATACCCCTTATAGATCGGCTTCGTGAATGAGGCCTACTAAAGATAATACAAGAATTTAAGTTATGTGTATATAATAATTATTCTTATAATATTATAATAGTATAGGTTGAATTTTAAACTTGTAAAATTCTAGGGTTTCGAATTTAATAATCCAAAAATTAAACTTTTAATCCAAAACATTAAATCCCAAAACTTGAGGGCAACTTTTGAAACATTTCAAAAGCTATCTAGATCAAAATTCAAATAAATAATTAAACAATTAATTTTGGTGATTATGTAATTTTGACCTAATCCAATTTCATGCAAGATAATGACCAAATAATCCATATAATTAGCATTTATCATATAAGGAAGTAATTATTCAATTAATTTGAAATTATCTTTTATTTTTGGCAAGGATAACCGTGCAATATCAATAAAATTCGTATTTTATCAATTAAAAACAATATGGTAATTATCTCACAGCAAAAAAGGCATGAAATCCCGAAATACCTTTTGTCTGACAGCCCGACTCGCCGAGTCCCCATATAGACTTGTCGAGTTCATCCTACTCGTCGATCCCACGTAGGGACTCGACGAGTCGGTCAGTCAAATGGCCAAAAAACAACTTTTTCAAGCATCAAATACAATAGAAATCAATCAAGGCTCTGATACCACTAAAGGGTTTTATACAAAAGAACAATCACATGTACTCACGCAAAACCCTAAATGCTTGGATTTAGGTTTCTCTATCGTACAGACAATTCATCCAAGACTTGAAACCCTAATCTAGCATACATAGAAATTGAAATTTATAATAAAATAGTTAAGATGATACCTTTCAATGGTTGCAAGAATCCTTTGATCATTAAGAAGCTTAGTGTTACACGTGTAACACCTCTAATGCCTCACAAACACCACAAGCAAGAGA
This sequence comes from Lactuca saligna, assembly GCF_052625555.1. NCBI lineage: Eukaryota > Viridiplantae > Streptophyta > Magnoliopsida > Asterales > Asteraceae > Lactuca > Lactuca saligna. Next base: position 92,789,617 of record NC_136419.1, on the reverse strand, counting down.
ATGATATAGACGAGAGAGTATGAGTGGCAAAAATCGGCTCCAAGGCTTCAAGGTATCAAGTGGCTGATTTTTTTAGCCCTAGGGGTCTTTATATACTTGAACTTCTAAGGTTTCCATCAAAACCCTAATTGGATGACTTAGGCCCTAAGAAATTTGAGAACCTTATGGAATAAGGCCTCTACGGCCAAAATTAAGACGGACTCCTCTTAAATTCGTCCATAACCTAATCCATAAGAATTCTTAGCCCAATATTCAACTACAACACAATTGGCAGTTCTAGTCCCCTTTACTTAATTAATGTTTTTAGCCACATAACTAACTCTTAAATAATTCTTGTCTAATATTAATTAAATTATACCATTTCTTTTTTAATATATTATTCGTATAATATATTAATAAACCATAATAACCTATCTCTTCATAAATCATTCTATCAAGTTGCTTTGGTGAAATCAACCCAAAAGGACCACGCACAACCGGATCAAGTACATACCAAATATGGTTACATGCTTAGACACTAATTCAACACTTTTTTGGATAAATAATAAGATCTAAACATGAAAAAATAATGGTTCTTTTGTTTTATGGTTTAAAATGGTTCCATGTTAACTTTTGCCTATATATATATATATATATATATATATATATATATATATATATATATATATATATATATATATATATATATATATATATATATATATATATATATATATATATAGACACACACACACTAGGTGTAAGACCCATGTATTACATGGGTTAATTACAACATAAAATAAATATAAAGTTAAATATTTAAGAACTTTCGATTTATAAAAAATAAAAAAAATCATTAATTATTAAAATTGATTTTTTCTTATCTTTTAAATTTAAATAAATAAACACAATAAACTAATGAGCTCTAGTTTGAGAATTTTGAAATAAAATGGTAAGTCCATTAATGAAATTGATATATTGTAACTATAACATTAAAGTATTATGTAGAGTTTATTAATATAGAAAAACTAATAAAATGATATGTGGAAAAGAAATTAATTCAAAATAACAAAAAAAAAATGATATTTGGAAAATTGGATGAGAATATGACACGTAGCAAAAAACATTTATTTATGAGAGAGGAAATATATATATATATATATATATATATATATATATATATATATATATATATATATATATATATATATATATATATATATAAACTAATAAAATGACATGTGGAAACGAAATTAATTCAACATAACCAAAAAAATGTCATTTGGCAATTTGAATGAGAATATGACATATGTAGCAACAAAACCTTCATTTATTAGAGAGGATATAATATATATATATATATATATATATATATATATATATATATATATATATATATATATATAAACACACACTATGTGTAAGACCTATGCATTACATGGGTTAATTAAAAAATAAAATAAATATAAAGTTAAATATTTAAGAACTTTCGATTTATAAAACTAAAAAAAATAATTAATTATTAAAGTTGATTTTTTGTATCTTTTAAATTTAAATAAATAAACACAGTAAACTAATGAGGTTTAGTTTGAGAATTCTGAAATAAAATGGTAAGTCCATTAATGAAATTGATCTATTGTAACTATTACATTAAATTATTATGTAGAATTTATTAAAATAGAAAAACTAATAAAATGATATGTGGAAAAGAAGTTAATTCAAAATAACCAAAAAAGTAATATTTGGAAAATTGAATTAGAATATGACACGTAACAAAAAAACATTTATTTATTAGAGAGGATATATATATATATATATATATATATATATATATATATATATATATATATATATATAGAAAAACTAATAAAATGACTTGTGGAAACGAAATTAATTCAATGTAACCAAAAAAATGACATTTGGCAAATTGAAAGAGAATATGACATGTAGCAAAAAACCTTCATTTATTAGAGAGGATATATATATATATATATATATATATATATATATATATATATATATATATATATATATATATATATATACCCATATAGATACCCATATGGAAAAATAAATATACCCATATAGATACCCTAAGGTTGTATACCCTAATTATTAAAACTGTGTAGTTTTATTTTAATAGATGTTTTTCGCTTTTCCTTATTTTTCTAATTACATCAATTCCTTCATGTTCGACCTTTACCCATTGGCATTCCCATCCGACACTACTACCTATCCCTTTCTCCTCCTCCTTTCTCTCTCTTCACCGAAAAGTTGTATTACACCTCCTCAATTCTTTTTCTACTCCTAAAAAACAGTATTATCCTGCGCCTTATTACGGATTCAAACACCGCCGCCTCAAGAAAAAAAATTTCTTCCCTTATTTCTCTCACCCATCAACCTTCACTTACTTGGTTTTTTATTTTATTTTTTATAAAGATGATGAATGGGTTTAGGATCTTGATGAAACTAGAATCTAAGCTCCCCTAGCTAATATTTTGACCTAGTTTCGCTTCAATGTTGATTTTTTGCTATGAATTTGTGTTGTCAAATAATATCAAGAGAAAAGTAATATGCTCTAATGAGAGTGATCAGGTAGTTACGCTTTTCCTCCTACCAAAAGTATTATGACTAACTTGAACATTGAAATCTACTGAGATACAACATTCACAAAATTCGTGCAGTCAGAAGCTTCACCACTCTAAAGTCGGGAAAAGTTTTACCACCAAGGAAGTGAACAAGTCTATCCCTCTCACAAAAACCTATTGTTACTTGTTGGTTGTTGCTGACCTATCTTAATGTGTATGTGGCTTAGGTATGGTACTGTAATCATTTAAATTGGCTACTAGGGGAAGAGAATAAGTTTTGCACATAAGGTGCTCGATGAAATACCCAAGAAAAACTCAATATCAAGTAACTCATCACTTCCTTGTTTCCTATAAACTCCCCATAAAACATTATCATATAAAATATTTTCGACTTGTTTTCTTAAAAATAAAAAAATGTTTTTTCCTTTTTTATTCTTTTCGTACTAAAGAAACCCTTGAAGGATCACAAACAGATTCATCAGATCTTAATGTTACTGGAATTCAAACAGACATCACCCTCACCTAAAAACTGGTTCATAATTTAGTTATTCTTATTTTTTTTAAATATCAGGTTCTAGTAGGGAAAATTGCAAGGAACATCAAGGTACTCTACTCTAATTACCAATATACATAATGCACATTGCTTTTATAGGTTAAAAATGTAATTACGTTGCTATTTCTTGCAATTTGCCTTTTCTAGTTTTTTAAATAAAAAATTCTTTTTTTTCTTTATTTATTTTTTTTTTTTTTCTCAGGTTGAACAGATTTCTATTTACCCGCGTTTAATATATTAATATCAAAATAATAATAATAATAACAATAATAATAATATTAATAATAATAATAATAAATATATAAATAAATTTTTATATAATGGCCATAAATATGGCTTGAACCTCATCTGTTTTTGTTATGCAACATTAGGGGTAGTCTTCGAAATGTTTGCTGATTTATCTTTATTATGCACATGGATCACCATTTTATTCCACATATATCATAACATAACATTTGGTTTTGTGATAGACATAAAGCCAAAAGATATCAGTTGGATTAAGCCTCAGTTAGTTCCCATTTGCTTGTTGTGTATTCATTTGTTTGTTTGTTTGTTATTTCATGTCACTTTACTCATTATGTATTTATATATGTGATTTTTTATGAAAAAAACATCCCTGAATGGTATGTGATTATTGATTATAGTAGATGGTATTTCCTATGCTAAACAAGTGTTATGGATTGAAATAACAGATTTTCGGATGTTTTGAAAAAAAGTATATAAACCATGTGTTTTGTGGATTGAGATGAAATACCAACAAAGTTACATTTTTAACCCAAAATAACAGCATACTTTCATTTTTAACTCGTAATTGCAGCAAATTACATTTTTATCCCAAAATGACAACATTTTTCATTTTTAACTGATAATTGCAGCAAATATATATATTTTTAACCCAAAATGACAGCGTATTTTAGTTTTTAACCCAAAATGATTATTGTTTTGTTCACCAAATGCAGTACATCAAACACCGAGGTTAAATTCAAATTTTGGGGACGGGGGCAAAATTATACAGGAAGAAGAAAAACCATCAAATTTATGTGTAGATAAATTCAACAGTAACCAGAGCATTACAAATTGCGGATTAACATATTTTAACACATCTACTCGTAAAAGCATCTTGAATTGGGCTTCTCTACTCGAGATTTGGTGGGAATGCTTGAATAATTGAATGAGACTTATAAAAACTCAAGAAAATGTTGGATTGTTGTATAGTAACTAAACCATGTATATGTTGACAAAAAGTGTAGAAACCATGTATTGTTTTTGTAGATTAAGCATTAAATAACAACCTATTAGTATTTATCCGAAATAGCAATGTGCTTATCACTTTTGAATCATAATTTGCAATGCACTTATACTTTTAAAAATTGTACGACCTTACTTGTTAGTTGCAGCATAAGCAACAAGTTACATTTATGAGTACAAATAGCAACTCGCTTTTCGGTTTATATCGGACATAGCATCATACTTTCAATTTTTTTTCACAAATTAGCACCATACATTTGTTTTTAATTACATGCATTCATAAATGCATTTTTATTTCTTTACAATGTATATAAATAAAACCCATAAAATGCAGTAATTAAATAACAAAAATAGTCGTAAACCAAGACTTCAGCTTGAATTTAACAAAGCGAGTTTCAATTATATATTCATCAAAACTCATAATATGTCCACCAAAATATCCCCATAGATAACAAACAATTTTGTTCTCATTACCATTTCCATTCTGAATCTTTTCTCATTGATTCCATTTCCAACATTCTCCATTGCTTTCTGTAACTATTGAATCTGCTCTAATGCTTTAAACAACTCATCAGCACTCGACATGTATTTGGGTTCTATCATCAGGTCTTCGATACATGGGTCCATGGTGTGAATAATCTTTCATTTGCTATCCGAAAAAGGCTTAGCAAATACAAAAAATATTTGTTCACCAAATGGACAATTTTTGTCAATTCATCGCCAACCTATAAAAGCTCAAGGAGTACCAGACCAAAACTGTAATATATGGCTTCTTGCTGTCAAATGACCTTCATAACAATATCACACAAGATTAAGTTTATAAAAAACACTAAATAACCATTTTACCCTTATATTCTAAAAGACTAATATCAAAATATTAATCAATTTTAAAAATATTCATCAAATGTGAGGAGTTGAAAGGAAAAATGAAGGAATAAGGAAGAAAGGTAAAAAGGTAAATTATCTATTCAGTAAGTGTATACATGGTCCATTCACAGTAAAGTGGCAAAAGGCTTTAAAGTATTTATAAAATGACTTAGTAATTTAGCCAATTCCAAATCTTTCATCTGTCAATTGTATAAAAAATATTAAATCATATAATACTTCTTAGTTAACATGAAAGAGAAACTCAAGGGAGTCAGTCACATTGGAATGATAACAACCTATTCATTTCAAGCAATATTGATACAAAAGTTCATTGAGGCATTTAATCGAACACCTTGCGGGTAGGTTGCATATACTACAATTTCTAGTGAAAATGGGTTACATGTGGTTATGTTGCTTCCACATTGTCCATCAAACCTAAGTCACTCTATACACAATGTAGAAGGGAAGTAAGAAAAGAATATGAGATTGTATTATTTCAGATTAAGAGGGCAATTCATGAACCTGGTTGGACAACCCATGGGCGTGAATTCAAGTGGAAGGCGAATGCATTGGAATGATAGGTGATTGTGACTCCTTGAACACGAGAACTAAATCGAAAACATGTATGTGGGATTAATTAGGACTTGATGTATTCTTGAAATTATATCACTAACGTAAACTCCCCAATAATCACCTCTAACATAGTCTTCTGGCGAATTTTTCCAGCGGAATAGATAATGGTGGAAACGAATTAAAGAAGATTGGTGGCTCAGTTGATAGATGCAAGTACGAAGGAAAAAGGACTAATTAACTTACGACGACTTCGAATTTGAGTTAGGGTACCTATGTGAATATACCCTTAAGGGTATATTCACTATTCCCATAAATATATATATATATATATATATATATATATATATATATATATATATATATATAGGTATATTCACTATTCCCATATATATATATATATATACATATACACACACACACACACATATATATATATATATATATATATATATATATATATATATATATATATATATGAGCAGTTCACTTGAGAACAAACAAAAAAAGTAGAGATCTTGAGATTCAACCTCAGCCATATATTTCTCATATGCCGCTCTAACGCTCCATGGTAACGGAAACAATAAGGTATCTCTAATCATAAATGATTATATAGCAGAGAGGTATATGTAACGCCCGCAGATCTGGGCTAGTCAATTTAATGATAATAAGCATTGAAAATGACTTTTTGATGGAATATTATGTAGCATAGATAATCTTAAGCAAAGTTATACTATATGTCACCAAAAATTCGGTACATATAAAGAACGTTGCAATCCGACTTATAACGAAAAGGTTATAAGCCGTCGATGTTTTATGACTGAAACGACTCGGCACCTTGTAACATAAAAAGTGAATTTTTTATAAGCTGCTTTATAGCCTTAGAAATTTTAACGAAAGTCATAGTATACGTTAAACCGAGAGCGTGCATACAGAGAACATCCAATTATGACTTCATTTGAGGAAATTATGATTTTTCTATGATTTTGCATAATAGTATACAACCCGAAATTGAATTCTAGATCGATCGATTTTTATCCGACACAACATAAAGAAGAATAGAAGATCTTGTTAATAGGAGCTGAGTAGTATAAGCATAGTCGAAAATGGACGTCGGATGACAAAGTTAAGAATTTTTAACGGAGTTTAACTATCTCGGCCTGTTAAAATATAAGTTAAAAAAAATCCAAATTAGCCAACATAGTCTAAATGAAAGTTGTAGATCATGTCGCTACCTACAGGTGGATATAAATAATCTAAAAAACAGAGCTCGTATGTGAAAGTTACAGATTCTAAAAGATAATTAATTTTTGGATTAAACCGCAAAGTGACACGTGACACTATCACAACCGCGACTTCTTCCCCACGGCTTCACATGTGATCTCGACACGTGGCAGATGTACACCCCACGTAGGGCTATGTATGCCCCGAGTACTGAGTATGAATAACATACATATTCAGTATGCCTTGCATACGCCTGATCATCAGCCTCTAAATAGAGGCGCAAATCACTTGTTTTCTGAAACCTTTCTCAACACTTCTCTCCCAAACACCCCTAAAACCTCTAAGTTATTCCCAATAACCTCCTAAGTGTAAGAAGCTAGTCTCGAGGCACCGGAAAGCCCCAAGAAGAAGATCTTTTGGCTCAGAAGTTCTGCCTGTGTAGAACCTGGTTCCTCACTAAACCCCCCTTATAAGCGAGTTACGCTTACCATACTTTAAGTATAACTTATATGTAAATTCATTATCGTTATTATGAACCTATAAAAAAGATTTATTAATTATCCCATGACATTATACTGATTTGATTGATCTACCTATAGGGATGACGTCCAGGTTGTGATTTAGTGAGTTGTTTAAAGTGGGATTTCCAAACAGTATACTTCCTATACCAAACTGACCCAACCTCCAACATGACCCTACCTAGTTGCTCCTTAATTCGTAGATCATGAAAGTAGACTTTGAGTTAATGATGAGTCTAGACTAATAATTAGTTGCAATAAATATTAGACTAAAATTTAGTGATTTTAATACTAGGTTTCGTTAAAGGAAAAGACAATTGTTAGAAGCGAAGCACTGCCTGAATTTTTATTCGTCACTTTAACAAGTGAGTGCATACTCTCTTTCATGAACAAGATTTTAATACAAGTATTAATTACAATATTAAATATATGTTTATGTGTGAAATATTTGATATTGTTTGAAATACGTGTTAAGAGCATATTTGATAATACATGATGATTTAGGATACATAATAAACCTAAATTAATTATGATGAATATTGGGTAATATATTCTTATGATTATCGGTGAGATATACTTGGAGGATAGATCTTTAAAATTTCTCATTAATCCGAAAGCATGGATTAGAAATAGTCATTCATCCTTAGCCCGAGAGTATGGAGTGGGCATAGTCATTTGTCATCGATCCTAGAGCATGTATTAGACATACCTAATCTGGGAGTGTGGATTAGGTAGCGCTATTAGTTTTAGATCAAAGAGTATGTATCGAGTCGTTGTGAGGATCGATGGGGTTGGGTAAAATTTCTTATATGAGGCGAAATTGTATATTGCGAGTTCATATATATATATATATATATATATATATATATATATATATATATATATATATATATATATACGATCCTAGAGCATGTATTAGACATACCTAATCTGGGAGTGTGGATTAGGTAGCGCTATTAGTTTTAGATCAAAGAGTATGTATCGAGTCGTTGTGAGGATCGATGGGGTTGGGTAAAATTTCTTATATGAGGCGAAATTGTATATTGCGAGTTCATATATATATATATATATATATATATATATATATATATATATATATATATATATATATTGTGGGATTGAAATCCCTATGTAATCACCAAGTTTTCCAACCAGACTCACTCAGTTTATTGTATCACAGGTGGCTATATGAAAGATACATTCTGTTGAGAGATTCAAGGAGTATTAGGCCACTAGTTTAATTACTAAAAGATTTGTACTATTTCATTATGCTTATGTTTCTATATTACTCATGGCATTCGAATGTTTAAAATATAAAGAAAACACATTTCTTCGGAAATTGTTTGATAATATCATTATCATGTTTTTCTGAGACAAATTCCGCAAGATTGTTCTTCAAAAAGGTTACTATGATTTTAAAATAAGCATAAATAAAAATTTTAAAATGACCATGAATTTAGGGGTGTTACAGTTGGTATCTATGACAACCTGTAATTTATTCCGTCACTAAAACCGTTCCCGTCAAATAAAACCGTCGTATTAAATTCGTTCCGTTAACCTTTGCGTTAAATTAATTTCATCGCGACTTCTATTTTGATTTCGTAAATGTCGGGATGTGTTATAATCATTAGAATATTTTCCATATTTTTTTGAAAAATTATTATTTTAATCTAAATCGTGATTACGACAAATTTATCGGGTTCGACCAAAAGCACCGCCTCACGGCAGTATCGGGTAGAATTCCTCCGGGCCACAAACTCAATCCCTATATAAAGGATTGAGTGACATCATTTTGAGGCTTTTAATCTCTCTAAAAAATTTCTCTCTCTACACTCTCTCTCTAGAACTTGAAAGTAGTCCAAAAACCTCATTTCAAGCAACATTTGGTAAGAAATCCATCCTAAACTTGTTGTTTAACTTGAATAGCATGCAAATCCTTGTTGAAATCACCCAAAACACATATGAACATGTGTTTACAGTTTGGGGACCCTCCCAAAACCGTGAACACCTCATATGAGGGTTTTGATGCCTCAAAACCCCTCCAAAACACTTCTAGGGCTTAGATTCGGCCTAGAAACATGCATGCATGAGCTTAGGACCCCAAAATCGTATCATAAGATGTATGGACATGAGTTTACAGCCCAAGCATGTTCTCGGACTGTAAACCCTCATTCATCGACCATAAACTCATGTTAATGAGTCAAAATGCCCTTAAACACCTTCAAAATGCTTCCATGGGAGTGTAGAACCTCATAAACCTTCATGTGATGCACCAAAACATCATCAAATGGGATAAACGTGATTTTATGGCCCAAGAACATTCTTGGACCGTAAACCCACCTCCTTAGGGCATAAACACCCTCAAAGGGGGTTAAGGTGCCTATAACCCCTTGAATAGCTTGGTTTTGGACCTAGAATCACATATGATTGAATTACAACCACCAAAGCCCTTGATTCATGGACAAACATGAGTTTACGGTTGTAAACTCATGAGTTTAAGGTAGTAAACTCCCCAAGAACATCTCCTTAGACCGTAAACTCGTTTCCCAAGGCCATTTCAAGTCCCGATCACTTCCTAAGCCATGGAATCGACCCTAGAACTTTCACGTGTGCATTGTATGACCATTTGGCATCCAAGAACCCACCACCCATCAGCTTATGACCATAAACTCATGGGGATATGGTCAATGGGCTGTAAAATCCTTAAGGAGTTTACTCTTGAAGAGTAAACTCCATATTTAGGCCCTACACACCGTTAGATGCTACCCGGATCAATCCAAACACTTGAATTGAAGTGTTTTCATGTATTGGAGTGCATATTCATGTCTAATTAGTGGTTCAAAGTCTAATTAGATACAATTCTATATCAATTCATTTTACATAGGAACCTCATGCGTAAGCAAGCCTCGAACTGACAACTAGCATCCAAATCGACGCGTTTTCCTGAATAGTGAGTTCATACCCCTACCCTTTTTCAATGTTTTCACTGTTTTCAGGGGGAATACAAGCAAAGTACAAGTGATAGTTGTATTCAAAACTTGTCTTATATACATTGTGTTTCATATTATATATGCTTTTAACACTGATAGTCGTAACAAGCAACCGTTTGAACCTACAGAATACATTATCATATTATTTATGAAATACATTATAAATTGTTGTATTTATATTTTCACAAATGTTTTCCCACATTATAGCAGTTAAAAGCATAACATTTGAACCTGGTTTTGTCCTCGGTAACACTCCACAGAGATACATGAGTGGAGGATAGTCATTTGATCTTTCAGTATTATTACTAGTAAATTTGTTATTCCTATAAATTGGAGACACGTCCTCGGAGAACACTCCACAGAGATACGCGAGTGGAGGACCGCTCCCGTAACCGGAATCTCTTAGATAGGGAGCGTGACTTGAGTGTATAGATCTATGTGGGGCTGACTACCCCACACCTGGCTACTAGCTACAGCCGAACTGAAAGGTTCAAGGGTGACGAAAGTCATAAGGATGTGGACTACATATTGCCATATGTAGTCTATTGTATGGTTATGGAACTCGCAATTTGGATAATAGAGATTTACTTTTTAGTAATAATGGGTTTAGTAACTAGTTTACTTGGTATTTATTAGTTTCATAAACGTGTTAAAACCAATACATTTTCAGTGTACATCTTTTACATTACATTTTGGGTTGGTAAACTCACATGCACTTAACAAGGATAACCAGGTTCTCAATATACATCTTTCACATTAGGAAAATATCGGATTTTCCTGGGATCATAGTCGAACATAACCAGAACCATATAATCTAACATTTAACCAAACATTCCTTTTAAGAAAATAAAGGATTTTCTTGGGTCGTAACATTTTCAGACACCAAAAGTAAACTCATACATTTTCACAAAACAAAACCGCTTATGAACTCACCAGCTTTATGATGATTTTTAAAATGCTTGTATTCTCAGGTCCGCATTAGACAGGTACCCGATTATCCTTTTGGCGAACACAGAGTACGTAGAAGACACACCTTGCTTTTTTTGATATATATACATATGTATCACACTTGTATAACTTTACTTTTTAACAAATGTAAATTTTCATATGTAATGTAATGGTTGTTTACTTTGCTTACTATGTGCACTGGATTTGATACTCAACATGGAGTCTGCCCCGGAAATGTTTCCGCCTTGGTTTTCGGGGTGTGACAGATTGGTATCAGAGCTCTTATTTATAGTGAGTAAAGTATACCAAACCATACATGGTATAAGACTATAAACACTAAGGGGCCTAAGTGCTCTGAACTAAAAGTATACTTCAAAATATAAGTATTTTCAAAAAGTATACAAGTATACCTAACCGTCGAGATTCGTAACTACAAGTAGAACAAAACATAAGTAAATGGGTGTTGTATGTTGTGGCTAAACCTGGGCAGTTATGTAGTCGTGTCTAGGATCAATATATCCTGGCCAACTATATTCATTCGAGACACGACCAACATGTGCTTGGGAGTGACTGTGGTGTGCGACATGCCTAAAACTTACCCTAATACCCCAAACATCGAACCATGGTTGTAGTGAATAATGAACTACTATGGGAGTATTTCTCGAACCAATCCTTTGTATAAATCCTCATTCAAGCATTATTCTCTGATCATTCCTTTAGCGATTATTTATCTGTTTTGATAACTCTTTCTTGCTTTATCACCTATTCGGAATATATAACTATCATATCTCTTGATTGAATTCAGAGGACTTATCATCCTCTCTTTCCTGATCTTATTAGATCAAGATGCCTCCAAGAAAGAGACCGAACTCAAAGACCAACGACCCTCCGCCACGACCTTCTCCTCAAATTGACCTCGTAACGCTTCAAACAGCCATCATTGCTGCAGTGACAGCCACCGTGTCACAAATGAACCGTGGTAGTAGAGGAGGTAGTCCCCAGCCCCAAAACTTAGAAGATAGCCAAGGACACCGAAAAGGGGGTTCTTATAAAGACTTCATGAGCATAAAACCCACTTCCTTTGATGGCACTGGAGGTGTCATTTCCCTCACCCGATGGTTCGAGAAAATCGAATCCATATTTGAAATTTGTGCTTGTTCGGAGTCCGATAAAGTAAAGTTTACAGCGTGTACCTTCAGCGACAAAGCCCTGACATGGTGGAATAGCCGAGTCAAATCTCCGACCCTACCTGTAGCCAATTCTATTGTTTGAAAGCCATGAAAGAACTCCTTTTGGCTGAGTACTGCCCTCAGGGCGAAATACAGAAGTTAGAGCACGAGCTTTGGAACCTGAAGATGAAGAGTTCCGATATTGCTGCATACACCTCGAGGTTTGATGACCTGGCACTACTCTGTCCGGGAATGGTTACCCCGGAGAGTAAAAAATAGAGAGGTTCATTTGGGGGATGACAAAACCGACCAAAGGAAACGTCTTATCTGCAAGGCCGGATACGTATGATAGTGCCAAAAGTTTAGCCTAGATCCTGATTGACCACAGTGATGAAGTTGAGGAAACAACCGCCACCCCCGAACTGACCAAGACTAGTGGTGAAAAGAGGAAGTTCTGGAAGAAGAAGAAAGGCCAACCTTCCCAAGGATCCTCAAAGAAACAGCAGACTGTAGCAGTCCATGCTGCTACTACCCCCGTTGCTGCTGCTTCTGTTGTCCGATCTACAGCTCAGACCCCTACTAGTAAATATGCTGGTAACTTTCCTCTGCGTGAAAATTGCAAGTACCACCATAACCCTGGCCCCTGCCGCGATCTGTCATGCACCAACTGCGGTAAAAGGGGCACACGGTTCGATTCTGCAAGGCACCAGCCCAATCTGCAAATCAATCCTCTGGAAAAGGTGTTGGTCAAGCATGCTACAATTGTGGAGAAGTTGGGCATTTCAAGAGGAACTGCCCCAAAAAGGCGACATCTGATAATACCGGGAGAGTCCTAGCCATGGGACGGGAGGAGGCTGTCGCCGATCCCACTGTCGTTTCGGGTACGTTCCTTCTCGACAACTCTTATGCTAGTATTCTTTTCGATTCTGGTGCTGAAAGAAGTTTTGTTAGTCATTCGTTCAAACATAAACTAAAACCTAACTCCCATCCATTAGCCAAAACGCTAACCGTCGAGATGGCTAACGGTGAGAAAGAAAGCGCTCACGACATATTCATAGGTTGTACCCTTACCCTGAACGATCATTCATTTCCCATCGATCTTATGCCAGTCTCCATTAAGAGGTTTGATGTTATCATTGGCATGGATTGGTTGAGTCCCAATCATGCTGATATCCTTTGCAACGAAAAAGCCATCCGTCTCATTCTTCCTAGATGCCAAACTCTCATGATCTATGGCGATAAACTCAGCTCCAACCTTCGCATCATTTCCTGCATCAAAGCTTAGAAACTCTTGCAAAAGGAATGCCAAGCATTCCTAGCCCATGTCAGTAACGAGAAACAGGAAATTAAAGACTTTGCGAGCATCCCCGAAGTCTGTAAGTTTCCTGATGTCTTTCCGGAAGAGCTCCCAGGAATTCCTCCCGAACGTCATGTCGAATTTCGCATTGACCTAATTCCTGGAGCTACCTAGGTAGCCAAGTCTTCATATCGCCTATCTCCAGCAGAAATGCAGGACTTATCCAGCCAACTCAACGAGTTACTCAGCAAAGGGTGATGGGTTTTGAACATTCTAACACTTCCTAAGTGTACATGAAACCCTAATAAACCTTGGATCTATGTTTGTCTAAGATACATGCAAATAATTATTTTTCCAAGGTTCATATCCTAACTAGCATGGCATGGGGAACATGAATCAAATAAAGCTAGTAGAAATACTTACCTTTTAGTAGTAGTTGATTCCTTGGAGTTTTAGAGCCTAACACCAATATTGTGAATGCCTCAAATGGAAATCACAAATCACCACAAACTTGGAACTTCGAGAGAATAGTCACTACTATCTTGAAATCGGCCCTCACCTCAACAAGTGTCAACTAGTGTGATTTCAAGAACCAAAGCCTCCTATATATAGTGTGGTGGATTAGGGTTACATCCATGTAAACCCTACTACCCATGTCTCTTCATTTCCATGAGATCCATGGGTTAAAGCTCCATGGAGTATCCATGGACTTTTCCATGCAAGCCTAGCCCATTCCAAATAAGCATTAGCCCACACTATAAAAATATAGAAGCCCATAATTAATTAGTAATATCTTTGATCTCTAAATTAATCCTAGATTAATTATAGATCAATACTAATCAAATAATATGATCTTATATTAATATATTAGAACTTATAATATATTAATAAATCATAACTTGTACTATTCTCAAATATTATCCATAAATTGTTCGGGTGAAGTGCAACCCAAATGGATCATGCCGGTTCAGGTCAAGAACATAGCAAATATAGTTATGGACTTAGACACTATATCCAACAATCTCCCACTTGGATAAGTCTAATAACAATAGTTGCAAGTATGACTTCAGGAACCGTCCAACAATCATAGCTCTTTAAACTCTGTTGAACTAGAACGCGCCATTTTACGTAAGTGATCATATAATCCTCTGCTCAAGATATCAGCCGGACAAATACATGGAACATGGTCTTACTTTTTGTCGAACATTTGTTTCCCGATTTCCGATTTGTTTCACATAGAACTTAACTGAACACATCAATTTAGTTCTGATCGGGCTCGGTACATAGGTCAAAACACAATCATCGAGGGGCCCAGATATCAGCTTCTAATCCAAGAAGGAATAGATAAACTTCGACTCATATGCTTGTTCTACCACTCATTGAATTATACATAAAGGCACGTTTTATAACATCGAGTTTCCAATGCATTTTCGTACAATCAATGCATAATAACTCGTAAGTAACAAATCGTATCTCTAGGTTTGAAGACTTATATGATATTACCGTCTCACGATTACTCGAGATAATATTCCATGAAGTGATTCCAGTGAGCATGGGTTGAGTCCAATGCTCAGAACTTATGAGAGCTCATGATTGTTGTAGCCATGTCCAACACATTAGACCTCTGCAACCAATCATGACAATCTTGATTCATACCTACTTCCGACATATGACCGACTGTGGAGGTTTGAATAATATGATATACCAAACATAATTATTCTGGAAGTCAAAACATGCAAAAGAAATATAGTAAACGATCGACAAGATATAGCAACACTTTACTCATAAATAAAACACCTTTTATTGATCATCTAATGTCAATTACACTTTACAAATTTCATAATTTATCTAACTACTAAAACTTATATCATCCTTCAGCCCTATGCACCGAGCATGTTGGAGATGCTTAACCCTACTCAGTCCCTTTGTGAGGGGGTCTGCTGGGTTGTCATCCGATGATACCCTCTTTGCCATGAGGATTCCTTCTTCTATTCGATGTCTGATGAAGTGATATTTTTTGTCAATGTGTCTGGATCTCCCATGATCTCTTGCTTCCTTGGCTAAGGGAACCGCACTATTGCTATCACAGAAAATCTCCATTGGCTCCTTTATAGCTGGTACAACTCCAAGGTCTACGATGAAGTTCTTTAGCCATATAGCCTCCTTTGCAGCCTCGCTTACTGCTATATACACTGATTCACAAGTGGAATCAGCCACTGTCTCTTGTTTGGAACTCTTCCAAGTGATTGCTCCTCCGTTTAAGGTAAAGACCCAGCCCGATTGAGAGCGGAAATTATCCCTATAAGTCTAGAAGCTAGCATCACTATACCATACAACTCTCAAGTCATCACTCCCACCGAAGGTAAGGACCCACTCCTTAGTCCATCGTAGGTACTTGAGGATATTCTTTACCGCAGTCTAGTGTTCCTTGCCAGGATTCCCCTGATACCTGCTAACCATGCTCAAAGCAAAGGCTACATCAGGTCGAGTACACGTCATAGCATACATGATCGATCCTACAACTGATGCATAAGGTAGTCGACTCATTTCTACTATCTCAACCTCAGTACTAGGGCTTTGTGTCTTACTCAATCTGGCATTACTCTGAATGGGTAACTCACCTTTCTTGGAGTTATGCATGTTGAATCTTTTCAACACCTTCTCCACATAGGTGCTTTGACTAAGTCCAATTAGTCTTTTACTCCTGTTTCTCAAAATCTTTATCCCTAGGATATAGGCAGCTTCACTAAGGTTCTTCATATCGAAACACTTCCAAAGCCATGACTTTACTTCCTCCAGGGTTGGTATGTCATTTCCTATGAGTAGCATCTCATCCACATACAATACCAAAAAGCTAACCATACTCCCACTAGCCTTGACATAAACACAAGATTCATCTTCACTCCTAGAAAAGCCAAATTCCTTGATCTTTTCATCAAAGCAAAGATTCCATCTGCGAGGTGCTTTCTTTAAACCATTAATGGATTTCTCAAGCTTACACACTCTATTAGGGTACTCGTTGCTGACAAAACCTTCTTGACGACTCATGTAAACATCTTCAGTCAACTTTCCATTAAGGAAAGCAGTTTTGACATCCATTTTCCAAATTTCATAGTCATGAAATAAAACTATGGCTAACATAACCCTACTACACTTAATCTTGGCTAGTAGAGAAAAAGGTCTCATCATAATCCACTCCAGGAATTTGAGAGAAGCCCTTTGCAACCAGTCGAGCCTTATAAGTGTGTACATTACCATCCATGTCGGTCTTCTTCTTGAAGATCCATTTGCACCCTACAGTCTTACGACCTGGTACATTCTCAACCAAGTTCCAAACTTCATTGTCATACATGGATTGTATCTCGCTATCCATAGCCTCTTTCCATTTATCAGACTCGGGGCCTGCCATGCCTTCCTCGTAGTTGTTATGGTCATCCAGACCTACTAGTGTCCCATCACTAATAAATGTCTCACCTTCTGTAGTAATATGAAAACCATAGTAATGCTCAGGTACATTCCTAACTCTCGTGGAACGCCTCAAAGGTACAGATTCGTCAATTGGCTCAACAGGAGTTTCCTCCTCAAGTTGAGGGCTAGCGTTTGAAGTTCGTTCATCACTTGACTCTTGAATTTCTTCAAGATAAATTTGCCTCCCACTGTCTCCTTGGCTTATAAACTCTCTCTCTCTCAAAAGTCTCCTCTTCTTGCTACAAAGACCACATTATCACTAGGTCTGTAGAAGAGGTAACCAAAGGATCTTTGTGGGTAGCCGATGAAAATACACCTCTCGCTTAGGGGTTCTAGCTTATCATGAGTCTCGCGTCTCATAAAATCCCTGCAACCCCAAATCTTGATATGGTCTAGTTTAGGTACTTTACCAGTCCACATCTCGTGAGGAGTTTTGGCAACTTTCTTTGTAGGGACTAGATTAAGTATATGGGCGGCAGTCTCTAAGGCATACCCCCAAAATCAGATTGGTAGCAAAGCTCGACTCATCATGGAACGAACCATGTCCAACAAGGTTCGATTATGCCTCTCAGCTACACCATTCAACTGTGGTGTCCTGGGAGGTGTCAATTGTGAGACAATCCCACATTCCCTAAGATAGTCGATGAACTCTGAACTAAGACACTCACCACCTCGATCGGATTGAAGCATCTTAATGTTCCTGCCCAGTTGATTCTCGACTTCCTGTTTAAATTCCTTAAATCTTTCGAAAGTCTCTGACTTATGCTTGATTAAGTAGTCATATCCATATCTACTGTACACAACAGTAAAAGTCAAATAATAATGATTGTCATCCCTTGTGGCATGTTTGAATGGTCCACACGCATCCGTGTGTACAAGGTCCAACAAACCTTCACCCCTCTCACAAGAACCTGTGAAGGGTGACTTTGTCATTTGTCCAGGTAAGCATGAGTCACAACTATCGTCTAACTTTAAGTCAAATGACTCCAAGACTCCATCCTTTTAGAGTTGGCCTATGCGTTTCTTGCTTATATGTCCAAGACGACAGCGCCATAATGATGCTTTATCCAAGTTATTATTATTAATAGAATCAATACATAATACATTATTTCCTAAGTAATCAACCACAGATACTGTTTCATACACGCCATCACAAGGTAATGCTTTAAAATAAGGAACATTATTAAAGAAAGAATCAATAGAACAAACTTCATTATTAAATGAAAAAGTAAACCCTTGTTTATATATTGCATGAACGGAAATAATATTTCTTTCCATTTATGGCGAATAACAACATTTATTCAAATATAAATTTAACCCACTACTTAGCGACAAAGTATAAACTCCAATCTTGGTGACAGGAGTAACTTTCTTATTCCCCATGATTAAGTTTATCCTTCGTTGCTCCACATTCTCACTTCTTCTTAATCCCTGCGTGTCACAACAAATATGAATAGCACAACCGATATCAAGGATCCAAGATTTAGAATGGGGTGAGTTATTAGAAATGACAGTGTAAATACCTGCATGGTTGGGTTTCACTTTCCCATCCTTCACATCTTGCCGGTACTTTGGGCAGTTCCGCTTCCAATGTGCCGTTTCATCGCAATAGAAGCATTCAGCCTCTTTTGGGTCAGAAGAAGGAGTGACAAAACCTTTCATGCTTCCACTTGAAGAAGAGCCATCAAGGGTCCTAACCTTGGTACCCTTCGAAGAACTCTTTCTCTTCTTCCCTCGTCCTTTCCAGATTGCCAAGACAGGGGCGGAGTTGGTAGGAGTAGGAGTAGTAACAACTGTCTTACCCTTAAGACCACTTTTCGCGGTCTTTAAGAGTCCTTGAAGTTTGCTGAGTGTGACCTCTTCCTTGGTCATGTGGTATGTCATGCGAAATTGATCATAACATGAAGGTAAGGAGTGCAAAATTATATCTATTGCATGCTCCTCAGGGAAGTTCACATTTAGCTTGAGCAAACGGTCCACAAATCTTTGCATTTTCTACATGTGGCTCGTGATGGGTTCACCATCCTTCATGCGAGTTGTTATCATGGAGGAGATGATTTCATACCTCTCTTGACGAGCACTTTGATGGTATCTTTCCATCAAGTCTTGGTGCATCTCATATGGGTAGAAATCTTTATAGGATTTTTGGAGATCAGCGGTTATAGAGGCCATCATGATGCATGCCAGTTTCGTGTCATCCCTTTCATGTGCCCTAAACTCAGTGATCTCTTGAGGAGCTGCAACTGTCTCATCAATCTCCTTAAGCTCCTTATCGATGACATATTCCTTGTCCTCATAGCGAGTAATCATTCTGATGTTTCTGATCCATTCATTCAAGTTGGATCCATCAAAAGTGGCTTTCCCACACAAGTTCATAAGAGAAAAGGAGCCACAGACTCATGGTGAGGTGTTTTATGGTGTTAAATGGCATGATAACACTTGGGAAAATTAGTTAGGTTTCAATCTAGGACCTTGGAATGGATTAAACTCACTTAAGGACCATTTATTGGAGTTAACAGCAGTAAACTTGGAGTTTACGACCTTAAACTCCCCCTCTCACTAAATCCTTGTTGTTTTGGTGGTCCTTAATTAATCACATGTGATTTCAAGCTATTTTACAAGTCTAAGGTAAAATTTGGGCACCATTTGACATGGTTTTAGGAGTTTACAACCCAAGACTCCACCTTATGGCCGTGAACTCCTTAGGGGGTTGTTTTACTCATGTTTTAGGCTCTTAATTCATTTGTGGTTGATTTTAGAATTTATTCCCAAGCTATTGGTGTGTTTAAATGGCAATTTAACACTTAAACATGAGTTTACTCTCCATGATATGGAGTTTACGGCCCAAGCATGTTCTTGGGCAGTATACTCATGTTTACTCCTCTAAATTGATGTTCAAGGTGTTCTAAGTCCATTTTGGTAAGCCCCTAAGTCATATCTAAGCCCCAAAGGTCACTTGGAAGGGTTTAAACGCTCAAAAACACATTTTATATGTGTTCACGGCCCAAGGGTGTTCCAGGGCCATAAACACATGATTTTGGTCCTATTCCATGTTTTGAACTCGAATTTTAAGGTCTAAGATGCTATACTAGGAGTTAGGGTGGTTACCTTGAAGATTTGGGGCTTGAATTTGATGTTTTTAGACCTTAATCTTGAGTTAGACGAGAGAGGTTAGCAAGAGAGTAGTGAGAGAGAGGAAAGGCTTCAAATGAAGTCCTTTGAGCTTTAAATAGGTCATAAGTTTGGGACACGGTGGAATTCTACCCGATACCGACGTTAAACTGGGCTTTTGGTCGCACCCGATTAAGCTATCGTAACCTGGCGGGATAGAATTTTGAGATTTTAAATCTAATGATTTTGGGTCATTTTCATGAGTTTCTAAAGGATTTGAGCACTTAGAAGATTAAAACAAAGTTATAAGTCTAAATAACTTAGCCCAAAAACGGGATCGGAACGAACCGCTATAGACGGGTTTTATGGACGAAATGGGTTTCTGCGATGGACAACTTTGGGTTGTCACATTAACCCCCCCCCCCCCCCCCCCCCCCGGTTAGAGGGAATTTCATCCTGAAATTCAAACTTTAGATACGATGTAAGGATTCGGAAACAAATACAGATACTTCTACTTTGTTGGATTTTTGCGCTCTCAAGTGAATTCGAGTTCTAGTGTGGCTTTCCGGGGAATCTTCACTGTTGAGATATGACTTTGTTTCGTACGTTAGTCTCTCGATATAGGATTTCGATTGGTTCTACCATGACATTCAGAATTTCGTTGATTTTGGTCTCATCTAATGGATTACTAGGGTTTCATCAGCTAGATACTTCTTAAGGATAGAGACGTGGGATACCGGATGGATGCTGCTAAGTCCTGAGGGTAGTCGGAGTTTGTAGGTTACGGAATCAATCCTAATGAGGATTTAGAAAATTTCTATGTTCCTTGGGATACGCGTTTCAGAATGTAACACACCATCTTTCTCATTGTTGGCTACCTTGATGGAGGACGTTACGGTTACTAATTAAGGACTATGATTATGAAGAGATTCGAATGAATAGGTAACCGTTTATCTTTCAGGACTAGAATTGAAAAAGGATTGCAAGTAGAAGGGTTGTCAAAGAGGATTATACCTGTGGCAACGGTGGGATCGGCGGCTGCCTCACCTTGTCCTATAGCTAGTACTCTTCCAGTGTTGCTAGTTGTTGTTGTATTAGGGCAGTTCCTCTTATAATGCCCGACTTTACCGCAACTAAAACAGGCCTGACTGATGCCCGCTTCGGAAGCTTGATTTGTTTGTGTTCTGCAACTTCGCGCAAGGTGACCCTCTTGGCCACAATTTTTGCAGAATTTCACACGACAAGGATCGGGGATGTAGTGGTGGTAACTGCACTGGTTACACCATGGGAGAACACCAGCATATCCGGTGATAGATGCTTGGGCTGGGAAACCTATGACAGAAACAGTAGCAGGGGTAGTGGCAGCGTGGACCACCACCATCTGTTGTTTCTTCGAGAACTCTTGTGAAGGCTGACATTTCTCTCCTGCCTCCCAAAACGTTCTTTTCTCACCACTTCTTTCTGTCAGCTCAAGAGTGGTGTTGCTTCCTCTACATCCTAACTACGGTCGATCAAGATTTGCGCTAAGCATTTGGCGATGTCGTATGTATCCAGCTTCGCAGCAAAAATGTTCCCTTTGGTTGGCTGGGTTAATCCCCAGATGAACCTCTCAATCTTATTTCTCTCCGGGGTAACCAATCCCGGACAGAGAAGTGCTAAGTCATCAAATCTAGATGTGTAGGCAGCAATATCAGAACCTTTCATCTTTAGGTTCCAGAGTTCATGTTCCAGCTTCTGAATTTCACCCCGAGGGCAATACTCTGTGTGCAGAAGTTCCTTCATAACTTCCCAACCCGTAGCATTGGCTACAGGTAGAGTTAAGGATTTGACTCGGCCGTTCCACCACGTCAAAGCTTTATTGGTGAGAGTGCAGGCGCCAAATTTCACCTTGTCTGATTCTGAACAAGCACAGATCTCGAAGATAGATTCGATCTTCTCAAACCACCGAGTTAGAGCAATGATACCTCTTGTGCCATCGAAGAATGTGGGTTTTTCGTTCGTAAAGTCTTTATAGGAACACTCCTTTCGGTGTCCCTAGCTACCTTCCTGGTTTTGAGGCTGGAGAGCACCTCCTGAACTATCGGGGTTCGTTTGCGACATGGCTGTTGTAATTGCTGTAGTTAAAATTGTCTGAAGGGTTACCAGATCGATTTGAAGAGAAGGTGGTGGTGGAGGAGGATTGTTGTTGGTCTTTGAGCTGGGTCTCTTTCTTGGAGGCATCTTGATCTAATAAGATCAGGAAAGAGAGGATGGTAAGTCGTCCGATTTGAATCAAGAGATATGAAACAAGGGATATCTCTTTACGACAGGCATAGAATTCTATTAAGTGATAAAGCAGGAAAGGATTATCAAAACAGATAACTTATCGCTAAAGGAATGATTAAGTAGTAATGCTGGAATGAGGATTTCTGTAACGGATTTGGCTCGAGAAATACTCCTATAGTGTTTCTTGTTTCGCTGCAACGACGACTCATTGTTTGGGTATTGGGTAAGTTTTAGGCATCCCGCACACCACAATCACTCCCAAGCACATGTTGGCCATGTCTCGAATGAATATAGTTGGCTAGGCTATCTTGATCCTAGACACGACTACATAACTGCCCAGATTTTACCGCAAAGTACAACACCCATTTAATTATGTTTTCCTCTACTTGTAGTTACGGATTTCGACGGTTGGTTATACTTGTATACTTTTGAAAATACTTATATTTGAGGTATAGTTTTAGTTTAGAGCACTTAGGCCCTTGAGTGTTTATAGTTTTACACCATGTAAGGTTTGGTATACTAGTTCACTATAAACAAGGGCTCTCATACCAATCTGTCACACCCCGAAACCGAAGGCGAAAATGTTTCGGGGCGGACTCCACGTTGAGTATCAAATCCAATGTACCTAGTAAGCAAAGTAAACAACCATTACATTACGTATTAGAATTTACATCTGTTCAAAAGTAACGTGTTACAAGTGTTATACATACATATATATATATATATACATATATATATATATATATATATATATATATATATATATATATATATATATATATATGAACAAAAGTAGAGACGAGTCTTCTGTGTGTTCCGTCTTCTCCAAAAGGATCACTGGGTACCTGTCTAATTTGGACCTGAGAATACAAGCAGTCTTCTGTGCATTCCGTCTTCCCCAAAAGGATCACTGAGTTCATAAGATGTTTGTTTTCTGAAAATGTACAACTTTACTTTGGTTTTCCGAAAAGATTGTTATCCACGAAAATCCTATATTTTCTTATATGTAAAGTTTGATTAACTGTTTTGTTACACAAATTTGGTTAGGTACAATTGTTATCCCAGGAAAATCCTATATTTTCCTAAAAGTAAGTTTAGTTATTGAATTTCGATGTAATGTTTGATTACCTTTCGTACTTGTTATATTAGTTAGGTATTCTGATATCCTAATGGTGTTACTATTAAATGTACCTAGATGGGTGCCTTCGTATTCGTATTTCTATTCTTATTTATATTCATATCTATATTTTATATTTGTATTCGTATTCATATTTGTAGTCCTATTCGTATTCGTATTCGCATTCGTATTAGTATTCCTACTCCTAACCCTAATCCTATTCGTATTCGTATCCGTATTCGTATTCGCATTCGTATTCGCAGTCGTATTCATATCCCTATTCCTACTCCTAATACTATTCATATTCATATTCGTATTCGTATTCGCATTCGCAGTCGTATTCGTATTCCTACTCCTAATCCTAATCTTATTTCTTATTTATATTCGTATTCGTATTTGCATTCGTATTCGTATTCCTAATCTTAATCCTAATCCTATTTGTATTCGTATTCATATTTGTATTCGCATTCGTATTCGCATTATTATTTTAGTATTCCTATTCGTTCTATTCCTAGTTATACTTTCGTATTCGTTCTATTCCTAGTTGTACTTTCGTGTTCGTTCTATTCCTAGTTGTACTTTCGTATTAGTTCTATTCCTAGTTGTACTTTTGTATTCGTTCTATTCCTAGTTGTACTTTCGTATTCATATCCGTATTAGCTCTAATTGATGATTAGTATGAATTATTCGTAGATTATGAAATATAATTTAGATGGTAACATTTTATCAAGTAATCTATGATTAGTCTGAAAGCTAACTTCGGAATTCGAACTATTTGATAAACACAATTTTTAATATTAAAACATACAGAATAAAAAAAAAACAATTGAACTGAAAATAATAAGTTTGAGTTCAAGATTTCCTTGTACTTTTGCTTGTATTCTGTCACACCCCGAAAACCGAAGGCGGAAACATTTCCGGGATTGACTCCACGTTGAGTATCAAATCCAATGCACATAATAAGTAAAGTAAAACAACCATTACATTACATAAGAAAGTTTTACAGTTTTTTCAAAAGTAAAGTTTGTATAGTTGTGATACATAGTATATATAAACAAAATGAAACGGATCCTCATGTACTCCATCTTCAAGAAAAAGGGTCTTCGGGTACCTGTTCTAACATTGACCTGAGAACACAAGCGGTTTAAAAATCAGCATAAAGCTGGTGAGTTCATAAGCGGTTTTTGCTTGTGAAAATGTTTCGAGTTTCCTTTCTGTTTCTGAAATGTTATGAACACCAAGAAAATCCCGTATTTTCTTAAAAGTTGGCTATTGTTTCACAAATGTAAAGTATAGTAAGTTTGTACACTGAAAACATGTCTACTCATATGAAAATGTATAGTTGGTTATCTGACTTGTTAAACTTTTCTGTTTACTTATCGTGTGTTACCAGGAAAGTCCCATACTTTCCTTATTGTATGTTACAAAATGTAAAAGATGTAATGTTATCCAGTTTGTTACTCTTTCTAGTTATGTAAGTGTTACCCAGGAAAGCCCCATGCTTTCCTGCATGTTGGTTTCTAATGTAAACGATGTTAAAGATGTAAAAGATGTAATCATGTTTCGGTTCCATGTTTTCCCCAGGAAAGTCCCGTACTTTCCTGATTGTTAGTTACTGTAAGTGAAAGATGTAAAATATGTAAAAGATGTATAAGGTGGTTCATTATTACTATGAGTAAATCTCTGTTATCCTAATTGCGAGTTCCATAACCATACAATAGACTAAAACCTGTGGCAATAAGTAGTCCACATGTGGCAAGTCGTCCACATACTTATGACTTTCGTCACCCTTGAACCATTTCGGTTCGGCTGTAGCTAGCAGCCAGGTGTGGGGTAGTCAGCCCCGTATAGATCTATACACTCAAGTCACGCTCTCTAAATACCAGAGATTCTGGTTATGGGTGTAGTCCTCCACTCGCATATCTCGGTGGAGTGTTCTCCGAGGACGTGTCTCCAATCATACAGGATTAACAAATTTACTAGAAATAATATGATAATCCTCCACTCACATATATGTGTGGAGTGTTACCGAGGACAAAACAGTGTACAGGTATTATGTTCAAATGTCTAATGTCATGCTTTTAACTGATAAATTGTGGAAAACCATTTGTGAAATATATATAAAACGTAGTAGTTTAAAGACCTATTTCACAAATATATGTCACGTTTTCTGCATATTCAAATGGTTATCAGTTATGGTAATCAGTAATAAAAGCATATGAAATATGAAACACACATTTGAAAACATGTTTTGAGTACAAGAATTCTCTTGTACTTTGCTTGTGTTCCCCCCTGAAAACAGTGAAAAAAGGTAGGAGTATGAACTCACCGGACTCGGAAACGTGTCGATTTTGAATACTAGACGTTGGTTTGGGGTTTGATTACTCGCGATGTCCCTATGTAAAATGAAATAATGTCCATATATATACAATTAGAGATACATTCACTAATCATATGGAACATTACACTCCAATGAGGTTAAACACCTCAAAACGAGCGTTTGGAGTGACCCGGGTGACATCTTCGGACGTGTAATGGTACTAGGGACTAGGGACTTAAGTTTATTCCCCAAGAGTAAACATTTTAAGGAGTTTACAACTATTGAACACACACATACATGAGTTTACGTCCGTAAACTCATGTGGGTGTGGTTTTGATGGTTTAAGGGCTCAAATGGACATGGGGATTGCTAGAATGGATTATCTAAAATGCCTTGGAACAATTGGAATGAATTTACATCATTTAAAACATGAGTTTACCGCCACACTCTTAGATTTTACGGCCGTAAACTCACCCATGGCTAAGAATGGTTAATTTGAACTATATAGGACAATCACATGTGATTCTAACTAATTTTCTAAGCATTGTTATGAATTTAGGTTACCATTTTACAAACTTTTAGGAGTTTACGGCCTAGGAGGAGTTCTTTGGCCGTAAACTCATATATGTAGGGCATATGTTGTGTTTAAGGTCTCCAAATCATTTTTAGGTGAATCTAGGATTTACCACAAGGCCATTGGTTGAGTTTCAAGGCATTTTGACAAGTTTTAAGGCACTAAATCACCATTCAAGAGGAGTTTACGGCCCAAGAGTATATCTTGGCCGTAAACTCACTTTTATTACCCAAAAATCATGTTTAAAGTGTTTAGATGCTAAAACCAATGTCCCACATGTCATATCTAAGTCCCATCTATGATTTGGAAGGGTTAATTGGCTCAAAAACCCTTTGAATATGAGTTTACAGCCCAAGAATGTGTCTTGGCCGTAAACTCACTTTTGTCCCTCAAAATCAATGTTTTAAATGTTACAAGTCCTTTCCATTAAGCCATTAAGTCATATCTAATGTCCAACCATGCTAAAGAAGTGTTTTTAGGGCTTAAAAACCCCATTTCTTGGAGTTTACAGCCCAAGCTAGTTCCTTGGTCGTAAACTCATGCTCTTGGTCCCAAAACACAAATTAAACACAAATTTAAAGGATAAAGAGGTTTAATAACAAGTTAGGGGTGTTACCTCTTTGATTTCAAGCCTTAAATCATTGTTTTGGACCTTGATTTTGGGTTGAGGAGAGAGGTTGTGAGTGTTAATTGAGAAATTGACCAAAGGCTTCAAATGGAGTCTTAAACACGTTTATATAGTGTTTAAGTTTCGGACACGGTGGAATTCTACCCGATACCGGCGTTAGACGAGGCTTTTGGTCGTACCCAATTGAGTTACCGTAACCCGATACGGTAATTTTCTAGAAATATTCCGATCACTAAAGTTGGGTGATAAAATGATTTCTAAATGTATTAAGACACCCATTAAGTCATTCTAAATGTGTACTAATTAATGACTTAATTATACGGAATATTGAAAATCGAATTTGGAATGACGATTGGTTGCGCGAATTGTACTACGAAAAAGTTACAATAAATGATACGGAAATTTCGGGTTTTTACATTATCCCCCCGTTAAAGGGAATTTCGTCCCGAAATTCAAAGTTTAGAACATAAGACAAGATACAAATCATGGATAAGAAAAGAGTTGTGGATACTTCTGTTTCATTGAATCTTCCCGTTCCCAAGTGAATTCCGGTCCCCGCTTGGCATTCCAGCGAACCTTCACTAACAGGATGCGACTTTGTTTTGTACGTTTGACTTCTCAATCCATGATTTCTATCGGCTCTTCCACAAAGTTGAGGTTTTCATTGATCTCGATCTCGTCTAAGGGAACTGTTAGGGTTTCATTGGATAGGCACTTTTTGAGATTTGAAATATGGAAGACAAGATGAATGTTACTGAGTTCGTGAGGTAAATGAAGTTTATAGGCAACTGGACCGATCCTGGAGAGGATCTCAAAGGGTCCAATGTACCTTGGATTAAGTTTCCCACGCTTACCAAAGCGTACAGTGCCTTTCCAAGGCGAGACTTTCAACAGGACACGGTCTCCAACCTGGAATTCTAGCGGTTTCCGACGATTATCAGCGTAACTCTTTTGACGATCACGTGAGGCTTTCAGTCGCTTACGGATTTGAATGATCTTTTCGGTGGTTTCGCGGATGATTTCAGGACCAGTGAGAGCACTGTTGGGGACTCGACTCCTGGCTAACTGTGTATCCCCCACCTCGGCCCAGCAAACGGAGCAGCCCTAATGCTGGTGTGGTAGCTGTTGTTGTATGAGAATTCGAACAAGGATTGATGTGTATCCCACGACTTTCCAAAGTCAATAACACATGCCCTAAGCATGTCCTCCAGGGTTTGGATTGTTCTCTCACTCTGTCCATCGGTCTAAGGATGATACACCGTGCTCATATCTAGTTTGGTTCCAAGGGCTTTCTGAAGGGATTGCCAGAATTTGGAGGTAAACCTACTATCTCGATCAGAGATAATGGATACAGGTACACCGTGTAGACGTACTACCTCTTGGATGTAGATTCGTGCGAGTCTTTCCATCTTGTATGATTCTTTAATTGGAATTAAGTGAGCGGATTTTGTCAAACGATCGACAATTACCCAAATGGTATCGTACCCACTAGAACACTTGGGTAGTTTGGTGATGAAGTCCATTGTAATCATCTCCCATTTCCACTCAGGAATCTCGGGTTGTTGGAGCAGACCTAAAGGTTTCTGATGTTCGACTTTGACTTTGGTGCAAGTCAGACACTTGCCAATAAATGTAGCTATCTCAGCTTTCATGTTTGGCCACCAGTATTGCTTCTTGAGATCCAGGTACATCTTGTCCGAACCCGGGTGAACAGATTATTTGGTTCTGTGTGCTTCCTCCATGACTATTTACCTAAATCCACCGGATTTGGGAATCCATATTCGATTCATAAAATAGTGAACTCCGTCACCTCTGATCTCAAGTTTCTTTTCCATTCCTCTCAAGACTTCATTCGACATGTTCTCGGGTTTGAGGGCTGTTAACTGAGCTTCTCGTATCTGCATGGGTAAGTTGGAATGGATGGTCATCGTCTGGTTCTTCACTTTGTGGCCTGCACTATCCTTTCGGCTAAGGGCATCTACTACCACATTGGCCTTGCCGGGGTGGTAACGGATTTCACACTCATAATCACTGAGTAATTCTACCCATCGTCGTTGCCTCAAGTTTAAGTCTTTCTGATTAAAGACGTGTTGCAGACTCTTGTGATCAGTGAAGATTGTGCACTTGGTTCCGTAGAGATAATGTCTCCAAATCTTCAATGCAAAGACTACGGCTCCTAGTTCCAAGTCATGCGTGGTATAGTTCACCTCGTGTGCTTTCAACTATCTTGAGGCATAGGCAATCACCTTTCCTCTTTGCATAAGCACACAGCCTAAACCTTGATTAGACGCATCGCAGTAGACAACGAAATCCTCTGTCCTTTCAGGCAGAGACAGAACAGGCGCACTGCATAACGCTTTCTTTAATGTTTGGAATGTAGTTTCTTGTTTATCACTCCAACAAAAGGGTACACCTTTTTGTGTTAAAGTGGTTAAAGGTTTGGCGATTTTGGAAAAGCTCTGAATGAATCGTCGATAGTAGCCGGTGAGACCCAAGAATTGACGAATTTCTGTGGGTGTTTTCGGTGCCGACCAATTGTCTATTGCTTTAATCTTGGAAGGATCTACATGAATACCTTCCTCGCTTACTACGTGACCGAGGAAAATTACCTTCCGTATCCAGAATTCACATTTGGAAAATTTCGCGTATAGCTTTTCGGATCTAAGGGTCTCCAACACTAGCCTCAAGTGTTGTTTGTGGTCTTCTTCGCTTCGGGAGTATAGGAGGATGGCGTCAATGAACACGATGATGAATTTTTCTAAGAAGGGACGACACACCCAGTTCATCATGTCCATGAACACAGCCGTTGCATTGGTTAGACCGAAGGGCATCACTACGAATTCGTAGTGTCCATACCGAGTCCTAAAAGCTGTTTTGGAAACATCATTTCCCTGGACTCGTAATTGATGGTACCCTGACCGAAGGTCTATTTTTGAAAAGTAGCTGGCTCCCTAGAGTTGATCGAAGAGGTCATCTATTCGAGGAAGAGGATATCGGTTCTTAACGGTCAACTTGTTCAGTTCACGATAGTCGATACACATCCGAAAGGATCCATCTTTCTTCTTGACAAACAGAACCGGAGCTCCCCAGGGTGAGGAACTCGGTCTACTGAATCCTTTATTGAGTAACTCATTGAGTTGACTGGATAACTCCTGCATTTCTGCCGGAGCTAAGCGATACGGAGATTTTGCTACGGGAGTAGCTCCAGGAATTAGGTCAATACGGAACTCGACCTGACGTTCGGGAGGAATTCCTGGAAGTTCTTCGGGAAACACATTGGGAAAGTTACAGACTTCGGGGATGCTCACGAGGTCTCTAACTTCTTGTTTCTCGTTGATCACATGAGCTAAGAATGCAACGCACTCCTTTCGAAGGAGTTTTCGAGCTTTGATGCAAGAAATGATATGAAGATTGGAACTGGGTTTATCGCCATTGTGACACCCCGAAAACCAAAGGCGGAAACGTCTCCGGGGTTGACTACCATGTTGTGTATCAATTCCAATGTACATAGTAATCACAGTAAACAAACATTACGTTACATATATATAAAAATTTACATTTGTTTCAAAAGTAAAGTTATACAAGATATACATATGCATCATATTAACAAAAGTTGAGACGAGTCTTCCACGCACTCCGTCTTCATCAAAAGAGATCACCGGGTACCTGTCTAACTTGGACCTGAGAATACAAGCGGTTTGAAAATCAACATAAAGCTGGTGAGTTCATAAGCGGTTTTGTTTTATGAAAATGTATCGATTTCCCTTAGTTTCTGAAAAGATATGTTATCCAAGAAAATCCCATATTTTCTTATGTAAAGTTGGTTAAGTTATCATTGATTACCAATTCGGTTATGTATTGTATTCTACCCCAGGAAAATCCCATATTTTCCTAATTATAAGATCGGTTGTATAACACAAAGTATAGTTTAACATCCAAAACTATATAATGAAAATCTTGGGATCACTATCCCGAAAGACATATATAAGATAGTTTAACACATCCGAAAGTACAGGTTTAAGATCATGGGACTATCATCCCGGATTAGACACTAGATAAGTTAATGTATATATGTAAATATAGATTGAAACCATGGGATCACTATCCCGAATAAGATACAGATTTAGAAAACCATGGGATCACTATCCCGTATAAGATATAGTTAAAGACACAAAACCTTGGGATCATTATCCCGTATAAGATATAGATTTAGAAAGCCATGGGATCACTATCCCGTATAAGTTATAGATAAAAACCATGGGGAAAGACATCCCATACAAATTGTAAATACAAAACCATGGGATCACTATCCCGAACTAGATATAAAATAGTTAGGTTAATACCATGGGATCACTATCCCGAAAGAGATATAGGAATGAACCATGGGATCACTATCCCGTATAGGACATCGATATAAAATAGTTTGATAATACGATGGGATCACTATCCCAAAAGAGATCTAGAAACAACATAGATGCAAAACCATGGGATTACTATCCCGAACGAGATATAGTTTCTGAACCCGAACTGTGAATAAGCTGGTATTAATACATATTGTGAGTCAGGTAACCATACTAATACGACAACGTGACCTCCTTGACGTTTGTCAGACATCGAACGATATCCAGAAATTTGTCACCCCAGGCGTGCCCGCCTAACTGTAGCTAGCAGTTAAGGTGTGGGATTGTCAGTCCCGAATAGATCTATTCACAAATTCCGCGCTCTCCCTCCAGGAGACTCTGGTTACACTTCCGGGGAGGATTTACTGATCATCCATAAAGGGTAGTGACTATCTCACAAACTAGTACTAAACTATTCACAGGGTTCTTGTAAGATATCGACATACAGAAGATTATGAAACATAGTACCGTAAAGTATAGATACATACATGAAATTATCTGACAATACATTCAAATGATACAGAGATAAACTGAAACAGACATAGTTTATCTAATAACTTGATATAGATATCAGTATACGATAGAAAGAACAGTAAAGACCCCCAAATTATTCCCATAATAATTTGATTAGTTTGATTGTTTCCTTAACTAAAATCCATTTAGTTGAAATCGAATAGTCATTCCTTATGCTCAGCATAATACATAAGGAGTAAAAGAGTTTATAAGTTTGTCAGATATTGTTTGAAACACATCAATGTTTTGATTGGAAAACAGTTATAGTTTGCTTGTATTCCCCCCCTGAAAACATTGAAAACAGTGAAAAAGCCGTAGGGGTATGAACTCACCGAACGAGGTACGAGACGGTTTGGATGCTAAGAGCTGAGTCGGGACTTGTAAAAGCACAAGGTTCCTAATTATGAAGTAAAGATACACATTTGTATCTAATTAGGACTTAGATTGATTGTCGGATAGGGACCAATGCTTCAGGTCGCGATAACACTCCGATACAAGTGTTTGGTGGGACCCGGGTGGCGTTTAGGGACATGAATGACACAAGGGGCTTGGGAGATGAGTTGGGACATCAAAGGAACACTCCCTTTAAGGGAGTTTACGGCCAAAACACTCATCCCCATGAGTTTACGGCCGTAAACTCATGATGGGTGGTTTATGGTGCAAATTTGACTTCCAACACTTAAGGGCTAATTTCTAGACTTGGTTTAAGGACTTGGAATGATTATAAAACATCAATTAGACCCCTTTTATGGGAGTTTACGGCCTAGCTTAGCTCCATGGCCGTAAACCCCTATTTTTCCAAGAAAATGATGTTAAATGGTTCCAAAACAAATCACATGTGATTAGTAGAATTAATCCAAGGCCTAACATGAGTTTGCTTGTGATTTTTGAGGTGTTTGTGGAGTTTACGGCCCATGAAACCCCCTTCATGGCCGTAAACTATATTATATGAGGCTACAATGTGATTCAAGGTCTAGAACTTGCATGAAAGGACTTCTAAAATTCGTCTAAGGGCCTTAGGGGTGTGTAGTTTGCATTCTAACACCAAACATTTTGGAGTTTACGGCCCAAGAACATGTCTTGGCCGTAAACCCTTAGAAACCCCATAAATGTTGTGTTTTAGGCCCTCAAAGTATTTTTGGTTGGTCCCTTGATTTATTCCAAGGCTTTTGGTGGTGTTGGTTGGCTTCCTAACACCTTAGAATGAGATTTATGCCAAGTTTTGTGGAGTTTACGGCCCAAGAACTCTCCTTCGCCGTAAACTCATCTAAGTCCCTCAAAATTAATGTTTCAAGTGTCCAAATGCGAGAATCAAAGTCCTATAATTCATATCTAAGTTATAGGGGTGATTTGGAAGGGTTTAAGGGGATGAAAACCCTCATTATGTGAGTTTACGGCCCAAGAATGATCCTTGGATGTAAACTCCTCCAAACATCACAAAATTCAAGTTTTACATGTTTAGATTCCATATTTTAAAGTCCCATAGCCATATCTAAAGTCCAAGCTAGTCAAGGAAGGGTTTAAAGGCTCAAAACCCATCATATTTGGTGTTTACGGCCTAAGCATCTTCTTAGGCCGTAAACTCACATACATTGTCCAATTTCATGTTTAAATCTCGAATTTGAAGGCTAAAGATGCTATAGATTAAAGCTAGGGAGTTACCTTAAGGATTTGAAGCCTTAAAATTGAGTTTTGGACACTAAATCTTTGGATTTTGGAGAGAGGTTAGAGAGAGAGTAGTGAGAGAAGGAAAAAGCTTCAAATGAAAGCTGAAACTCGTTTATATAGTTCCCAAAATTTGCACGCGGTGGAATTCTACCCGATACCGACGCTAAACGCGGCTTTTGGTCGCACCCGATTGAGTTTCCGTCACCCGACGGGAACATTTTTAAAACTTATTAAATAATGATTTTGGGCGAATAACATAAGTTCCTGAGTGTTTTAGACACTCATTAGGATAAAATAAACATATAAATTATACAAATAAATTCCAAAGAGAAATCGGAACGAATCTGATAACGGCGACTTTTTCCGGGTAGAACGGGTTTTGGCGATGAACAAATTTCGGGTTGTTACATTATCCCCCCGTTAGAGGGAATTTCGTCCCGAAATTCAAAGAATAGGATATAGATCATGAGTTTGAAATGAAACTCGAATGGATTCGATATTTTGGATCATCACTTTCTCAAGTGGAAACGGGTCTCTACGAAGATTTCGAAACATACGATGTGAAATTAAACTTTAGATGTTCGAATGAAATTCCCGGAAACACTTCGGGACAGACATTTAGTAGAAAGAACTACTAACTTCTCGTTTCTCAATGACCACAGAAACGAGGTATGCGGTAATTCGTACAAAAAAAAAAACTCTTGAGTTTTTAAAGTATGACATAATACGAAAGTTGATGCCGGAGATCATGAGAGTTAGGTCGAGGAAGAGATATAGACAGGTGACCCTCTCGAAACCAGGATAACAGCATGAATGGGACTCTGTCATTCCATGTTAAATGTAGCATCAAGGTATTATCGCGAAAGGTTTCTCATTTAACCAAATGGAACAGAATAGTCCTCCGGACCGAGGATTCAATCTATAGGTACGAAGTTAGCGTTTTCAATCTCATTGGTTAGTCGTCTCGATGATGCATATCTCGATCACATACGAGGAATTGAGCTTAGAAAACGTTCAAATTGATAGATAACAGGTTTCCCTCCAAACACGGGAATTGAAAAGAGTTGCAGGTATAAGAGTTATCAAAGAGAAGTATACCTGCGGCGACAGAAGGATCAGTGGTGGTAGTTGCCTTGGGGCAATTCCTTTTGAAGTGCCCTGCTTCACCACAATTGTAGCAGGCTGGACTGATTCCTGTTCCCGATGATTGGTTCGTTGACTTGACCGGTTTTCTGCAGGTTCGAGATAGATGGCCCTTCTTGCCACAGTTGTCGCAGCTCCTTTCGCGACATGGACCAGGGATGCGGTGATGGTAGTTGCACTTACCACACCAAGGAAGACTGCCAGTGTATCCACTGGTGGGAGTTTGGGCTGTAGAACCGACAACTGAGACAGCAATAGGGGCAGTAGCAACATGGACTGCTACCGTTTTCTGTTTCTTGGAAGACCCCCTCGTACTCTGGGCCTTTCGCTTGTTCCGAGATTTCTTTCTACTTTCACTTCCACTTGTGTCCGACTCAGGAGTGGTAGTGTCCTCATCATAGTTGTCTTCGTGATCGATCAAAATTTTCGCAAGGCATTTAGCACTATCGTACGTGTCTGGCTTCGCAGCCAAGACATTCCCCTTGGTTGGCTGGGTCAATCCCCAGATGAATCTTTCGATCTTTTTACTCTCCGGGGTAACCATTCCCGGACAGAGTAAAGCCAGGTCATCGAATCTTGAAGTATAAGCAGCTATGTTGGAACCCTTCATCTTCAGGTTCCAGAGTTCGTGTTCCAGTTTCTGAATTTCGCCCCGAGGGCAGTATTCTGCAAGTAGAAGCTCCTTCATAGCTTCACAACCCATGGCATTCGCTACAGGTAAGGTTAAGGATTTGACTCGGCCATTCCACCAAGTCAGGGCTTTATCAAGGAAGGTGCAGGCGGCAAACTTGACTTTGTCAGACTCCGAACAGGCACATATTTCGAAGATTGACTCGATTTTCTCGAACCATCGAGTCAGGGAAATGACACCTCCAGTGCCATCAAAGGTCGTGGGTTTCGTGTTCATGAAGTCTTTGTAGGAACCCCCTCTTCGGTGTTCCTGGCTCCCTTCTGGGTTTTGTGGTTGGGGACCACATCCGGAGTCACCGGGATTCATTTGAGACATAGCTGCCACCATTGCAGCAGTCACAACTGTTTGAAGTGATGCGATATCAAATTGAGGAGAAGGTGTTGGCGGAGGAGGATTATTGTTGTTCTTCGAGCTGGGTCTCTTTCTCGGAGGCATCTTGATCTAAAAAGATCAGGAAAGAGAGGATTATAAGTCCTATGAATTGAATTAAGAGATATTGAACAGGAGATATCTCATCAAGACAGATATAGCATCATACTGAGCGATAAAGCAGGAAGGCGTTATCAAGACAGAACATTTTATCGCTAGCGGAATGATCAAGTAACATCGCGTATACGAGGATTTTCTACGAAGGATTGGCTCGAGAAATACTCCCATAGTATTTCATGGTTGCGTTGCAGCGATGATTCGTTGTTTGGGATGTTAGGTAAGTTTTAGGCATGCTGCGTACCACAGTTACTCCCAAGCACATGTTGGCCGTGTCTCGAATGAATATAGTTGGCCAGGCTATACCGACCCTAGACACGACTACATAACTGCCCAGGTTTAACCGCAGTGTACCACACCCATTTATTTATGTTTTGTTCTACTTGAAGTTACGGATTTCGACGGTTCGGTATACTTGTATACTTTTGAAAACACTTATAGTTTTGAAGATACTTTTAATTCAGAGCACTGAGGCCCTTTAGTGTTTATAGTTTTATACCATGTAAGGTTTGGTATACTCTGTTCACTATAAACAAGGGCTCTGATACCAATCTATCACACCCCGAAAACCAAAGGCGGAAACGTCTCCGGGGTTGACTACCATGTTGTGTATCAATACCAATGTACATAGTAATCACAGTAAACAAACATTACGTTACATATATATGAAAATTTACATTTGTTTCAAAAGTAAAGTTATACAAGATATACATATGCATCATATTAACAAAAGTTGAGACGAGTCTTCCACGCACTCCGTCTTCATCAAAAGAGATCACCGGGTACCTGTCTAACTTGGACCTGAGAATACAAGCGGTTTGAAAATCAGCATAAAGCTGGTGAGTTCATAAGCGGTTTTGTTTGATGAAAATGTATCGATTTCCCTTAGTTTCTGAAAAAGATATGTTATCCAAGAAAATCCCATATTTTCTTATGTAAAGTTGGTTAAGTTATCATTGATTACCAATTCGGTTATGTATTGTATTCTACCCCAGGAAAATCCCATATTTTCCTAATTATAAGATCGGTTGTATAACACAAAGTATAGTTTAACATCCAAAACTATATAATGAAAATCTTGGGATCACTATCCCGAAAGACATATATAAGATAGTTTAACACATCCGAAAGTACAGGTTTAAGATCATGGGACTATCATCCCGGACTAGACACTACATAAGTTAATGTATATATGTAAATATAGATTGAAACCATGGGATCACTATCCCGAATAAGATACAGATTTAGAAAACCATGGGATCACTATCCTGTATAAGTTATAGTTAAAGACACAAAACCTTGGGATCATTATCCCGTATAAGATATAGATTTAGAAAGCCATGGGATCACTATCCCGTATAAGTTATAGATAAAAACCATGGGGAAAGACATCCCATACAAATTGTAAATACAAAACCATGGGATCACTATCCCGAACTAGATATAAAATAGTTAGGTTAATACCATGGGATCACTATCCCGAAAGAGATATAGGAATGAACCATGGGATCACTATCCCGTATAGGACATCGATATAAAATAGTTTGATAATACCATGGGATCACTATCCCGAAAGAGATCTAGAAACAACATAGATGCAAAACCATGGGATTACTATCCCGAACGAGATATAGTTTCTGAACCCGAACTGTGAATAAGATGGTATTAATACATATTGTGAGTCGGGTAACCAGACTAATACGACAACGTGACCTCCTTGACGTTTGTCAGACGTCGAACGATATCCAGAAATTTGTCACCCCAGGCGTGCCTGCCTAACTGTAGCTAGCAGTTAAGGTGTGGGATTGTCAGTCCCGAATAGATCTATTCACAAATTCCGTGCTCTCCCTCCAGGAGACTCTGGTTACACTTCCGGGGAGGATTTACTGATCATCCATAAAGGGTAGTGACTATCTCACAAACTAGTACTAAACTATTCACAGGGTTCTTGTAATATATCGATATATAGAAGATTATGAAACATAGTACCGTAAAGTATAGATACATACATGAAATTATCTGACAATACATTCAAATGATACAGAGATAAACTGAAACAGACATAGTTTATCTAATAACTTGATATAGATATCAGTATACGATAGAAAGAACAGTAAAGACCCCCAAATTATTCCCATAATAATTTGATTAGTTTGATTGTTTCCTTAACTAAAATCCATTTAGTTGAAATCGAATAGTCATTCCTTATGCTCAGCATAATACATAAGGAGTAAAAGAGTTTATAAGTTTGTCAGATATTGTTTGAAACACATCAATGTTGTGATTGGAAAAAAGTTATAGTTTGCTTGTATTCCCCCCTGAAAACATTGAAAACAGTGAAAAAGCTGTAGGGGTATGAACTCACCGAACGAGGTACGAGACGGTTTGGATGCTAAGAGTTGATCCGGGACTTGTAAACGCACGAGGTTCCTAATTATGATGTAAAGATACACATTTGTATCTAATTAGGACTTATATTGATTGTCGGATAGGGACCAATGCTTCAGGTCGCGATAACACTCCGATACAAGTGTTTGGTGGGACCCGGGTGGCGTTTAGGGACATGAATGACACAAGGGGCTTGGGAGATGAGTTGGGACATCAAAGGAACACTCCCTTTAAGGGAGTTTACGGCCAAAACACCCATCCCCATGAGTTTACGGCCGTAAACTCATGATGGGTGGTTTATGGTGCAAATTTGACTTCCAACACTTAAGGGATAATTTCTAGACTTGGTTTAAGGACTTGGAATGATTATAAAACATCAATTAGACCCCTTTTATGGGAGTTTATGGCCTAGCTTAGCTCCATGGCCGTAAACCCCTATTTTTCCAAGAAAATGATGTTAAATGGTTCCAAAACAAATCACATGTAATTGGTAGAATTAATCCAAGGCCTAACATGAGTTTGCATGTGATTTTTGAGGTGTTTGTGGAGTTTATGGCCCATGAAACCCCCTTCATGGCCGTAAACTCTATTATATGAGGCTACAATGTGATTCAAGATCTAGAACTTGCATGAAAGGACTTCTAAAATTCGTCTAAGGGCCTTAGGGGTGTGTAGTTTGCATTCTAACACCAAAAATTTTGGAGTTTACGGCCCAAGAACATGTCTTGGCCGTAAACCCTTAGAAACCCCATAAATGTTGTGTTTTAGGCCCTCAAAGTATTTTTGGTTGGTCCCTTGATTTATTCCAAGGCTTTTGGTGGTGTTAGATGGCTTCCTAACACCTTAGAATGAGATTTATGCCAAGTTTTGTGGATTTTACGGCCCAAGAACTCTCCTTGGCCCTAAACTCATCTAATTCCCTCAAAATTAATGTTTCAAGTGTCCAAATGCGAGAATCAAAGTCCTATAATTCATATCTAAGCTATAGGGGTGATTTGGAAGGGTTTAAGGGCATGAAAACCCTCATTATGTGAATTTACGGCCCAAGAATGGTCCTTGGCCATAAACTACTCCAAACATCACAAAATTCAAGTTTTACATGTTTAGATTCCATATTTTAAAGTCCCATAGCCATATCTAAAGTCCAAACTAGTCAAGGAAGGGTTTAAAGGCTCAAAACCCATCATATTTGGTGTTTACGGCCTAAGCATCTTCTTAGGCCGTAAACTCACATACATTGTCCAATTTCATGTTTAAATCTCGAATTTGAAGGCTAAAGATGCTATAGATTAAAGCTAGGGAGTTACCTTAAGGATTTGAAGCCTTAAAATTGAGTTTTGGACACTAAATCTTTGGATTTTGGAGAGAGGTTAGAGAGAGAGTAGTGAGAGAAGGAAAAAGCTTCAAATGAAAGCTGAAACTCGTTTATATAGTTCCCAAAATTTGCACGCGGTGGAATTCTACCCGATACCGACGCTAAACGCGGCTTTTGGTCGCACCCGATTGAGTTTCCGTCACCCGACGGGAACATTTTTAAAACTTATTAAATAATGATTTTGGGTGAATAACATAAGTTCCTGAGTGTTTTAGACACTCATTAGGATAAAATAAACATATAAATTTTACAAATAAATTCCAAAGAGAAATCGGAACGAATCTGATAACGGCGACTTTTTCCGGGTAGAACGGGTTTTGGCGATGAACAA
Source organism: Lactuca saligna (assembly GCF_052625555.1). Taxonomy (NCBI): domain Eukaryota; kingdom Viridiplantae; phylum Streptophyta; class Magnoliopsida; order Asterales; family Asteraceae; genus Lactuca; species Lactuca saligna. The sequence continues at coordinate 92,749,188 of NC_136419.1, read as the reverse complement.
ATTTCGGGTTGTTACAGCCATAGATTACGAGAGTTTGATCCGAAAGAAGATTGAGACAGATAGCTTTTTCGTAACAAAGAATGTCAGCATGATTGGGACTCAACCAATCCATTCCAATGATAGCATCAAGGCTCTTAATGGAAACGGGCATGAGATCTATAGGAAAGGAGTGATCGTTTAAGGTAAGCGCACAACCTATGAATACATCGTTAGCGCTTTCTTTCTCACCGTTAGCCATCTCGACGGTAAATGTTTCAGTTAGGGGTCGAGGATTAGGTTTTAAATTATGTTTAAATGCATGACTAACAAAACTCCTTTCAGCACCCGAATCGAAAAGAATACTAGCATATAACTTGTCGAGAAGGAACGTACCCGAAACAACAGTGGGATCAGCAACTGCTTCCTCCCGTCCCATGGTTAGAACCCTTACAGTGTTATCAGCAGTTGACTTCTTGGGACAGTTCCTTTTAAAGTGTCCAACTTCTCCACAGTTGTAGCAGGCTTGACTAACACCTGCTCCCGATGATTGGTTGGCTGATTGGGTAGGAGTTCTGCAGAATCGAACTGTGTGCCCTTTCTTACCACAGTTGGTGCAAGACAATTCTCGACAGGGACCAGGATGATGATGGTATTTACACTTGTCACACAGAGGGAGGTTACCAGCATATTTACTGGTAGGAGTTGAGGCTGTGGATCCCATGACAGAAACAGCAGCAACAGGGGTAGTAGTAGCAGCATGGACTGCTACCGTCTGTTGTTTCTTGGAAGATCCTTGAGAAGATTGACCCTTCTTCTTCTTCCAGAATTTCCCCTTTTCACCACTCCTTTGAGTCGGCTCAGAAGTGGTAGTGATTTCCTTAACATCGTCGTTGTGATCAATCAGAATTTGAGCTAAAGTCTTGGCACTATCATAGGTATCCGGACGAGCAGCCAAAACATGACTCTTTGTCGGTTGACATAACCCCAAACGAACCTTTCGATCTTTTTGTTTTCAGGAGTGACTAGTCCCGGGCAAAGAAGTGCGAGATCATCAAATCGGGAAGTATATGCAGCAATGTCGGAACCTTTCATGTTCAGGTTCCAGAGCTCGTGCTCTAATTTCTGCATTTCACCACGGGGGCAGTACTCGGCAATGAGAAGTTCTTTCATGGCCTCCCAGCCCATGGCATTGGCTACGGGTAAGGTCAGAGATTTGACTCGGCCATTCCACCAAGTCAAGGCTTTATCAATGAAGGTACATGCTGCGAATTTGACTTTATCGGACTCCGCACAACCACAGATTTCAAAAATGGACTCTATTTTCTCGAACCATCGAGATAAGGAAATGACACCTCCAGTGCCATTAAAGGATGTTGGTTTTGTGTTCATGAAATCCTTGTAGGAACACCATCTTTGGTGTCCCTGACTACCTTCAGGGTTTTGAGATTGAGGACCACCACTTGAACCACTAGGGTTCATTTGTGACATAGCTGCTACCATCGCAGCTGTCATCATCGTCTGGAGTGATGCTAGATCGAACTGGGGAGGAGGTGGCGGCGAAGAAGGATTGTTGTCATTCTTTGAGCTAGGTCTCTTTCGGGGAGGCATCTTGATCTAATAAGATCAAGAAAGAGAGGATGGTAAGTCCTCTATATTGAATCGATAGATATGGCAGTTATATGATTCGAGTAAGCGATAAAGCAGGAAAGAGTTATCGAACAGATAATTTATCGCTAAGAATAATCACAGAAAGCCATTCGAACAAGGATTTCTACAGAGAATTGGGATCGAGAAATACTCCCATAGTATTTCATGAATTGTTTACGACAATGATTCGACGTTTGGGATATTAGGGAAAGTTTTAGGCATGCCGCGTACCACAGTCACTCCCAAGCACATGTTGGCCGTGTCTCGAATGAATATAGTTGGCCAGGCCATATTGACCCTAGACACGACTACATAACTGCCCAGGTTTAACCATAGTACACAACACCCATTTACTTATGTTCGGTTCTACTTGTGGTTACGGATGACGACGGTTCGGTATACTTGTATACTATTGAAAATACTTGTAGTTTGAAGATACTTTTAATTCAGAGCACTTATGCCCTTTAGTGTTTATAGTTTTATACCATGTAAGGTTTGGTATACTTCATTCACTATAAACAAGGGCTCTGATACCAATCTGTCACACCCCGAAAACCAAAGGCGGAAACATTTTCGGGGTTGACTCCGCGTTGAGTATCAAATCTAATGCACATAGTAAGTAAAGTAAAACAACCATTACATTACATAAGAAAGTTTTACAGTTGTTTCAAAGTAAAGTTTGTGCAATTGTGATACATAGTATATATATATAAACAAAATGAAAATTTATAGTTGGTCTTCAAGCAAAAGGGTCTTCGGGTACCTGTTCTAACATTGACCTGAGAACACAAGCGGTTTAAAAATCAGCATAAAGCTGGTGAGTTCATAAGCGGTTTTTGTTTGTGAAAATGTTTCGAGTTTCCTTTCTGTTTCTGAAATGTTATGAACACCAAGAAAATCCCGTATTTTCTTAAAAGTTGGCTATTGTTTCACAAATGTAAAGTATAGTAAGTTTGTACACTGAAAACATGTCTACTCATATGAAAATGTATAGTTGGTTATCTGACTTGTTAAACTTTTCTGTTTACTTATCGTGTGTTACCAGGAAAGTCCCATACTTTCCTTATTGTATGTTACAAAATGTAGAAGATGTAATGTTATCCAGTTTGTTACTCTTTCTAGTTATGTAAGTGTTACCCAGGAAAGCCCCATGCTTTCCTGCATGTTGGTTTCTAATGTAAACGATGTTAAAGATGTAAAAGATGTAATATTGTTTAGGTTCCATGTTTTCCCCAGGAAAGACCCGTACTTTCCTGATTGTTGGTTACAGTAAGTGAAAGATGTAAAAGATGTAAAAGGTGTATAAGGTGGTTCATTATTACTATGAGTAAATCTCTGTTATCCTAATTGCGAGTTCCATAACCATACAATAGACTAAAACCTGTGGCAATAAGTAGTCCACATGTGGCAATAAGTCGTCCACATACTTATGACTTTCGTCACCCTTGAACCATTTCGGTTCGGCTGTAGCTAGCAGCCAGGTGTGGGGTAGTCAGCCCCGTATAAATCTATACACTCAAGTCACGCTCTCTAAATACTAGAGATTCTGGTTATGGGTGTAGTCCTCCAGTCGCGTATCTCGGTGGAGTGTTCTCCGAGGACGTGTCTCTAATCATACAGGATTAACAAATTTACTAGTAATAATATGATAATCCTCCACTCGCATATATGTCTGGAGTGTTACCGAGGACAAAACAGTGTACAGGTATTATGTTCAAATGTCTAATGTCATGCTTTTAACTGATAAATCATGGAAAACCATTTGTGAAATATATATATAAAACATAGCAGTTTAAAGACCTATTTCACAAATATATGTCACGTTTTCTGCATATTCAAATGGTTATCAGTTATGGTAATCAGTAATAAAAGCATATGAAATATGAAACACACATTTGAAAACATGTTTTGAGTACAAGAATTCTCTTGTACTTTGCTTGTGTTCCCCCCCTGAAAACAGTGAAAACAGTGAAAAAAGGTAGGAGTATGAACTCACCGGACTCGGAAACGTGTCGATTTTGAATACTAGACGTTGGTTTGGGGTTTGATTACTCGCGATGTCCCTATGTAAAATGAAATAATGTCCGTATATATACAATTAGAGATACATTCACTAATCATATGGAACATTACACTCCAATGAGGTTAAACACCTCAAAACGAGCGTTTGGAGTGACCTGGGTGACATCTTCAGACGTGTAATGGTACTAGGGACTAGGGACTTGAGTTTACTCCCCAAGAGTAAACATTTTAAGGAGTTTACAACTATTGAACACACACATACATGAGTTTACGGCCGTAAACTCATGTGGGTGTGGTTTTGATGGTTTAAGGGCTCAAATGGACATAGGGATTGCTAGAATGGATTATCTAAAATGCCTTGGAACACTTGGAATGAATTTACATCATTTAAAACATGAGTTTACGGCCACACTCTTAGATTTTATGGCCGTAAACTCACCCATGGCTAAGAATGGTTAATTTGAACTATATAGGACAATCACATGTGATTCTAACTAATTTTCTAAGCATTGTTATGAATTTAGGTTACCATTTTACAAACTTTTAGGAGTTTACGGCCTAGGAGGAGTTCTTTGGCTGTAAACTCACATATGTAGGGCATATGTTGTGTTTAAGGTCTCCAAATCATTTTTAGGTGAATCTTGGATTTACCACAAGGCCATTGGTTGAGTTTCAAGGCATTTTGACATGTTTTAAGGCACTAAATCACCATTCAAGAGGAGTTTACGGCCCAAGAGTATGTCTTGGCCGTAAACTCACTTTTATTTTCCAAAAATCATGTTTAAAGTGTTTAGATGATAAAACCAATGTCCCACATGTCATATCTAAGTCCCATCTATGATTTAGAAGGGTTAATTGGCTCAAAAACCCTTTGAATATGAGTTTACTACCCAAGAATGTGTCTTGGACGTAAACTCACTTTTGTCACTCAAAATCAATGTTTTACATGTTATAAGTCCTTTCCATTAAGCCATTAAGTCATATCTAATGTCCAACCATGCTAAGGAAGGGTTTTTAGGGCTTAAAAACCCCATTTCTTGGAGTTTACGGCCCAAGCTAGTTCCTTGGCCTTAAACTCATGCTCTTGGTCCCAAAACACAAATTAAACACAAATTTAAAGGCTAAAGAGGTTGAATAACAAGTTAGGGGTGTTACCTCTTTGATTTCAAGCCTTAAATCTTTGTTTTGGACCTTGATTTTGGGTTGAGGAGAGAGGTTGTGAGTGTTAATTGAGAAATTGACCAAAGGCTTCAAATGGAATCTTAAACACATTTATATAGTGTTTAAGTTTCGGACACGGTGGAATTCTACCCGATACCGGCGTTAGACGAGGCTTTTGGTCGTACCCGATTGAGTTACCGTAACCCGATACGGTAATTTTCTAGAAATATTCCGATCACTAAAGTTGGGTGATAAAATGATTTCTAAATGTATTAAGACACCCATTAAGTCATTTTAAATGTGTACTAATTAATGACTTAATTATACGTAATATCGGAAATCGAATTTGGAATGACGATTGGTTGCGCGAATTGTACTACGAAAAAGTTACAATAAATGATATGGAAATTTTGGGTTGTTACATATTCCCGCCCTCAAAACAGTGAAAACATTTGAAAAAGGGTAGGGGTATGAACTCACCGGTTAAGGAACGCATCAGTTCGGATCCTAAACGTCAGTTCTGGGTTTGCAAACGCAGAAGATTCCGATGTATTATGAAAAGATACATATTTCTATCTAATTAGCACTTGAATTATTTATTAGTTAGGGAAAAAGACTTCTAATCGCGCAAACACTTCATCACAAGCGTTTAGAGGGACCCGGGTGGCATTTAAGAACACATATGGCTTGGATATGGAGTTTACTTTTCAAGAGTAAACTCATACTAGAGTTTTTGGCCCTATGTCCCATTCCCCATGAATTTACGGCTGTAAACTCATGGTGGGGTGTTTTATGGTGTTAAATGGCATGATAACACTTGGGAAAATTAGCTAGGTTTTAATCTAGGGCCTTGGAATGGATTAAAATCACTTAAGGACCATTTATTGGAGTTTACGGTAGTAAACTTGGAGTTTACAACCGTAAACTCCCCCTCACACTAAGTCCTTGTTGTTTTGGTGGTCCTTAATTAATCACATGTGATTTCAAGCTATTTTACAAGTCTAGGGGTAAAATTTGGGCACCATTTGACATGGTTTTAGGAGTTTATAGCCCAAGACTCCACCTTATGGCTGTGAACTCCTTAGGGGGTTGTTTTCCTCATGTTTTAGGCTCCTAATTCGTTCGTGGTTGATTCTAGAATTTATTCTAAGGCTATTGGTGTGTTTAAACGGTAATTTAACACTTAAACATGAGTTTACTCTCCATGATATGAATTTTACGGCCCAAGCATGTTCTTGGGCAGTAAACTCATGTTTACTCCTGTAAATTGATGTTCAAGGTGTTCTAAGTCTATTTTGGTAAGCCCCTAAGTCATATCTAAGCCCCAAAGGTCGATTGGAAGGGTTAAAAGGCTCAAAAACCCGTTTTATATGTGTTCACGGCCCAAGGGTGTTCAAGGGCCGTAAACACATGAATTTGGTCATATTCCATGTTTTGAACTCAAATTTGAAGGTCTAAGATGCTATACTAGGAGTTAGGGTGGTTACCTTGAAGGTTTGGAGCTTGAATTCGATGTTTTTAGACCTTAATCTTGAGTTAGAGGAGAGAGGTTAGAGAGAGAGTAGTGAGAGAGAGAGAGGAAAAGGCTTCAAATGAAGTCTTTTGAGCTTTAAATAGGTTGTAAGTTCGGGAAATGGTGGAATTCTACCCGATACCGACATTAAACGGGTCTTTTGGTCGCACCCGATTAAGCTATCGTAACCCGGCGGGATAGAATTTGGAGATTTTCAATTTAATGATTTTGGGCCATACTCATGAGTTTCTAAAGGATTTGAGCACTTAGAAGATTAAAACAAACTTATAAGTCCAAATAACTTAGCCCAAAAACGGGATCGGAACGAACCGCTATAGACGGGGTTTATGGACGAAATGGGTTTCGGCAATGGACAACTTCGGGTTGTCACAAAGAGTGTGGGAACTGACTGAAGGATGAAAACTATAACATCAATACATATATAAGAACATAAGTGTATAGATATAGTTTTGCTCAAGAAGGTAAAAATGGTTTTGTAAGACATCTACGAGTTTTGAACAATAACTAACAATGACTTGATGTCATGTTAATAAACATTTCAAACGTAATACTTTTGCTATCAAGGTATTTTTAAGATATAAAACCATTTCATCCATCACATTTTTTAGTATGTGAAATATGTTGAATGAAAACACAATTATAAATACGTATGATTGATTTAATAACATGTTGTTTTCTACTTGTATCCCCCCCCCTCCATTAAAGCATTTAAAATCATTTAAAACATTGATTAAGGGGTATGAACTCACCTGTAGATGGTGGTTTGGATGTACTGAATGATGTAGGATAGCTAGGTGACAAGTGAAGACTTGTTCACACTCAATGATCCTAGTTAACATATAATCACACATATATGTATCCAATTAGACTTTAAACCACTAATTGACAAAGTTAAGACATCCTAAGGCATGTAAAACGCCTTATTTAAGTGCTACAAGTCATAAGGATTGCATCTAAGTGCTAAAGGACCTTGCTATTGTGTTTGGGGTTCAAGGGTAAGCTCCCTTGGAGTTTACGGTTTTCATGACCTTGACCTAATGAGTTTACGGTCGTAAACTCAAGAGTTTACGGTCGTAAACTCAAGAGTTTACGGTTGTAACCTCAATTTTTGACCAAACGTTGTTTTGAGGTTTTTCAAGTCCTTTGAAGCATTTTTATTTGATGGTTAGGCCTTTGGAAGAGAGTAGGGCATCATTACACTACTTTGAGGAGCTTACGGCCTCATGGTCATTTTCCTTTGGGTTTACTACCTTAAACTCATGAGTTTACTACCTTAAACCCATAAGTTTGGTATTTAGGGGTTTTGAAATCCTTAGCTCAACCATGGCAATAGTCTAGGTTAGATTTAGACATAAGGAATAACCATTGGACTTTTACGAGACATTTATTCACTTTTTGGGGTGTTTACGGTTTTGGGAGATCCCCAAACCGTAATAACATAAACATGTAAGTATTTGGTGCTTTTGTGTGATAAACTCATCAAGGATGTAGCTAGACAAGTCCCTAAGTCATGGTGAAGCATCTAGGCATCTTAAGGCACCACTTTGCACCATATTTGTTGTTTACGGTTTTAGGAGCCTCCCAAAACCATTAACACCTTGATCATGGTGTTCTTGGGACTTTTCTTTGATGTTAATATGTAATACAAGCTTAATAAGACTCAACGATGGAAGTACTTACTATAAGGAAGCTTGGATTTAGCTAAAAGTCCAAGAACACATAGTGTATGTTCTTGGTGATCTTGGTGTTTTTGGAAATCTAATAAAAAAAATGAATGGATGAATAGATGCACAAACACTAGATTAAGTGTTATATCAACTTGGAATGGCTAGAACACTTACAAGTTTGAAGATCTTGATTTAATTCTAGGATGATACTTGAGAGTTTTTTGAGTTTACTCTCTTGGTGTTTAGGGAGTAAACATAAAATGACTAGATTTTGGGGAGTAAACTCATGCATATGCATGAGTTCACGGTTTTTGAGTGATTTTTCAACCCAAACTTAAAAGTTTGGCCGCGAACTTCTAAGACACGAGGTGTTTGCGGTTTAGAAATTTTGAGTCCTAAGACGACACTTTCTTTCACCCATTCGTTTAAAGAATAATATTAAAATAATCAAACGAACCCTAAATTTGTTAAAATCAGAATTAATGACATTCACTTATAATAAGAAGTTTTTGACTTCTAGGGTTTGACCGAATGAAAATTTTGAGTTGTCACAGAAGTCCAGCTGATTTTTTAGTACATATTAAAGCTAGTGGGAGCATAATTGTTTTGCAATAAAAACATAATTGTTATGCTAGTGGAAACATGATTTTTATGTTAATTTTGCAAGTTAGCAATGCAATTTATAGGAAACAAAGTTCTAAATTTACAAAGTCGCAGATTTTGGAAATTGTTTCGCAGTATTAAGGTTTAGGGGAGAGGACATTAATACTTCATTTCGAATCTAAAAGGTTTAGATTGACATTTTAATAAAACTTAGTTATGAACGTATATGAATGTCATGTCGAAATGTTTCACCATAGGAAATTCAATATATAGAAATTTTTTAGCAAGAGACTAGTGTAGTATCATGTCTTGATGTAACACATTATGAATCGTATCACATACGCTTCGGGTATAGGATCAATTGCATATGCTATAATATTCACCTATTCTGGTTTTTCCAAATGCATGGCGCATTAAGAGGGAAAAAGGATTAGAATTGCATGTGATTAAATTATTAAACAACTGTCAAGGACAATCTAAGGTTTACCAAAGGTTGGTTGCTTAGGACATTTGGAAGTATTGTAATGGATGGACCATATTGATATAATTCTGAATAAATAGGATTATATTAAGAATGAATAGTCATATGGAAATCAGGGAAATCTTTTCTTAATGGGAGATTGGATATTAAGAATCTATGTGTAAGTTAGAGACTTTTATGTAAGAAGGATGTTAAAGTAATGTACCTGGAATGTGAGACTTCATTTCTGAGGAATTGTCTTGTAACAATGTCAAATGGAATGCTTTGTAATATCTTTGGCCGAGTCTTTATGACTTTGGTGCCTTGACATTATAAACGGAACATTACATTTAAGTTTAAATCTTACAATATCCTATTAGTAGTAAGAATGTTGTATTATTACACTTATGATAAGGATTACGGAATTGTGAAATTGGTATCCTTGGAAATGTCTTCAATTGATAAACTTCATAAAGGAAGGACCATAAATAAGCATAGTGTGCATGCTTGGAGCATGTGATGACTATTGTTTTAACTCAATTATTAAGTTGATTAGTCAAAACAGTAAATAATGAGTAATGTATAACTAATATGGTGATTAAATAAAAGTGTTTTATTTATATTCAAAAGTTCGGAACCATATTGGATTTGGTTATTCTTGTGTTTCTCTTCGTATGTTTTACTTCCTGAATAATAAGATTATTCAAATATCCACAATCGATCACACTTTAGAAGTAAGTAATGAGTTAAGATTGTCATGAATCCGGCTGTTGTCCTCATGAGTACACCTAAAATAAGATTTGAGTATTGGATTAAACCGACGCTCATTTGAATCACTTCATGGATTTTATAATGAGTGATTGTGAGACGATAATATCTTATATTCTTGAAACGGAGACATATACTTAATATTTACAATTTGGTTGTGCATTGATAATCTGTAAACGCATCAGTAACTCAATGTTATAAAACGAATTATTGTATGTGATTTGATGAGTAAATAGTACAATAATATGAGCCGAATTTTATCCGTTCCTTTTACCCTTAATGGGATAAAAGTGATATATATGGGCCCATCGATGGTTTAGTGATGACAACATAAGCGCTTGGCCAAGCCTGGACTAAGTTGATGTGTTCAATTGTATTCTGACTCAGTCGTCATAAATAGGAAGTCGGTAAATAATTCTAGAACAGAGAGAATGATTATAATCCATGTTTAATGTTCATACAATATCTTGTAGAACGGAAAAATATTTGATCCCTTATCTAAATGACACGTTACTAATAAGACCAGAGTTCAACATGATTTTTGAAAGCTATGATTGCTAGTCAAATTCAGATGTCATACTAGCAATAATAGTTATTAGACTTATCTAAGTGTGAGACTGTTGGATTAGGTGTCTAAGCCCATAACTATAAGTGGTATGTACTTGATTTAATTTGTAGCATGTTCCTTTTGGGTTGCCTTCACTCATGCAACTTGACATGATAACTAGTGGAGTCAGAGAGAGAGAGGGAGAGAGAAAGAGAGAGAGAGAGAGAGAGAGAGAGAGTTGAATTCATTATTTGGAATAATAAAATTACTGGTTAAAATTATTTTATTAATATATTACAAGTTTAATATATTTTTTGGAAATGATATTATTAATTTGAAATTAATCAGAAATTAATCTAGAATTAATGTTGGGATTAACGGAACAGATTAATAAAGCGAGTGGTTGATTTGCAAATCATTGATAGTTATCAAACTGGGCTCTTGGACCCTTTGGATAGCAGCGGACGAAATTCTTTAGGGAGGCCCTATAGAATTGGTCTAAGAGCTTCTAATAGGGTGTCCATGTGTTGATTTGGCCCAAAGAAAGGAAATTAGAGTTTCCACTTGAAAACCCTAATACCATAAGTATATAAGGAGGATTTCTCCTTGGATTTTTGGCCAACCTTTTTCTTTGGAAGAACCCTAGCCGATTTCCCACCTCTCTCGAAGTCATTTTTGCATTGGGTGTTTGTGAGTCCACTAGAGGTGTGTAATGCTCATATTTCTAGGCTAGGCATTAATATTCATGTAATAGTCTAGGTTAAGTTTTGTAACTCGTTTTCAACTAATAAGGTATTATTTGAGTATTACGTGTTTATTGCTTAAGTGTGTGGCTTAAATGAATTAAGAATAAAAATAAGCATAATAATAAAATATTAGATAAGCCCAGTATCTATGAAGGAAGTTGTAGTGGTCGTGACAAGAGTTCCAGATATATATAAAGAATGCTGAAATCCGAGCTATAACAAAGAAGTTACGACCTATCGAAGTTTTGCGATAGAACCAGTACGACACTACGTGACGTAAATAGTGAATTTATGATACAATCATATTTAGCCTTAGTGATCTAAACGAAATTCGTAGAATACATTAAACCGAGAGCGTGCATAAAAAGAACGTCTAGAGTGACATTGTATGAGGAAGTTATAAGTTTTCGAAGTTTCGACTTAGCGGTACGCAGCCCAATGTTTGAATATGAGATCAAGTGATTTCTAGACAAAATAATCTAAACGAGAATCGAAGATCTCATCGATAGTAGTCCAATGGTAAAATGACAGATGAAAATGGACGTCATATAAAGAAGTTATGAATTACTAACAGAGTTTTCCTGTCCCAACCTACTAAAAATAATATAATAAATATAAATTTAAAATTAGCTGACAGAGTCTAAATGAAAGTTGTAGAGCTTAATCTCACCTACGAGTGGATATAAAGGACGTCAAAAATGGAGTTCGTATGCGAAATATATGAATTTCTGAAGTTCAGGACACGAACCCCAACCATGTGTCAGTGTTAACGACATGAACAGTGGGCTCATGATGTGAATTCAGAGATGTAACCCTTTTGAGCCTGGCAGACCCAATTTGCGACTATGAACCAGATGACGTCCAAGGTCACGACGTAAAATGATTTCTCACGATGTGAAAATTGAAAAATTAGCCCTATGAATAGAAATTGATGGTCTGTCTGCCATGGTTGCCAATTCCTTTACTCACGCACTCCTGATACCCTCTCTATCCCACTTAAAGCACCCCGGAAGCCCCGGTATCATCTCGAGACCCGAAGCAAGTCTCGAAGCACCGAAGATCCCGAGAAGAAAAGAGTTTCCAAGCCGAAGCTCTACCCGCGAGAAACCCGGCGTGTGAAGATATGCTGGATACATCGAAGACTTACTATTTAAGGAACCGTAGTGTTGTCCGATAAACATGTTATTAGGTGAGTGCATATTCCCTTTCATATAGACAATTTTAATAAAAGTATTGATGAATTTATTAGATATATAATATGAGTAAGTGTGTAGTTACTTTATGATAATACACATATATGAATTATACTCTTTGAAATATGTGTTATGTGATTATATACTATTTGTTATGTGGTATGAGAATTGAATGAATATGTTATATAGGTTTTAAGTTGTATATATACAAGTATATTTTATCTACAGATATCTTGGGTAGAACATGGGTAGATAGTGATGTGTGATGAAATAAAAATGATGAGAGGCATCGATGTGATTGTGATCTAGTCGTCCAGCAGAATACGGATGACGACCACAGACTTTTCTAGAAAGTTCGGTGGAACGTTAGGAGGCTTATAACTTGTAGGTGTAGTGAACTTGGGTCTTCATTTGTTGTATTCTATTCTCCTCATGGTTTCCTTAGGACATTCATTGCTGAGGAAACCCCTTTTCAGTAGTTTTCGTCCCGATGAAAATCCTATACTAGGTCCCTTGTAATAGTTGTTATCATAGGGACGTAAAGTGAGGATAACGGGAATGGGTAATCGGATTATTGTTGGTTGGTGAATTTAAATATAATTATTTATTATGAGTTGAAAACCCTATATGCTCACCAGGCTCCAAAGCCTGACCCACTTAGTTTATTTGTATTATAGGTAGTGGCGCGAGAGCATAAGTTGGAAAACTTGTGAAGATATTTTTGTTTATAGACCAGTAGTTGTATGTAACTGTGTAAGGTCTATGTTTTATTGTTTATGCTTTTGTGTCTGTATCGGAACATGACATCCCGAGTTCTGATAAATAATGAAAATACATTTCTTTAAGAAATGCCTTGATAAACCTTATTTTATCATGTATTGGTTTGGGGACAAATTCCGCAACTCTTTTAAATCAATGGATTTACTCTGAAATTATTTTAAAAGCATAAATAAAGCTGGTCTTTTCTGGTGGTGATTTCGGGGATGTTATAGTTGGTATCAGAGCATTAGTTTAAGCGAACTAGAAATTTGTAGAATTTCTAATCTTAAACTTAGAAAGCTAAGTGAAATTGTGAGATGTGTGTCTGTTATATTTCAGACACTGGCACTAGTTTATTTTAGGAAAGTTGCATAAAATGCTTTTATGTGCTAAATGTTATATGGTTACCATATATGATATTATTTGTTCAGATCTACAGTTTGTTGCCAACCGGATTCGAAAGCTTATGTGTTTAGAATTCTAAGTGTATGACTATGATATTAGAACTAGCATGTAAATGTTTCGGAGTAATAAGGATGATTTAATTATCTATCGTGAATGAGGATCTAATTTCACCTTATTCGCTGTTTATATAAAAAATGGTAGGAACAGAAGCGGAATTGGAAAGTAGAACGAAAACAGGAATCAACCACCTGTGATTGAACAACTAGCTATTACAACAGCAATATCCCCTAGCCAATGACAATGGGTGGTGTACAAATGATGATTCAAACATTGTTGGATCATTAGATGGAAGAAACGCAATGTCTTCTTAAGCAGAAATGTGAAGAACTGTCAATTCAAGTGGAAGAGCCCAAAGTGAATAAAGGGCATTCAAAAGATGGTAATTTCAGTGGGATCATTGGTCAAGCCAACCCATCGATACTTACATAAAATAACCATGATTAAGGAAATGATGTACTTGGATACAACTACAAATAATTTTTATCTTGTAAACCGTCAACCTTCACTGCAAAGGAAGATCCGATCGGAGTCATGGTTTGGATCTCGGAAATGGAGCTACCCTTCACGACATGTGGTTGTAGAGGCAAGTTACAGACCACTTTCGTAGTATGTGAGTTCAGGTGTGGAGCAATTCATTGGTGGAACACTCTGAGAAGACCTTAAGGTCTAATGAGTCACTGCAACTAACCTGGGCAGAGTTCTTGGTGAAGTTCAATCGCAATTTCTGCTTGGCCCAAAATCTACTGGAGTTGGGGAACAAGTTTCTGACGTTGACAAAAGGCAGCATGTCAGTCGACGATAACACTAACGCCTTCACCGACAAAATGGAGTTTACTTTGCGCATCGTTCTAGACGAGTTGACGAAATGTAATAGCCCAGAATTTCAGGTATTTTTATAATATTGTTTTTGGGGTGTTTTAGGAGGGGACTCGGCGAGTTGGAGCCAGACTCACCGAGTAGGACCACAGACTGGGTCGCGGGTTCGCGACTAGACTCGACGAGTCCATTATGGACTCAGCGAGTCTGCGCTGTTCAGCGGAAACCCTAGTCGTTTGGTTTTGGAACGTATATAATGCACTTATAGGCTGTCATTGTCCGTCTTTAGTCGACTGAGAAGAACCCTAATCGGTTGTGGGCATCTAGAGCAAGATTGAAGGCCACTGGTGACCTTGAAGAAATTGTTGTGCAAGGAGGAGAGGAGTTTTGGCTAAAGGAACAGCAAGGGAATCGAGTTCTGAGGATTTGGGGACACAGAGAGTGCATTATTCAGGTAATATTTCGGATCATTTCTGCTATGTTGATGTGTGCATGGGTTTAGGGTTTATGGAACCCTTTTGGTGATTAGATTGATTGTTACCTTGTTACCCAAACGACTATAACCATGTATTAGGACCTTTAGAGGTCCAGAAGGTCCCATGCCTGTGTATTTCGGGACAATACTTATCTCAGGAAGCAGTTTGATCGACTGCATGGCGTGGACTCGCCGAGTCCAATGAACAGACTCGGCGAGTAGCTTGGAGATTGACTGGGACTCGTCGAGCTGTTCTTCAGACTCGGCGAGTGGAGTCGGGGTGGCCCCGCGATTCTTCCATGAGGATCTTGTCGAGCCAAGAGGGATACTCGACGAGTAGAAAGGGAACATCAGGGAATTGGGGAGGACGTCTAGACTCGCCGAGTCGCCTTTGCACTCGCCGAGTCCGGTCAAGTTGACCGTTGACCAGAGTTGACCTACACGTAATTTCTTAGGGTCAGTTATCTTGAAAGATAAAAGTATCAATAAGGGATATATGATATTATAGGGAGTCTGTAGCTCGGCGGATCGAGTGCGAGTGATTTCAGGAGTCGCTAGCTTTCGTTACCCGCGAGGTGAGTCTTCTCACTATACTGTACCCGGAAGGGTTTGACTGTGTGACCGGAAGGTCGGATATGATTTGTGTTATACGTGCTATAAATGGTAAGGTATTTGCTATGCATGCTATGTATGTTTATACGGGCCGGAAGGCAATATGTTATGTGACTGAAACGTCGGATATGATATATGATATATGTGCTATATGTGTTAGGATAAATGTATTAATTGTTATGTATGTTTATGGACCGGAAGGCAATATGTTATGGGCCGAAAGGCAATATGTTATGGGCCGGAAGGCGATTATCTCAAGGGCCGGAAGGCGATTGTGTTGTGGACCGGAAGGTCAGGGCCTGGAAAGGCGTATATGCGTAAGTAGTATACTGGGGAACTCACTAAGCATTTATGCTTACAGTTGTTATGTATGTGTTTCAGGTACTAGCGAGGACCGTGGGAAGGCGCCGGCATGACGCGTACACACTGTTGATGTTTTGAGATCTTGGGGATTTTATGATTGTATTTTGATATGAAATTTGGAATAATTATATTTGGTTGAAATAATTCACTTATTTTAAATGAAAAAAATTGTTTGAAAATTTGCGTTGTTACACGAAAGTTGATCGATATACAAAGGGACTCCCATGTGAGTATGCAGTGCCAGTACATCAGGCATATACTCTAGAGGTAGCTATTTAGACTGCCATGTCTGTTGAGAACATGACCATAGGGAGAACCACCAGCAAAGTTGAAATTGGTGAAAAGAGAAAGTTTGAAGGAACTTCAGGTTCCAACAAGAAAATAAAATTTTCGAATTCTGATTCGAAAAAGTCTGGAGGAGGAAATGGGGGTGAATAGAAATGGTGTGAAAAGTGAAAGAAAAAGCACTCTGGGAAATGTAGTGAGGAAGTGACTTGCTACAAGTGTGGGAGGATGGGGCACTACGCCAACGAGTGTCTTTCCAACAAGAGAGTGTGTTCTGGATGTAACGAAGAGGGACACATATTGAAAGACTATCTGAAGAAGAAGGAAACAGCTAGACCCAATATTCCCCTAAATCCGAAAGCAAGAGCCATCCAGATCACATTGGAAGCCGCTAAAGAAGAAGCTGAAGTCGCTTCAGGTACTTTTCTCGTAAAAGAATTGTCTGCCCAAATATTATTTGATTATGGAGACAACTAATCCTTTATTTTGCATAAATATTGTAGAAAACTAGCTTTGTCTGTCGATAGACTAGATAATTCTTTATTAGTCGTGGTTTCTAGTGGCAATTTTGTACCTGTTAGCCAAATTATGAAAAACATCTTCATCGATCTGAATTGGAATAAGTTCCATGAGGAGTTATTTCCTATCGCGCTGAATGGTTTCGACATCGTGTTGGGAAAGGATTGGCTTAGCGCCAATGACGCTGATATATTATGCAAGAAGAAGATAGTAAAAGTAAACCCACCAGGGAAGGAGTCATTTATGGTGTACGGGGACAAACACATAGTAAATTTCTAGAATCATTTCGCTAATGAAAGCTAGAAAATGTTTGGCTAAAGGATGTACATCATATTTGGCATTTGTGATAGATGCTAAGAAGGAGCAAAAGGAGGTGAGGAGCATTCCTGTCGTCTGTGATTAACTGGAAGCATTTCCCGATGATCTTCCCGGATTACCGCCTGATAGACACGTGGAGTTTAGAATAGACTTGTTACTAGGAAGCACGCCAATAGAAAAAGCACCTTACAGACTAGCACCGACGAAGAAGAAGGAGCTAATGATGCAACTTTAGGAATTGTTGGACAACAGTTTCATTAGACCTAGTTCATCAACCTGGGAAGCTCTGGTGTTATTCGTGGAAAAACAATGATGGAAGTATGAGAATGTGCATCGATTATAGAGAGTTGAAAAAGGAAACAATAAACAATAGATATTCGTTGCCAAGGATTGATGACCTGTTCTATCAAATACAAGGTTAAAGTTATTTTTCAAAGATCTACCTATGGTCAGGATATCATCAGCTGAAGGTGAGAGAGCAGGATATCGAGAAGACTGCATTCAGAACACGATATGGACACTACGAGTTTTTGGTTATGTTGTTTGGACTAACCAATGCTCCAACAACATTCATGGATTTAATGAACAGGGTTTGTAAAATGTTCCTTGATAAATATGTGATAGTGTTCATATATGACATTCTGATTTACTCAAAAATCCAAGAGGAGCATGGCAGACACTTGCGAGAAAAGTTAGAAGTCTTGAAGAGGGAGAAGTTGTATGCAAAGTTTTCCAAATCTGAGTTTTGGATTCAAGAAGTCCAATTCTTGGGTCACGTGATCAACCAAGAAGGGATAATGGTTGATCCAGTGAATATTGAAGCTGCGATAAAGTGGGAACAACTGAAAAGTCTCACGGAGATCCGAAGCTTTGTGGTATTAGCTGGATATTACCGAAGGTTTATCCAAGGTTTTTCTTCGATCGCTACTCCACTAATGGCTTTGAGCCATTAAGGAGCGACGTATGCTTGAAGTGATAAGCACAAAGAGGCATTCAAGTTGCTAAAGAAGAAGCTATCTGAAACACTGATTCTTTGTCTACCCGATGGAGTTAAAGACTTCATTGTCTATAGCGATGCGTCTGGGGTTGGATTGGGTTGTGTTTTGAACCAAAGAGAAAAGTTGTTAGCATATGCATCTTAACAGCTGAGGGATCATGAAAAGAACTACCCCATTCACGATTTTAAGCTGGCAGCAGTAGTTTTCACTCTAAAGATATGGAGGCATTACCTCTATGGCATGAAGTGCAAACTTTTCACTGATCATAAGTATATCCAATATCTCTTTAGTCAGTTAGAATTGAATATGAGGCAGTGACGCTGGCTAGAACTACTTAAGGACTATGATTGTGGGATACTTTACCATCTCGATAAAGCAAATGTTGTCGCTAATGCTCTCAGTCGGAAAGTCAATCATTAAAGAAACATGCCGATAGCATCAAGAATAGAAGTTGTCTCGATAATTGTGGAGGGTATAAAGAAAGCTCAAGAGGAAGCTTCTGAAAAGAATGACCAGAAGGAGGAACGTTTGAATAAAACGTTGTTGTTTGGTATAAAAAGTCATGGACTGAAGGTATTCCAAGATTGTATTTGGGTACCTAAGTCAGGAGGAATAAGAGATCTTATGATGGAAGAAGCTCACAAAACCATGTACTCAATTCATCCTGGCAGCATAAAAATGTATACGGGCCTGAAACCCAATGACATGTGGTCGACGACGAAGCATGATATTGCAAAGTATGTGGTCAAGTGTGTGACATGTGCAAGAGTTAAGACACAACATCAGAAACCATACGGGAGTTTAGAACCTTTGCCTGTATCTATGGGTAAATGGGAAGACATTGCTATGGATTTTGTCAATAAGCTGCCCAGAGCAAAGAATGGCCACGACATGATTTGGGTGGTCGTTGATCGCTTCACTAAGAGCATGGATTTCAAAGCAGCCAATGAGAAATGGTCTATGAATAAGATTGTGAATTCTTTAGTGAAGGATATTTTGATACTTCACGGTTTTCCATTAACAATTGTATTAGATCGTGACAACCATTTCACCTCGCGATTTCGGAAAAGTCTACAAGAGGAATTTAGTACCAAGTTGTGTTTAAGTACAGCATACCATCCACAGACTGATGGTCATATCGTACGAACGATACAAACGCTTAAAGATATGCTGAGATCATGTACCCTGGAATTCCAAGGTAACTAGGATGGACATTTACCTTCAGTAGAATTCTCCTACAGTAATAGTTTACACTCGAGTATAAAGATGGCATCTTACCAAGCTATGTACAGAAAAAAATGTTATACGCCGTGTTGTTGGCTTGAGGCTAAGGAAAAGCAGTCTATGGGACCGGAGATAATTCATCAAACTGCTGAAAACCTGAAAATAATTATGGAGAGAATGTTAGCAGCTTAGGATCGTCAAAAGAGCTATGTTGACAACAAGCAAAGTCTGATGACTATTGAGGAAGTTCATGGGAGAAGTTCCCAACATGATTCCGCTTTTGGAATTAAGAATTAATGAAAATAAAAGGTTAATTGAAGAACCAAAGGCTATTGTTGACCGTAAGACTAAGAAGTTGCGAAGCAAGATGTTCGAGTTAATGGTTGTCCGTTGGAAGCATACGAATATGCCAAACCTCACCTAGGAGACGAAGAAGGACATGATGAGTTGCTATCCGCATTTTTTTGTTGATGTGTGATTTAGGGGACGAAATCATCCTAAGTGAGAGAGAATTGTAACGCTCGTGTTTCTTAGCTAGGCATTAATATTTATGTAATAGTCTGGGTTAACTTTTCAACTCGTTTTGAAGTAATAGAAAAGTATTATTTGAGTATTATGTGTGTATTGCTTAAGTGTATGGCTAAAATGAATTAAGAATAAAAATAAGTGTAATAATAAAATATTAGATAAGCCCAATATCTATGAAGGAAGTTGTAGTGGTCTTGACAAGGGTTCTGGATATTTAAAGAATGCCAAAATCCAAGCTATAACGAAGAAGTTATGACTTGTCAAAGTTTCGCAACAAAACCGGTACGACACTGCGTGGCGTAAATTGTGAATTTACGATAGAGAGATATTTAGCCTCAGTAATCTAAACGCAAGTCATAGAAAACGAAAACGAACGTCTAAATCTGACTTCGTATGCGGAAGTTATGATTTTTCGATTATTCGACTTAGCGGTATGGAGCCCAATGTTTGAATATGAGATCAAGTGATTTCTAGCCGAAACAATCTAAACGACAATCGAAGATCTCATCGATAGTAGTCCATTGGTAAAAAGACAGATGAAAACGAATGTCAGTTTAAGAAATTAGGAATTACTAATGGAGTTTTACTGTCCGGACCTACTAAAAATAATATAATAAAAATAAAATTCAAAATTAGCCGACAAAGTCTAAATGAAAGTTATAGAGTATAATCTAACCTACACGTGGATTTAAAGAACGTCGAAAACAGAGCTTATATGAGAAAAGATATGAATTTCTGAAGTCCGGGACATGAACCCCAACCCTGTGTCAGGATTCAAAACGTGAACAATGGGTTCACGATGTGAACTCATAGACGTAACCCTTCTGAGCCTGGCAGACCCAAGTTGCGACTACGCACCTGATTACGTCCAAGGTCATGATGTGAAATGATTGTTCAAGACGTGAAAATCGAAAAATCAGCCCTATAAATAGAAACTGAAGGGCAGCCGGCCATGATTGCTAATTCCTTCACTCTTTCACTCTTGATACCCTCTCTAGCCCTCTTAAAGCACACCTAAAGCCCCGGAATCATCCTGAGACCCGAAGCGAGTCCCGAAGCACTAAAGACCCTGAGAAGAAAAGAGTTTCCAAGCAAAAGCGCTACCCGCGAGAAACCCAGCATGTGAAGATATCCTGGATACATTAAAGAGTTACTATTTGAGGAGCTGTAGTGTTGTCCGATAAACATCTTATCAGGTGAGTGCATAGTCTCTTTCATATGGACGATTTTAATACAAGTATTAATGAATATATTAGATATATAATGTGAGTAAGTATGTAATTGCTTTCTGATAATACACATATATGAATTATACTCTATGATATACGTGTTATGTGATTATATACTATTTGATATGTGGTATGAGCATTAAATGAATATGTTATACAGGTTTTAAGCTGTATATAAACAACGATATTCTATATACAAATATGTCGGTTAGAACATGGGTAGATAGTGGTGTGTGATGAAATAAAAATGATGAGAGGCCTCGATGTGATTTTGATCTAGTCGTCCAGCAGAATATGGAGGACAACCATAGACTTTTCTAGATAGTTTCGTGGAATGTTAGCAGGCTCATAACCTATAGTTGTACTCAACTTGGGTATTCATTTGCTATATTCTATCCCCCTCATGGTTGCCTTCGGACATTCATTGCTGAGGAAATCCCTTTGAAGTAGTATTCGTCTCGATGAAAATCCTAGATTAGGTCCCTTGTAATAGTTGTTGTCATAAGGACGTAAAGTGAGGATAATGGGAATGGGTAATCATATTATTTTTGGTTGGTGAAATTAAATATAATTATTTATTATGGGTTGAAAACCCTATATGCTCACTAGGCTCCAAAGCCCGACCCACTCAGTTTCTTTGTATTATAGGTAGTGGTGCGAGAGCATAACTTGGAGAACTTGTGAAGATATTTTTGTTTATAGACCAGTAGTTGTATGTAACTGTGTAAGGTCTATGTTTTATTGTTTATGCTTTTGTTTCTGTATCGCAACATGACATCCCGAGTTCTAATAAATAATGAAAATACATTTCTTTAAGAAATGCTTTGATAAACCTTATCTTATCATGTATTGGTTTGGGGACAAATTATGCAACTCTTTTAAATCAATGGATTTACATTGAAATTATTTTAAAAGCATAAATGAAATCGGTATTTTCTGGCTGTGATTTTGGGGATGTCACAAGGTGCAACACTTGGGGCACTAAGCTTTGAAGAATCAAGGTGGTTCTTGTTATTGCTACATAACAAGTGAAGTAATCATCACGCCTTAGTTTCATATCAATTTTGATTATTGTATGATAGATCTAGGGTTATTGCTTTGGTGTTCATATTTTTATGTTCAATAGAGAAAAACATAGATCCAGAGCAATTTAGGTTGCATGATCATATAGGAATGTAGATATGCTCAAAAACCATCACCTAACATCTCTGGATTTCACATAACATTCTTGATAGGGTAGTTACTTCTCACATGTATAGTGCGTGTTTCAAAATCGTGTCATAATTTTGTGGAACTAGTTGCTAATTCAAACCTTTTGTTCTTTTTCAATATATCATAGAAAGGATTGCATGTTTTTGAGGATATTGAGATGAACCTGGTAAGTGATGCTACACTACCTTTAAGTCTCTAACTATCTTTTTTCGACGACGGGGATCTTAAATTGATGATGGCTTTTATTTTCTTTGGACTCACTTCTATTCCTCTTTTAGCCACCGTGTATCTAAGGAACTTGCTTCACCTCATTACAATGCTGCACTTGGAAGGGTTCAACTTCATTTTATATTTGTCTAATATGTTGAAGGCATCTTCAAGATCCTTGAGGTGATTCTCAACTTTCTTTGATTTCACCATCATGTCATCAACGGAGACTTCCATGGTGCCCTCCAATTTATCTTTGAACATCTGGTTGACTAACCTTTGGTATGTATAACCTATACCTATCGGTGTAATGATTGAGGTATCTTCTTGGTCAGATGGTTCCATTTGGATTTGTTGGAATCGCACTACTGCTTCCATAAACATTAGCAGTTCATTGCTAGGTGCAACATCTATCATGAAGTCTATGTGTGGTAAAGGAAAAGGATCCTTGGTAGAAGTGCTATTGAGATTCGTATAATCCACACATACTCTCCATTTACTATTCTTCTTCTATACTATGACCATGTTGGCTAGCCATTTTAGTAACTTGACTTCCTTGATCATCCCTATCTTGAGGAGCTTTTTTACGTATTCATGCTTGATCTGGTTTCTTTTAGGTGCAAACTTTCTTCTCTTTTGGTGTATTGTTCTGAAAGAAGGATCAATATTAAGTTTATGAGTTACAATATGCTTGTCTATACCTCTCCTATCCTCATGCTTCCAGGAGAATGTTTTGCTTCTATCTTTCAACAACTTTATTATTGCATGTTCCATTTCTTCAGGCAGTGAGTATCCTCTGAGGTTTTTGGCTTCATGATCCTTGAGGTTCAGGGGCACTTCTTTTACATTATGCTCTCTTGTCTACAACACACCTCGTGCCCCTTACTTTAATTTCTATGTTTCTTGTGGCTTTCTTGAGTATTTTATTGAAATCTTATTGTTGGGTTTTGAGCAATCTAACACTTCCTAAGTGTGCATGCAACCCTAATAAACATTGGATCTATGTTTGTCTAAATACATGCAAAATAGTAATTTTCCAAGGTTCATAACCTATCTAACATGGCATGGGGTACTTTTAAACATAACAGAATTAGATGAGATTACATACCTTTTGATGATGAGTTTGATTCCTAAGGAGTTTGAGGGCCAAGCACCAATAGTGTGAATGCCTCAAATGGAATCACAAATCACCACAAACTCTTGGAAAACTTTGAGAGAGTGTATACACACTTATAAAATCGGCCACACACAAAAACACATACTCTAGTAACACTAGTGCTATTTCATGCAACATAACCATGCTTATATAGTGTACATGATTAGGGTGAAACCCTAATAACCCATGACCTTTCCTTTTCCAAGGATCCATGGGTTAAAAGCTCCATGGATCATCCATGGACTTCCATACAAGCCTATCCCATTAACAAATGAGTGTTAGCCCACACCATATAAAACCAATAGCTGACAATCTAATTAGTCTTCCTTTTAATCTCTAAATTAATTCATAATTAATTTAAGACTAAGACTAATTAAATAACTTCATATTAATATATTATAACTTACAATATATTAATAAACATATGTGTATAACTCTCATAAAATTATCTATAAATAGTTTGGATGAAATGCAACCCAAATGGACCATGCCGGGTCGGGTCAAGTATATACCAAATAAGTTATGGACTTAGACACCTTATCCAACAGACTCCCACTTAGATAAGTCTAATAACTATATTTGCGTATGTTACTTCAGGAACCAACCAGCAATCGTAGCTCTCGAAAACTCTATTGAACTATGAAGCGCCATTTTAGAGAAGTGATCGTATAATCCTCTGTTCTCATGATATCAGCCGGACAAATACATGGAACAACGTCGTACTTATTGTCCAGTAGTTTGTTTCCCGATTTTCGATTTGTTTGACAAAGAACTTAATCGAACACATCAATTTAGTTCTGACCGGCCGGTACATAGGTCACAACAAAATCATCAAGGGGCCCAGATATCGCTTCTATTTCTAGAAGGAACAGATAAACTTTGACTCATATGCTTGTTCTGCTACTTGTTGAATTGTACACAAAGGCACGTTTTATAACATCAAGTTGTAGGTTTGAAGATTTATATTATATTACCGTCTCATGATCACTCGAGATAAATTCCATGAAGTGATACAAGTGAGTGTGGGTTTATTCCAATACTCATAACTTATGAGCACTCATGAATGTTGTAGCAACCATTGGTATGACTAAACCCATTTAGCCATCTACAAACTCAATTCATGATAGTCTTGATTCATACCTACTTCCAACATATGAACGACTGTGGAGTGTTTAAATAACTTAGTCATTCGGAAAGAATAACCTAGCTATTTTGGAAGTAAAAACATGCAAAGTGAAACACAATAATAATCGAATCCAATATGGTCTCAGAACTCTTTTGAATATAAATAGAACCACCTTTTATTTATCACCATATTGATTACACATTATTCATTGTATAATGTTTCAAACAATCAACTTAAGACTTGAATAAAACAATAGTCGTCCCATGCTCCTAGCATGTACACTTTGTTTTTCTAAACAATAGTTATGCCATACTCCAAGTATGCACACTATGTTTGTCTACGATCCTTACATTGTGATGTAGATCAATTGACTATGATTCCAATGATATTCATTTCACAATCCCAAATCCTTAATGTAAATGTGAGAATCCCCGATTCCTATCATTTACTAAAAAAAATCTGTTAGATTTTAAACTTTTATGCAATGTTCCTCTTCTAATGATTATTCACAAAGTCACCAAAACCCTGTCACCAGTCATTATAGAGTATTCCAAAGAAGGTCAACTTCTATGGAACGAAAGTCTCATATTCAAAGTACATTTCTTTGAACATCTTTCTTGCATTAAGGTTTTCTAATCTTACATAGATTGAATAACTTCCTCCTATGGAGACATTTCCATAGTCCCATTTTGACTATCACTTCCGAACAAGAGTTACCTCTTTTCAGAAAATGTCAATATGGTCCTGCCAAAATTAACACTAGACTTCCAAATGTCCCTGAGCAACCAATCTTTGGCAAACCTCAGATTGTCCTCGACAATTGCTTAATCACTTTAGTCATATCAAATTCTATACTTTTCCCTTCTCAATGCCTTAAGCATTTGGAAAATTTAGAAAAGATGAATATTATAGCACATGCAATTGATCCTATATCCGAACCATATGGGACACGATTCATGATGTTTGACATAAAGACGTGATACTAGACCAGTCTTTTGCTACAATATTTTTTATTTGCCATGTTTTCAAAATTTAACTATGAAGAGGGATGTCGTAATCATAATCGAATTTTGAGAACGCAATATATATAGAATTTCCTTAAGTCGAACCATTCAGACATAAAATTCATATATATGTCGTTGACTAAAGATGATTAAAATCACAATCCATGCTTTAGAATTGAAATGAAGTATAATTTCCTCTCCCTTAATTATCGCAAAACAACTTTTCAACCCCTGCAACTTCACGAATTGAAACTTTGTTTTCTACAATTAACATTGCTAACTTGCAACACTAAACGTAATAATCATGCTCCCACTAACATGATGATTATCAGCATAACACTTATGCTCCCACTAGCTCTGACATATTTCCAGAAATCTGCTGGACTTCTGAAATTTAGATTCATACACCCTTTCATAGATAGCTCACATGTGTGTCTAAACAATTTTCAGAACTATGAAAAGGGATACCGTAATCATAGTCTTAATTGTTTAGACCGTTGCCATTTCTCACAAGTCCATGTTAGTATGCCGGTGAACCACACGCGCTCCACTAACGACTTTTGAAAACACAAATAACACAATTGATATCTACGTAAAATCTACTTAGTGAAAGCGTTTCCTCACCATCATTTTCATGAATCGGAGAGAAACCTTATGACACTTAGATTTTCTAGTGTATGAGTTCCTATCCATGTGAATTTGTCAAAACCATAATCACAAGATAAGGTTAGTGACAAATTCTGCCTTATATGGATTAAACTTGTTCAATCTTAGTTTCTTGTCACCTTGGTAGCACAAGGCCCACCAATGCTTCCAAGTTGAACTCTGATAACTCACATGCATATTCAACTTATTTGACGTAGGTACAGAAATAAGAATCATGTCAACATGATAGGTTGCAAACGTTAAGTCGTGTGCTAGTGATAAATTACAGGTTTTACTCTTGATTAAATCTTGAAACTCTTTCAGGATCTTTAAGGCTGCCATTGTCCCTTTGACATATAAGTTTCCCCAGTCAAGAGCCATTCCTTGACAAAACAAATATTCAAGGCACAGTGCGGATTCTTATCAAGACTAACACTTTACACAATTGGTCTTAGTTGGTCTTTGTCTAATCCAAGACATCACAACTTACCAATCTCAAATGTACAAGAGTAGAAACATTTTACACTACATTTGATAAGTGTTTTAAACCTTACTTTATGTCACTCAAGGTTACAATCTTAGAGTATGACTCTAAGAATTGTTTTGGAATGAAGCATGATTCATCTTCTTGATTTTAACCAATCCAACAATTCATGACCTCTCTTTTTATCCATAACAATGCACTAAGACGTCCTTAGAGTATGAATTTGTGATATGGTTTCATAATCATTAAGATGATCATGAAATATGATACTAAAGTACTCTCCCATCCTTTCAGATTTGAGAAACTTTTATCTTTCTGCCTAATTTGATTCTTCTCATTTGTTTTGTCATACATTGTAACCTTTCCAATGTTACAGAATTATACTTAACCTTATAAGTATAATCACATTTACTAATCTTTAGTAAATCATGACAAATCAATCTTTGTGGTGGACCTTGACCAGCGCACACCCAGTGTACCTAATTCCTTAGTCCTTCAATTGACTCACATATACATGTGATCAAAGAATTAGTCTTAATTTTCAAAGATGAAAATTCTCATTCATCATACAATACAACATGTATGATTCCAAGTTTCTGTCCAATTGAAACTTGGGTGATGAAAAACTTTCTTCATTTGGCAAATTCAGACACTACCACAAATGAAAGAATCAAATCCACTTTCCAATATTGCTACTACTGGAAACATATAAGCAACAACTTTTCACAAATGCCATTGTAAGGATATTTTTAAAATAAATAAAAATTCAAACCCCTTTTTTTTATTTTAAAACTTTCGGAAAACTTATCCTTACAATCCATATGAAAACCTTGTTGTTATCTATTCATAAGCAATATATTATAACTCTTAAGCAATAGCTCAAAATTCTGATTACCGAACCATGCGATCGAAACCCCCCTTCGCAATCAGAATCAACATATACTTACTTTAAGCTTCCTATCTTTTCTTTTGATTCTTAAAAACATCAACATGTGACCCATTCACATTATGTAATAAGAATCTCCAAATAGGAACTTAATAGAGTTAAACAGTGGACTTTAACTGAAGTAGAGTCAAACTTTTTGACTTGATCAATCTTATGATCTTTCAGGTAAATATAGCAGCTTCGCAACCAATGACCCTTCATTTGGAAACAAAACACATGGACCCTTTGTTAATGGCACATGAGACTATCTCAGACTTAGCCTTTCTCTTTACCATTTGGTCAACCGAGTTGACTATGACCGATCCCTTTCCATTGGGAAGAGAAATGCTTTTCTAGATATCCAATGCTACCATTGTCAATGTCCATTTAAGACTTGGGAAGTTGTTCTTTTAATAAAATTTGGTTTACTGGTGTTCCAAATCATTGTTGATTCCACAACACCAAGCAAATAGATAAGACCATTAAGAGTCATGTCATAGTCTGTCTCATAGTAGTCCCAAAGAGACTCACTATGTTACTAAGAAAGTGATTGAACATCCAACTTTCACGAGACTTTGACACCCAACTCTCCGGCTTGTCAATATGTGACTTTATCTCCAAGATGTGAGCACACATAGACTATGCTTTCTAATAGGGATTGAGTGACTTTAAACTTTTCAAGAACTTGTGGGTAGGGGAGAATAATTGGAGGAGGTGGAGGAAGTGAAGCATGATGTTGAGGGACACCATCTTCAAGAGATTTGGGAAGATCATAGTTGTCTGAACCAGACATCTATAATGGGAGAAAATCAAGTTTGTTGATTCAAAATCCTTAATATAACACTCATTATGAAATATTAATGCTAGGACCCAACACAATATTTTATAATTTGGAAGAGGGATACCGTAATCCAAGCTATAAAATATTTGAACGTAGGCGAATGACGATTCACCAATTTCCACCATGAAAAATGAAATAATTTATTAGGTTTTAATTGGATTTGAAATTCCTAGATCTTTTGAGATTCATTGAACTTTTCAATGGCATGTTTCAATCTCGAGTGTGCCCTCTCAAATTTTGTGACTGGGATGCCGAGGATCACAAAACAAGGTGTGAATAACCATACCAATTCACTTGGTACCCTTAATATTATCACCTAATCAATGTGCCGGTTAACCACACACGCTCCATTGATCTATGACAAACATTAAGTCACCCTTCGTGATCCTAACTAGTCCAATTTAGTGTGCCGGTTAACCACACACGCTCCACCAACGACTTGGTAAGATACAAAGTGTGAATTCCATGGGATAGCACCAAATTCACATTTTTCCTAAAGTAACTAAGATTAGGAATTAGATAAAAAAAATATTTAGTTACTTTATAATATTCATTATACTTTTAATGAGAATTTATAAGTCCTTATCTTACCCGTTCGGCTAACGACCCTCCACCAGTCAAGCAAGTGGTGGGTGAGAGTATACACCCATTAAGTCGCCATTTTATAGGCAACAACCTTATACCCACCTTATAGACCGACTTCGTGAATGAGGCCTACTAATGGTAAAACGACTTGTTCTTATACACACACACACACACACACACACATATATATATATATATATATATATATATATATATATATATATATAAGTTAACCATTAATGTTATAAATAGTATAAGTGTTGAATTTTAACTTTTAAAATTCTAATTGTTGGAATTAAAGTTTATTAAAGTGTGTGAAACTTTTCCAAATTCCAAAACTTCAGGGCGAGTTTTGTAACTCTTCAAAACTTTTCATTTCATAACTTATGAATTAAATGTTCATAAAATGAAAACTCTTAATTTTATGTAACTTATGTGTTTTTAATCTGTGTTAAAGAAAAGTGACCTTTGGATATCCATAACTTGAGGACAAATTATGGACTCCATTAAAACACATAAATGATCAAGAATTAATCCTAAACAATTCATCAAATAATTCCTATCATCTTCTAAATTCATAAGAACATGAACATGATTATCAAAGTTTCAAGAATTATATCAACACATACAAAGCATGAAATTTTGATATACGCTATTGTAAATAGATTAGAACAACCATTACACTAACTAAAATAAGTTTTAAAACATCAAAACAGTTTAGGGTAAAGTTTCTAGTCCATTTCCAGCAGCAAAAGTCGAAAATCTGCATTCTGAACCTTCTACTCGCCGAGTGCATGAACCTACTCGGCGAGTAGGATGAATTTTTCCTTGGACTCGGCGAGTCCCCCCATGGACTCGGCGAGTCCATCATGCAGACAGCAAAAATTTCGACTTTTTTCACGATTTTGCATCAAGTATCAAACAAGCAAGCCTAGGCTCTGATACCACTGTTGGGTTTTGAGCAATCTAACACTTCCTAAGTGTGTATGCAACCCTAATAAACCTTGGATCTATGTTTGTCTAAATACATGCAAAATAATAATTTTCCAAGGTTCATAACCTATCTAACATGGCATGGGGTACTTTTAAACATAAAAGAATTAGATGAGACTACATACCTTTTGATGATGAGTTTTATTCCTAAGGAGTTTGAGGGCCAAGCACCAATAGTGTGAATGCCTCAAATGGAATCACAAATCACCACAAACTCTTGGAAAATTTTGAGAGAGTGTATACACACTTATAAAATCGGCCACACACAAACACACATACTCTAGTGACACTAGTGCTATTTCATGCAACATAAGCATGCTTATATAGTGTACATGATTATGGTGAAATCCTAATAACCCATGACCTTTCCTTTTCCAAGGATCCATGGGTTAAGAGCTCCATGGATCATCCATGGACTTCCATACAAGCTTAGCCCATTAACAAATGAGTGTTAGCCCACACCATATAAAACCAATAGCCTACAATCTCATTAGTCTTCCTTTTAATCTCTAAATTAATTCATAATTAGTTTAAGACTAAGACTAATTAAATAACTTCATATTAATATATTATAACTTACAATATATTAATAAACATATGTGTATAACTCTCATAAAATTATCCATAAATAGTTTGGATGAAATGCAACCCAAATGGACCATGCCGGGTCGGGTCAAGTATATACCAAATAAGTTATGGACTTAGACACCTTATCCAACACTTATATCATTCCTTGCATTCTTATTGATCACTTGTGATCTTTACTGTCCCCCATGGAGTGGGCACTTTGACACGTTGATGGTATGTCGAGGGGACAACCTTCATATCGTAGATCCATGGTCTACCTAGTTTAACAATATAGGAGGATAATGTAATGATTACACAAAATTGTTGCATAGAGTTTACCCCCTTTATGTAAATATGTAGCTTTATTCCGCCACTGAATTCGACAAGAATCGAGGATCTTTTGACTATTTTGCCTTCAGGGATGTTCATCATCTTCAAAGCGTCTAAAAGTATGATGTTGACTGAGTATCCTCCATCCACAAGGATCCTTCTGACAAAATGGTTGACAATGTAAAGAGTGATCACCAATCCAACGTGATGAGGATTCTAGACATCTATTTTATCTATTTCATCAAAGGTGATTTCCTTCTCATTAGTGATCAATGTGTTTTCCCAAGGCCATTCTTCTTTCTCCTCCTTCGGTACTTTAGCATTTCTTTTTACTGCAAAGTAAGTGGTACCATAAAAATTAGATCCTCCTGAGATTACATTGATTACCTTAGCATCCACAGAGGAGATCCTGGTTTTTCTAGGATCTTATTAGGATTAATATCCTTTTTTTGGATCTTTCATTTATTCTTCCAACGATCTCCTTGAGGTATCCATTACTGAGTAGGTAACTAGTTTTTTTCTTAGGGCTATGCAATATTCCCTAATCTCGCCAAAGTCCTCATGGTAAGCACGCCAATTGGACTTCTCTTTCCAGGTGGTGGACTTTTCTCTCTTTCTTGGCCATTTTGCTTTGTTGCTAAGATCCTGCATGGAAAATATCATACCTGAAACATCCACACAAAAAAAGTAGTCAATGATCTTAGGAAATTCTTCTTCCACCCCTTCATCTTCAAGGGAATTAACCTATGATGCTCAGTTCTTGAATAAGGTTTAGATTTTTAGGATCTTTAGGCCAAGGATTTGGACATCCTTTTGGGGTTATTATATGAGCTTAGAGGGTTGCTCCTCTTTTGGATCTCCTTGCCTTCTTCAAGCCATATGAACCTTAGTGCTCTGTTCCTTACTGGATCTATTATATTACATGGAGTCATTATTGTTGGATTAGGTGTCTAAGTTCATCAATATTTCTGGAATTAACTTGACTCGGTTCACATGTTCCATTTGAGTTGCATGACAGTGCAAAACTTGAATAGACTAAATGAGAGAAAGGACACTTAAGGATTATTAATATATTATAAGTTCTAATATATTAGTAATATTATTTAATTAGTATTGATCAAAGAATTAACTTGAAATTAATTAAGTGATCAGAAAGAGACTACTTAAATATATGGGGTTGATTGTGTAACTCATCCATTCTTTTATAGTGGTCTAATGATCCATGGTTTATTAGATCGGGCTAAAACCCATAAGGTGCTCCATGGATAGTCCATAGGGGTTATAAAACCATGGATCATGGAATATGGAAATCCATGTCAATTAGGGTTTACATGTTGTAAACCTACTTGTGACACAGCTATAAAAGGACCCAATGATTAGCAAAATCGGCACTACTAAGTGAAGAAAAAGAGGGATAACCAATTTTGAGTGTTAGTGAACTTCTCTCAAAGTTATTCCAAGGGTTGTGGTGTTGTGTGAGACATTTGAGGTATCACAATTGAGGTGCTAGGCACAGAAGGTTCTCCAGGAATCCAAGCAACAAAAAGGTATGTTTTCTACTACCTATTATGTTTTAAAGTTCCCCATGTCATGCTAGTTAGGTTAAGAACCTTGAAAAATCAAATTTGCATGTATCTTAGTAAAACATAGATCCAAGGTTTCTAGGGTTGCTTGTACACCTGAGGAGTGTTACATTGCTCAAAACCCTTCAGTGGTATCAAAGTCTAGGCCTGTTTTCTTGATACCTGATGCAAACTTGTTGAGAAAACTCAAAAAAACTACTATCTGCTGAGTGAACTCGCCCAGTCCATGGGGGGACACGATGAGTCCATGTGTTAATTCATCCTACTCGCCGAGTAGACTCTTCCACTCAACGCGTAGAAGGCCCTGGATGCAAATTTTTGAATTTTGCTGCAGGAAATGGACTAGAAATATTACCCTAAAGTATTTTGGTCTTATAAAACTTATATTAAGTGGTGTAATGGTTATGATAATCCATTTACAATGGCTATTATCAAAATTTCAAGTTTTGTATGTGTTATTTATGATTTTTGAAATTGTTGATATGAATGTTCATGGACTTATGAGTTTGGAAGATCATAGGATTTATTTGCAAATAGGTCGTTAGTTTAATTCTTGATCTTGATGTGTTTTAATGGAATCCATAATTTGTCCTCCAGTTATGGATTACCAAAAATCTTTCTTTTAAAGTTCATTAATAAACACATAGGTTACATAAAATGAAAAGTCTCTCATTTTAATAAACCATTAACTCATAAGTTATGAAGTTGAAAAGTTTTGAAAGTTACTTTATAATACTATAAGTTAATATATATATATATATATATATATATATATATATATATATATATATATCAGAACAGTTCGTTTTACCGTTAGTAGGTCTCATTTATGAAGTCGGTCTATAAGGGGGGGGGGGGGGGGGTATAAGGTTGTTGCCTATAAAATGGCAGCTTAATGGGTAGGATAATGAATTTAAACCTCATTAAAAGTATGAAGCTTATAAAGTAACTAAATGTTATTATAAATTCCCAATCTTAGTTACTCTAGGAAAATGTGAATAAGGTGCTAGCCCATGAAATTACACTTTGCACTTTCCTTAAGTCGTTAGTGGAGCGTATGTGGTTAACCAAGACACTAAAATGGACTTAACGAGGTAGGCAAAAGGTGGCTTAAGGTTTATCATAGATCGGTGGAGCGTGTGTGGTTAACCGGCACATCGGTTAGGTGTTACGCATTAAGAGTACCAACTAATTTGCATGGTTACTTCACACCTTGTTTTGTGATCCTCGGCATCCCAGTCACAAAACATGAAGGTCACACTCAAGATTGAAACATGTCATTGAAAGGTTGAATGAATCTCAAAAGAATCTAGGAGTTTCAAAAACCAATTAAAACCTAATAATTTATTTCGTTTTTCATGGTGGAAATTGGTGAATCGTCGGTCACCTACCTTCCAATATTTTATAGCTTGGATTACGGTATCCATCTTCGAAGTTTTAAAATATTATGTTGGGTCCTAGCCTTAGTATTACATTTGGGTGTCTTATTAAGGTCTATCTTTATATATAAGCTAAACTTGTCTTTCTTTTTCAGATGTCTTCCAACAATGTTGCTTCTAGCAAAAACCCTACCGACTCCTTTCACATGAACTTTTGTGGGAAAGTCATCTTCGATGGTTCCAACTTTAAGGATTAGATCTGAAACGTTAGGACGGTCACTCGTTACGAGGACAAGGAATATGTACTCAACAAGGAGCTTAAGGAACTTGATGAGTCGTCTGCTACTCCAGAGGAGATCGCTGAATTTCGGACTCATGAGAGAGATGCCACTAAAGTTGCATGTATCATGTTAGCGACGATGATAGCCGAGCTCCAAAAATCATAGGAGGACTATTACACTTTTGAGATGCAACAAGAGTTGATAAAACACTAATATCAAAGTGCTCTTCAAGATACGTATGACATCATCTCCTCCATGATAACAACCCAGATGAAGGATGGTGAACCCATCACGGATCACTTACATAAAATGCAAAGGTATGTGGACCGTTTGCTTAAGCTAAACGTGAACTTCCCGGAGGAGTTGGCAATTGATATCATTTTTCACTCCTTACCTTCTTGTTTTGATCAATTCCGAATGACATACCACATGAACAAGGAGGAAGTTACACTCAGAAAACTTCAAGGATTCTTGAAGACCGCCAAAAGTGTTCTTAAGGGTAAATCGGTTGTTACCACTCCTACTCCTACTGCGGCCCCTGTCTTGGAAATTGGGCAAGGCAAAGGAAAGAAGATGAAGAGCCCTTCGAAGGGTACCAAGGGAAATTCCCTTGATGGCTCCTCTTCAATTCGAACCAATAAAGGTTCTGTCACTGCTTCTGCCAACCCTAAAGACGTTGAATGCTTATATTTCCATGAAAAGTCACACTGGAATAAAAACTGCCCAATGTACTTGCAAGATGTGAAGGATGGGAAAGTAAAACGCAACCATGCTGGTATTTACACTATATTGACTAATAACTCACCACATTCTAATTCTTGGGTCCTTGATACCGGTTACGGTATTCATATATGTTCTGATTTGCAGGGACTAAGAAGAAGTGAGAATGTGGAGCATGAGAAGATAAACTTTATCATGGGGAATAGGAAAGCTTCACCTATCACCAAAATTGGAGTTTATTCTTTGTTGCTAAGTAGTGGATTAGTGTTAGATTTGAATAAATGTTGTTACTCATCTAAAGTAGCGAGAAATATTATTTCCTTTCATCGTTTGTACAAACAAGGGTTTACCTTCTCTTTTGATAATGAATGTGGTGGTATTAATGCGTTCTTTAATAATGTTCTTTATTTTAAAACATTACCTTGTGATGGTGTATATGAAACTGTGTAGGTTGTAGATAACCTAGGAAATATTGTGTTGTGTATTGATTCTTCAAATAGCTTGGATAAAGCATCATTATGGCATTGTCGTCTTGGACATGTAAGAAGAAACGCATATGTCTACTCCAAAATGATGGAGTCTTGGAGTCATTTGACCTAAAGTCGGATGATAGTTGTGAATCTTGTTTGCTTGGGAAAATGAAAAAATTACCCTTCACTGGTACTCGTGCTAGGGGTGAGGGTTTCTTCGACCTTATACATACTGACGTGTGTGGACCCTTTAGAACCGTCACAAGGGATGCTAACTGTTTCTATGTGACTTTTACTGATGATTATACTAGATAAGGATATCTCCACTTAATCAAGCATAAGTCAGAAATCTTTGAAAAATTCAAAGAATTTAAACAGGAAGTGGAGAATCAATTAGACATGAACATTAAGATGCTTTGACCCGATCGAGGAGGTGAGTATCTTAGTATAGAGTTCCTTGACTATCTTAAGGATTGTGGGATTATCTCAAAATTGACACCTCCCAGGACACCACAGATTAATGGTGTGGCTGAGAGGCGTAGTCGAACCTTTTTGGACATGGTTCATTCAATGATGAGTCGAGCTTCGCTACCAATCTCATTATAGGCGTAATCGTTACCAATCTCATTCTAGGGGTATTACCCTTTTGAGATGCACCAAGACTTGATGGAACATTAACATCAAAGTTCTTGTCAAGAGAGGTATCACATCATCTCCTCCATGATAACAACCCCAAATTAAGGATGGTGAACCCATCACAAACCACTTACAGAAAATGCAAAGGTATGTGGACCGTTTGCTGAAACTAATTGTGAACTTCCACGAGGAGTTCGCAATTGACATCTTTTTGCACTCCTTACGTTCTTGTTTTTATCAATTCCGAATGACATACCGCATGAACAAGGAGGAAGTTATACTCATCAAATTTCAAGGACTCTTGAAGACCGCCGAAAGTGGTCTTAAGGGTAAATCGGTTGTTACCACTCCTACTCCTACTGTGGCTCATGTCTTGGCAATTGGGGAAGGAAAAGGTAAGAAGATGAAGAGCCCTTAGAAGGGTACCAAGGGAAATTCCCTTGATGGCTCCTCTTCAATTGGAACCAAGAAAGGTTCTGTCACTCCTTCTACCAACCTTAAAGAGGTTGAGTGCTTATATTGCCATGAAAAGTCACACTGGAAGCAAAATTTCCCAATGTACTTGCAAGATGTTAAGGATAAGAAAGTGAAACGCAACCATGCTGGTATTTACACTATATTGACTAATAACTCACCACATTCTAATTCTTGGGTCCTTGATACAGGTTATGGTATTCATATATGTTCTGATTTGTAGAGACTAAGAAGAAGTGACAATGTGGACCATGGGAAGATAAACTTTATCATGGGGAATAGGAAAGCTTCACCTGTCACCAGAATTGGAGTTTATTCTTTGTTGCTAAATAGTGGATTAGTGTTAGATTTGAATAAATGTTGTTACTCATCTGAAATGGTGAGAAATATTATTTCCTTTCATCGTTTGTACAAACAAGGGTTTACATTTTCCTTTGATAATGAATGTGGTGGTATTAATGCTTTCTTTAATAATGTTCTTTATTTTATAGCATTACCTTGTGATGGTGTATATGAAACTATCTAGGTTGTAGATAACCTAGGAAATAATGTTGTCACACCCCTGAACCAGACAGCGGAAACGTCCGAGGGCTCTTGTGACTCAATTGAATACCATCACAATGAGTATACATGAATCATAACATCATTCGTCACTGTGCATTGAAATATTACAACCGATATTTTTTACATTCAGTACATTGTTCAAAACATTACATTCCTAAAACATAAATCGTTCGATACTAATTAAACAAACATTATGAAAACATTGGATACATTTTTCTTCGATTTACCTGTTACCTGAGAATACAAGTATTTTGGGAAAACGTCAACATATTAAATGTTGGTGACTTCATAAGTAAGGTTTGAAAAGAAATGATTTGTATAGTTTTAAAAACCACAAAAAATCCGATATTTTCTAAAAAAAGTGTTGTATCTAAAAAAAAGGTGTGAAGATCCGTAAGTATGCTTGTTGATTATTGTAAATGTGAATAATTCTTAAACTTTGTATACATCACATAGTTAAGAGTGTTGAATTCCCCAGGGAAAACCCAATGTTTTCCCAACACATCAAATTACGTGGCTTAGTTTGTGTTATTCCGATACGACGTTGTTTTCGATAATTCTAGGTGACATTGGATTAATTATGGGTTGTGAGTCGTTATAATCACGCATTAATGAAAATGACTAGTTTACAACTAACAAATACAAACGATCCCTTATGCATCATCCGTACTACTCACTTAATCCAACCACCCTGACTTCTCATAGCCCCACAACCGATGAGAAAAGAGGGTTTGAAGCCCCCGTTATTTCCATAAGTCGTTTAAGGCTATCGTGAATGCGAAAGGCACTTGGCCCGACTTGCATTTGACTTCTCGACTTTGCTAGCAGTACCAAGGACCCTTGGGGCCAAACAGCACAATAAAGTTATTGAAAGTCCTTTTACACGGAATTAGGTCATATAAGGCCCAATAACATGTAAGCGCGTTCCCTTCGGGCCTAAAGATCATGTCATTGGGCTAGCTAGGCCAAACAAGAACGATTTGAAACTTTCCAGCCCAAAGATTGTGTATTGACTTCTCGTAAATTACCGCGTGTGTATTGTAGTACCATTGTTTATTGATTTTTGATTCATTATTGATTCGATACCGAATCAATTCGTTTGGTAACGATATTGGTGTTGAAAGTGTAATTATTATTACGTTTCACCGGTAGACGTAATACTCGTATTTTTATTTTAAGGGGTTTGTTGTTTTAAGAATTAGAGTTTATCTTTTTAAGCCCCTTCTTGGATAAAATTTACACTTCTAACCCTTTGTGTATAAAAGAATTCCCATTTTAGTCCTTAAACTATTTTTCTTCACACTTTAGTATCAAAACTTATTGGAAAGACATTTTTAGCACAAATTTACTTGATAAACAACTTGAGTCCTTCAAAAATGAAATTTTCTCGGTAGAAACCTCCATTTACGCAACTTTTCCAATTTTGGTCCAAGATGGAAAATTTTTGCATCTTTGGTCCCTTTTAAATTTGAAAAGCATTTTTGGCCCTTTAAATAGTTTTAATACACAAGTAATCCCCTGTTTTACAGAGATGTGCAGTTTCAGCCCCTCCACATCAAAAATCTTGCAATTTGGGGCTTCATTGGGCCGAAAAGCCCATTTTGGCCCATTATGTTTAAAACTCACATTTTTAATCGAAAGTGTTGATATTCAGAAAATACATATTAGAAACTGTTTAGACTCATCTCAAACTTAAGAATTTATATTTTGTCGTTTTGGGCCCCTTAGTTTTGTAGTTTTGGCATTTTGAGCCCAAAAATGGGTTTTAAGTCAAAAATGTTCATATTAACCAACTAGGTTATTTTTCTAGACTTGATTAGTGTGAAACGGTATAAGTTATACTTATTTCATTGTTCTTATTGTAGATCTCGATTTTTAAGTTCTGTTGACTAGTATAAACATCACAATCACATAAGATCATACATATAAGCATAAAAATCACACAAGGCATACATATACTCATAGATCTACACATTTGCTTGTATTCTCCCCCACAAAACTTATAAAAACCGAAAAAGAGGGGGTATGAAGCTCACCTTTGGGTGTGGTTTCGGCTTTTGGAAGAAAATGAGAAAAAATCCGGCCTTAGCAACCTTCCTTGGAAGATTTCGAACTTGGATGCGTCTTAGGTGCTATATCATGAGTTTGAATGAATTAAGAGGTGATTGTTGGATGAAATGAAGTAGCTAGCTTAAGGATCTAAGAGATTTCTTACCTTAGATGATGATTTTTGTGTAAAAATCCCCTTGAATCCTCCTTAGATCTCGAAATATAGATGAGATATGAGAGAGTTTCCTTGAAATAAAGGAGAGTGAAATGTGTGTGTGTGTGTGCTTAGACTCAGCCGAGAGTAAGAGAGAGAGAGAGAGAGAGAGAGAGAGAGAGAAAGCGTTAGCTAGTCATGGAAGTATGTGAGTGCATGGATGTTTGAGTCTCCTTGCATGGAAGTCCCTTGAACAAGTGGCACTCACAAAGTCAACTCTCCTCTTCTTTTGGGCTTGGGCCGAGAATGGGGAGGGTGAGAGGAGGTTTTTGGGCTTTTTACCCTTAAGCCCATATCATAGCTAGGTTAGATGATTTTTGGCCCTAAAAAAAATATTAATGTGATTTTTATGACCTATTAGGCTAGATTAGGTTAATTATGGTCCAAAATGGTTCATATAATTAATCTATTACCCTCTAGGCCCAATATGGCCAAAAATATTGAATTAAATGGAAGTGGGTCCAATTAGAGCCCATTTAAGAGTTCTAAGCCCAAGATAGCCAAATTGGAAGCTTATTGGTCCATTAGGCCAAATAAGGAAGTCCTAGTCCACAAATGGACTTAAACAAGAACTTTTAGGGTTTCCAATTGCTTAATGATTATTTGAATTGCTTGCATGCAGTGTTTGATTGAAGTTCTGCTGTCATAGAGTATGCATCATACATGCTCTTATGTTTTTGATTCATAATTTGGTTTAAGTGTTGGTTACAAGGCACAAAAATTCCTAATTGTAACAAATGTGTTGTGTATTGATTATTCAAATAGCTTAGATAAAGCATCATTATGGCATTGTCATATTGGACTTGTAAGCAAGAAACGCATATGCCAACTCCAAAAGGATGGAGTCTTGGAGTCATTTGACCTAAATTCGGATGATAGTTGTGAATCTTGTTTGCCTGGTAAAATGACAAAATTACCCTTCACTGGTACTTGTGCTAGGGTGAGGGTTTCTTTGACCTTATACATACTGATGTGTGTGAACCCTTAAGAACCGCCACAAGGGATGCTAACTGTTTCTATGTGACTTTTACTAATAATTATAGTAGATAAGGATATGTCTACTTAATTAAGCATAAGTCAGAAATCATTGAAAAATTCAAAGAATTTAAATAGGAAGTTGAGAATCAATTAGGCAGGAACATTAAGATGCTTAGATCCGATCGAGGTGGTGAGTATCTTAGTATAGAGTTCCTTGACTATCTTAAGGAATGTGGGATTGTCTCAAAATTGACACCTCCTAGGACACCACAAATTAATGGTTTAGCTGAGAGGCGTAATCGAACCTTTTTGGAGATGGTTCGTTCCATGATGAGTCGAACATCACTACCAATCTCATTCTAGGGGTATGCCATAGAGACTATTGCCCATATTCTTAATCTAGTCCCTACCAAAAAGGCTGACAAAACACCTCACGAGATGTGGACTAGAAAAGTTCCCAATCTAGACCACATAAAGATTTCGAGTTTCGAGGCTTTCGTGAGGCGGGAGACACACGATAAGCTTGAACCTCGAAGTGAGAGGTGTATTTTCATCGGCTACCAATAGAAATCCTTTGGTTGCCTCTTTTATAGACCCAGTGATAATGTGGTCTTTGTAACAAGGAGGGGAGTCTTTCACGAGAGAGATTTCAAAAGTCAAGGAAACAGTGTGAGGCAAATTGACCTTGAAGAAATTCAATAGGTAACTGGTGAAGGAACCTTAGACCCTAGCAATCACTGAGGAGGAAACTCTTGTTATTCTGAGTGACGAGTTTGTACCTATGAGGCATTCCACGAGAGTTAGGAATACACCTGAGCATTACAATGGTTTCCATATTATTGCGAAAGGTGATACACTTATTAGTGATAGCACACTGGTAAGTCTGGATGAACCTAACAGCTACACGGAAGCCATGGTAGGCCCTGAGGCTTCTAAATGGAAAGAGGTTATGGATAGCGAGATACAGTCCATGTATGACAATCAAGTTTGGAACTTGGTTGACAATGTACTAGGTCAAAAGACAGTTGGATGCAAATAGATCTTCAAGAAGTAGACCGACATGGATGGTAAGGTACATACTTATAAGTGGCGACTGGTTGCAAAGGGATTTTCTTAAACGCAGGGAGTTGATTATGATGAGACCTTTTCACCAGCAGTAAAGATTAAGTCTATTAGGGTTATGTTAGCCATTGCTGCATTTCATGATTATGAAATATGGCAAATGGATGTCAAAACCGCTTTCCGTAATGGAAGGTTTGGTGAGGATGTTTACATGAGTTAGCCAATGGGTTTTTTCAGCACAGAGTACCCTAATAGAGTGTGTAAGCTTGAGAAATCCATCTATGGATTGAAAAAAGCACCTCGCAGATGGAATCTTTGTTTCGATGAGAAATTCAAAGATTTTGGTTTTTCGAGGTGCGAAAATGAATCTTGTGTATATGTCAAGGCTAGTGGGAGTATTGTTGTCTTTTTGGTATTGTATGTGGATGACATACTACTCATAGGAAATGACATACCAACTTTGCAGGAAGTAAAGTCCTGGCTTGCGAAGTGTTATGCTATGAAGGACCTTGGGGAAGCTGCCTATATCCTAGGGATAAGGATTTTAAGAGACATGAGTAAGAGACTAATTAGACTTAGTCATATTACCTACCTGGATAAGGTGTTGAATAGGCTCAGCATGTAGAATTCCAAAAAAGGAGAGTTACCGATCCAGAGTAATGTCAGATTGAGTAAGACTCAGAGCCTGAGTATAGAGGCTGAGATAGCTGAGATGAGTTGAGTACCGTATGCTTCCGTTGTAGGCTCGATCATGTATGTTATGACTTGTACTCATCCTAATGTGGCCTTTGCATTGAGCATGGCCAGCAAATATCAAGGGAACCCTAGCAAGGCACACAGGACTACGGTAAAGAACATTCTCAAGTACCTGCGAAGGACTAAGGACTAGGTCCTTACCCTCGGTTGGAGTGATGAATTGAGAGTAGTATGGTATAGTGATGCTAGCTTACAGACTGATAGGGATAATTTCCCCTCTCAGTCAGGCTGGGTCTTTACCTTATTTAAAGGAGCAATTACTTGGAAAAGTTCCAAGTAGAAGATAGTGGTTGATTCAACGTGCGAATCTGAGTATATAGCAGCAAGCAAGGCAGTGAATGAGGCTATATGGCAAAAGAACTTCATTGGAGACCTTGGAATTGTACCATCTATAAAGGAGCCTATGGAAATTTTCTATGATAGTGAAAGTACAGTTACCTTAGCCAAGGAACCAAGGGGTCACGGAAGATCCAAATACATCTACAAGAAATACTATTTCATCAGACATCGAATAGAAGAATGACTCCTCCTGGCAAAGAGGGTATCATCGGATGAGAACCCAGTAGATCCCCTCATGAAGGGACTGGGTAGGGTTAAGCATCTTCAGCATGCTAGGGGCATAGGACTAAAGGATGATATTAGTTTTAGAAATTAGATACCTTTTGAAATTTGTAAAGTGTAATTGACATTTGATGATAAATAAAAGTTTTGTTTATTTATAAGTAAAGTGTTGCTATCTTCTGTCAATCGTTTACTATCATTTCATTTCGCATGTTTTGACTTCCAGAATAAATATGTTATGGTATATCGTATTATTCAAATTCTCCACAGTCAGTCATATCTTTGAAGTAGATATGAATCAAGACTGTCATGAGTTGGCTTGTAAATGTATAAAATGTTGGACATAGAAAGAGTTTCTACAACACTCATGATTGCTCATAAGTTCTCTCAAAGTTATTCCAAGGTTTGTGGTATTGTTGAGACATTTGAGGCATCACACTTGAGGTGCTAGGCTCACAAGGTTCTCAAGGAATCCAAGAAACAAAATGGTATGTTCTTCTACTAGCTATTATATTTCAAAGTTCCCCATGCCATGCTAGTAAGGCTAAGAACAATAGAAAATCAAATTTTCATGTATCTTGGTAAAACATACATCCAAAGTTTCTAGGGATGCATGTACACCTTAGGAGTGTTAAAATGCTTAAAACCCTTCAATTACGAGGTCTTCGTAGACAGGAGTGTGTTTCTTTAGGCCCATTATGAAGGCTTC
This sequence comes from Lactuca saligna, assembly GCF_052625555.1. Classification (NCBI taxonomy): domain Eukaryota; kingdom Viridiplantae; phylum Streptophyta; class Magnoliopsida; order Asterales; family Asteraceae; genus Lactuca; species Lactuca saligna. Next base: position 92,705,759 of record NC_136419.1, on the reverse strand, counting down.
CACGATAGTTGCCATGTCGTTGTTGGGAATACTTATTGCTTCATTACCAAACCTATTCACGAAATCCCTGAGGGTTTTCTTAGGATCCTGAACCTCCCGATAGAGATTACTCGTGATGTTTTCAAATATTCTGCTATAATAAAATCGGTTGTTAAAAGTATTAACTAAATGTGAAAACGAAGTAATAAAGTCAGGAGGAACATTTAGTAGCCATTTCAAGGCGAATCCTATGAGGATGGAACCAAAACCCTTGCACATCCATGCCTCCTTCAAGTGTGTAGGAATGGGGATGATATCCATTCTTTCATTGTATTGTTCTACAAGCTCTTCATGATTTATGGTCCCATCATAAGGCTTCATGCTGGGAGACTTCAACTATAGTTTGGACTACTCTATGAATGCTTGAGATCATTTATCATAGCTATTGGAGATCTTTAGCCATGATCGGGATCATTCTTGCATTGACATCTATGGAGTTAGCCATAAAAGTATTATCATTGATGAAGTTACAAGGATCCCTGTTATTGGGAGTAAAGAAGCTTTCTTTAGGATCCTAGACCATATGGGATTGGTCTCATGGAGTCGTGTCCCAGGTGAGAACAAATGTTGGTAATGATGATGATATCCTAGGACGATTCGCTAAGGATCCTATGTTGTTGAAGTTCAAAATATTGGGCTAAAAGATCCAGGGTGGTGCTTCTTGAGGTTTGTGGATCTCTGCACTTATTCTCTCCACTTCCTTAAGCTTTGTCGTGTTATCCTCGTGTTGTTAAGAATTTTTTTTTCCAATGTCTTCATCATAGAGAGAAAATTTCATTATTAGAAATCAATACATAGGGATCCTAAAATCTTTCGGTAGCCACTATAGAGGCGTTTTTCATTGGTCCCTTTGACGCTTTCTTGGGAGTTCCCCTAGTAGTGGAGGAAGGTTTTCAGATTAAATGAGAGGAATGAAGGACCATGATAAGGTCAATTGGGTAGACATAATTCCCAAATGATTATGAACACCACGGCCCCATGGTGGGAGCCAAATTGTTTTGCTCAAAAATCGACCAAGTAAAATTCAGCCAAATTGTATGAGAGGTTGTGATGTTCGCGGTAAATCAAGTAGGAAATGATGATCAAATTGACACAAGCAAGTCACAAGGAAAGCCATTGACCCTTGATAGGATCTCCGACATAAAACCTAGGGAGGTAATAATAATCACTGATCTTGATGTTTTCTTGATATAAATGTCAATTTACAAACATGAACGTGTAAATGTAAGTACAAGTATCGTAGATATGCTAAATGTGTCTTTATTGTGCTAGCTACATGTGTTATTTACTGTTTAATACTAACAACAAGATTCCGATAATTCTGCGATCCTCTGTAGTCAACATATGAAAGTTATTTGACTTCGTATTTTGGGACTTTTCCCAGGTTAAGATGACTCTCCATTGAGAATGGGTCTATTATTGATCTCGGAATATGTTTTAAGGATCCTAAGCCTTTAGAAGTAATTGCGGATCCCGAATATGATTCAAAAATCATGTCTCAAACATATATATATATATATATATATATACACACACACACACACATATATATATATATATATATAATCAATTATGATTAGACATATATATATATATATATATATATATATATATATATATATATATATATATATAAACATGTATAATCATATATGATTATACATCTCTGTAATATAATCATCTATGATTAGGCATTCTGGCTGTTGGCGGTAGGTTGGAGTGTAGTGCAGCAAATGAGAAATATTTAGCTAAGGTTGAATCCCAAGCTCTCTATTTTTTTGAAACTCAAGTCAACTGTCACACACATACACACACACAAATACATACATACATACATACATACATATATATATATATATATATATATATATATATATATATATATATGTAAACACACACACACACACACACATATATATATATATATATATATATATATATATATATATATATATATATCAAGGTTGTAAAAGTCGCCCGACATTAGCTAGTCGGTGTACTGGGGTTAAGGGATTAATCGGCTAGGCGGAGATTAATCGGGAACCATTAATTTCTAATTTGTTAGGTTTTAAGAAATTAAATAGGACTAATATCATATAAAAGTTCATAAATACCACAAATATCATAACAAAATAGGTTAATATGATGAATACAACACTAATCATAACTCAAATAGTTTCTATTAAGAAATAATTTTTCAAAGTCTTAAAATTTCATCGAGTTCTATTGTTTCAATCATTTTGTATGCATGGATTAATCGTCAGGCGCTCTGTAATCGGTCGAGTAGCGCCTAGGGATTAATCGATGATTAATCGGGATTTTTACAACATTGATATATATATATATATATATATATATATATATATATATATATATATATATATATATATATATATATATAGACACATACACACACGCATATATATATATATATATATATATATATACACACACACACACACACATAGGAAAGGGTTATATGGGAAAAAAACCTAAAAATTCATAAAAAAAATACCTAGACATCAAAAAAGCTTTTTTTTGACTTTTCACATCAAAATATCGCAGCTTTTTTTAAAATTTCGTTGAAAAAAAATAAAAAATTAATTTTTTCTTATAAAAAAATGTTTTTTTTCAAAATAAATTTCAGCGTTTTTGTGTTAAATGGTGGCATTTTTACAAAAAAAAAAAAAATTCAAAATTTACTTTTTGATCTTTAAGTATTTGTTTATGTAATTTTATGATTTGTTTATGTAATTTTATAATTTTGTGATTTTTATGGTTGTTTTTAGGGTTTTGATCTCTATTTTTCTCAATATCTCAATAGAACTGTTATATATATATATATATATATATATATATATATATATATATATATATATATATGTATATATATATATTGAGATTTTGAGAAAAATATAGATCATAAGATTTAACCTCAACTATATGTTTTTATTTGCCAATACAACGCCACAACATACTGGTATGGCAAGATATTACCTAATCATAAATGATTGTATGTTGGAAATGTGTAATCATATATAATAATACGTGTTTGTACATATATTGATAATCGTAAATGATTACACATATATGTCTTTTAAAAAGTTATTAATCATATACGATTATGGTGATTGGTGGCAGAGGAGGTGAGGATGTGAGTGATGGCAATTGTAGAGGTGGCGAAGGTAGTGTTAGCGGGTTCGATTAGTGGTAGAGATTGTTGCGATAGTGTTAGTGGTTGTGGGGAAGGTACCATGGGAAAAAGGATCAGATGACGCTACGTAATCATGGGTATATATATATATATATATATATATATATATATATATATATATATATATATATATATATATATATATAGTGCTAGGATATCATGTGGATGGACAATAAACTGTGTGGACGTGTGGATATTGCTATTCTATGAGAATTACTTAGAGATTAGGTTGTTTAATAACATAAATGCGTTCAATCGCAACCAACTATTCTCATTTTAATGCATTCTAATTAGTTATTATTTATTTTTGTTCCCACGCATCATTTTTTAATCATTTTTGTGCTTACAGAATATGAATTAATAAATATGATACTAACATTCTGACAAAATGAGAATAATAATAAAAGAAATATGTCTATAATAGCCTTATAGACGATTTAACTACTGAGAATGTGTGATAATAACAATAGTTATGTAAGATTAAATGTATTCACATTATCAAACAATAGATTTTTTTTTTTCATTCTTGTCATATAGTACTGTCCACACGTCCACATAATAGATGTCGATCCACATTTGAAACTCTCTCTCTCTCTTTCTTTATATATATATATATATATATATATATATATATATATATATATATATATATATATGGCATAGGGAATATCAATAGATAATGAATAAATGTTTGGAAACCCTAGAAACTATAAAATCAATAGAAATACATAGAAAAAAAAAAAACACTTTAAGATAACTTTTTTTTTTTTGACTTGATTAGGAAAAAAATAGTAGGTTTTGGGTTGCATTCGCTGAAAAAGCTTTATAAAAGTAAATGAAAATAAAATAGTTAAGTTTTCTTAATTTTTTTTAGTGATTTCATATGAAAAGTAAGGAGTTTTAATTTTGTAAAGTGTGTATATATATATATATATATATATATATATATATATATATATATATATATATATATATATATATATATATATATATATATATATATATATATATATATATATAGAGAGAGAGAGAGAGAAAGAGAGAGAGAGAGAGATAGATAAATAGATAGATAGAGAGGGGGGGAGGTAATGATGCTTCACTTGAAATTATAAGACATATGAGATCTTAAGATTCAATCTCAACTGTATATTTCTTATTTAACATTCTAACGTGCAGAGTAGCACCATTGTCAGAAAGGGGTGTGTGCGTGTCTATATATATATATATATATATATATATATATATATATATATATATATATATATATATATATATATATATATATATATATATATCATAAATGATTAATCTTATATGATTATTGTAGTTGGTGATGATAATGTTCTGGTAGTAGAGGAATTGGTGGTATAGTTGACAGAGGTGGCAGTAGTGTGGTCGTTTGGTGGTAGGATGGTAGTAGTGGTGGCTGAGGTGGTGGGGAAGGCGATGGAGGTAAAAGGAATGGTTTACAATACAAAATCGTTTATGATTATAAACTTTCCTGCCGTATGAATGCATTGGAAGGTTAGAATGACAAATAAAAAATAAGTGGTTAATGTTGAATGAATTTTTTTTTATAATCTCAATGAAATCTTCTCACATACCATACGTACGTATTATGCGTCCTACAAAATTCAGGGGCGGAGCTTTTAATACTTTCTAATAAATAATTTTTTTTAATATGTGTTTTTTTCTCCATCCTTTTGTCACATGATTTTTTATGGGTTTTTTTTTTTTTTTTTTTTTTTTTTTTTTTTTTTTTTTTTTGTCTAATTTCCATTTGTTATTTTTTTAGAGTTTTTTTTTTAAAATTAAATTTCCAGAATTTACGGTTATTTGCATGCAATGTTCTCATTTTATTCATATAAGGCTATCATTTTATATATTGATATTAAATATTTTTATTTATAATAAACGCATGTAATACATGGATCTCACACCTAATTACACAAATAGAAAAACATCATATACAAATGCACACCCCAAAACGTTTATGTAACAGTATTGTGACGTTTTTGTAAATCTAGTTATCAAATAATCAAAAATTATAAACCAACTTCTTAGAAACTACTCTATTAAAACCTTGGATCTTAAAAATCATTTTAGATGCTATCCAGGGTGTATTTAGAAACAATGCTGTCGCGATTATTCTTTTCCCCATAAGAGAATATACAATCCACATATCATTGGGAGTGGAGTAACTAACGTCCATTGGAGATAAGAACAAATTCAAAATTGTGCTTCTTTCAACATTGCCAATTCATTATATTTATATAATACTTGTCAACCTCATCATCATTACATTCATACTCTTGTTATATATACTTTGTATGTGATGTATCATCCATTGCATGGATGGTGTTAATGCCCATCCCTCTCTCTATCATTATCATGGAATATCATGTCATGACTCATCTCATGAGGTTGGTGGTGCCGCTGAAAGCAACGTCCACTTCTTTAATGTTAATATTGCTTCAAGATAGAGACTTTGATTATATGATTATGCCTCCCGTACCATTTATAACTTATATTTAATAATGTTTTAATTCTAATTTCAATATATATATATATATATATATATATATATATATATATATATATATATATATATATTTTAGACTAGTCGAAGACTGTGATTCATCGAAAAATAGAAGGTGACAGCCTTAGAAACGTCCGATAGTATCTGTTTTGATGATGATGAATCCCTTAAGGAAAGAGCATATTGTATCCTTTAAATTCAAGAGTTTGAGGAATTCAAATTGTTTGACTTGAGACAAAAAGCGCGTTGTAGATGGGCCCTTCAAGGATAGAAGAACTCTACTTTCTTTCTCGTTTGATGGACGAACATTAGAATATTTAGTACCAACAGTCTAAATATCAATGGTTGTTGGTCTCTATTGGAAATATTATCTTTTCATCTTGAACGATTCCATTCTAACTATAAGTGCAACATTCCAAATTTCAATGATAGGAAATAACAAAATAATAACACTTCGAACATCTTCCAAATTAGTTCTAACTTTTTTTCGGATAATATGTTTTTACGGGACTCATCTGTCATCTTCCCGATTGAGTTTCTTCTTGGACTTTCCACTACCACTTGTTAAATAGTTTTCCAAGTTCTGCATTTTTAAAGTTGTAAATTGTCTAAATGTAGGTCCTATTGAGTTCATTTTGTACATAGATGACTATCACTTTAAAAACAAAATAGTTTAATTAGAGGTTTCGAATAAAAATCATATTATAGTATATATCACCCAAGGATACAATTTAGAGGAATATTTAATTATTCTGAGAAGGAACCAACGGACCCTTTCACATGGGAGCAATTCATCTATTATGCTCAAATGTTTTAAATATCAAAAGAAATGAGTACAATTCTTAATACTCATCTCCGCCGATCACACACTTACTGTTATTAAACATCATGTACGTTCCCACTAAATGTGTCATTCCAATAAATCACATTGTCGATAAATATATCCAAAATAACATTTGCATTCATCTACATTTGTCATAAAACATACTTAAATCAATAAATAATTAAAACCATTGTTAAATAAACTATTATGCAAACAACTATAAAACATGTAAACCTCACCTAAGGATTGGTAAGCCCTAACCCGTGCGTTGTTGTGTTTAATGACACCATAAATTCTACCAAAATTTTTTTCTTCGGCCAATTAATATTTTCATTACTAATTAAGCTTAAGATATATGTTCATGTATAACTTTTAAAAGAAAATATACAAAAACGGGTGGAAGTTTGAATTAATAAAATCTTAACTGAATGAAAATATTAATGAATTTTGTAATAAAACTGTAAAGTTTTGAAAATAAGAATGCAAAACAAAATAACCAAAATAACTCTTTGATTAATTGGAAAATCACTCAAAACCAATGTTTTTACAATCTTTTCTCATAATCATAAACTCGATTATGGACACGTATATATAGCCTAACATACCAACTTGTATTAGACTAGGAAACTTATGACCAACTTGCCATAAACTAATCTTTTCATAAATTAGATTGCTTGGTCTCCAAGTCCTCATCGACTTAGGATTCCAACAATCACCCCCGAATCTCTAAGTGCTTCTAGAGAATTCTTCAACCCCGATCAATATCCTATTATCTCTTTTCACCACCCCGACCTCTTTATCAAGCTTGTTCTGAGAGCAGCTTTCCACCTAACAACAAGACTAGGTCACGACCACATTTACCATCTTCCGTCACCCGCAAAACGAACCAAATCAAAGTCACCCACTTTGACGTCTTCTCGTCCATTTATTTTGTGCCTCCTGTTGGTCTCTCTCTACCTTAGAACCAGCCCGATCAAGAAAAATTGAGGCTGTTGTTGAGATGCTTTAACTCATAATCAAAAACAATCTACACCCCCTTAAAACGAACCCGATTCCCGCTGCGTCTGCCCCACAGCAAAAGGCTACGGTATTCTTGAAACCGACTTTCAAACCGGCACCGTCTTCACCCCGCTTTGATACCAATTAAAGTTTTGAAAACAAGAATGCAAAAGAAAATAACCAAAATAACTCTTTGATTAATTCGAAAATCACTCAAAACCAATGTTTTTACAATCTTTTCTCATAATCATAAACTCGAGTATGGACACGTATATATAGCCTAACATACCAACTTGTATTAGACTAGGAAACTTATGACCAACTTGTCATAAACTAATCTTTCCATAAATTAGATTGCTTGGTTTCCAAATCCTCATCGACTTAGGATTCCAACAAACTGATCAACAAGTTACAAAAGCTGTAGGGGCTAAGGGGGTGTTTGGCTTAACTTTTTAAAGCCAAAAAGTTTTTTTTGAAAAAATTATAAAAAGTTTGTTTTACTTGTATGAAAACTCCAAAAATAACTTTTAAAACTAGTTTTACCAAATATTTTTTACTTTTTTTTTTCCAAAAATGATTTATAGCTGAAAAGCTAGAACCAAACCTTTTATTGTTAACAAATTAAAGAAAAAATAGCCCACTTTTCACAAGCGGCTTTTGCAAAACTAATTTGCTACCGCATCACAAAAATCAAAAATCAAATGTATTTATTATTTTATTTTTCACATTTTACAAAACTTGCAAACATTAATTGTACTAATATTTTAATCAAAAAAATTTATTTCTTATTATTTTTTTTTTCCAAAAACTAATTTCTTTTTCAAAACTTGCAAACCATTTCACCATGTGGATGCTATAACGTGTGTTTTATGCATAATCCTCATGGTTGCGTGTAAGTTGAAACTTACAAATCTATCAATTTTAGTTAAGTACTTTACAAAAATAGCAAAGACTTTAGAAATAAAAAAAAAATAAAAATAAAAATAAAAATAAAAAGCCAATGAAACCTTATACAAAATTAGGTCGTATGCGGTTTCATAAAATTCCGATGAAATGGTATGAGTTTTCGTAACTACAGCTTCGGTTTCGTAACCTGTATGCGAATTCTTGGCCCATCAACCCAATGTCTTTAATGTTTTTAAAAAAATTGTACGTTATTTTTTAATTCACTCTTCAGCTCAAAATTCTATGAAGATAGCCAAAAACAAGGCTCCTCTAAGCAATGTTGTAAGTGATTGTTCATTCCAATAGAAGTTTAGTAGTATTGAGTTGGAATTTTATGTGAAAAATATAGAGAAAAATCAAGAGCGATAATGCATATGGCATGGTCATCTACGGTTGTACTAGTCATTAATCCACAATATGTGCATTAAATAGTTGTACAACCAATCCAAGAAAAAAACCGATAATTACAAAGAAGGTTGCTATGGAATGTATTTCTATTGTTATTCTGCATTCGATCATGGTATGGAATGATGTTCCATAGCTAATTTGCTTCCATATTTTCTAGATATTAATTTTTTATGGCGAACATGAAAATCGCAACGGAAATTGTTGCCGACTGGAAATCCGCTAGTATATTGCTACCAATATTTCTAAGGAAAAATCATTTGTTGCAAAGTTGCAACAAACTTTTTTACGAAAATATTTTCCATTGTAATTCTACTACGAAATTAAATATCGTGGTTAATCTGCAATGAAATTTCTGAATAGTATAAAAGTTCATAGTTGTTTTGCTATGGAAGTAGAATCCATAGCTATTTGTCTACGGAATTGTGCTAAGAAATTTTATTTCTATTGTTTGTTTGCTATGGAAAAAAAATCCTTGCTAAGTAGTTAGGAATTATTTTTTTGTAAAGTATTTTACATTACAATGCTATATTTTAGAATTTATTTTCATAAAGCGGGCCTTCCAATAACCATATTCGCAAACCTATGAGTAGAAGAAGAGAAATTAAGGCAAGTCGATGTCGTCATCTTCAAGAAGTCACGTGAGACTGTGCCGATGTGTAGATCCTAATCGGAGGTTTTTGGGTTGCATAAACTACAATAATGAAGACAAAATTGTGTGTTTTTTTCATTGGATTGACTCACAACACCGAACATGTTGTATAGAGAGAAGATGTATGCATTGAGAGCTTAAGTCAATGGTGAACATGTCATTTTAGATCCCTCCCTGTCACACCCCGAAACCGATGACGGAAACATTCCGGGCCGGAGGACGTCATGTAAAGTATCACAACCAATATAGCAAGCATCGTAAACACAACCATTACATTACATCGGAATATTTTCATTTGTTTGAAAGTAAAGTAATACATGTTTATATATACATCAGTTTGAACAAAAGTAAAGACGAGACTTCTATACGCTCCGTCTTCTCCAAAAGAACGCGAGATACCTGTCTAATAAGAACTGAGAATACAAGCAGTTTTAAAATATCAGCTTAAAGCTAGTGAGTTCATAAGCATGTTTGTATGGAAAACCAGTTATTTAGTCTTGTGATAAATACTTCATTTCCTCTGATAAAGATTCTTGTAATATCGAAAACCATTATTACTGAGTTATGAAATACATATGCATGATTTCCCAGAAAATCCCATATTTTCAAACATGTAAGTTGATTTCCATAAGATAAGAAAAACCCTGACTAATAGTAGGTAGTATTAATACATAAAACTATAGATTAAGATCCCCTGGAATATCCTCCAGTACGAAAGTAGGTAGTTTTAATACATAAAACTATAGATTAAGATCCATGGAGTACCCTCCAGTACGAAAGTACGTAGTTTTATTACATAAATAAAACTATGGAAGAAAGAAAGAAATCCGTGAATAAAGTTAGTTAGTTTAATACGTATTGTGAGTCGTATAACCATACTGATTTGACTCGTAACCACCTTGATGTTCTCCAGGCATTGTTCAATTCCAAAATTTGTCACCCTAGGCGTGCCCGCCTAACTGTAGCTAGCAGTTTAGGTGTGGGATTGTCATTCCCGAATAGATCTATCCACAAATTTCACGTTCTCGCTCCAGGAGACTCTGGTTATACTTCCGGAGAGGATTTACTAGTACCCCGAAGGGTATAACGAAGATAAGTCTCACAAGCTAGTATTAACTGATTCACGGGATAATAGATCGTTCTCGAGTTTCGAAATCGTTTGGTACAAGGTAAAGTATAAATACTCAAATACGAGATAATTATTTAACATGATACTCTAGATTAAACATGTATAAACTAAATCAGACATAGTTTATATTATTTACTTTGCACGAAATCTGAATCCGTAAAACAAGTAATGAAAATCCCAAATTATTCCCATAATAATTTGAATGTTTTTGATAAGTTCCCACGTTGTTTGAAAACTATGTAATTATATTCCGAAAATCTCCCTTTTGCTTCGCATATTAAAAAAGGGATTAAGTATTCATAAGTTTGTCAGAAAATCGTATAATTACATCAGTTTTAATTTTTGAAAACCATTCTAACTTGCTTGTATTCCCCCCCCCCCCCCTGAAAACATGAAAAACTTGGAAATCTGTAGGGGTACGAAATCACCAGTCGAGAAATGTGTCGGGTAGGATGCTAAGTATCAGTTTAGGGCATGAACACGCACGAGGATCCTATGTAACATGAGGAGATACATAATTGTATCTAATTAGACATTGTACCACTAATTAAGTAAGATAATACACTCTGAGGCACGAAAACACTTTATCTCAAGTGTTAGGAATGATACGGGTTGCATCTAAGGGGGTGTAGGGCTTAGATAGGGAGTTTACTCTTCAAGAGTAAACTCTTAATGGAGATTACGTCCCATAGACCATATCCCCATGAGTTTACAGCCGTAAACCCATGGGTGGTGTGTTCTTGGATGCTCAAAGGTCTTATAACACTTGCGGAATTAAGCTAGGTTCAATTCTAGGGCATAGGAAGTGACTAAGGCTTCAATTTTATCACTTTGAGGAGTTCACGGCTGTAAAGAGAGATTTTAAGGCCATAAACTCTTACTTGTCCCCTCACATCATGTTTGGATGGTTCTAGGTTAAGCACACATGATTCAAGTCCATTATACAAGCCATGGAGGGAAGTTAGGGTACCATTTGACCTCCTTAGAGGAGTTTACGGCCAAGGGAACAATCCTTGGGGGGTTTACGGCTGTAATCTCCTAAGGTCATCGTTTCCTTGATGATTAAGGTCCCTACTTCGATGGTGGTTGATTCTAGACATTACCCCAAGCCATATGAGGTGCTTAAAGGGAAATTTAACATCTTAAATGGTGTTTACCGCCTATGACGAGGGGTTTACGGTCCAAGAATGTTCTTGGGCCGTTACCTCATATTTACTCCCCAAATGACAAGATTTTGGTGTCCTAAGTTCATTCATGCAAGCCCTAAGTCATAGCTAAGCACTAGAAGTGATTTGGAATGGTTTTGGGGTTTCAAAACCCCATTTATGGGTGTTTACGGTTTTGGAGTGTTCTAGGGCCGTAAACACATGTTTTTGAGAGTTTTGGATGATTTAAACACGAATTTGCATGCTAAACAAGTTAAGAAACAAGTTAAGATAGATTACTTACAAGTTTCGAGCTTGAAAGAGGTGTTTTTGGATCAAAATTGTCTTGTAGAGTGAGAGAGTAGTGAGAGAGACGGTGTTATGAGTGGAAAAGCTTAAAATGGAGGTCCACTCACCCTTATATAGGGTTTGAGTTTGTGGCCCGGTGGAAATCTACCCGATCCCGACGTTAAACGGAGCTTATGGTCGTACCCGATTAAATGTTCGTAACCCGACATGATCGTGAATTAGAAACTTAAAAAAAAAGAATATCGAGGGTGTTTCACGTGCTTTTAATGCGTTCCGACACTTATGAAGTCATAATAAAAGTCTTAATTCAATTAACCTAATTCAAAACGTTAACGGGACAATTTGATAATGACGGGTTTTTTTGACGGAGAAGCAGCTACATTGACAGGGTAAATTTCAGGTTGTCACATCATCCCCCCGTTAGAGGGAATTTCGTCCCGAAATTTAGGATTAAGATACAAATCATGGATTTGGAAAGAGATGCAAATATTTCTGTTTCATCGAATCTTCGCGCTCCCAAGTGAATTCGGGTCCCCGCTTGGCATTCCAGTGAACCTTCACTATCGGGATACGGCTTTGTTTCGTACATTTGATCTCTCGATCCATGATTTCAATTGGTTCTTCCACAAGGTTCAGATTTTCGTTAATCTCGATTTCATCAAGAGGGATCACAAGGATTTCATCGGATAGGCACTTCTTAAGATTTGAAACGTGAAATACAGGATGGATGTTGCCAACTTCTTGAGGTAGTCGGAGTTTATAGGCTACGGGACCGATTGTAGCGAGGATCTCGAAAGGTCTTATATACCTCAGGTTAAGTTTTCCGCGCTTTCCAAAGCGTATCATGCCTTTCCAGGGCAAGACCTTCAACAGGACACGATCTCGAATTCCAAGGGTTTTCTTCGTTTATCGGTGCAACTCTTTTGTCTGTCTCGCAAAGCTTTCAGTCGTTCTCGGATTTGGATGATCTTTTCAGTGGTTTCGCGGATGATTTCAGGACCAGTGAGAGCACTTTTGGGGACTCGACTCTTAGCAGTTACGTGTCCCTTACCTCGGCCTAGCACAAAGGGAATCTGCACTTGCGACCGTAGAGTGCTTCGAACGGGGCAGCCTTGATGCTGGTGTGGTAGCTGTTGTTATACGAGAACTTGATCAAGGGTAAATGGGTGTCCCACGACTTTCCGAAATCGATGAAACATGCTCTCAACATGTCTTCCAGGGTCTGGATAGTTCTCTCACTTTGCCCGTCTATCTGAGGATGATAATTTGTACTCATATCCAACTTAGTTCCAAGAGCTTTCTGAAGGGACTGCCAAAAATTTGAGGTAAACCTGCTATCTCGATCGGAGATAATGGACACAGGCACACCATGCAGTCGGACTATCTCATGGATGTAGATTCGTGTAAGTCTTTCCGTCTTGAATGATTCTTTAATCGGAAGGAATTGAGCGGATTTTGTCAATCGGTCGACAATTACCAAAATAGTATCGTACCCACTCGGAGATTTGGGTAACTTGGTGATGAAATCCATAGTAATAATCTCCCATTTCCACTCAGGTATCTCGGGCTGTTGGAGCAGACCTGAGGGCTTCTGGTACTCGACCTTTACCTTGGCGAAAGTCAGACACTTGCCAACGAAGGTAGCGATTTCGGCTTTCATGTTTGGCCACCAGTATTGTTTCTTGAGATCCAGGTACATCTTATCCGAACCTAGGTGCACATAATATATGGTCTTCTGAGCTTCGTTCATAATATGTTCCCTTAAACCTCTGAACTTTGGGGTCCAGGTTCGATCCATGAAAAAATAGACTCCGTCACCTCTGATCTCAAGTTTCTTATCGATTCCCCTCAAGGCTTCATTCAACACGTTCTCTAGTCTTAGGGCTTCCAACTGGGCTTCTTGAATCTGCACGGATAAGTACGAATGGATGGTCATTGTCAATGTCTTCGCCTTATTGCTTGTGCTTTCCTTTCGGCTAAGGGCATCTGCTACCACGTTGGCCTTGTCGGGATGGTAGCGGATTTCGCACTCATAATCACTGAGCAGCTCTACCCATCGCCGTTGTCTCATGTTTAAGTCCTTTTGATCGAAGATGTGTTGAAGGCTTTTATGATCGGTGGAGATCGTGCACTTGGTTCCATAGAGATAATGTCTCTAAATCTTCAATGCGAAGACCACTACTCCTAACTCCAGGTCGTGAGTCGTGTAGTTAACTTTGTGTGCCTTCAGCTGTCTCGAGGCATAAGCAATAACCTTTCCTCTCTGCATAAGTACACAGCCTAAACCCTGATTGGACGCATCGCAATAGAAAACAAAATCCTCTGTCCCTTCGGGTAGGGACGAGATAGGTGTGCTACACAAGGCTCGCTATAACGTTTGAAAGGTAGTGTCTTGCTCTCACTCCAACAAAAGCGTACACCTTTCTGTGTCCGAGTGGTTAGGGGTTTGGCGATTCTAGAAAAATTCTGAATTCGCACTTGGAGAATTTAGCGTACAACTTCTCCGATCTAAGTGTTTCCAACACTAACCTCAAATGTTATTTGTGATCTTCTTCGTTTTTGGAGTAGACAAGTACGTCGTCAATGAACACGATGATGAACTTATCCAGAAACGGGCGACACACCCGGTTCATCAGGTCCATGAACACTGCCGATGCGTTGGTTAGACCGGAGGGATCACTATAAACTCTTAGTGACCATATCGAGTCCTGAATGCTGTTTTGGAAACATCACTGTCATGAACTCGTAATTAATGGTACCCTGATCTAAGGTTTATCCTCGAGAAATAGATGGCTCCCCGAAGTTGATCGAAAAGGTCATCTATTTGAGGAAGAGGATAAAAATTCTTGACGGTCAACTTATTCAACTCACGGTAGTCTATACACATCCGAAAGGATCCATATTTCTTCTTCACAAACAATACCGGGGCTCCCTAGGGTGAGGAACTCAGTCTGATGAACCCTTTACTAAGTAGCTCATTAAGTTAACTGGATAACTCTTGCATTTCTGCTGGAGCTAAGCAATATGGAGATTTGGCTACAGGATTTGCTCTAGGAATTAGGGCGATGCGAAACTCGACTTGACGTTCGGGAGGAATTCCCGAGAGCTCTTGGGAAAGACATCAGGAAAGTTCCAGACTTCGGGGATGCTCTCGAGGTCTTTGAATTCCTGTTTCTCATTGATTTCATGAGCTAGAAATGCACAACAATCCTTTCGCAGAAGTTTTTAAGGTTTGATGAATGAAATGATGCGAAGATTGGAACTAAGTTTATTGCCGTAGATCATGAGAGTCTGGCCAGAGGGGAGGTTGAGACGGATGGCTTTTTCGTAACAAAGGATGTCAGCATGATTGGGACTCAACCAATCCATGGTAATGATAACATCAAAGCTCTTTATGGAAACTGGCTTTAGGTCAATGGGAAAAGAATGATCATTCAGGGTAAGGGTACAACCTATTAATATATCGTTAGCATTCTCTTTCTCACCATTAGCCATCTCGATGGTAAACGTTTCGGTTAATGGTTGGGGATTAGGTTTAAGAAGATGTTTGAATGAATGGCTAACAAAACTTCTTTCAGCACCAATATCGAAAAGGATACAAGCATAAGAGTTGCCGAGAAGGAACGTACCCGAGACAACGGTGGGATTGACGACTGCCTCATCTCGCCCCATAGTTAGAACTCTCCCAGAGTTACCAGTTGTTGCTGCCTTGAGGAAGTTTCTCTTGATATGCCCGACTTCACCGCAACCGTAGTAGGCATGACCGACACCTACTCTAGAAGCTTGATTGGTTGGTTGGGCTGGGTTTCTGTAGTTTGGAGAAATGTGGCCCTTCTTGCCACAGTTGTTGCAGAGCTTTTCACAACAAGGCCCGGGAGTAGGATGGTGGTAAGTGCACTTGTCGCACCAGGGTAGAGTACCAGTGTATCCACTGGTAGGAGCTTGTGCTGTAGGAGCGGAGGCAGGAGTTGTAGCAGCGTGAACTGCCATAGTTTGCTGTTTCTTCGAGGATCCTTGCGAACCTTGACCCTTCCGTTTGTTCTAGAATTTATTTTTATTTCCACCACTCCCTTTAGTCGGTTCAGGAGCAGTGGCCACTTCCTCGAGATCATCACCATGATCAATCAGAGTTTGCGCCAAGCATTTAGCGTTGTCGAATGTGTCTGGCTTCACAACCAAAATATTTCCCTTGGTTTGTTGGGTCAGCCCCCAGATAAATCTTTCAATATTTTTGCTTTCCGGGGTAACCATTCCCGGACAGAGAAACGCTAGGTCATCAAATCTGGAAGTGTATGCGGCGATATTGGAACCCTTCATCTTTAGGTTCCAGAGTTCATGCTCCAGCTTCTGCATTTCGCCCTGTGGGCAGTACTCAACAAGTAGAAGCTCTTTCATGTTCTCCCAACCCATAGCATTGGCTATAGGTAGGGTTAAGGATTTGACTCGGCCATTACACCAAGTCAAGGCTTTATCGGTGAAAGTACAAGTGGTGAACTTCACCTTGTTAGTTTCAGAACATGCACAGATTTCGAAAATAGACTCGATCATTTCAAACCATCAAGTCAGAACAATAACACCTCCAGTGCCATTGAAAGGTGTGGGTTTTGCGTTCATAAAATCTTTGTAGGAACACTACTTCCGGTGTCCCTAACTACCTTCTTTGTTTTGGGGCAGAGTACCACCTCCTGGCCCGCCGAAACGACCGGGGTTCATTTGAGATATGGCAGCAGCCACAGCTGCAATAAAAATTGCTTGGAACATGGTAGGATCAAATGGAGGAGGTGGTGGAGGAGGATTGTTGTTCCTTGAGTTGGGTCTTCTTCTTGGAGGCATCTTGATCCAAAATGATCAAGAAAGAGAGGATGGTAAGTCCTCTGAATTGAATTAAGAGATATGAAACAAGAGATATCTCACTATGACAGATAAAAGTGTTCTACTATGTGATAATATATAGGAAAGCTACCAAAGCAAGGGAATTTATCGCTAAAGGAAATGAGTAGCAACACTTGAATGAGGATTTCTATAATGAAGTTGACTCTAGAAAATATTCCCATAGTATTTTATGTTTCGCTGCGACGATGACTCGTTGTTTGGATTTTTGCTATGTTTTAGGCCTGCTGCACACCACAGTCACTCCCAAGCACATGTTGGCCGTGTCTCGAATGAATATAGTTTATCAGGCTATATTGACCCTAGACACGACTACATAACTACCCTGGTTTAACCGCAGTATCCAACAACCAATTACTTATGTCTTGTTCTACTCGAGGTTATGGTTTCTGGCTTTTAGGTATTCTTGTATACTTTTGAAAAATACTTATATTTTAACGTATACTTTTAGTTCAGAGCACTTCAGCCCCTTAGTGTTTATAGTTATATACCATGTAAGGTTTGGTATACATAGTTCACTATAAACAAGGGCTCTGCTACCAATCTGTCACACCCCGAAACCGAGGACGGAAACGTTCTGGGGTGGAGGACATCATGTAAAGTATCACAACCAACGTACATAGAAAACATAGTAAACACAACCATTACATTACATAAGTACACTTACATTTTTTTGAAATTAAAGTAATACATGTTTATATATACATAAGTTTGAACAAAAGTAAAGACGAGACTTCTATACGCTCCGTCTTTTCAAAAAGAACGCGGGATACCTATCTAACAAGAACCTGAGAATACAAGCAGTTTTCAAATATCATCATAAAGCTGGTGAGTTCATAAGCATGTTTGTAAGGAAAACCGGTTGTTTAATCTTGTGATAAATACTTCATTTCCTCTTATAAAGATTGTTGTAATATCGAAAACCATTGTTACTGAGTTATGAAATACATATGCATGTTTTCCCAGAAAATCCCATATTTTCTAACATGTAAGTTGATTTCCACAAGATAAGAAAAACCCTAACTAATCACCAGTAGGTAGTTTTAATACATAAAACTATACATTAAGATCCCTGGAATACCCTCCAGTACGAAAGTAGGTAGTTTTAATCCATAAAACTATAGATTAAGATCCCTGGAATACCCTCCAGTATGAAAGTAGGTAGTTTTATTACATAAATAAAACTATGGAAGAAAGAAAGGAATCCGTGAATAAAGATAGTTAGTTTAATACGTATTGTGAGTCGTATAACCATACTGATTTGACCCGTGAACTCCTCGTCGTTCGATTCCAAAATTTGTCACCCCAGGCGTGCCCGCCTAACTGTAGCTAGTAGTTTAGGTGTGGGATTGTTAGTCCCGAATAGACCTATCCACAAATTTTATGTTATCCCTCCTGGTTACACTTCCGGAGAGAATTTACTGGTACCCTGAAGGGTATAATAAAGACAAGTCTCACAAGCTAGTATTAACTGATTCACGGGATAATAGATCATTCTCGAGTTTCGAAATCGTTTGGTACAAGGTAGAGTATAAATAATCAAATATGAGATAATTAGTTAACCTGATACTCTAGATTAAACATGGATAAACTAAATCATACATAGTTTATATTATTGATTTGCATGAAATATGAATCCGTAAAACAAGTAATGAAGATCCCAAATTTTTCCCAAAATAATTTGAATGTTTTTGATAAGTTCCCACGTTGTTTGAAAACTATGTAATTATATTCCAAAAATCTCCCTTATGCTCCGCATATTACAAAAGGTATTACGTATTCAAAAGTTTGTTAGAAAATCGTATTATTACATCAGTTTTATGTATCGAAAACCTTTATGATTTGCTTGTATTCCCCCCTTGAAAACATGAAAAACTTGGAAAAGTGTAGGGTTATGAACTCACCAGTCGAGAAATGTGCCTGGTAGGATGCCAAGTGTCAGTTTAGGGCTTGAACACACGCGAGTATCCAATGTAACATGAGGAGATACATAATTGTATCTAATTAGACATTGAGCCACTAATTAAGTAAGATAATACATTCCGAGGCGCGAAAACACTTTATCTCAAGTGTTAGGAATGATACATGTTGCATCTAAGGGGGTGTAGGGCTTAGATAGGAGGTGATTAAGGCTTCAATTTGATAACTTTGAGGAGTTCACGGCTGTAAACATAGAGTTTACAGCTGTAAACTCTTACTTGTCCCCTCCCATCGTGTTTTGATGGTTCTAGGTTAAGCACACATGATTCGAGTCCATTATACAAGCCATGGAGGGAAGTTAGGGCACCATTTGACCTCCTTAGAGGAGTTTACGGCCAAGGGACCAATCCTTAGGGGGTTTATGGCCTTAATCTCCTAATTTCATGGTTTCCTTTGTAATTAAGGTCCCTACTTCAATGGTGGTTGATTCTAGACATTACCCCAAGCCACAGGAGGTTTTTAAGGGCAATTTAACACCTTAAATGGTGTTTGTGGCCTATGAAGAGGGGTTTACGGTCCAAGAATGTTATTGGGCCATAAACTCATGTTTACTCCCCGAATGACAAGATTTTGGTGTCCTGAGTTCATTCATGCAGGTCCTTAAGTCATAGCTAACCAATATAAGTGATTTGGAAGGGTTTTGGGGCTTCAAAAAACCATTTATGGGTGTTTACGGTTTTGGAGTGTTGAGGGCTGTAAACACATGTTTTTGAGAGTTTTTGATGGTTTATACATGAATTTGCATGCTAAACAAGCTAAACAACAAGCTAGGATAGATTACTTAAAAGTTTGGAGCTTGAAAGAGGTGTTTTTGGATCCAAATTGGCTTGTAGAGAGAGAGAGAGAGAGTAGTGAGAGAGAGGGTGTTAAGAGTGGAAAAGTTTCAAATGGAGGTCCACTCACCCTTATATGGGGTTTGAGTTTGAGGCCCGGTGGAAATCTACCCAATCTCGCCGTTAAACGGAGCTTATGGTCCTAACTGTTCGTAACCCGACGTGATCGTGAATTAGAAACTTTTAAAAAAAGAATATCGAGGGTGTTTCACGTGTTTTTAATGCATTCCGACACTTATGAAGTCATAATAAAATTCTTAATTCAATTAACCTAATTCAAAACGTTAACGGGACTATTTGATAAAGACAGGTTTTATTGACGGAGAAGCGGTTACATTGACGGGGTAAATTTCAAGTTGTCACACACCCCCCTCCCCGATGCTCTTACAAATTTTCGTGTCAATGAAGCCCCCCTTCAAGTTGTTATTCAAGATACTAATGAACATAGTAATGGTCATTGAGTTAAACGTCGTCAAGTTTAAATTATCAAGTTCATGCTGGTTTGTTTAGTTTGTTTCACTGTGGGGTATTGTATGCTTAATGTTTTTATTTATGTAGTCGAATTATGAAAGACTAGAATGCCAAGGGAGGAGTTATTGTTATGATCAATGTAATTGGTAACCTATAGTTTGAATGATATGTATTTCAAGTAATAATATAATTTGTTTCTTTTATGGTTGAAATTTATATATGTCTTTACTACTACATGAAAAAAGAAACATTTGTTGTTATGTACTATATTTTATCTTGAATAGCTTTATACTATTCCAAATTAAAGAAATTGTGTTACAACTTAAAAGTGGATTTTATTGGATATTTAATAAAACTCTAATATATACGAATATCTCAAAACACGTGTCTCCTTGTAGCAAATGATTGATATATAGAAAACTACATTTAATTCACTCCAAGGCCACTAAGACACAACATCATATTTACCAATTCGAATATAAAAACAAAATATTATACAATTTCACATTCGTAAAGAAATAATATAATATTCACTCAATATATTCTTTGTCCTGCTCTTTTTCCCCCTCTTCTTCTTCATCATTCAATGTACTATACTCATAACTACCCTCACTATCGGGAATACCATCATTGTCGTCATCATGAAACTCACTTTCTTCATCAACACAATTTTCATCACCTCAATCGTTGCATGATGTATCTTGATCATCATAGTCATCTATACTTTTAGTTAGTGTAATGATTTCATTTGATACATTTTCATCATCTTGGAAAGCAGCGTCTTTTTTATTATCATTTTCATATAAATCATTCTAAGCACAAGGTTTGAATTTGGATACAGCCAACCAGTTGGAGTTATTTTTTTTTTCAAACTTAGGAAAGGAATTTAAGACACTTGAGTAGCTTGCATGGCTAAAACAATGTAACAACCCGCCTCTGAGGTATAATATTTAAATATTTATTTATTTATGATAATGACTGAGAAACTCGACGAGTTGAATGCCTCAACTCGTCGAGTAGAGACAAATTGGCCACGTGGGTTTTATGACAAACTCGACGATTCGGAGGGACCAACTCGGAAAGTTGGCACTGTTAGAGGAAACCCTAAATCTCTGGGGTTGGGTCCTATTTAAAGGACCTTAAGCCCTCATTTCCGCCTCACCAGCCACCTTACTCCCCTGTGTGAAACCCTAATCGGCCATATTGAGCTAAGAGAAAAAGAGCGCTAATATTTAAGTGTTTTTGTGAACTATTGGAAGAAAATAGGAGGGAATCAAGCAAGGAACGAGGAAGGATTGTTGGATCTAGTGTTCATCCACCTTGTTCTTCTGTTCGAAGGTAAAAGTCACCACCTCGCACATCATATTGATTAGATCTTGTTGATAGGATGCTTTTTATGGCTTTTTCAATATTTTCCTTGAGATTTTGAGTGACTTGAGTTTTCTAAGCGTTTGAGACATCTGATCTAGAACTTATGTGGTCTCTTAAGCCCAATGGTCGAAGCTTTATCAAACTAGAGGAGAGTTTTGTTGCTTTGGACCATAAATAGAAACTTGTTTTGGCATCTCAAGCAGTAAGCGCCATGCATGGACGAAACTCTTGCAGCCTTACTTGTTATCTCATCCTTGGGAGGATTTATCTTGAGTTTAGGGCTGTAAATCTTCCTTATAACATCTGAATGAGAAAAGAGTCTCTAAAGACTCGACGAATCGACAATCTGACTCGATGAGTCGGCAAGGTTTTTCCTCGACGAATCCGGACATGAGTAACTCGGCGAGATGGTGAGACAAATCGAAGAGTTAAGTTGGATTTTCACGACATTTTTTAAGAAACGAAGGGACTCAGGGAGTCACATAGATGCAACCGGCGAGTAGGGTCAACATGGGTTGTTGACTCGAAGTGTTGACACCTGTTGACTTTAACGTTTGGTCAAGACATGGATTATAGGGACCATGGAGGGGTAAAATGGTCTTTTACTCATATTAAGAGTTAGAAATGGAAAATAGCAATCGGTTTATTTAGAGTTGTTATTTGAGTGTTAATTAGAGATAATTATCATATGTGTTAGGTGAAGGCTAGATTGGTGATTCGTGTACGAGGTTTGTTTTCTTGCTTGCTTACGAGGTGAGTCTTCTCACTATACATACCTAGATTGGTAATCCTTATGTGACCGTAGTGTCTTATGTGCTTATATTGATTATTGTGATATCCTAAATTATGTCGTTGTGATTTATGATGTGTATTATATTAAGTTAGGACCGGAGGGTCCACCCAAGTTGTAGGACTGAAGGGTCCTACTATGACACATTGACCGGAGGGTCTTATTCGAGCATAGCCATGAGAGGCTAATGAGATATGTGTGGTATTTGGGGAGAACTCACTAAGCTTCGTGCTTACCGTGTTATGTTTTATGTGTTTCAGGTAGTTCTCAAGATTATAGGAAGGCGCCGGCTTGAGTGTACACACGAAACGGAGATATGTATTGAGGATCCTCGATTGTGTTTTTAACAATTTATGAACATGTGTTTTTGATAAGTTGTCATTTTGGAGAATTGTGAGTTGTGCTAATGAGAATTATGTGATTTTTGAAATGAAAATTTTGTTTGAAAATATATGGTGTTACAAGTTGGTATCACAACCTTGATTTGAGGGATTCGAATATACCTTCGGGTGTGTCTAGACTCAAACTGAGGATTTGACAAAGATTTTCAAAAGAAATGATTTTTCTAAAATGAGAAAGAGTTTTAAAGAGAAAAACAAGTTGGAGTAGTGTGTACAATCAGCTGGAGCCCGAATGGTGATTTCCCAAAATACCCTTACTTATTTGTGCTATGAGATATTTATGAGATGTTAGGGATGCAAGCTAGAGGATTGGCTAGGTATATCATATTTAGGACTAGAGTTGTCTGATTTATGATGCCTTAGCCTAGGAGTTGCTGCTATATGTTATTTTCCTTGAGTATGTACTGAGTAGGAGTATCTAATAGGAAGCACTTAAAAAGAGTTTTGAGTCGAGGGATAATCTAGGAGAGATACCTAGATGAGCATCTGAGGGGTCCACTGATAGAGTAGTCTGTTATTTGTGAGAGATAGAGTAAGTGTAAATTGGGATCCTAGGAGGAGGACTTGGGGTGATTACAGGTTAGTATGGAAGGTTGTATTTGGCCTGTACTACTGAAAGCACTGGATATGCATGCAACCCAAGAATGAATCTATAGGGTACTAAGGAGCATGTAGGGATGGGGAATCGAGTGTGTGTATGATGAAATGACTCTATGATGATTTTTGTTTTGTGCTTCAGAGACATCAAGGTGGGTACATGCCACAACCCTAGGAGAATTAGGACCAGTGATGAGAAGATGCACTGGATGATTCATGAGGAGGTGGCCACTGGTTGGAACATTTGATGAGCGGTATGGTGTTGTTACTGAGGTTGATGCTGTTGCAGCTACCGTAGCTATTGCCGCTGCTAGGCCACAGGGAAGTGACTCATTGTTATTCCGCAAGTTCACCAACACGAACCCACCAGAGTTTGACGGGACACAGGATTCGATTGCTGCCATGAGATGGATCTATGACATTGAGGGATGCTGTTATACGTGTTCATCCCAGATTATTTAAGAGTTTGGTTTGCGTTGAACCAGCTTTGCTTGGGAGCGAAGGTCTGGTGGAAGTTTGTGACTAACAGTTTTGCTCATGCAGACCATGATATAGTGACGTGGGAGAGCTTCACACATTTTTCCAAGATGAGTATTTTCCTCCCATGAAGAGGGAATGTTTGGCACAGGAGTTTCTGTCTCTCAACCAGAAGAAAGAGTCAGCGACTGATATTACGAGGATGTCCCACGAGAGGGCGTTGTTCTGCGCTGAGCATGTGTCCACTGAGCAGGCACGTGTGAGTTGGTATTTGAGCATCTTGAGGAGAGATAATCGGGAGTTCATGGCGAACTACTCATAATGGACATTGGCTGAGCTTCAGACCAATGCCAGACGGATAGAGATTGAGCTAGAATTACATACCAGAGAGGTGGAGGAGTGTCAGGTAAGGGACCGGAGACCAGTGCGGTCGTAGCTGACGACGAAGCGGGCTTAGCCCGCTGATGTGAGAGTTGGGGGCCAGAAGGGACGCATCTATGGCAAGTGCGACAAGAGTTACAAGAGATCCTTTCGGGCAGGGATTTGCTACACATATGGAAAGGAGGGGTACATAGGAAAGGATTACCCCAAGGGGTTTGCAGTTTGCTTTAACTAACAAAAGACTGGCCAACGGAAGGCCGAGTGCCCTTAACTCATTCAGGGATCAACACCGAGTTCTTGCACATGCGGCTTTACGTGATACTAATAGTCGGCCTGTAATTGTCCAGACACCGAAGGTTCATGGGAGAGCTTTTCAGCTGACAGCGGAGGACGTTTGCGTAACAGCTGATGTCGTGGCCGGTACGTATTTCCTTATTTGTATTATTTTGAGATTTTTTGTGCTTATATTAGGTTGTGTATAGGTACTTTTCTTGTGAGTTATGTACCTGCTTTGGTGTTATTTGACTTGGGTGTGAGTCGATCCTTCGTGTCTTTTGCTTTTACTCGTCACATTAGTATCTGACGTGAGGCGTTGAGTCGACCTCTGATGGTTTCTATAGCTGACGATCATACGGTTTTTGATACTGATGTAATCTGGGGATGTGTACTAGAGAATTTTGGTGTTGAGTTCCGATAGACTTGGTACCGATTACAATGGGTGATGTATGTGTCATAGTGGGCATGGAATGGTTGAGTCAATTTGGAGTTGTGATTGAATCTGAGCATCAGAGGGTGACCATACAAGACCCTAGTGGGGGAGTTATTACGGTATATGTATGGTGAGCTTACTAAACCTAGATTAGCTTTCTGCTCTGCTGCAAGGGCGAGACAGAGTCTACAGCAGGGTTGTATGAGCTTTTTGGTGTACGTGATGGATGGACTAGAGTTGGGTTAACATGATTTGAGGGTTATATCATTGAAATCAATGCTCTCAATCTTTTATCTTATCCCATAATTGGATATTAACTTTTTTGTTTAGTTTAAAAACATGCAGGCGAAAATGCTTCGGCTCTAGATAAAAAATGTTGTGTCGGACAAGAAGCCAGCATAAGGTTTAGGGTTTAGGGTTTAGGGTTATATCGTTGAAATCAATGCTCCCAATATTTTATGTTTTCACACAATTGAATATTAACTTTTTTGTTTTGTTTAAAAACATGCAGGGATGTGCTTGATAACCTTCATGGACTAGAGTTGGGTTAACATGCTATGAGGTTTCCTAATCAAGAGTTGATGCTTAACGACCCAAGGGATGTGCATGGTAACCTTGATGGACTAGAGTTGGGTTAACATGCTTTGAGGTTTCCTAATCAAGAGTTGATGCTTAACGACCCAAGGGATGTGCATGATAACCTTGATGGACCTTAATGGACTAGAGTTGGGTTAGCATGCTTTGAGGTTTCCTAATCAAGAGTTGATGCTTAACTACCCAAGGGATGTGCATGAGAACCTTGATGTAACAGCCCGAAATCTCAAGTATTGTAAAAATTACATTTTGGGGTGTTTTAAAGGGGGGACTCGGCGAGTTGGAGCCAGACTCGCCGAGTAGGATCCCAGACCTGGTCGCGGGTTCGCGACTGGACTCGACGAGTCAGATAGGGACTCGGCGAGTCTGCGCTGTTTAGCGAAAACCCTAGCCGTTTAGGTTTGGGACGTATATAATGAACTTATAGGCCGTCATTTTCCGTTTTTAGCCTACTGAGAAGAACCCTAATCGGTTGTGTGCATCTGGAGCAAGGATTGAAGGCCATTGGTGGTCTTGAAGAAGTTATTGTGCAAGGAAGAGAAGGGTTTGGCTAAAGGAACAGCAAGGGAATCACATTCTGAGGATTGGAGATACAGAGAGCACATTATCCAGGTAAGGATTCGTGTATACTCTACTATGGTAATGTATTTAGAGAATTAGGGTTTATGGAACCCTTTTATGGATAGATTGAATGTTACCCTTGTTCCCCAAACGATTGTAACCCTGTATTAGGACCCTTGGAGGTCCAGAATATCCCATGTCTGTGCATTTCGGGAATTGGTGAAGGTTTTGGATTGAAATCCTTATGCCTTAGGTCATCATGTAAATTATAAGTCTTGGGGTGTATCATGAGCACCTAAATGAAGACCTTATGTAATGGACCAGTCGAGGAAGGCCAGACCTATGAATGGTCGGAGCAGTTATGACCTTAGGAAGTAGTTTGCGCGACTGCATGGCATGGACTCGCCGAGTCAGATGAGCAAACTCGGCGAGTAGCTTGAAGAATAACTGGGACTCTTCGAGTTGTTCATCAGACTCGGCGAGTGGATTCGGGGTGGCCCCGCGATTCTTCCAGGAGTAACTCGTCGGGTCAAGGAGGATACTCGACGAGTAGAAGGGAAAACTTAGAGGATTGGAGGACGACTAGACTCGCCGAGTCGCTAGAGTACTCGCCGAGTCCGGTCGAGTTGACCGTGGACCGTTGACCAAAGTTGACCTATGTGTAATTTCTTAGGGTCAGTTGTCTTGAAAGATAAAAGTATTAATAAGAGAATACATTACCCAGGGAGCTTGAAGCTCGGCGGATCCAGTGCAAGTGATTTCAGGAGTTGCTAATTTCCAGTATCCACGAGGTGAGTCTTCTCACTATACTATACCCGGAAGGGTTTGACTGTGTGACCGGAAGGTCGAATACGATGTATGTTATATATATGCTATAAATAGAAAGGTAGTTGCTATGCATGATATGTATGTTTATACGGGCCGGAAGGTGATATGTTATGTGACAGAAAGGTCAGGTATGATATATGATGTATGTGCTATGTGCGTTAGATTAAATGTATTATGTGTTGTAAATGTTATGGGCCGGAAGGCAATATGTTACGGGCCGGAAGGCAATATGTTATGGGCCGGAAGGCAATATGTTACGGGCTGGAAGGCAATATGTTATGGGCCGGAAGGCAATGTGCTATGGGCCGGAAGGCAATACGTTATGGGCCGGAAGGCGATTATCTCATGGGCCGGAAGGCATTGTGCAGTGGACCGGAAGGTCAGGGCCTGAAAAGGCGTATGTGTGTAAGGTGTATATTGGGGAACTCACTAAGCTTCGTGCTTACAGTGTTTTATGTTATGTTGTTTCAGGTTCTTTCAGTAACGCGGTATGGCACCGACTCGATTGTACACACCAAAGAAAGAGTTGTATTTTGGAGGATCCTGGGTTTCTATTCAAGTGAAAATGGAACTATGTTTTGTAATTCAAATATGAATAAGATTTTAAACAAGTGTCTTAATATTAAATTGATTATTTAAATGAAAATTTTGCCTTGAAAATCGCGGTGTTAAGATTGATAGAATAGAGTTGGGTTAACATGCTTTGAGGTTTCCTTGGGCTGTTAAGCATCAACTCCTGATTAGGAAATCTCAAAGCATGTTAACCCAAATCTAGTCCATCAAGGTTATTAAGAGTTTATTCTTAACGACCCAAGGGATGTGCATGATAACCTTGATGGACTAGAGTTGGGTTAACATGCTTTGAGGTTTCCTAATCAAGAGTTGATGCTTAACGACCCAAGGGATGTGCATGATAATCTTGATGGACTAGAGTTGGGTTAACATGCTTTGAGGTTCCTAATCAAGAGTTGACGCTTAACGACCCAAGGTATGTGCATGATAACCTTGATGGACTAGAGTTGGGTTAACATGCTTTGAAGTTCCCTAATCAAGAGTTGATGCTTAACGACTAAAGGGATGTGCATGATAACCTTGATGGACTATAGTTGGTTTAACATGCTTTGAGGTTTCCAAATCAAGAGTTAATGCTTAACGACCCAAGGGATGTGCAAGATAACCTTGATGGACTAGAGTTGAGTTAACATGCTTTGAGGTTTCCTAATCAAGAGTTGATGCTTAACGACCCAAGGGATATGCATGATAACCTTGATGGACTACAGTTGGGTTAACATGCTTTGAGGCTTATATTGTTGAAATCAATGCTCTCAATCTTTTATCTTTTCACACAATTGGATATTAACTTTTTTGTTTAGTTTAAAAACATGCAGGCGAAAATGCTTCAGCTCTGGATAAAAAATGTTGTGCCGGACAAGAAGCCAACATAGGGTTTAGGGTTTAGGGTTATATCGTTGAAATCAATGCTCCCAATATTTTATGTTTTCACACAATTGAATATTAACTTTTTTGTTTTGTTTAAAAACATGCAGGGATGTGCATGATAACCTTGATGGACTAGAGTTAGGTTAACATGCTTAGAGGTTTCCAAATCAAGAGTTGATGCTTAACGACCCAAGGGATGTGCATGATAACCTTGATGGACTAGAGTTGGGTTAACATGCTTTGAGGTTTCCTAATCAAGAGTTGATTCTTAACAACCCAAGGGATGTGCATGATAACCTTGTTGGACTAGAGTTGAGTTAACATGCTTTGAGGTTTCCTAATCAAGAGTTGATGCTTAACGACCCAAGGGGTGTGCATGATAATCTTGATAGACTAGAGTTGGGTTAACATGCTTTGAGGTTCCTAATCAAGAGTTGATGCTTAACGACCCAAGGTATGTGCATGATAACCTTGATGGACTAGAGTTGGGTTAACATGCTTTGAGGTTTCGTAATCAAGAGTTGATGCTTAACGACCCAAGGGATGTGCATGATAACCTTGATGGACCTTGATGGACTAGAGTTGGGTTAACATGCTTTGAAGTTTCCTAATCAAGAGTTGATGCTTAACGACCAAAGCGATGTGCATGATAACCTTGATGGACTATAGTTGGGTTAACATGCTTTGAGGTTTCCTAATCAAGAGTTAATGCTTAACGACCCAAGGGATGTGCATGATAACCTTGATGGACTAGAGTTGGGTTAACATGCTTTGAGGTTTCCTAATCAAGAGTTGATGCTTAACGACCCAAGGGATGTGCATGATAACCTTGATGGACAAGAGTTGGGTTAACATGCTTTGAGGGTTATATCTTTGAAATCAATGGTCTCAATCTTTTATCTTTTCACACAATTGGATATTAATTTTTTGTTTAGTTTAAAAACATGCAAGGATGTGCATGATAACCTTGATGGACTAGAGTTGGGTTAACATGCTTTGAGGATTCCTAATCAAGAGTTGATGCTTAACGACCCAAGGGATGTGCATGATAACCTTGATGGACTAGAGTTGGGTTAACATGCTTTGAGGTTTCCTAATCAAGAGTTGATGCTTAACGACCCAAGGGATGTGCATGATAACCTTGATGGACTAGAGTTGGGTTAACATGCTTTGAGGTTATATCATTGAAATCAATTCTCTCAATCTTTTATCTTTTCACACAATTGGATATTAACTTTTTTTTTTAGTTTAAAAACATGCAGGCGAAAATGCTTCGCCTCTAGATAAAAAATGTTGTGCCGGACAAGAAGCCAACATAAGGTTTAGGGTTTAGGGTTTAGGGTTTAGGGTTATATCGTTGAAATCAACGCTCCCAATATTTTATGTTTTCACACAATTGAATATTAACTTTTTTGTTTTGTTTAAAAACATGCAGGGATGTGCATGATAACCTTGATGGACTAGAGTTGGGTTAACATGCTTTGAGGTTTCCTAATCAAGAGTTGTTGCTTATCGACCAAAGGGATGTGCATGATAACCTTGATGTACTAGAATTGGGTTAACATGCTTTGAGGTTTCCTAATCAAGAGTTGATGCTTAACGACCCAAGGGATGTGCATGATAACCTTGAAGGACTAGAGTTGGGTTAACATGCTTTAAGGTTTCCTAATCAAGAGTTGATGCTTAACGACCCAAGGGATGTGCATGATAACCTTGATAACTAGATTTGGCTTAACACGCTTTGAGGGTTATATCGTTGAAATCAATGCTCTCAATCTTTTATCTTTTCACACAATTGGATATTAACTTTTTTGTTTAGTTTAAAATCATGGTGGGATGTGCATGATAACCTTGACGGACTAGAGTTGGGTTAACATGCTTTGAGGTTTCCTTATCAAGAGTTGATGCTTAACGACCCAAGGGATGTACATGATAACCTTGATGGACTAGATTTGGGTTAACATGCTTTGAGGTTTCCTAATCAAGAGTTGATGCTTAACGACCTAAGGGATGTGCATGATAACCTTGATGGACTAGAGTTGGGTTAACATGCTTTGAGGGTTATATCGTTGAAATCAATGCTGTCAATCTTTTATCTTTTCACACAATTGGATATTAACTTTTTTGTTTAGTTTAAAAACATGCAGGGATGTGCATGATAACCTTGATGGACTAGATTGGGTTAACATGCTTTGAGGTTTCCTAATCAAGAGTTGATGCTTAACGACCCAAGGGATGTGCATGATAACCTTGATGGACTAGAGTTGGGCTAATATGCTTTGAGGGTTATATCGTTGAAATCAATGCTCTCAATCATTTATCTTTTCACACAATTGGATATTAACTTTTTTTGTTTAGTTTAAAAATATGCAGGGATGTGCATGATAACCTTGATGGACTAGAGTTGGGTTAACATGCATTGAGGTTTCCTAATTAAGAGTTGACGCTTAACGACCCAAGGGATGTGCATGATAACCTTGATGTACTAGAATTGGGTTAACATGCTTTGAGGTTTCCTAATCAAGAGTTGATGCTTAACGACCCAAGGGATGTGCATGATAACCTTGATGGACTAGAGATGTGTTAACCTGCTTTGTGGTTTCTTAATCAAGAGTTGATGCTTAACGACCCAAGGGATGTGCATGATAACCTTGATGGACTAGAGTTCGGTTAACATGCTTTAAGGTTTCCTTGGGGCATTAAGCATCAACTCTTGATTAGGAAACCTCAAAGCATGTTAACCCAAATCTAGTCCTTCAAGGTTATCAAGAGTTTATGCTTAACGACACAAGGGATGTACATGATAACCTTGATGGAATAGAGTTGGGTTAACATGCTTTGAGGTTTCCTAATCAAGAGTAGATGCTTAATGACCCAAGGGATGTGCATGATAACCTTGATGGACAAGAGTTGGGTTAACATGCTTTGAGGGTTATATCTTTGAAATCAGTGCTCTCAATCTTTTATCTTTTCACACAATTGGATATTAATTTTTTGTTTAGTTTAAAAACATGCAAGGATGTGCATGATAACCTTTATGGACTAGAGTTGGGTTAACATGCTTTGAGGATTCCTAATCAAGAGTTGATGCTTAACGACCCAAGGGATGTGCATGATAACCTTGATGGACTAGAGTTGGGTTAACATGCTTTGAGGTTTCCTAATCAAGAGTTGATGCTTAACGATCCAAGGGATGTGCATGATAACCTTGATGGACTAGAGTTGGGTTAACATGCTTTGAGGTTATATCGTTGAAATCAATGCTCACAATCTTTTATCTTTTCACACAATCGGATATTAACTTTTTTGTTTAGTTTAAAAGCATGCAGGCGAAAATGCTTCGGCTCTAGATAAAAAATGTTGTGCCCGACAAGAAGCCAACATCAGGTTTAGGGTTTAGGGTTTAGGGTTATATCGTTGAAATCAACGCTCCAAATATTTTATGTTTTCACACAATTGAATATTAACTTTTTTGTTTTGTTTAAAAACATACAGGGATGTGCATGATAACCTTGATGGACTAGAGTTGGGTTAACATGATTTGAGGTTTCCTAATCAAGAGTTGATGCTTAACGACCCAAGGGATGTGCATGATAACCTTGATGTACTCGAATTGGGTTAACATGCTTTGAGGTTTCCTAATCAAGAGTTGATGCTTAACGACCCAAGGGATGTGCATGATAACCTTGAAGGACTAGAGTTGGGTTAACATGCTTTGAGGTTTCCTAATCAAAAGTTGATGCTTAACGACCCAAGGGAATTGCATGATAACCTTGATAACTAGAGTTGGCTTAACACGCTTTGAGGGTTATATCATTGAAATCAATGCTCTCAATCTTTTATCTTTTCACACAATTGGATATTAACTTTTTTGTTTAGTTTAAAATCATGCAGGGATGTGCATGATAACCTTGACGGACTAGAGTTGGGTTAACATGCTTTGAGGTTTCCTTATCAAGAGTTGATGCTTAACGACCCAAGGGATGTGCATGATAACCTTGATGGACTAGAGTTGGGTTAACATGCTTTGAGGTTTCCTAATCAAGAGTTGATGCTTAACGATCTAAGGGATGTGCATAATAACCTTGATGGACTAGAGTTGGGTTAACATGCTTTGATGGTTATATCGTTGAAATCAATGCTGTCAATCTTTTATCTTTTCACACAATTGGATATTAACTTTTTTGTTTAGTTTAAAAACATGCAGGGATGTGCATGATAACCTTGATGGACTAGATTGGGTTAACATGCTTTGAGGTTTCCTAATCAAGAGTTGATGCTTAACGACCCAAGGGATGTGCATGATAACCTTGATGGACTAGAGTTGGGCTAATATGCTTTGAGGGTTATATCGTTGAAATCAATGCTCTCAATCATTTATCTTTTCACACAATTGGATATTAACTTTTTTTGTTTAGTTTAAAAATATGCAGGGATGTGCATGATAACCTTGATGGACTAGAGTTGGGTTAACATGCATTGAGGTTTCCTAATTAAGAGTTGACGCTTAACGACCCAAGGGATGTGCATGATAACCTTGATGTACTAGAATTGGGTTAACATGCTTTGAGGTTTCCTAATCAAGAGTTGATGCTTAACGACCCAAGGGATGTGCATGATAACCTTGATGGACTAGAGATGTGTTAACCTGCTTTGTGGTTTCTTAATCAAGAGTTGATGCTTAACGACCCAAGGGATGTGCATGATAACCTTGATGGACTAGAGTTCGGTTAACATGCTTTAAGGTTTCCTTGGGGCATTAAGCATCAACTCTTGATTAGGAAACCTCAAAGCATGTTAACCCAAATCTAGTCCTTCAAGGTTATCAAGAGTTTATGCTTAACGACACAAGGGATGTACATGATAACCTTGATGGAATAGAGTTGGGTTAACATGCTTTGAGGTTTCCTAATCAAGAGTAGATGCTTAATGACCCAAGGGATGTGCATGATAACCTTGATGGACAAGAGTTGGGTTAACATGCTTTGAGGGTTATATCTTTGAAATCAGTGCTCTCAATCTTTTATCTTTTCACACAATTGGATATTAATTTTTTGTTTAGTTTAAAAACATGCAAGGATGTGCATGATAACCTTTATGGACTAGAGTTGGGTTAACATGCTTTGAGGATTCCTAATCAAGAGTTGATGCTTAACGACCCAAGGGATGTGCATGATAACCTTGATGGACTAGAGTTGGGTTAACATGCTTTGAGGTTTCCTAATCAAGAGTTGATGCTTAACGATCCAAGGGATGTGCATGATAACCTTGATGGACTAGAGTTGGGTTAACATGCTTTGAGGTTATATCGTTGAAATCAATGCTCACAATCTTTTATCTTTTCACACAATCGGATATTAACTTTTTTGTTTAGTTTAAAAGCATGCAGGCGAAAATGCTTCGGCTCTAGATAAAAAATGTTGTGCCCGACAAGAAGCCAACATCAGGTTTAGGGTTTAGGGTTTAGGGTTATATCGTTGAAATCAACGCTCCAAATATTTTATGTTTTCACACAATTGAATATTAACTTTTTTGTTTTGTTTAAAAACATACAGGGATGTGCATGATAACCTTGATGGACTAGAGTTGGGTTAACATGATTTGAGGTTTCCTAATCAAGAGTTGATGCTTAACGACCCAAGGGATGTGCATGATAACCTTGATGTACTCGAATTGGGTTAACATGCTTTGAGGTTTCCTAATCAAGAGTTGATGCTTAACGACCCAAGGGATGTGCATGATAACCTTGAAGGACTAGAGTTGGGTTAACATGCTTTGAGGTTTCCTAATCAAAAGTTGATGCTTAACGACCCAAGGGAATTGCATGATAACCTTGATAACTAGAGTTGGCTTAACACGCTTTGAGGGTTATATCATTGAAATCAATGCTCTCAATCTTTTATCTTTTCACACAATTGGATATTAACTTTTTTGTTTAGTTTAAAATCATGCAGGGATGTGCATGATAACCTTGACGGACTAGAGTTGGGTTAACATGCTTTGAGGTTTCCTTATCAAGAGTTGATGCTTAACGACCCAAGGGATGTGCATGATAACCTTGATGGACTAGAGTTGGGTTAACATGCTTTGAGGTTTCCTAATCAAGAGTTGATGCTTAACGATCTAAGGGATGTGCATAATAACCTTGATGGACTAGAGTTGGGTTAACATGCTTTGATGGTTATATCGTTGAAATCAATGCTGTCAATCTTTTACCTTTTCACACAATTGGATATTAACTTTTTTGTTTAGTTTAAAAACATGCAGGGATGTGCATGATAACCTTGATGGACTAGATTGGGTTAACATGCTTTGAGGTTTCCTAATCAAGAGTTGATGCTTAACGACCCAAGGGATGTGCATGATAACCTTGATGGACTAGAGTTGGGTTAATATGCTTTGAGGGTTATATCGTTGAAATCAATGCTCTCAATCATTTATCTTTTCACACAATTGGATATTAACTTTTTTGTTTAGTTTAAAAATATGCAGGGATGTGCATGATAACCTTGATGGACTAGAGTTGGGTTAACATGCTTTGAGGTTTCCTAATCAAGAGTTGATGCTTAACGACCCAAGGGATGTGCATGATAACCTTGATGTACTATAATTGGGTTAACATGCTTTGAGGTTTCCTAATCAAGAGTTGATGCTTAACGACCCAAGGGATGTGCATGATAACCTTGATGGACTAGAGATGTGTTAACCTGCTTTGAGGATTCCTAATCAAGAGTTGATGCTTAACGACCCAAGGGATGTGCATGATAACCTTGATGGACTAGAGTTGGGTTAACATGCTTTAAGGTTTCCTTGGGGCATTAAGCATCAACTCTTGACTAGGAAACCTCAAAGCATGTTAACCCAAATCTAGTCCTTCAAGGTTATGAAGAGTTTATGCTTAACGACACAAGGGATGTGCATGATAACCTTGATGGCATAGAGTTGGGTTAACATGCTTTGAGGTTTCCTAATCAAGAGTAGATGCTTAATGACCCAAGGGATGTGAATGATAACCTTGTTGGACTAGAGTTGGGTTAACATGCTTTCAGGGTTATATCTTTGAAATCAATGCTTTCAATCTTTTATCTTTTCACACAATTGGATATTAATTTTTTGTTTAGTTTAAAAACATGCAAGGATGTGCATGATAACCTTGATGGACTAGAGTTGGGTTAACATGCTTTGAGGATTCCTAATCAAGAGTTGATGCTTAACGACCCAAGGGATGTGCATGATAACCTTGATGGACTAGAGTTGGGTTAACATGGTTTGAGGTTTCCTAATCAAGAGTTGATGCTTAACGACCCAAGGGACGTGCATGATAACCTTGATGGACTAGAGTTGGGTTAACATGCTTTGAGGTTATATCATTGAAATCAATGCTCTCAATCTTTTATCTTTTCACACAATTGGATATTAACTTTTTTGTTTAGTTTAAAAACATGCAGGCGAAAATGCTTCGGCTCTAGATAAAAAATGTTGTGCCGGACAAGAAGCCAACATAAGGTTTAGGGTTTAGGGTTTAGGGTTATATCGTTGAAATCAACGCTCCCAATATTTTATGTTTTCACACAATTGAATATTAACTTTTTTGTTTTGTTTAAAAACATGTAGGGATGTGCATGATAACCTTGATGGACTAGAGTTGGGTTAACATGCTTGGAGGTTTCCTAATCAAGAGTTGATGCTTAACGACCCAAGGGATGTGCATGATAACCTTGATGGACTAGAGTTGGGTTAACATGCTTTGAGGTTTCCTAATCAAGAGTTGATTCTTAGAAACCCAAGGGATGTGCATGATAACCTTGATGGACTAGAGTTAAGTTAACATGCTTTGAGGTTTCCTAATCAAGAGTTGATGCTTAACGACCCAAGGGATGTGCATGATAATCTTGATGGACTAGAGTTGGGTTAACATGCTTTGAGGTTCCGAATCAAGAGTTAATGCTTAACGACCCAAGGGATGTGCACGATAACCTTGATGGACTAGAGTTGGGTTAACATGCTTTGAGGTTTCCTTATCAAGAGTTGATGCTTAACGACCCAAGGGATGTGCATGATAACCTTGATGTACTCGAATTGGGTTAACATGCTTTGAGGTTTCCTAATCAAGAGTTGATGCTTAACGACCCAAGGGATGTGCATGATAACCTTGAAGGACTAGAGTTGGGTTAACATGCTTTGAGGTTTCCTAATCAAGAGTTGATGCTTAACGACCCAAGGGATGTGCATGATAACCTTGAAGGACTAGAGTTGGGTTAACATGCTTTGAGGTTTCCTAATCAAAAGTTGATGCTTAACGACCCAAGGGAATTGCATGATAACCTTGATAACTAGAGTTGGCTTAACACGCTTTGAGGGTTATATCATTGAAATCAATGCTCTCAATCTTTTATCTTTTCACACAATTGGATATTAACTTTTTTGTTTAGTTTAAAATCATGCAGGGATGTGCATGATAACCTTGACGGACTAGAGTTGGGTTAACATGCTTTAAGGTTTCCTTATCAAGACTTGATGCTTAACGACCCAAGGGATGTGCATGATAACCTTGATGGACTTGAGTTGGGTTAACATGCTTTGAGGTTTCCTAATCAAGAGTTGATGCTTAACGACCTAAGGGATGTGCATGATAACCTTGATGGACTAGAGTTCTTTTAACATGGTTTGATGGTTATATCGTTGAAATCAATGCTGTCAATCTTTTATCTTTTCACACAATTGGATATTACCTTTTTTGTTTAGTTTAAAAACATGCAGGGATGTGCATGATAACCTTGATGGACTAGATTGGGTTAACATGCTTTGAGGTTTCCTAATCAAGAGTTGATGCTTAACGACCCAAGGGATGTGAATGATAACCTTGAAGGACTAGAGTTGGGTTAATATGCTTTGAGGGTTATATCGTTGAAATCAATGCTCTCAATCATTTATCTTTTCACACAATTGGATATTAACTTTTTTGTTTAGTTTAAAAATATCCAGGGATGTGCATGATAACCTTGATGGACTAGAGTTGGGTTAACATGCTTTGAGGTTTCCTAATCAAGAGTTGATGCTTAACGACCCAAGGGATGTGCATGATAACCTTGATGTACTAGAATTGGGTTAACATGCTTTGAGGTTTCCTAATCAAGAGTTGATGCTTAATGACCCAAGGGATGTGCATGATAACCTTGATGGACTAGAGATGTGTTAACCTGCTTTGAGGTTTCCTAATCAAGAGTTGATGCTTAACGACCCAAGGGATGTGCATGATAACCTTGATGGACTAGAGTTGGGTTAACATGCTTTAAGGTTTCCTTGGGGCATTAAGCATCAACTCTTGATTAGGAAACCTCAAAGCATGTTAACCCAAATCTAGTCCTTCAAGGTTATGAAGAGTTTATGCTTAACGACACAAGGGATGTGCATGATAACCTTGATGGAATAGAGTTGGGTTAACATGCTTTGAGGTTTCCTAATCAAGAGTAGATGCTTAATGACCCAAGGGATGTGCATGATAACCTTGTTGGACTAGAGTTGGGTTAACATGCTTTGAGGGTTATATCTTTGAAATCAATGCTCTCAATCTTTTATCTTTTCACACAATTGGATATTAATTTTTTATTCAGTTTAAAAACATGCAAGGATGTGCATGATAACCTTGATGGACTAGAGTTGGGTTAACATCCTTTGAGGATTCCTAATCAAGAGTTGATGCTTAACGACCCAAGGGATGTGCATGATAACCTTGATGGACTAGAGTTGGGTTAACATGCTTTGAGGTTTCCTAAGCAAGAGTTGATGCTTAACGACCCAAGGGATGTGCATGATAACCTTGATGGACTAGAGTTGGGTTAACATGCTTAGAGGTTATATCTTTGAAATCAATCCTCTCAATCTTTTATCTTTTCACACAATTGGATATTAACTTTTTTGTTTAGTTTAAAAATATGCAGGCGAAAATGCTTCGGCTCTAGATAAAAAATGTTGTGCCGGACAAGAAGCCAACATAAGGTTTAGGGTTTTGGGTTTAGGGTTATATCGTTGAAATCAACGCTCCCAATATTTTATGTTTTCACACAATTGAATATTAACTTTTTTGTTTTGTTTAAAAACATGCAGCGATGTGCATGATAACCTTGATGGACTAGAGTTGGGTTAACATGCTTGGAGGTTTCCTAATCAAGAGTTGATGCGTAACCACCCAAGGGATGT
The DNA here is from genome assembly GCF_052625555.1 of Lactuca saligna. Taxonomy (NCBI): domain Eukaryota; kingdom Viridiplantae; phylum Streptophyta; class Magnoliopsida; order Asterales; family Asteraceae; genus Lactuca; species Lactuca saligna. Next base: position 92,667,037 of record NC_136419.1, on the reverse strand, counting down.
GCATGATAACCTTGATGGACTAGAGTTGGGTTAACATGGTTTGAGGTTTCCAAATCAAGAGTTGATTCTTAAGAACCCAAGCGATGTGCATGATAACCTTGATGGACTAGAGTTAAGTTAACATGCTTTGAGGTTTCCTAATCAAGAGTTGATGCTTAACGACCCAAGGGATGTGCATGATACTCTTGATGGACTAGAGTTAGGTTAACATGCTTTGAGGTTCCGAATCAAGAGTTAATGCTTAATGACCCAAGGGATGTGCACGATAACCTTGATGGACTAGAGTTGGGTTAACATGCTTTGAGGTTTCCTTATCAAGAGTTGATGCTTAACGACCCAAGGGATGTGCATGGTAACCTTGATGTACTCGAATTGGGTTAACATGATTTGAGGTTTCCTAATCAAGAGTTGATGCTTAACGACCCAAGGGATGTGCATGATAACCTTGAAGGACTAGAGTTGGGTTAACATGCTTTGAGGTTTCCTAATCAAAAGTTGATGCTTAACGACCCAAGGGATGTGCATCATAACCTTGATAACTAGAGTTGCCTTAACACGCTTTGAGGGTTATATCGTTGAAATCAATGCTCTCAATCTTTTATCTTTTCACAAATTGGATATTAACTTTTTTGTTTAGTTTAAAATCATGCGGGGATGTGCATGATAACCTTGACGGACTACAGTTGGGTTAACATGCTTTGAGGTTTCCTTATAAAGGCTTGATGCTTAACGACCCAAGGGATGTGCATGATAACCTTGATGGACTAGAGTTGGGTTAACATGATTTGAGGTTTCCTAATCAAGAGTTGATGCTTAGCGACCTGAGGGATGTGCATGGTAACCTTGATGGACTAGAGTTGGGTTAACATGCATTGATGGTTATATCGTTGAAATCAATGCTGTCAATCTTTTATCTTTTCACACAATTGGATATTACCTTTTTTGTTTAGTTTAAAAACATGCAGGGATGTGCATGATAACCTTGATGGACTAGATTGGGTTAACATGCTTTGAGGTTTCCTAATCAAGAGTTGATGCTTAACGACCCAAGGGATGTGCAAGTTAACCTTGATGGACTAGAGTTGGGTTAATATGCTTTGAGGGTTATATCGTTGAAATCAATGCTCTCAATCATTTATCTTTTCACACAATTGGATATTAACTTTTTTGTTTAGTTTAAAAATATGCATGGATGTGCATGATAACCTTGATGGACTAGAGTTGGGTTAACATGCTTTGAGGTTTCCTAATCAAGAGTTGATGCTTAACGACCCAAGGGATGTGCATGATAACCTTGATGTACTAGAATTGGGTTAACATGCTTTGAGGTTTCCTAATCAAGAGTTGATGCTTAATGACCCAAGGGATGTGCATGATAACCTTGATGGACTAGAGATGTGTTAACCTGCTTTGAGGTTTCCTAATCAAGAGTTGATGCTTAACGACCCAAGGGATGTGCATGATAACCTTGATGGACTAGAGTTGGGTTAACATGCTTTGAGGTTTCCTAAGCAAGAGTTGATGCTTAACGACCCAAGGGATGTGCATGATAACCTTGATGGACTAGAGTTGGGTTAACATGCTTAGAGGTTATATCTTTGAAATCAATCCTCTCAATCTTTTATCTTTTCACACAATTGGATATTAACTTTTTTGTTTAGTTTAAAAATATGCAGGCGAAAATGCTTCGGCTCTAGATAAAAAATGTTGTGCCGGACAAGAAGCCAACATCAGGTTTAGGGTTTTGGGTTTAGGGTTATATCGTTGAAATCAACGCTCCCAATATTTTATGTTTTCACACAATTGAATATTAACTTTTTTGTTTTGTTTAAAAACATGCAGCGATGTGCATGATAACCTTGATGGACTAGAGTTGGGTTAACATGCTTGGAGGTTTCCTAATCAAGAGTTGATGCGTAACCACCCAAGGGATGTGCATGATAACCTTGATGGACTAGAGTTTGGTTAACATGGTTTGAGGTTTCCAAATCAAGAGTTGATTCTTAAGAACCCAAGCGATGTGCATGATAACCTTGATGGACTAGAGTTAAGTTAACATGCTTTGAGGTTTCCTAATCAAGAGTTGATGCTTAACGACCCAAGGGATGTGCATGATACTCTTGATGGACTAGAGTTAGGTTAACATGCTTTGAGGTTCCGAATCAAGAGTTAATGCTTAACGACCCAAGGAATGTGCACGATAACCTTGATGGACTAGAGTTGGGTTAACATGCTTTGAGGTTTCCTTATCAAGAGTTGATGCTTAACGACCCAAGGGATGTGCATGGTAACCTTGATGTACTCGAATTGGGTTAACATGATTTGAGGTTTCCTAATCAAGAGTTGATGCTTAACGACCCAAGGGATGTGCATGATAACCTTGAAGGACTAGAGTTGGGTTAACATGCTTTGAGGTTTCCTAATCAAAAGTTGATGCTTAACGACCCAAGGGATGTGCATCATAACCTTGATAACTAGAGTTGCCTTAACACGCTTTGAGGGTTATATCGTTGAAATCAATGCTCTCAATCTTTTATCTTTTCACAAATTGGATATTAACTTTTTTGTTTAGTTTAAAATCATGCGGGGATGTGCATGATAACCTTGACGGACTACAGTTGGGTTAACATGCTTTGAGGTTTCCTTATCAAGACTTGATGCTTAACGACCCAAGGGATGTGCATGATAACCTTGATGGACTAGAGTTGGGTTAACATGATTTGAGGTTTCCTAATCAAGAGTTGATGCTTAGCGACCTGAGGGATGTGCATGGTAACCTTGATGGACTAGAGTTGGGTTAACATGCATTGATGGTTATATCGTTGAAATCAATGCTGTCAATCTTTTATCTTTTCACACAATTGGATATTACCTTTTTTGTTTAGTTTAAAAACATGCAGGGATGTGCATGATAACCTTGATGGACTAGATTGGGTTAACATGCTTTGAGGTTTCCTAATCAAGAGTTGATGCTTAACGACCCAAGGGATGTGCAAGTTAACCTTGATGGACTAGAGTTGGGTTAATATGCTTTGAGGGTTATATCGTTGAAATCAATGCTCTCAATCATTTATCTTTTCACACAATTGGATATTAACTTTTTTGTTTAGTTTAAAAATATGCATGGATGTGCATGATAACCTTGATGGACTAGAGTTGGGTTAACATGCTTTGAGGTTTCCTAATCAAGAGTTGATGCTTAACGACCCAAGGGATGTGCATGATAACCTTGATGGACTAGAGATGTGTTAACCTGCTTTGAGGTTTCCTAATCAAGAGTTGATGCTTAACGACCCAAGGGATGTGCATGATAACCTTGATGGACTAGAGTTGGGTTAACATGCTTTAAGGTTTCCTTGGGGCATTAAGCATCAACTCTTGATTAGGAAACCTCCAAGCATGTTAACCCAAATCTAGTCCTTCAAGGTTATGAAGAGTTTATGCTTAACGACACAAGGGATGTGCATGATAACCTTGATGGAAAAGAGTTGGGTTAACATGCTTTGAGGTTTCCAAATCAAGAGTAGATGCTTAATGACCCAAGGGATGTGCATGATAACCTTGTTGGACTAGAGTTGGGTTAACATGCTTTGAGGGTTATATCTTTGAAATCAATGCTCTCAATCTTTTATCTTTTCACACAATTGTATATTAATTTTTTTTTTAGTTTAAAAACATGCAAGGATGTGCATGATAACCTTGATGGACTAGAGTTGGGTTAACATGCTTTGAGGATTCCTAATCAAGAGTTGATGCTTAACGACCCAAGGGATGTGCATGATAACCTTGATGGACTAGAGTTGGGTTTACATGCTTTGAGGTTTCCTAATCAAGAGTTGATGCTTAACGACCCAAGGGATGTGCATGATAACCTTGATGGACTAGAGTTGGGTTAACATGCTTTGAGGTTATATCATTGAAATCAATGCTCTCAATCTTTTATCTTTTCACACAATTGGATATTAACTTTTTTGTTTAGTTTAAAAACATGCAGGCGAAAATGCTTCGGCTCTAGATAAAAAATGTTATGCCGGACAAGAAGCCAACATAAGGTTTAGGGTTTAGGGTTTAGGGTTATATCGTTGAAATCAACGCTCCCAATATTTTATGTTTTCACACAATTGAATATTAACTTTTTTGTTTTGTTTAAAAACATGCAGGGATGTGCATGATAACCTTGATGGACTAGAGTTGGGTTAACATGCTTGGAGGTTTCCTAATCAAGAGTTGATGCTTAACTACCCAAGGGATGTGCATGATAACCTTGATGGACTAGAGTTGGGTTAACATGATTTGAGGTTTCCTAATCAAGAGTTGATTCTTAACAACCCAAGGGATGTGCATGATAACCTTGATGGACTAGAGTTAAGTTAACATGTTTTGAGGTTTCCTAATCAAGAGTTGATGCTTAACGACCCAAGGGATGTGCATGATAATCTTGATGGACTAGAGTTGGGTTAACATGCTTTGAGGTTCCGAATCAAGAGTTGATGCTTAACGACCCAAGGGATGTGCACGATAACCTTGATGGACTAGAGTTGGGTTAACATGCTTTGAGGTTTCCTTATCAAGAGTTGAGGCATAACGACCCAAGGGATGTGCATGATAACCTTGATGTACTCGAATTGGGTTAACATGCTTTGAGGTTTCCTAATCAAGAGTTGATGCTTAACGACCCAAGGGATGTGCATGATAACTCTAACAACCCGAAATTTCCGCTTCATTTCAATGTAACTTTTTCATAAATCAACTCGCGCAACCGATCGTCGTTCCGATTTCCGATTTCCGATTTCTCCGTTTAATTAAGTCATTAATTAGTACACATTTGAAATGACTTAATGGGTGTCTTAATACATTTAGAAATCATTTTAATACTCAACTTTAGTGATCGGAATAATTCTAAAATTTACCATATCGGGTTACGGTAACTCAATCGGGTACGACCAAAAACCCCGTCTAACGCTGGTATCGGGTAGAATTCCACCGTGTCCAAAACCTAAACACTATATAAACGTGTTTAGGACTTCATTTGAAGCCTTTGGCCAAATTATCACTAAACATTTCCCACCTCTCTCCTAATCCAAGTTGAAGGGATCAAAACTCAAAATTAAGGCTTCTAATCTCTAAGGTACCTTCCTAGCCTTAATCTATAACATATTTGACATTCAATTTCGAGTTTAAGACATGAATTAGGCCAAACATTCATGAGTTTACGGCCATAGAACATTCATGGGCAGTAAACTCATATTTCAAGGGTTTTTAAGCCCTAAAACCCTTCCTTTGCATAGTTGGACACTAGATATGACTTAAGGGCTTAAAGGGAAGAACTTATAACATGTAGAACATGGATTTAGAGGGACACAAGTGAGTTTACGGCCAAGGAACATTCTTGGGCCGTAAACTCATATACAAGAGGTATTTAAGCCAATTAACCCTTCCAAAACCTAGTTGGGACTTAGACATGAACCATGGACTTGCTAATCTAGACTTGGAACACTTTAAACTTGATTTTTGAGTAATAAAGAAGAGTTTACGGCCAAGACATACTCTTGGGCCGTAAACTCCTCTAAAAGGGTGATTTAAGGCCTTTAAACATGTTCAAATGCTTCCAAACTCAATCTATGGATTTGTGGTAAAATCTAGATGCATCTAAAAATGGTTTAAAGGATTGAAACACAACAAAAGTATGATTTATGAGAGTTTATGGCCTAGGAACATACCCTTGGCCGTAAACTCATAAAACAATGTTTAAGATGCATCAAACACACCCAAATGACTTGTACAAATTTCTAGAATCACATGTGATTGTTTTAAACACCAAAAACTATCTTTTTCAATGATAAAAGAGAGTTTACGGCCTTAGAACATACCTCTAGGCCGTAAACTCCAACAAAGGTCTTAATTGATGTTCTAAATTCATAACAATGCTTAGAAAATTAGTTTGAATCACATGTGATTGCCCTAAGTAGCTTAAATCAATTTTTCTTTGCCATTGTGAGTTTACGGCCGTAAACTCTATGAGTGTGGCCGTAAGCTCATGTTTTAAATGTTTTAAATCTATTCCAAGTGTTTCAAGGTGTTTAGATAATTATTTCTAGCAATCCCTAAGTCCATTTGAGCCCTTAAAACACCAAAACCTCACCCACATGAGTTTACGGCCGTAAACTCATGTATGTGGGTGTTCCAATGTTGTAAACTCTTTAAAATGTTTACTTATGGGGAATAAACTCAAGTCCCAAGTCCCTTGTGTCATTACAAATCCAAAGATGTCACCCGGGTCACTCCAAACGCTCGTTTTGAAGTGGTTAACCTCATTGGAGTGTAATGTTCCATATGATTAGTGAATGTATCTCTAATTGTATATATATGGACATTATATCATTTTACATAGGGTCATCGCGAGTAATCAAACCCCGAACCGACGTATAACATTCAAAACCGACACGTTTCCGAGTCCGGTGAGTTCATACCCCTACCCTTTTTCACTGTTTTCACTTTTTTCAGGGGGGGAACACAAGCAAAGTACAAGGGAATTCTTGTACTCATAACATGTTTTCAAATGTGTGTTTCATATTCTTATGCTTTTATAAATGATAACTACAACTGATAACAGATCGAACATACAGATCACGTAACATATATTTGTGAAATAAGTCTTTAAACTAGTATGTTTTACATGTATTTCACAAATGGTTTTCCACATTTTATCAGTTAAAAGCATGACATTAAAATATTTGAATATAATACCTGTACACTGTTTTGTCCTCGGTAACACTCCCCACACTTATACGAGTGGAGGACTTTCATATTATTACTAGTAAATTTGTTATTCTGGTACGATTGGAGACACGTCCTCGGAGAACACTCCACCTGGATTTCGCGAGTGGAGGACTACACCCATAACCAGAATCTCTGGTATTTAGAGAGCGTGACTTGAGTGTATAGATCTATACGGGGCTGACTACCCCACACCTGGCTGCTAGCTACAGCCGAACCGAAATGGTTCAAGGGTGACGAAAGTCATAAATATGTGGACGACTTATTGCCACATGTGGACTACTTATTGCCACAGGTTTCTGTCTATTGTATGGTTATGGAACTCGCAATTAGGACAACAGAGATTTACTTACAGTAATAATGGATTACTTTATACATCGTTTACATCTTTTACATCTTTTACTTACTGTAACTAACATAAAGGAAGGTACGGGACCTTCCTGGGGAAAACATGGAATCTAATCACGATTACATCTTTTACATCTTTCACATCGTTTACATAAGATATATACATGCAGGAAAGCATGGGGCTTTCCTGGGTAACACTTACATAACTAGAAAGAGTCACAGAATGGATAACATTACATCTTTTACAATTTGTAACATACAATAAGGAAAGTATGGGACTTTCCTGGTAACACATGATAAGTAAACAGAACAGTTTAACCAGTCAGATAACCAACTATACATTTTCACATGAGTAAACATGTTTTCAGTGTACAAACTTACTATACTTTACATTTGTGAAACAATAACCAACTTTTAAGAAAAGACGGGATTTTCTTGGTGTACATAACATTTCAGAAACAGAAAGGAAACCGATACATTTCCGTAAAACAAAACCGCTTATGAACTCACCAGCTTTATGCTGATTTTCAAACCGCTTGTGTTCTCAGGTCAGCGTTAGAACAGGTACCCAAAGATCATTTTGCATGAAGACGGTGTACATGAAGACCCGTTACATTTTGTCTATATATACTATGTATCACAACTATACAAACTTTACTTTTGAAACAACTGTAAAACTGTTATTATGTAATGTAATGCTTGTTTTACTTTACTTACTATGTACATTGGATTTGATACTCAACACGGTAGTCAACCCCGGAAATGTATTCCGCCTTCGGTTTTCGGGGTGTGACAGATTGGTATCAGAGCCCTTGTTTATAGTGAATAAAGTATACCAAACCTTACATGGTATAAAACTATAAACACTAAAGGGCCTAAGTGCTCTGAATTAAAAGTATCTTCAAACTACAAGTATTTTCAAAAGTATACAAGTATACCAAACCGTCGCCATCCGTAACCACAAGCAGAACAAAACATAAGTAAATGGGTGTTGTGTACTACGGTTAAACCTGGGCAGTTATGTAGTCGTGTCTAGGGTCAATATGGCCTGGCTAACTATATTCATTCGAGACACGACCAACATGTGCTTGGGAGTGACTGTGGTATGTGGCATGCCTAAAACTTACCCTAATATCCCAAATATCGAATCGTTGTCGTAAACAATTCATGAAATACTATGGGAGTATTTCTCGATCCCGATCCTCTGTTGTAGTCCTTATTCAAGTGATTTCCCTGTGATCACTCTTAGCGATAAATTATCTGTTCGATAACTCTTTCCTGCTTTATCGCTTACTCGAATCATATAACTGTCATATCTATCGATTCAATGTAGAGGACTTACCATCCTCTGTTCCTTGATCTTATTAGATCAAGATGCCTCCCCGAAAGAGACCTAGCTCAAAGAACAACAACAATCCTTCCTCGCCGCCACCTCCTCCCCAGTTTGACCTAGCATCAGTTCAGACAATGATGACAGCTGCAATGGTAGCAGCTATGTCACAAATGAACCCTAGTGGTTCGGGTGGTGGTACTCAATCTCAAAACCCTGAGGGTAGCCAGGGACACCAAAGAGGGGGTTCCTATAAGGATTTCATGAATGCGAAACCAACATCCTTTAATGGCGCTGGAGGTGTCATTTCTTTATCTCGATGGTTCGAGAAAATCGAGTCCATCTTTGAAATCTGTGCTTGTGCGGAATCCGATAAAGTCAAATTTGCAGCCTGTACCTTCGTGGATAAAGCTTTGACTTGGTGGAATGGCCGAGTCAAATCTCTGACCTTACCCATAGCCAATGCCATGGGCTGGGAAGCCATGAAGGAACTTCTCATTGCTGAGTATTGCCCCCGTGGTGAAATGCAGAAATTAGAGCACGAGCTCTGGAACCTGAAGATGAAAGGTTCCGACATTGCTGCATATACTTCCCGATTTGATGATCTCGCACTTCTCTGCCCAGGGTTAGTCACTCCTGAAAACAAAAAGATCGAAAGGTTCGTTTGGGGATTATCTCAACCAATAAAGAGTCATGTTTTGGCTGCTCGTCCGGATACCTATGATAGTGCCAAGACCTTAGCACAAATTCTGATAGATCACAACGACGATGTCAAGGAAATCACTACCACTTCTGAGCCGACTCAAAGGAGTGGTGAAAAGAGGAAATTCTGGAAAAAGAAGAAAGGTCAATCTTCTCAAGGATCATCTAAGAAACAACAAACGGTAGCAGTCCATGCTGCTACTGCTACTCCTGTTGTTGCTGTTTCTGCCATGGGATCCACTGCCTCAACTCCTACTAGTAAATATGCTGGTAACCTTCCTCTGTGTGACAAGTGTAAATACCACCATCATCCTGGTCCCTGTCGAGAATTGTCTTGCACCAACTGTGGTAAGAAAGGGCACACAGTTCGATACTGCAGAACTCCTACCCAATCAGCTAATCAATCGTCAGGAGCAGGTGTTCGTCAAGCCTGCTACAACTGTGGTGAAGTCGGGCACTTTAAAAGGGATTGTACCAAGAAGTCAATTGCTGGTAACACTGGAAGGGTTCTGACCATGGGAAGGGAGGAAGCGGTTGCCGATCCCACTGTTGTTTCGGGTACGTTCCTTCTCGACAACTCATATGCTAGTATTCTTTTCGATTCGGGTGCCGAAAGGAGTTTTGTTAGTCATGCATTCAAACATAATCTAAAACCAAATCCTCAACCACTAACTGAAACGTTTACCGTCGAGATGGCTAATGGTGAGAAAGAAAGCGCTAACGACGTATTCATAGGTTGTACGCTTACCCTAAATGATCACTCATTTCCTATAGACCTCATGCCCGTTTCCATTAAGAGCTTTGATGTTATCGTTGGCATGGATTGGTTGAGTCCCAATCATGCTGACATTCTTTGTTACGAAAAAGCTATCCATCTCAATCTTCCTTCGGATCAAACTCTCGTAATCTATGGCGATAAACCCAGTTCCAACCTTCATATCATTTCTTGCATCAAAGCTCGAAAACTCCTTCGAAAGGAGTGTGTTGCATTCTTAGCTCATGTGATCAACGAGAAACAAGAAGTTAGAGACCTCGCGAGCATTCCCGAAGTCTGTAACTTTCTCGATGTGTTTCCCGAAGAACTTCCAGGGATTCCTCCCGAACGTCAGGTCGAGTTCCGTATTGACCTAATTCCTGGAGCTACTCCCGTAGCAAAATCCCCGTATCGCTTAGCTCCCGCAGAAATGCAGGAGTTATCCAGTCAACTCAATGAGTTGCTCAGTAAAGGATTCATTAGGCCGAGTTCCTCACCCTGGGGAGCTCCGATTCTGTTTGTCAAAAAGAAAGATGGATCCTTTCGGATGTGTATCGACTATCGTGAGCTGAACAAGTTAACCGTTAAGAACCGATATCCTCTTCCAAGAATAGACGACCTCTTCGATCAACTCCAGGGAGCCAGCTACTTCTCTAAGATAGACCTTCGGTCGGGGTACCATCAGTTACGAGTCCAGGAGAATGATGTTCCCAAGACAGCATTTAGGACTCGGTATGGACACTACGAGTTTGTAGTGATGCCCTTCGGTCTAACCAATGCACCGGCTGTGTTCATGGACCTGATGAACTGGGTGTGCTGTCCCTTCCTAGACAAATTCGTTATCGTGTTCATTGATGACATCCTCATCTACTCCCGAAGTGAAGAAGACCATAAACAGCACTTGAGGCTAGTGTTGGAAACTCTTAGATCCGAAAAGCTTTATGCAAAATTTTCCAAATGTGAATTCTGGTTACGGAAGGTAACTTTCCTCGGTCACGTAGTAAGCGAGGAGGGTATTCATGTAGATCCTTCCAAGATTAAAGCGATAGAGAGTTGGTCGGCACCGAAAACACCCACGGAAATTCGTCAATTCTTACGTCTCGCCGGCTACTATCGACGATTCATTCAGAACTTTTCCAAAATCGCCAAACCATTAACCACTCTAACACAGAAAGGTGTACCCTTTTGTTGGAGTGATAAGCAAGAAACTGCATTCCAAACATTGAAGAGAGCCTTATGCAGCGCGCCTGTTCTGTCTCTGCCAGAAGGGACAGAGGACTTCGTTGTCTATTGCGATGCGTCTAATCAAGGTTTAGGCTGTGTGCTTATGAAAAGAGGAAAGGTGATTGCCTATGCCTCTAGACAGCTGAAAGCACACGAAGTCAACTATACCACACATGACTTGGAGCTAGGAGCAGTAGTCTTCGCATTGAAGATTTGGAGACATTATCTCTATGGAACCAAGTGCACAATCTTCACTGATCACAAGAGTCTGCAGCACATCTTTAATCAAAAAGACTTAAACATGAGGCAACGATGATGGGTAGAATTACTCAGTGATTATGAGTGTGAAATCCGTTACCACCCCGGCAAGGCCAATGTGGTAGCAGATGCCCTTAGCCGAAAGGATAGTACAAGCCACAAAGTGAAGAACCAGACGATGACCATCCATTCCAACTTACCTACGCAAATCCGAGAAGCTCAGTATGCAGCCCTCAAACCTGAAAATGTGTCAGATGAAACCTTGAGAGGAATGGAAAAGAAACTTGAGATCAGAGGTGACGGGGTTCACTGTTTCATGAATCGAATCTGGATTCCCAAATCCGGTGGATTCAGGGAAAAAGTCATGGAGGAAGCACATAGAACCAAATACTCTGTTCACCCAGGTTCGGACAAGATGTATCTGGATCTCAAGAAACAATACTGGTGGCCGAACATGAAAGCTGAGATAGCTACATTTGTGGGCAAATGTCTGACTTGTGCCAAGGTCAAAGTCGAACATCAGAAGCCTTCAGGTCTGCTTCAACAACCCGAAATTCCCGAGTGGAAATGGGAGATGATTACCATGGACTTCATCACCAAACTACCCAAGTGTTCTAGTGGGTACGACACCATTTGGGTAATTGTCGATCGTTTGACAAAATCCGCTCACTTCATCCCGATTAAAGAATCATACAAGATGGAGAGACTCGTGCGAATCTACATTCAGGAAGTAGTACATTTTCATGGTGTACCTGTATCCATTATCTCTGATCGAGATAGTAGGTTTACCTCCAGATTCTGGCAATCCCTTCAGAAAGCCCTTGGAACCAAACTAGATATGAGCACGGTGTATCATCCTCAGACCGATGGACAGAGTGAGAGAACAATCCAAACCCTGGAGGACATGCTTCGGGCATGTGTCATTGACTTTGGAAAGTCGTGGGATACACACCTATCCTTGATCGAGTTCTCATACAACAACAGTTACCACACCAGCATTAGGGCTGCTCCGTTCGAAGCCCTATACGGTCGTAAGTGCAGATCCCCTCTGTGTTGGGCCGAGGTGGGGGATACACAGTTAGCCAGGAGTCGAGTCCCTGACAGTGCTCTCACTGGTCCTGAAATCATCCGCGAAACCACTGAAAAGATCATTCAAATCCGTAACCGACTGAAAGCCTCACGTGATCGTCAAAAGAGTTACGCTGATAATCATCGGAAACCATTAGAATTCCAGGTTGGAGACCGTGTCCTGTTAAAAGCCTCGCCCTGGAAAGGCACTGTACGCTTTGGCAAGCGTGGGAAACTTAATCCAAGGTATATTGGACCCTTTGGGATCCTCTCCAGGATTGGTCCAGTTACCTATAAACTTCATTTACCTCACGAACTCAGTAACATTCATCCTGTCTTTCATGTTTCAAATCTTAAAAAGTGCCTATCCGATGAAACCCTAACAATTCCATTAGACGAGATCGAGATCAATGAAAAACTCAACTTTGTGGAGGAACCGATCGAAATCATGGATCGAGAAGTCAAACGTACAAAACAAAGTCGCATCCCGTTAGTGAAGGTTCGCTGGAATGCCAAGCGGGAACCGGAATTCACTTGGGAACGGGAAGACTCAATGAAACAGAAGTATCCACAACTCTTTTCTTATCCATGATTTGTATCTTGTCTTATGTTCTAAACTTGAATTTCGGGATGAAATTCCCTTTAACGGGGGGACAATGTAACAACCCGAAATTTCCGCTTCATTTCAATGTAACTTTTTCATAAATCAACTCGTGCAACCGATCGTCGTTCCGATTTCCGATTTCTGATTTCTCCGTTTAATTAAGTCATTAATTAGTACACATTTAAAATGAATTAATGGGTGTCTTAATACATTTAGAAATCATTTTAACACTCAACTTTAGTGATCGGAATAATTCTAAAATTTACCATATCGGGTTACGGTAACTCAATCGGGTACGACCAAAAAACCCCGTCTAAGGCCGGTATCGGGTAGAATTCCACCGTGTCCAAAACCTAAACACTATATAAACGTGTTTAGGACTTCATTTGAAGCCTTTGGCCAAATTATCACTAAACATTTCCCACCTCTCTCCTAATCCAAGTTTAAGGGATCAAAACTCAAAATTAAGGCTTCTAATCTCTAAGGTACCTTCCTAGCCTTAATCTATAACATATTTGACATTCAATTTCGAGTTTAAGACATGAATTAGGCCAAACATTCATGAGTTTACGGCCATAGAACATTCATGGGCCGTAAACTCATATTTCAAGGGTTTTTAAGCCCTAAAACCCTTCCTTTGCATAGTTGGACACTAGATATGACTTAAGGGCTTAAAGGGAAGAACTTATAACATGTAGAACATGGATTTAGAGGGACAAAAGTGAGTTTACGGCCAAGGAACATTCTTGGGCCGTAAACTCATATACAAGGGGTATTTAAGCCAATTCACCCTTCCTAAACCTAGTTGGGACTTAGACATGAACCATGGACTTGCTAATCTAGACTTGGAACACTTTAAACTTGATTTTTGAGTAATAAAGAATAGTTTACGGCCAAGACATACTCTTGGGCCGTAAACTCCTCTAAAAGGGTGATTTAAGGCCTTTAAACATGTTCAAATGCTTCCAAACTCAATCTATGGCTTTGTGGTAAAATCTAGATGCATCTAAAAATGGTTTAAAGGATTGAAACACAACAAAAGTATGATTTATGAGAGTTTACGGCCTAGCAACATACCCTTGGCCGTAAACTCATAAAACAATGTTTAAGATGCATCAAACACACCCAAATGACTTGTACAAATTTCTAGAATCACATGTGATTGTTTTAAACACCAAAAACTATCTTTTTCAATGATAAAAGAGAGTTTCCGGCCTTAGAACATACCTCTAGGCCGTAAAATCCAACAAAGGTCTTAATTGATGTTCTAAATTCATAACAATGCTTAGAAAATTAGTTTGAATCACATGTGATTGCCCTAAGTAGCTTAAATCAATTTTTCTTAGCCATTGTGAGTTTACGGCCGTAAACTCTATGAGTGTGGCCATAAGCTCATGTTTTAAATGTTTTAAATCTATTCCAAGTGTTCCAAGGTGTTTAGATAATTATTTCTAGCAATCCCTAAGTCCACTTGAGCCCTTAAAACACCAAAACCTCACCGACATGAGTTTACGACCGTAAACTCATGTATGTGGGTGTTCCAATGTTGTAAACTCTTTAAAATGTTTACTTATGGGGAGTAAACTCAAGTCCCAAGTCCCTTGTGTCATTACAAATCCAAATATGTCACCCGGGTCACTCCAAACGCTCGTTTTGAAGTGTTTAACCTCATTGGAGTGTAATGTTCCATATGATTAGTGAATGTATCTCTAATTGTATATATATGGACATTATATCATTTTACATAGGGTCATCGCGAGTAATCAAACCCCGAACCGACGTATAACATTCAAAACCGACACGTTTCCGAGTCCGGTGAGTTCATACCCCTACCCTTTTTCACTGTTTTCACTTTTTTCAGGGGGGGGGGGAACACAAGCAAAGTACAAGGGAATTCTTGTACTCATAACATGTTTTCAAATGTGTGTTTCATATTCTTATGCTTTTATAACTGATAACTACAACTGATAACAGATCGAACATACAGATCACATAACATATATTTGTGAAATAAGTCTTTAAACTAGTATGTTTTACATGTATTTCACAAATGGTTTTCCACATTTTATCAGTTAAAAGCATGACATTAAAATATTTGAATATAATACCTGTACACTGTTTTGTCCTCGGTAACACTCCCCACACTTATACGAGTGGAGGACTTTCATATTATTACTAGTAAATTTGTTATTCCGGTACGATTGGAGACACGTCCTCGGAGAACACTCCACCTGGATTTCGCGAGTGGAGGACTACACCCATAACTAGAATCTCTGGTATTTAGAGAGCGTGACTTGAGTGTATAGATCTATACGGGGCTGACTACCCCACACCTGGCTGCTAGCTACAGCCGAACCGAAATGGTTCAAGGGTGACGAAAGTCATAAATATGTGGACGACTTATTGCCACATGTGGACTACTTATTGCCACAGGTTTCAGTCTATTGTATGGTTATGGAACTCGCAATAAGGATAACAGAGATTTACTTACAGTAATAATGGATTACTTTATACATCGTTTACATCTTTTACATCTTTTACTTACTGTAACTAACATGCAGGAAGGTACGGGACCTTCCTGGGGAAAACATGGAATCTAATCACGATTACATCTTTTACATCTTTCACATCGTTTACATAAGATACATACATGCAGGAAAGCATGGGGCTTTCCTGGGTAACACTTACATAACTAGAAAGAGTCACAGAATGGATAACATTACATCTTTTACAATTTGTAACATACAATAAGGAAAGTATGGGACTTTCCTGGTAACACATGATAAGTAAACAGAACAGTTTAACCAGTCAGATAACCAACTATACATTTTCACATGAGTAAACATGTTTTCAGTGTACAAACTTACTATACTTTACATTTGTGAAACAATAACCAACTTTTAAGAAAATACGGGATTTTCTTGGTGTACATAACATTTCAGAAACAGAAAGGAAACCGATACATTTCCGTAAAACAAAACCGCTTATGACCTCACCAGCTTTATGCTGATTTTCAAACCGCTTGTGTTCTCAGGTCAGCGTTAGAACAGGTACCCGAAGATCATTTTGCATGAAGACGGTGTAGATGAAGCCCCGTTACATTTTGTCTATATATACTATGTATCACAACTGTACAAACATTACTTTTGAAACAACTGTAAAACTGTTATTATGTAATGTAATGCTTGTTTTACTTTACTTACTATGTACATTGGATTTGATACTCAACACGGTAGTCAACCCCGGAAATGTATTCCTCCTTCGGTTTTCGGGGTGTGACAATAACCTTGAAGGACTAGAGTTGGGTTAACATGCTTTGAGGTTTCCTAATCAAAAGTTGATGCTTAACGACCCAAGGGATGTGCATGATAACCTTGATAACTAGAGTTGGCTTAACACGCTTTGAGGGTTATATCGTTGAAATCAATGCTCTCAATCTTTTATCTTTTCACACAATTGGATATTAACTTTTTTGTTTAGTTTAAAATCATGCAGTGATGTGCATGATAACCTTGACGGACTAGAGTTGGGTTAACATGCTTTGAGGTTTCCTTATCAAGACTTGATGCTTAACGACCCAAGGGATGTGCATGATAACCTTGATGGACTAGAGTTGGGTTAACATGCTTTGAAGTTTCCTAATCAAGAGTTGAGGCGTAACGACCTAAGGGATGTGCATGATAACCTTGATGGACTAGAGTTGGGTTAACATGCTTTGATGGTTATATCGTTGAAATCAATGCTGTCAATCTTTTATCTTTTCACACAATTGGATATTACCTTTTTTGTTTAGTTTAAAAACATGCGGGGATGTGCATGATAACCATGATGGACTAGATTGGATTAACATGCTTTGAGGTTTCCTAATCAAGAGTTGATGCTTAACAACCCAAGGGATGTGCATGATAACCTTGATGGACTAGAGTTGGGTTAATATGCTTTGAGGGTTATATCGTTGAAATCAATGCTCTCAATCATTTATCTTTTCACACAATTAGATATTAACTTTTTTGTTTAGTTTAAAAATATGCAGGGATGTGCACGATAACCTTGATAGACTAGAGTTGGGTTAACATGCTTTGAGGTTTCCTAATCAAGAGTTGATGCTTAACGACCCAAGGGATGTGCATGATAACCTTGATGTACTAGAATTGGGTTAACATGCTTTGAGGTTTCCTAATCAAGAGTTGATGCTTAACGACCCAAGGGATGTGCATGATAACCTTGATGGACTAGAGATGTGTTAACCTGCTTTGAGGTTTCCTAATCAAGAGTTGATGCTTAACGACCCAAGGGATGTGCATGATAACCTTGATGAACTAGAGTTGGGTTAACATGCTTTAAGGTTTCCTTGGGGCATTAAGCATCAACTCTTGATTAGGAAACCTCAAATCATGTTAACCCAAATCTAGTCCTTCAAGGTTATGAAGAGTTTATGCTTAACGACACAAGGGATGTGCATGATAACGTTGATGGAATAGAGTTGGGTTAACATGCTTTGAGGTTTCCTAATCAAGAGTAGATGCTTAATGACCCAAGGGATGTGCATGATAACCTTGTTGGACTAGAGTTGGGTTAACATGCTTTGAGGGTTATATCTTTGAAATCAATGCTCTCAATCTTTTATCTTTTCACACAATTGGATATTAATTTTTTGTTTAGTTTAAAAACATGCAAGGATGTGCATGATAACCATGATGGACTAGAGTTGGGTTAACATGCTTGGAGGTTTCCTAATCAAGAGTTGATGCTTAACGACCCAAGGGATGTGGATGATAACCTTGATGGACTAGAGTTGGGTTAACATGCTTTGAGGTTTCCTAATCAAGAGTTGATTCTTAACAACCCAAGGGATGTGCATGATAACCTTGATGGACTAGAGTTAAGTTAACATGCTTTGAGGTTTCCTAATCAAGAGTTGATGCTTAACGACCCAAGGGATGTGCATGATAATCTTGATGGACTAGAGTTGGGGTAACATGCTTTGAGGTTACGAATCAAGAGTTGATGCTTAACGACCCAAGGGATGTGCACGATAACCTTGATGGACTAGAGTTGGGTTAACATGCTTTGAGGTTTCCTTATCAAGAGTTGATGCTTAACGACCCAAGGGATGTGCATGATAACCTTGATGGACTAGAGTTGGGTTAACATGCTTTGAGGTTTCCTAATCAAGAGTTGATGCTTAACGACCTAATGGATGTGCATGGTAACCTTGATGGACTAGAGTTGGGTTAACATTCTTTGAGGGTTATATCGTTGAAATCAATGCTCTCAATCTTTTATCTTTTCACACAATTGGATATTAACTTTTTTGTTTAATTTAAAAACATGCAGGGATGTGCATGATAACCTTGATGGAGTAGATTGGGTTAACATGCTTTGAGGTTTCCTAATCAGGAGTTGATGCTTAACGACCCAAGGGATGTGCGTGATAACCTTGATGGACTAGAGTTGGGTTTATATGCTTTGAGGGTTATATCGTTGAAATCAATGCTCTCAATCATTTATCTTTTCACACAATTGGATATTAACTTTTTTGTTTAGTTTAAAAATATGCAGGGATGTGCATGATAACCTTTATGGAATAGAGTTGGGTTAACATGCTTTGAGGTTTCCTAATCAAGAGTTGATGCTTAACGACCCAAGAGATGTGCATGATAACCTTGATGGACTAGTGATGTGTTAACATGCTTTGAGGTTTCCTAATCAAGAGTTGATGCTTAACGACCCAAGGGATGTGCATGATAACCATGATGGACTAGAGTTGGGTTAACATGCTTTGAGGTTTCCTAATCAAGAGTTTATGCTTAACGACCCAAGGGATGTGCATGATAACCTTGATGGACTAGAGTTGGGTTAACATGCTTTGAGATTTCCTAATCAAGAGTTGATGCATAATGACCCAAGGGATGTGCATGATAACCTTGATGGACTAGAGTTGGGTTAACATGCTTTGAGGTTTCCTAATCAAGAGTTGATGCTTAACGACCCAAGGGATGTGCATGCTAACCTTGATGGACTAGAGTTGGGTTAACATGCTTTGAGATTTCCTAATCAAGAGTTGATGCTTAACGACCCAAGGGATGTGCATGATAACCTTGATGGACTATAGTTGGGTTAACAAGCTTTGAGGGTTATATCGTTGAAAAGTTTGCTCTCAATCATTTATCTTTCCCATAATTGGATATTAAATTTTTTGTTTAGTTTAAAAATATGGAGGGATGTGCATGATAACCTTGATGGACTAGAGTTGGGTAAACATGCTTTGAGGTTTCCTAATCAAGTGTTGATGCTTAACGACCCAAGGGATGTGCATGATAACCTTGATGTACTAGAATTGGGTTAACATGCTTTGAGGTTTCCTAATCAAGAGTTGATGCTTAACGACCCAACGGATGTGCATGATAACCTTGATGGACTAGAGATACGTTAACATGCTTTGAGGTTTCCTAATCAAGAGTTGACGCTTAACGACCCAAGGGATGTGCATGATAACCTTGACGGACTAGAGTTGGGTTAACATGCTTTGAGGTTTCCTAATCAAGAATTTATGCTTAACGACCCAAGGGATGTGCATGATAACCTTGACGGACTAGAGTTGGGTTAACATGCTTTGAGGTTTCCTAATCAAGAGTTGATGCTTAACGACCCAAGGGATGTGCATGATAACCTTGATGGACTAGAGTTGGGTTAACATGCTTTGAGGTTTCCTAATCAAGAGGAGATGCTTAACGACCCAAGGGATGTGCATGCTAACCTTGATGGACTAGAGTTGGGTTAACATGTTTTGAGATTTCCTAATCAAGAGTTGATACTTAACAACCCAAGGGATGTGCATGATAACCTTAATGGTCTAGAGTTGGGTTAACATGCTTTGAGGGTTAGATCGTTGAAATCAATGCTCTTAATCTTTTATCTTTTCACACAATTAGATATTAACTTTTTTGTTTAGTTTAAAAATATGCAGGGATGTGCATGGTAACCTTGATGGACTAGAGTTGGGTTAACATGCTTTGAGGTTTCCTAATCAAGAGTTGATGCTTGACGACCCAAGGGATGTGCATGATAACCTTGATGTACTAGAATTGGGTTAACATGCTTTGAGGTTTCCTAATCAAGAGTTGATGCTTAACGACCCAAGGGATGTGCATGATAACCTTGATGGACTAGAGATACATTAACATGCTTTGAAGTTTCCTAATCAAGAGTTGATGCTTAACGAACCAAGGGATGTGCATGATAACCTTGATGGACTAGAGTTGGGTTAACATGCTTTGAGGTTTCCTAAACAAGAGTTTATGCTTAACGACCCAAGGGATGTGCATGATAATCTTGACGGACTAGAGTTGGGTTAACATGCTTTGAGGTTTCCTAATCAAGAGTTGATGCTTAACGACCCAAGGGATGTGCATGATAACCTTGATGGACTAGAGTTGGGTTAACATGCTTTGAGGTTTCCTAACCAAGAGTTGATGCTTAACGACCCAAGGGATGTGCATGCTAACCTTGATGGACTAGAGTTGGGTTAACATGCTTTGAGATTTCCTAATCAAGAGTTGATGCTTAACGACCCAAGGGATGTGCATGATAACCTTGATGGTCTAGAGTTGGGTTAACATGCTTTGAGGGTTATATCGTTGAAATCAATGCTCTTAATATTTTTATCTTTTCACACAATTGGATATTAACTTTTTTGTTTAGTATAAAATTATGCAGGGATGTGCATGATAACCTTGATGGACTAGAGTTGGGTTAACATGCTTTGAGGTTTCCTAATCACGATTTGATGCTTAACGAACCAAGGGATGTGCGTGATAACCTTGATGTACTAGAATTGGGGTAACATGCTTTGAGGTTTCCTAATGAAGAGTTGATGCTTAATAACCCAAGGGATGTGCATGATAACCTTGATGGACTAGAGTTGGGTTAACATGCTTTGAGGTTTCCTAATCAAGAGTTGATGCTTAAAAGACCCAAGGGATGTGCATGATAACCTTGATGGACTAAAGTTGGGTTATCATGCTTTGGTTTCCTAATCAAGAGTTTATGCTTAACGACTCAAGGGATGTGCCTGACAACCTTGATGGCTAGAGTTGGGTTAAGATGCTTTGAGGTTTCCTAATCAAGAGTTGATGCTTAACGACCCAGGGGATGTGCATGATAACTTTGATGGACTAGAGTTGGGTTAACATGCTTTGAGGTTTCCAAATCAAGAGTTGATGGTTAACGACCCAAGGGATGTGCATGCCAACCTTGATGGACTAGAGTCGGGTTAACATGCTTTGAGGTTTCCTAATCAAGAGTTGATGCTTAACGACCCAAGGGATGTGCATGATAACCTTGATGGACTAGAGTTGGGTTAACATGCTTTGAGGGTTATATCGTTGAAATCAATGCTCTCAATCTTTTATCTTTTCACACAATTGGATATTAACTTTTTTGTTGAGTTTAAAAACATGTAGGGATGTGCATGATAACCTTGATGGATTAGAGTTGGGTTAACATGCTTTGAGGATTCCTAAACAAGAGTTGATTCTTAACGAGCCAAGGGATGTGCATGATAACCTTGATGGACTAGAGTTGGGTTAACATGCTTTGAGGATTATATCGTTGAAATCAATGCTCTCACTCTTTTATCTTTTCACACAATTGGATATTAACTTTTTTGTTTAGTTTAAAAACATGCAGGGATGTGCATGATAACCTTGGTGGACTAGAGTTGGGTTAACATGCTTTGAGGTTTCCTAATCAAGAGTTGATGCTTAATGACCCAAGGGATGTGCATGATAACCTTGATGGACTAGAGTCGGGTTAACATGATTTGAGGTTTCCTAATCAAGAGTTGATGGTTAACGACCCAAGGGATGTGCATGATAACCTTGATTGACTAGAGTTGGGTTAACAAGCTTTTTGAGGTTTCTTAATCAAGAGTTTATGCTTAACGACCCAAGGGATGTGCATGATAACCTTGATGGGCTAGAGTTGGGTTAACATGCTTTGAGGTTTCCTAATCAAGAGTTGATACTTAACGACCCAAGGGATGTGCATGATAACCTTCATGGACTAGAGTTGGGTTAACATGCTTTGAGGTTTCCTAATCAAGAGTTGATGCTTAACGACCCAAGGGATGTGCATGATAACCTTGATGGACCTTGATGGACTAGAGTGGGCTTAAAATGCTTTAAGGTTTCCTAATCAAGAATTGATGCTTAACGATCCAAGGGATGTACATGATAACCTTGATTGACTAGAGTTGGGTTAGCATGCTTTGAGGGTTATATCGTTGAAATCAATGCTCTCAATCATTTATCTTTTCACACAATTGGATATTAACTTTTTTATTTAGTTTAAAAACATGCAGGGATGTGCATGATAACCTTGATGGACAAGAGTTGGGTTAACATGCTTTGAGGTTTGCTAATCATGAGTTTATGGTTAACGACCCAAGGGATGTGCATGATAACCTTGATGGACTAGAGTTGGGTTAACATGCTTTGAGGTTTCCTAATCAAGAGTTGATGCTTAACGACCCAAGGGATGTGCATGCTAACCTTGATGGACTAGAGTTGGGTTAACATGCTTTGAGATTTCCTAATCAAGAGTTGATGCTTAAAGACCCAAGGGATGTGCATGATAACCTTGATGGACTATAGTTGGGTTAACAAGCTTTGAGGGTTATATCATTGAAAAGTCTGTTCTCAATCATTTATCTTTCCCATAATTGGATATTAAATTTTTTGTTTAGTTTAAAAATATGGAGGGATGTGCATGATAACCTTGATGGACTAGAGTTGGGTAAACATGCTTTGAGGTTTCGTAATGAAGTGTTGATGCTTAACGACCCAAGGGATGTGCATGATAACCTTGATGTACTAGAATTGGGTTAACATGCTTTGAGGTTTCCTAATCAAGAGTTGATGCTTAACGACCCAACGGATGTGCATGATAACCTTGATGGACTAGAGATACGTTAACACGCTTTGAGGTTTCCTAATCAAGAGTTGACGCTTAACGACCCAAGGGATGTGCATGATAACCTTGACGGACTAGAGTTGGGTTAACATGCTTTGAGGTTTCCTAATCAAGAGTTTATGCTTAACGACCCAAGGGATGTGCATGATAACCTTGACGGACTAGATTTGGGTTAACATGCTTTGAGGTTTCCTAATCAAGAGTTGATGCTTAACGACCCAAGGGATGTGCATGATAACCTTGATGGACTAGAGTTGGGTTAACATGCTTTGAGGTTTCCTAATCAAGAGGTGATGCTTAACGACCCAAGGGATGTGCATGCTAACCTTGATGGACTAGAGTTGGGTTAACATGTTTTGAGATTTCCTAATCAAGAGTTGATACTTAACGACCCAAGGGATGTGCATGATAACCTTGATGGTCTAGAGTTGGGTTAACATGCTTTGAGGGTTATATCGTTGAAATCAATGCTCTTAATCTTTTATCTTTTCACACAATTGGATATTAACTTTTTTGTTTAGTTTAAAAATATGCAGGGATGTGCATGGTAACCTTGATGGACTAGAGTTGGGTTAACATGCTTTGAGGTTTCCTAATCAAGAGTTGATGCTTGACGACCCAAGGGATGTGCATGATAACCTTGATGTACTAGAATTGGGTTAACATGCTTTGAGGTTTCCTAATCAAGAGTTGATGCTTAACGACCCAAGGGATGTGCATGATAACCTTGATGGACTAGAGATACATTAACATGCTTTGAAGTTTCCTAATCAAGAGTTGATGCTTAACGACCCAAGGGATGTGGATGATAACCTTGATGGACTAGAGTTGGGTTAACATGGTTTGAGGTTTCCTAATCAAGAGTTTATGCTTAACGACCCAAGGGATGTGCATGATAATCTTGACGGACTAGAGTTGGGTTAACATGCTTTGAGGTTTCCTAATCAAGAGTTGATGCTTAACGACCCAAGGGATGTGCATGATAACCTTGATGGACTAGAGTTGGGTTAACATGCTTTGAGGTTTCCTAACCAAGAGTTGATGCTTAACGACCCAAGGGATGTGCATGCTAACCTTGATGGACTAGAGTTGGGTTAACATGCTTTGAGATTTCCTAATCAAGAGTTGATGCTTAATGACCCAAGGGATGTGCATGATAACCTTGATGGTCTAGAGTTGGGTTAACATGCTTTGAGGGTTATATCGTTGAAATCAATGCTCTTAATATTTTTATCTTTTCACACAATTGGATATTAACTTTTTTGTTTAGTATAAAATTATGCAGGGATGTGCATGATAACCTTGATGGACTAGAGTTGGGTTAACATGCTTTGAGGTTTCCTAATCAAGATTCGATGCTTAACGACCCAAGGGATGTGCATGATAACCTTGATGTACTAGAATTGGGTTAACATGCTTTGAGGTTTCCTAATCAAGAGTTGATGCTTAATAACCCAAGGGATGTGCATGATAACCTTGATGGACTAGAGTTGGGTTAACATGCTTTGAGGTTTCCTAATCAAGAGTTGATGATTAGAAGACCCAAGGGATGTGCATGATAACCTTGATGGACTAAAGTTGGGTTATCATGCTTTGGTTTCCTAATCAAGAGTTTATGCTTAACGACTCAAGGGATGTGCCTGACAACCTTGATGGACTAGAGTCGGGTTAAGATGCTTTAAGGTTTCCTAATCAAGAGTTGATGCTTAACGACCCAAGGGATGTGCATGATAACTTTGATGGACTAGAGTTGGGTTAACATGCTTTGAGGTTTCCAAATCAAGAGTTGATGGTTAACGACCCAAGGGATGTGCATGCCAACCTTGATGGACTAGAGTCGGGTTAACATGCTTTGAGGTTTCCTAATCAAGAGTTGATGCTTAACGACCCAAGGGATGTGCATGATAACCTTGATGGACTAGAGTTGGGTTAACATGCTTTGAGGGTTATATCGTTGAAATCAATGCTCTCAATCTTTTATCTTTTCACACAATTGGATATTAACTTTTTTGTTGAGTTTAAAAACATGTAGGGATGTGCATGATAACCTTGATGGATTAGAGTTGGGTTAACATGCTTTGAGGATTCCTAAACAAGAGTTGATGCTTAACGACCCAAGGGATGTGCATGATAACCTTGATGGACTAGAGTTGGGTTAACATGCTTTGAGGATTATATCGTTGAAATCAATGCTCACACTCTTTTATCTTTTCACACAATTGGATATTAACTTTTTTGTTTAGTTTAAAAACATGCAGGGATGTGCATGATAACCTTGGTGGACTAGAGTTGGGTTAACATGCTTTGAGGTTTCCTAATCAAGAGTTGATGCTTAACGTCCCAAGGGATGTGCATGACAACCTTGATGTACTAGAGTTGGGCTAACTTGCTTTGAGGTTTCCTAATCAAGAGTTGATGCTTAATGACCCAAGGGATGTGCATGATAACCTTGATGGACTAGAGTCGGGTTAACATGATTTGAGGTTTCCTAATCAAGAGTTGATGCTTAACGACCCAAGGGATGTGCATGATAACCTTGATTGACTAGAGTTGGGTTAACAAGATTTTTGAGGTTTCTTAATCAAGAATTTATGCTTAACGACCCAAGGGATGTGCATGATAACCTTGATGGACTAGAGTTGGGTTAACATGCTTTGAGGTTTCCTAATCAAGAGTTGATGCTTAACGACCCAAGGGATGTGCATGATAACCTTGATGGAATAGAGTTGGGTTAACATGCTTTGAGGTTTCCTAATCAAGAGTTGATGCTTAACGACCCAAGGGATGTGCATGCTAACCTTGATGGAATAGAGTTGGGTTAACATGCTTTGAGATTTCGTAATCAAGAGTTGATTCTTAACGACCCAAGAGATGTGCATGATAACCTTGATGGTCTAGAGTTGGGTTAACATGCTTTGACGGTTATATCGTTGAAATCAATGCTCTTAATCTTTTATCTTTTCACACAATTGGATATTAACTTTTTTGTTTAGTTTAAAAATATGCAGGGTTGTGCATGATAACCTTAATGGACTAGATTTGGGTTAACATGCTTTGACGTTTCCTTATCAAGAGTTGATGCTTAACGACCCAAGGGATGTGCATGATAACCTTGATGTACTAGAATTGGGTTAACATGCTTTGAGGTTTCCTGATCAAGAGTTGATGCTTAACGACCCAAGGGATGTGCATGATAACCTTGATGGACTAGAGTTGCGTTAACATGCTTTGAGGTTTCCTAATCAAGAGTTGATGCTTGAAAGACCCAAGGGATGTGCATGATAACCTTGATGGACTAGAGTTGGGTTATCATGTTTTGAGGTTTCCTAATCAAGAGTTTATGCTTAACGACCCAAGGGATGTGCCTGACAACCTTGATGGACTAGAGTTGGGTTAACATGCTTTGAGGTTTCCTAATAAAGAGTTGATGCTTAACGACCCAAGGGATGTGCATGATAACCTTGATCGACTAGAGTTGGGTTAACATGCTTTGAGGTTTCCAAATCAAGAGTTGATGCTTAATGACCCAAGGGATGTGCATGCTAACCTTGATGGACTAGAGTCGGGTTAACATGCTTTGAGGTTTCCTAATGAAGAGTTAATGGTTAACGACCCAAGGGATGTGCATGATAACCTTGATGGACTAGAGTTGGTTAACATGCTTTGAGGGTTATATCGTTGAAATCAATCCTCTCAATCTTTTATCTTTTCACACAATTGGATATTAACTTTTTTGTTGAGTTTAAAAACATGTAGGGATGTGCATGATAACCTTGATGGACTAGAGTTGGGTTAACATGCTTTGAGGATTCCTAAACAAGAGTTGATGCTTAACGACCCAAGGGATGTGCATGATAACCTTGATGGACTAGAGTTGGGTTAACATGCTTTGAGGATTATATCGTTGAAATCAAGGCTCTCACCCTTTTATCTTTTCACACAATTGGATATTAACTTTTTTGTTTAGTTTAAAAACATGCAGGGATGTGCATGATAACCTTGGTGGACTAGAGTTGGGTTAACATGCTTTGAGGTTTCCTAATCAAGAGTTGATGCTTAACGCCCCAAGGGATGTGCATGACAACCTTGATGTACTAGAGTTGGGCTAACTTGCTTTGAGGTTTCCTAATCAAGAGTTGATGCTTAATGACCCAAGGGATGTGCATGATAACCTTGATGGACTAGAGTTGGGTTAACATGCTTTGAGGTTTCCTACTCAAGAGTTGATGCTTAACGACCCAAGGGATGTGCATGATAACCTTGATTGACTAGAGTTGGGTTAACAAGCTTTGGGGTTTCTTAATCAAGAGTTTATGCTTGACGACCCAAGGGATGTGCATGATACACTTGATGGACTAGAGTTGGGTTAACACGCTTTGAGGTTTCCTAATCAAGAGTTGATGCTTAACGACCCAAGGGATGTGCATGATAACCTTTATGGACTAGAGTTGGGTTAACATGCTTTAAGGTTTCCTAATCAAGAGTTTATGCTTAACAACCCAAGGGATGTGCATGATAACCTTGATGGACCTTGATGGACTAGAGTGGGGTTAACATGCTTTAAGGTTTCCTAATCAAGAGTTGATGCTTAACGATCCAAGGGATGTGCATGATAACCTTGATTGACTAGAGTTGGGTTAGCATGCTTTGAGGGTTATATCGTAGAAATCAATGCTCTGAATCATTTATCTTGTCACACAATTGGATATTAACTTTTTTGTTTAGTTTAAAAACATGCAGGGATGTGCATGATAACCTTGATGGACTAGTGTTGGGTTAACATGCTTTGAGGTTTGCTAATCATAAGTTTATGCTTAACGACCCAAGGGATGTGCATGATAACCTTGATGTACTAGAGTTCGGTTAACATGCTTTGAGGTTTCCTTGGGGAGTTAAGCATCAACTCTTGATTAGGAAACCTCAAAGCATGTTAACCCAACTCTAGTCCATCAAGGTTATCAAGAGTTTATGCTTAACGACCCAAGGGATGTGCATGATAACCTTGATGGACTAGAGTTGGGTTAGCATGCTTTGAGGGTTATATCGTTGAAATCAATGCTCTCAATCTTTTATCTTTTCACACAATTGGATATTATCTTTTTTGTTTTGTTTAAAAACATGCAGGGATGTGCATGATAACCTTGATTGACTAGAGTTGGGTTAACATTCTTTGAGGTTTCCTAATCAAGAGTTGATGCTTAAAGACCCAAGGGATGTGCATGATAACCGTGATGGACTAGAGTTGGGTTAACATGCTTTGAGTTTTCCTAATGAAGAGTTGATGCTTAACGACCCAAAGGATGTGCATGATAACCTTGATGGACTAGAGTTCGGTTAACATGCTTTGAGGTTTCCTAATCAAGAGTTGATGCTTAACGACCCAAGGGATGTGCATGATAACCTTGATGGACTAGAGTTGGGTTAACGTCCTTTGAGGGTTATATCGTTGAAATCAATGCTCTCAATCTTCTATCTTTTCACACAATTGGATATTAACTTCTTTGTTTAGTTTAAAAATACGTAGGGATGTGCATGATAACCTTGATGGACAAGAGTTGGGTTAACATGCTTTGAGGTTTCCTAATCAAGTGTTGATGCTTAACGACCGAAGGGATGTGCATGATAAGCTTGATGTACTAGAGTTGGGTTAACATGCTTTGAGGTTTCCAAAGCAAGAGTTGATGCTTAACGACCCAAGGGATGTGCATGATAACCTTGATGGACTAGTGTTGGGTTAACAAGCTTTGAGGTTTCTTAATCAAGAGTTTATGCTTAACGACCCAAGGGATGTGCATGATAACCTTGATGGACTAGAGTTGGGTTAACATGCTTTGAGGTTTCCTAATCAAGAGTTAATGCTTAACGACCCAAGGGATGTGCATGATAACCTTGATGGACTAGAGTTGGGTTAACATGCCTTGAGGTTTTCCTAATCATGAGTTGATGCTTAACGACCCAAGGGATGTGCATGATAACCTTGATTGACTAGAGTTGGGTTAGCATTCTTTGAGGGTTATATCGTTCAAATCAATGCTCTCAATCATTTATCTTTTCACACAATTGGATATTAACTTTTTTGTTTAGTTTAAAAACATGCAGGGATGTGCATGATAACCTAGATGGACTAGAGTTGGGTTAACATGCTTTGAGGTTTCCTAATCAAGAGTTTATGCTTAACGACCCAAGGGATGTGCATGATAACCTTGATGGACTAGAGTTGGGTTAACATGCTTTGAGGTTTCCTTGGGGAGTTAAGCATCAACTCTTGATTAGGAAACCTCAAAGCATGTTAACCCAACTCTAGTCCATCAAGGTTATCAAGAGTTTATGCTTAACGACCCAAGGGATGTGCATGATAACCTTGATGGACTAGAGTTGGGTTAACTTTCTTTGAGGTTTCCTAATCAAGAGTTGATGCTTAACGACCCAAGGGATGTGCATGATAACCTTGATGGACTAGAGTTGGGTTAACATGCTTTGAGGGTTATATCGTTGAAATCAATGCTCTCAATCTTTTATCCTTTCACACAATTGGATATTAACTTTTTTGTTTAGTTTAAAAACATGCAGGGATGTGCATGATAACCTTGATGGACTAGAGTTGGGTTAACATGCTTTGAGGTTTCCTAATCAAGATTTGATGCTTAAGGACCCAAGGGATTTGCATGATAACCTTGATGGACTAGAGTTGGGTTAACATGCTTTGAGGTTATATTGTTGAAATCAACGCTCTCAATCTTTTATCTTTTCACAGAATTGGATATTAACTTTTTTGTTTAGTTTAAAAACATGCAGGCGAAAATGCTTCGGCTCTAGATAAAAAATGTTGTGCCGGACAAGAAGCCAACATAAGGTTTAGGGTTTAGGGTTTAGGGTTATATAGTTGATATCAATGCTCCCAATATATTATGTTTTCACACAATTGAATATTTACTTTTTTGTTTTGTATAAAAACACGAAGGGATTTGCATGATAACCTTGATGGACTAGAGTTGGGTTAACATGCTTTGAGGTTTCCTAATCAAGAGTTGATGCTTAACGACCCAAGGGATGTGCATGATAACCTTGAAGGACTAGAGTTGGGTTAACATGCTTTGAGGTTTCCTAATCAGGAGTTGATGCTTAACGACCCAAGGGATGTGCATGATAACCTTGATAACTAGAGTTGGGTTAACACGCTTTGAGGGTTATATCGTTGAAATCAATGCTCTCAATCTTTTATCTTTTCACACAATTGGATATTAACTTTTTTGTTTAGTTTAAAGACATGCAGGGATGTGCATGATAACCTTGATGGACTAGAGATAGGTTAAGATGCTTTAAGGTGTCCTAATCAAGAGTTGATGCTTAACGACCCAAGGGATGTGCATGATAACCTTGATGGACTAGTGTTGGGTTAACATTCTTTGAGGTTTGCTAATCATGAGTTTATGCTTAACGACCCAAGGGATGTGCATGATAACCTTGATGTACTAGAGTTCGGTTAACATGCTTTGAGGTTTCCTTGGGGAGTTAAGCATCAACTCTTGATTAGGAAACCTCAAAGCATGTTAACCCAACTCTAGTCCATCAAGGTTATCAAGAGTTTATGCTTAACGACCCAAGGGATGTGCATGATAACCTTGATGGACTAGAGTTGGGTTAGCATGCTTTGAGGGTTATATCGTTGAAATCAATGCTCTCAATCTTTTATCTTTTCACACAATTGGATATTATATTTTTTGTTTAGTTTAAAAACATGCAGGGATGTGCATGATAACCTTGATTGACTAGAGTTGGGTTAACATTCTTTGAGGTTTCCTAATCAAGAGTTGATGCTTAAAGACCCAAGGGATGTGCATGATAACCGTGATGGACTAGAGTTGGGTTAACATGCTTTGAGTTTTCCTAATCAAGAGTTGATGCTTAATGACCCAAAGGATGTGCATGATAACCTTGATGGACTAGAGTTGGGTTAACATGCTTTGAGGTTTCCTAATCAAGAGTTGATGCTTAACGACCCAAGGGATGTGCATGATAACCTTGATGGATTAGAGTTGGGTTAACATGCTTTGAGGGTTATATCGTTGAAATCAATGCTCTCAATCTTTTATCTTTTCACACAATTGGATATTAACTTTTTTGTTTAGTTTAAAAACATGTAGGGATGTGCATGATAACCTTGATGGACTAGAGTTGGGTTAACATGCTTTGAGGATTCCTAAACAAGAGTTGATGCTTAACGACCCAAGGGATGTGCATGATAACCTTGATGGACTAGATTTGGGTTAACATGCTTTGAGGATTATATCGTTGAAATCAATGCTCTCACTCTTTTATCTTTACACACAATTGGATATTAACTTTTTTGTTTAGTTTAAAAACATGCAGGTATGTGCATGATAACCTTGATGGACTAGAGTTAGGTTAACATGCTTTGAGGTTTCCTAATCAAGAGTTGATGCTTAACGCCCCAAGGGATGTGCATGACAACCTTGATGTACTAGAGTTGGGTTGACTTGCTTTGAGGTTTCCTAATCAAGAGTTGATGCTTAAAGACCCAAGGGATGTGCATGATAACATTGATGGACTAGAGTTGGGTTAACATGCTTTGAGGTTTCCTAATCAAGAGTTGATGCTTAACGACCCAAGGCATGTGCATGATAACCTTGATGGACTAGAGTTGGGTTAACATGGTTTGAGGTTTTGCTAATCAAGAGTTGATGCTTAACGACCCAAGGGTTGTGCATGATAACCTTGATGTACTAGAGATAGGTTAAGATGCTTTGAGGTTTCCTAATCAAGAGTTGATGCTTAACGACCCAAGGGATGTGCATGATAACCTTGATGGACTAGAGTTGGGTTAACAAGCTTTGAGGTTTCTTAATCAAGAGTTTATGCTTAACGACCCAAGAGATGTGCATGATAACCTTGATGGACTAGAGTTGGGTTAACATGCTTTGAGGTTTCCTAATATAGAGTTAATGCTTAACGACCCAAGGGATGTGCATGATAACCTTGATGGACTAGAGTTGGGTTAACATGCTTTGAGGTTTCCTAATCAAGACTTGATGCTTAACGACCCAAGGGATGTGCATGATAACCTTGATGGACTTGAGTTGGGTTAACATTCTTTGAGGTTTCCTAATCAAGAGTTGATGCTTAAGGACCCAAGGGATGTGCATGCTAACCTTGATGGACTAGAGTTGGGTTAACATGCTTTAAGGTTTCCTAATCAAGAGTTGATGCTTAACGACCCAAGGGATGTGCATGATAACCTTGACGGACTACAGTTGGGTTAACATGCTTTGAGGGTTATATCGTTGAAATCAATGCTCTCAATCTTTTATCTTTTCACACAATTGGATATTAACTTTTTTATTTAGTTTAAAAATATGCAGGGATGTGCATGATAACCTTGATGGACTAGAGTTGGGTTAACATGCTTTGAGGTTTCCTAATCAAGAGTTGATGCTTATCGACCCAAGCGATGTGCGTGATAACCTTGATGGACTAGAGTTGGGTTATCATGCTTTGAGGTTTCCTAATCAAGAGTTTATGCTTAACGACCCAAGGGATGTGCATGATAACCTTGATGGACTAGAGTTGGGTTAACATGCTTTGAGGTTTCCTAATCAAGAGTTGATGCTTAACGACCCAGGGGATGCGCATGATAACCTTGATGGACTAGAGTTGGGTTAACATGCTTTGAGGTTTCCTAATCAAGAGTTGATGCCTAACGACCCAAGGGATGTGCATGCTAATCTTGATGGACTAGAGTTGGGTTAACATGATTTGAGGTTTCCTAATCAAGAGTTGATGCTTAACGACCCAAGGGATGTGCATGATAACCTTGATGGACTAGAGTTAGGTTACCATGCTTTGAGGGTTATATCGTTGAAATCAATGCTCTCAATCTTTTATCTTTTCACACAATTGGATATTAACTTTTTTGTTTAGTTTAAAAACATGTAGGGATGTGCATGATAACCTTGATGGACTAGAGTAGGGTTAACATGCTTTGAGGATTCCTAAACAAGAGTTGATGCTTAACGACCCAAGTGATGTGCATGATAACCTTGATGGACTAGATTTGGGTTAACATGCTTTGAGGATTAT
Organism: Lactuca saligna; assembly: GCF_052625555.1. Lineage (NCBI taxonomy): Eukaryota > Viridiplantae > Streptophyta > Magnoliopsida > Asterales > Asteraceae > Lactuca > Lactuca saligna. Next base: position 92,633,899 of record NC_136419.1, on the reverse strand, counting down.
ATCGTTGAAATCAATCCTCTCACTCTTTTGTCTTTTCACACAATTGGATATTAACTTTTTTGTTTAGTTTAAAAACATGCAGGTATGTGCATGATAACCTTGATGGACTAGAGTTGGGTTAACATGCTTTGAGGTTTCCTAATCAAGAGTTGATGCTTATCGACCCAAGCGATGTGCGTGATAACCTTGATGGACTAGAGTTGGGTTATCATGCTTTGAGGTTTCCTAATCAAGAGTTTATGCTTAACGACCCAAGGGATGTGCATGATAACCTTGATGGACTAGAGTTGGGTTAACATGCTTTGAGGTTTCCTAATCAAGAGTTGATGCTTAACGACCCAGGGGATGCGCATGATAACCTTGATGGACTAGAGTTGGGTTAACATGCTTTGAGGTTTCCTAATCAAGAGTTGATGCCTAACGACCCAAGGGATGTGCATGCTAATCTTGATGGACTAGAGTTGGGTTAACATGATTTAAGGTTTCCTAATCAAGAGTTGATGCTTAACGACCCAAGGGATGTGCATGATAACCTTGATGGACTAGAGTTAGGTTAACATGCTTTGAGGGTTATATCGTTGAAATCAATGCTCTCAATCTTTTATCTTTTCACACAATTGGATATTAACTTTTTTGTTTAGTTTAAAAACATGTAGGGATGTGCATGATAACGTTGATGGACTAGAGTAGGGTTAACATGCTTTGAGGATTCCTAAACAAGAGTTGATGCTTAACGACCCAAGGGATGTGCATGATAACCTTGATGGACTAGATTTGGGTTAACATGCTTTGAGGATTATATCGTTGAAATCAATGCTCTCACTCTTTTATCTTTTCACACAATTGGATATTAACTTTTTTGTTTAGTTTAAAAACATGCAGGTATGTGCATGATAACCTTGATGGACTAGAGTTGGGTTAACATGCTTTGAGGTTTCCTAATCAAGAGTTGATGCTTAAGGCCCCAAGGGATGTGCGTGACAACCTTGATGTACTAGAGTTGGGTTAACTTGCTTTGAGGTTTCCTAATCAAGAGTTGATGCTTAAAGACCCAAGGGATGTGCATGATAACATTGATGGACTAGAGTTGGGTTAACATGCTTTGAGGTTTCCTAATCAAGAGTTGATGCTTAACGACCCAAGGCATGTGCATGATAACCTTGATGAACTAGAGTTGGGTTAACATGGTTTGAGGTTTCCTAGTCAAAAGTTGATGCTTAACGACCCAAGGGATGTGCATGATAACCTTGATGGACTAGAGTTAGGTTAACATGCTTTGAGGGTTATATCGTTGAAATCAATGCTCTCAATCTTTTATCTTTTCACACAATTGGATATTAACTTTTTTGTTTAGTTTAAAAACATGTAGGGATGTGCATGATAACCTTGATGGACTAGAGTAGGGTTAACATTCTTTGAGGATTCCTAAACAAGAGTTGATGCTTAACGACCCAAGGGATGTGCATGATAACCTTGATGGACTAGATTTGGGTTAACATGCTTTGAGGATTATATCGTTGAAATCAATGCTCTCACTCTTTTATCTTTTCACACAATTGGATATTAACTTTTTTGTTTAGTTTAAAAACATGCAGGTATGTGCATGATAACCTTGATGGACTAGAGTTGGGTTAACATGCTTTGAGGTTTCCTAATCAAGAGTTGATGCTTAATGCCCCAAGGGATGTGCGTGACAACCTTGATGTACTAGATTTGGGTTAACTTGCTTTGAGGTTTCCTAATCAAGAGTTGATGCTTAAAGACCCAAGGGATGTGCATGATAACATTGATGGACTAGAGTTGGGTTAACATGCTTTGACGTTTCCTAATCAAGAGTTGATGCTTAACGACCCAAGGCATGTGCATGATAACCTTGATGGACTAGAGTTGGGTTAACATGGTTTGAGGTTTCCTAGTCAAAAGTTGATGCTTAACGACCCAAGGGATGTGCATGATAACCTTGATGTACTAGAGATAGGTTAAGATGCTTTGAGGTTTCCTAATCAAGAGTTGATGCTGAACGACCGAAGGGATGTGCATGATAACCTTGATGGACTAGAGTTGGGTTAACAAGCTTTGAGGTTTCTTAATCAAGAGTTTATGCTTAACGACCCAAGAGATGTGCATGATAACCTTGATGGACTAGAGTTGGGTTAACATGCTTTGAAGTTTTCTAATCAAGAGTTAATGCTTAACGACCCAAGGGATGTGCATGATAACCTTGATGGACTAGAGTTGGGTTAACATGCTTTGAGGTTTCCTAATCAAGACTTGATGCTTAATGACCCAAGGGATGTGCATGATAACCTTGATGGACTAGAGTTGGGTTAACATGCTTTGAGGGTTATATCGTTGAAATCAACGCTCTCAATCTTTTATCTTTTCACACAATTGGATATTAACTTTTTTGTTTAGTTAAAAATATGCAGGGATGTGTATCATAACCTTGATGGACTAGAGGTGGGTTAACATGCTTTGAGGTTTCCTAATCAAGAGTTGATGCTTAACGACCCAAGGGATGTGCATGATAACCTTGACGGACTAGAGTTGGGTTAACATGCTTTGAGGTTTCCTAATCAAGAGTTAATGCTTAACGACCCAAGGGATGTGCATGATAAGCTTGATGGACTAGAGTTGGCCTAACATGCTTTGAGGGTTATATCGTTGAAATCAATGCTGTCAATCTTTTATCTTTTCACACAATTGGATATTATCTTTTTTGTTTAGTTTAAAAACATGCAGGCAAAAATGCTTCGGCTCTAGATAAAAAATGTTGTGCCGGACAAGAAGCCAACATAAGGTTTAGGGTTAACATGCTTTGAGGTTTCCAAATCAAGAGTTTATGCTTAACGACCCAAGGGATGTGCATGATAACCTTGATGGACTAGAGTTGGGTTAACATGCTTTGAGGTTTCCTTGGGGAGTTAAGCATCAACTCTTGATTAGGCAACCTCAAAGCATGTTAACCCAACTCTAGTCCATCAAGGTTATCAAGAGTTTATGCTTAACGACCCAAGGGATGTGCATGATAACCTTGATGGACTAGAGTTGGGTTAACTTGCTTTGAGGTTTCCTAATCAAGAGTTGATGCTTAACGACCCAAGGGATGTGCATGATAACCTTGATTGACTAGAGTTGGGTTAGCATGCTTTGAGGGTTATATCGTTGAAATCAATGCTCTCAATCTTTTATCTTTTCACACAATTGGATATTAACTTTTTTGTTTAGTTTAAAGACATGCAGGGATGTGCATGATAACCTTGATGGACTAGAGATAGGTTAAGATGCTTTGAGGTGTCCTAATCAAGAGTTGATGCTTAACAACCCAAGGGATGTGCATGATAACCTTGATAGACTAGATTTGGGTTAACATGCTTTGAGGTTTCCTAATCAAGAGTTGATGCTTAACGACCCAAGGGATGCGCATGATAACCTTGATGGACTAGAGTTGGTTAACATGCTTTGAGGTTTCCTAATCAAGAGTTGATACTTAACGACCCAAGGGATGTGCATGCTAATCTTGATGGACTAGAGTTGGGTTAACATGATTTGAGGTTTCCTAATCAAGAGTTGATGCTTAACAACCCAAGGGATGTGCATGACAACCTTGATGTACTAGAGTTGGGTTAACTTGCTTTGAGGTTTCCTAATCAAGAGTTGATGCTTAAAGACCCAAGGGATGTGCATGATAACATTGACGGACTAGAGTTGGGTTAAAATTCTTTGAGGTTTCCTAATAAAGAGTTGATGCATAATGACCCAAGGCATGTGCATGATAACCTTGATGGACTAGAGTTGGGTTAACATGGTTTGAGGTTTCCTAATCAAGAGTTGATGCTTAACGACGCAAGGGATGTGCATGATAACCTTGATGTACTAGAGATAGGTTAAGATGCTTTGAGGTTTCCTAATCAAGAGTTGATGCTTAACGACCCAAGGGATGTGCATGATAACCTTGATGGACTAGAGTTGGGTTAACAAGCTTTGAGGTTTCTTAATCAAGAGTTTATGCTTAACGACCCAAGAGATGTGCATGATAACCTTGATGGACTAGAGTTGGGTTAACATGCTTTGAGGATTCCTAATCAAGAGTTAATGCTTAACAACCCAAGGGATGTGCATGATAACCTTGATGGACTAGAGTTGGGTTAACATGCTTTGAGGTTTCCTAATCAAGACTTGATGCTTAACGACCCAAGGGATGTGCATGATAACCTTGATGGACTTGAGTTAGGTTAACATGCTTTGAGGTTTCCTAATCAAGAGTTGATGCTTAAGGACCCAAGGGATGTGCATGCTAACCTTGATGGACTAGAGTTGGGTTAACATGCTTTAAGGTTTCCTAATCAAGAGTTGACGCTTAACGACCCAGGGGATGTGCATGATAACCTTGACGGACTAGAGTTGGGTTAACATGCTTTGAGGGTTATATCGTTGAAATCAATGCTCTCAATCTTTTATCTTTTCACACAATTGGATATTAACTTTTATGTTTAGTTTAAAAATATGCAGGGATGTGCATGATAACCTTGATGGACTAGAGTTGGGTTAACATGCTTTGAGGTTTCCTAATCCAGAGTTGATGCTTAACGACCCAAGGGATGTGCATGATAACCTTGATGGACTAGAGTTGGGTTAACATGTTTTGAGGTTTCCTAATCAAGAGTTGATGCTTATCGGCCCAAGGGATGTGCGTGATAACCTTGATGGACTAGAGTTGGGTTATCATGCTTTGAGGTTTCCTAATCAAGAGTTTATGCTTAACGACCCAAGGGATGTGCATGATAACCTTGATGGACTAGAGTTGGGTTAACATGCTTTGAGGTTTCCTAATCAAGAGTTGATGCTTAACGACCCAAGGGATGCGCATGATAACCTTGATGGACTAGAGTTAGGTTAACATGCTTTGAGGGTTATATCGTTGAAATCAATGCTCTCAATCTTTTATCTTTTCACACAATTGGATATTAGCTTTTTTGTTTAGTTTAAAAACATGTAGGGATGTGCATGATAACTTTGATGGACTAGAGTTGGGTTAACATGCTTTGAGGATTCCTAAACAAGAGTTGATGCTTAACGACCCAAGGGATGTGCATGATAACCTTGATGGACTAGATTTGGGTTAACATGCTTTAAGGATTATATCATTGAAATCAATGGTCTCACTCTTTTATCTTTTCACACAATTGGATATTAACTTTTTTGTTTAGTTTAAAAACATGCAGTTATGTGCATGATAACCTTGATGGACTAGAGTTGGGTTAACATGCTTTGAGGTTTCCTAATCAAGAGTTGATGCTCAACGCCCCAAGGGATGTGCATGACAACCTTGATGTACTAGAGTTGGGTTAACATGCTTTGAGGTTTCCTAATCAAGAGTTGATGCTTAACGACCCAAGGCATGTGCATGATAACCTTGATGGACTAGAGTTGGGTTAACATGGTTTGAGGTTTCCTAATCAAGAGTTGATGCTTAACGACCCAAGGGATGTGCATGATAACCTTGATGTACTGGAGATAGGTTAATATGCTTTGAGGTTTCCTAATCAAGAGTTGATACTTAACGACCCAAGGGATGTGCATGATAACCTTGTGGACAAGAGTTGGGTTAACAAGCTTTGAGGTTTCTTAATCAAGAGTTTATGCTTAACGACCCAAGAGATGTGCATGATAACCTTGATGGACTAGAGTTGGGTTAACATGCTTTGAGGTTTCCTAATCAAGAGTTAATGCTTAACGACCCAAGGGATGTGCATGATAACCTTGATGGACTAGAGTTGGGTTAACATGCTTTGAGGTTTCCTAATCAAGACTTGATGCTTAACGACCCAAGGGATGTGCATGATAACCTTGATGGACTGGAGTTGGGTTAACATGCTTTGAGGGTTATATCATTGAAATCAACGCTCTCAATCTTTTATCTTTTCACACAGTTGGATATTAACTTTTTTGTTTAGTTAAAAATATGCAGGGAAGTGCACGATAACCTTGATGGACTAGAGTTGGGTTAACATGCTTTGAGGTTTCCTAATCATTAGTTGATGCTTAACGACTCAAGGGATGTGCAAGATAACCTTGATGGACTAGAGTTGGGTTAACATGCTTTGAGGTTTCCTAAACAAGAGTTAATGCTTAACGACCCAAGGGATGTGCATGATAAGCTTGATGGACTAGAGTTGGCCTAACATGCTTTGAGGGTTATATCGTTGAAATCAATGCTCTCAATCTTTTATCTTTTCACACAATTGGATATTATCTTTTTTGTTTAGTTTAAAAACATGCAGGAGAAAATGCTTTGGCTCTAGATAAAAAATGTTGTGTCGGACAAGAAGCCAACATAAGGATTAGGGTTAACATGCTTTGAGGTTTCCTAATCAAGAGTTTATGCTTAACGACCCAAGGGATGTGCATGATAACCTTGATGGACTAGAGTCGGGTTAACATGCTTTGAGGTTTCCTTGGGGAGTTAAGCATCAACTCTTGATTAGGAAACCTCAAAGCATGTTAACCCAACTCTAGTCCATCAAGGTTATCAAGAGTTTATGCTTAATGACCCAAGGGATGTGCATGATAACCTTGATGTACTAGAGTTGGGTTAACTTGCTTTGAGGTTTCCTAATCAAGAGTTGATGCTTAACGACCCAAGGGATGTGCATGATAACCTTGATTGACTAGAGTTGGGTTAGCATGCTTTGAGGGTTATATCTTTGAAATCAATGCTCTCAATCTTTTATCTTTTCACACAATTGGATATTAACTTTTTTGTTTAGTTTAATAACATGCAGGGATGTGCATGATAACCTTGATAGAGTAGAGATAGGTTAAGATGCTTTGTGGTTTCCTAATCAAGAGTTGATGCTTAACGACCCAAGGGATGTGCATGATAACCTTGATGGACTAGAGTTGGGTTAACAAGCTTTGAGGTTTCTTAATCAAGAGTTTATGCTTAACGACCCAAGAGATGTGCATGATAACCTTGATGGACTAGAGTTGGGTTAACATGCTTTGAGGTTTCCTAATCAAGAGTTAATGCTTAACGACCCAAGGGATGTGCATGATAACCTTGATGGACTAGAGTTGGGTTAACATGCTTTGAGGATTCCTAATCAAGAGTTGATGCTTCACGACCCAAGGGATGTGCATGATAACCTTGATAGACTAGATTTGGGTTAACATGCTTTGAGGTTTCCTAATCAAGAGTTGATGCTTAACGACCCAAGGGATGCGCATGATAACCTTGATGGACTAGAGTTGGTTAACATGCTTTGAGGTTTCCTAATCAAGAGTTGATACTTAACGACCCAAGGGATGTGCATGCTAATCTTGATGGACTAGAGTTGGGTTAACATGATTTGAGGTTTCCTAATCAAGAGTTGATGCTTAACGACCCAAGGGGTGTGCATGATAACCTTGATGGACTAGAGTTGGGTTAACATGCTTTGAGGGTTATATCGTTGAAATCAATGTTCTCAAACTTTTATCTTTTCACACAATTGGATATTAACTTTTTTGTTTAGTTTAAAAACATGTAGGGATGTGCATGATAACCTTGATGGACTAGAGTTGGGTTAACATGCTTTGAGGATTCCTAAACAAGAGTTGATGCTTAACGAACCAAGGGATGTGCATGATAACCTTGATGGACTAGATTTGGGTTAACATGCTATGAGGATTATATCGTTGAAATCAATGCTCTCACTCTTTTATCTTTTCACACAATCGGATATTAACTCTTTTGTTTAGTTTAAAAACATGCAGGTATGTGCATGATAACCTTGATGGACTAGAGTTGGGTTAACATGCTTTGAGGTTTCCTAATCAAGAGTTGATGCTTAACGCCCCAAGGGATGTGCATGACAACCTTGATGTACTAGAGTTGGGTTAACTTGCTTTGAGGTTTCCTAATCAAGAGTTGATGCTTAAAGACCCAAGGGATGTGCATGATAACATTGACGGACTAGAGTTGGGTTAAAATGCTTTGAGGTTTCCTAATAAAGAGTTGATGCATAACGACCCAAGGCATGTTCATGATAACCTTGATGGACTAGAGTTGGGTTAACATGGTTTGAGGTTTCCTAATCAAGAGTTGATGCTTAACGACGCAAGGGATGTGCATGATAACCTTGATGTACTAGAGATAGGTTAAGATGCTTTGAGGTTTCCTAATCAAGAGTTGATGCTTAACGACCCAAGGGATGTGCATGATAACCTTGATGGACTAGAGTTGGGTTAACAAGCTTTGAGGTTTCTTAATCAAGAGTTTATGCTTAACGACCCAAGAGATGTGCATGATAACCTTGATGGACTAGAGTTGGGTTAACATGCTTTGAGGATTCCTAATCAAGAGTTAATGCTTAACAACCCAAGGGATGTGCATGATAACCTTGATGGACTAGAGTTGGGTTAACATGCTTTGAGGTTTCCTAATCAAGACTTGATGCTTAACGACCCAAGGGATGTGCATGATAACCTTGATGGACTTGAGTTAGGTTAACATGCTTTGAGGTTTCCTAATCAAGAGTTGATGCTTAAGGACCCAAGGGATGTGCATGCTAACCTTGATGGACTAGAGTTGGGTTAACATGCTTTAAGGTTTCCTAATCAAGAGTTGACGCTTAACGACCCAGGGGATGTGCATGATAACCTTGACGGACTAGAGTTGGGTTAACATGCTTTGAGGGTTATATCGTTGAAATCAATGCTCTCAATCTTTTATCTTTTCACACAATTGGATATTAACTTTTATGTTTAGTTTAAAAATATGCAGGGATGTGCATGATAACCTTGATGGACTAGAGTTGGGTTAACATGCTTTGAGGTTTCCTAATCCAGAGTTGATGCTTAACGACCCAAGGGATGTGCATGATAACCTTGATGGACTAGAGTTGGGTTAACATGTTTTGAGGTTTCCTAATCAAGAGTTGATGCTTATCGGCCCAAGGGATGTGCGTGATAACCTTGATGGACTAGAGTTGGGTTATCATGCTTTGAGGTTTCCTAATCAAGAGTTTATGATTAACGACCCAAGAGATGTGCATGATAACCTTGATGGACTAGAGTTGGGTTAACATGCTTTGAGGATTCCTAATCAAGAGTTAATGCTTAACAACCCAAGGGATGTGCATGATAACCTTGATGGACTAGAGTTGGGTTAACATGCTTTGAGGTTTCCTAATCAAGACTTGATGCTTAACGACCCAAGGGATGTGCATGATAACCTTGATGGACTTGAGTTAGGTTAACATGCTTTGACGTTTCCTAATCAAGAGTTGATGCTTAAGGACCCAAGGGATGTGCATGCTAACCTTGATGGACTAGAGTTGGGTTAACATGCTTTAAGGTTTCCTAATCAAGAGTTGACGCTTAACGACCCAGGGGATGTGCATGATAACCTTGACGGACTAGAGTTGGGTTAACATGCTTTGAGGGTTATATCGTTGAAATCAATGCTCTCAATCTTTTATCTTTTCACACAATTGGATATTAACTTTTATGTTTAGTTTAAAAATATGCATGGATGTGCATGATAACCTTGATGTACTAGAGTTGGGTTAACATGCTTTGAGGTTTCCTAATCCAGAGTTGATGCTTAACGACCCAAGGGATGTGCATGATAACCTTGATGGACTAGAGTTGGGTTAACATGTTTTGAGGTTTCCTAATCAAGAGTTGATGCTTATCGGCCCAAGGGATGTGCGTGATAACCTTGATGGACTAGAGTTGGGTTATCATGCTTTGAGGTTTCCTAATCAAGAGTTTATGCTTAACGACCCAAGGGATGTGCATGATAACCTTGATGGACTAGAGTTGGGTTAACATTCTTTGAGGTTTCTAATCAAGAGTTGATGCTTAACGACCCAAGGGATGCGCATGATAACCTTGATGGACTAGAGTTAGGTTAACATGCTTTGAGGGTTATATCGTTGAAATCAATGCTCTCAATCTTTTATCTTTTCACACAATTGGATATTAGCTTTTTTGTTTAGTTTAAAAACATGTAGGGATGTGCATGATAACTTTGATGGACTAGAGTTGGGTTAACATGCTTTGAGGATTCCTAAACAAGAGTTGATGCTTAACGACCCAAGGGATGTGCATGATAACCTTGATGGACTAGATTTGGGTTAACATGCTTTAAGGATTATATCATTGAAATCAATGGTCTCACTCTTTTATCTTTTCACACAATTGGATATTAACTTTTTTGTTTAGTTTAAAAACATGCAGTTATGTGCATGATAACCTTGATGGACTAGAGTTGGGTTAACATGCTTTGAGGTTTCCTAATCAAGAGTTGATGCTCAACGCCCCAAGGGATGTGCATGACAACCTTGATGTACTAGAGTTGGGTTAACTTGCTTTGAGGTTTCCTAATCAAGAGTTGATGCTTAAAGACCCAAGGGATGTGCATGATAACATTGATGGACTAGAGTTGGGTTAACATGCTTTGAGGTTTCCTAATCAAGAGTTGATGCTTAACGACCCAAGGCATGTGCATGATAACCTTGATGGACTAGAGTTGGGTTAACATGGTTTGAGGTTTCCTAATCAAGAGTTGATGCTTAACGACCCAAGGGATGTGCATGATAACCTTGATGTACTAGAGATAGGTTAATATGCTTTGAGGTTTCCTAATCAAGAGTTGATACTTAACGACCCAAGGGATGTGCATGATAACCTTGATGGACAAGAGTTGGGTTAACAAGCTTTGAGGTTTCTTAATCAAGAGTTTATGCTTAACGACCCAAGAGATGTGCATGATAACCTTGATGGACTAGAGTTGGGTTAACATGCTTTGAGGTTTCCTAATCAAGAGTTAATGCTTAACGACCCAAGGGATGTGCATGATAACCTTGATGGACTAGAGTTGGGTTAACATGCTTTGAGGTTTCCTAATCAAGACTTGATGCTTAACGACCCAAGGGATGTGCATGATAACCTTGATGGACTGGAGTTGGGTTAACATGCTTTGAGGGTTATATCATTGAAATCAACGCTCTCAATCTTTTATCTTTTCACACAATTGGATATTAACTTTTTTGTTTAGTTAAAAATATGCAGGGATGTGCACGATAACCTTGATGGACTAGAGTTGGGTTAACATGCTTTGAGGTTTCCTAATCATTAGTTGATGCTTAACGACTCAAGGGATGTGCAAGATAACCTTGATGGACTAGAGTTGGGTTAACATGCTTTGAGGTTTCCTAAACAAGAGTTAATGCTTAACGACCCAAGGGATGTGCATGATAAGCTTGATGGACTAGAGTTGGCCTAACATGCTTTGAGGGTTATATCGTTGAAATCAATGCTCTCAATCTTTTATCTTTTCACACAATTGGATATTATCTTTTTTGTTTAGTTTAAAAACATGCAGGAGAAAATGCTTTGGCTCTAGATAAAAAATGTTGTGTCGGACAAGAAGCCAACATAAGGTTTAGGGTTAACATGCTTTGAGGTTTCCTAATCAAGAGTTTATGCTTAACGACCCAAGGGATGTGCATGATAACCTTGATGGACTAGAGTCGGGTTAACATGCTTTGAGGTTTCCTTGGGGAGTTAAGCATCAACTCTTGATTAGGAAACCTCAAAGCATGTTAACCCAACTCTAGTCCATCAAGGTTATCAAGAGTTTATGCTTAATGACCCAAGGGATGTGCATGATAACCTTGATGTACTAGAGTTGGGTTAACTTGCTTTGAGGTTTCCTAATCAAGAGTTGATGCTTAACGACCCAAGGGATGTGCATGATAACCTTGATTGACTAGAGTTGGGTTAGCATGCTTTGAGGGTTATATCGTTGAAATCAATGCTCTCAATCTTTTATCTTTTCACACAATTGGATATTAACTTTTTTGTTTCGTTTAATAACATGCAGGGATGTGCATGATAACCTTGATAGACTAGAGATAGGTTAAGATACTTTGTGGTTTCCTAATCAAGAGTTGATGCTTAACGACCCAAGGGATGTGCATGATAACCTTGATGGACTAGAGTTGGGTTAACAAGCTTTGAGGTTTCTTAATCAAGAGTTTATGCTTAACGACCCAAGAGATGTGCATGATAACCTTGATGGACTAGAGTTGGGTTAACATGCTTTGAGGTTTCCTAATCAAGAGTTAATGCTTAACGACCCAAGGGATGTGCATGATAACCTTGATGGACTAGAGTTGGGTTAACATGCTTTGAGGATTCCTAATCAAGAGTTGATGCTTAACGACCCAAGGGATGTGCATGATAACCTTGATGGACTAGAGTTGGGTTAACATGCTTTGAGGGTTATATCGTTGAAATTAACGCTCTCAATCTTTTATCTTTTCACACAATTGGATATTAACTTTTTTGTTTAGTTAAAAATATGCAGCGATGTGCATGATAACCTTGATGCACTAGAGTTGGGTTAACATGCTTTGAGGTTTCCTAATCAAGAGTTGATGCTTAACGACCCAAGGGATGTGCATGATAACCTTGATGGACTAGAGTTGGGTTAACATGCTTTGAGGTTTCCTAATCAAGAGTTAATGCTTAACGACCCAAGGGATGTGTGTAACAACCCGTTATTTCAAGTCAGTAAAGATCGAGTCATGTAACCCCCTTGAGAAAGGAAATAGAATATGATGTATTCAAAAACTCTATTTGGAGTACACTATGTGGTAGTTATCGTCTTAAGGTTTCCAAACATATAAATAACAGAAAAATCCGAGTTATAACGAATAAGTTATGCTCATTATAAGTTTTTCGACAAAAACCAACAATACAAAGTTGCGTAAAAATGCAAAGTTTCAACAAAACACTTTCTGACCTTAGGTGTCTAAATGAAAGTCATAGATATCGTTAAACTACAAACATGCATAAAAAGAACGCTCAAATCGGACATCATATGAATAAGTTATGAATTTTTAAAGAAATTCCTTAAACACGTCACTTTAATAAATAAATAATAAAAATAATTTCGGAATTTGCCAACGGAATCTAAATGAAAGTTGTAGATCGTAGTCTCACCTTCGCGGGGATATAAAGAACGCCAAAAACGGAGTTCGTATGAGGGAGATATGAATTTTTGAAGTTTGATAATTAATTTATATATAATTTTTATTCAAAATTCGGAATTATCCGAAGAGGAGTCAGCCTAGGGCTATAGTACGCGCCGCGTACCCTAGTACGCCCCGCGTACTCAGAGGCCACGGCCTCGGATCGTCCACGTCGCCCCTATGCGAGCTATCCCTCTCCCGTCCCATCCGAGACGCTGCAGCCGAGGAAGCGGTCAGCAATGACGTCCCGTACGCGCCGCGTACGGGAGTACGCCCCGCATACGCAAGCTGATCCGCCCCCCTATAAAAGGGATGCGAGGGCTCCCGAGAAAAGGGCTCATTCTCTCTCATTTCTCTTGCGTTTTTCCTCGTTTTCCGTGCTCGTACTACCCCGAAGCCCTGGTCGCTTCGTGCAAGATCCGAAGGTCGATTTTCTCCCGAGGAATCCCGAGATTTCCGTGGAAAATCCATTTCCCGAGACGAAACTCTGCCGTTTTTCCATCTCGCTATCTTCAAGTTGTCAAGTGAGTTCATACCCCTTTCTAACACACTTTAAATACATTTTTAAATACTTTTACACTCTTTTAGGGGGGGAATACAAGTAAACATACGGTTATTATCGTGTATTTTATAAAGTTTCACTTCACTTATATTATCAAATAAACCACTTGGAACTCATTACTATTATGGAAAACTCTTGTCATACTTTGTGTGCATTAGACTTATACGAAGCATATAATGATCTTTCATTGTTAAATCATTTTATACATTCTAAAAACTTATGATTTTGCTTTATCAAACATTGTGAAAAAGGATAAACTTTGCATACAAAACTATCACTTTAATATAGACTTAATTGAGAATCCATGAGACGCGTACATCTTCAAACGTTACTTTTCTTTATTAGAAAGTACTGCAGTAAGTCCTGTCTATAACCAGAATCTCCCGCGACGAGAACGTGTCAAATGTGTATAGATCTATACGGGAAGTCATGATCCCGCACCCTGACTGTTAGCTACAGTCCGTCTTTTGGGGTGACAGTTGTCATAGCACTGCGACGCCTGAAGAACGTCGTTACAGGCATATTATGTTTAGTATGGTTATAAAACTCATCGGATATACAATTATTATGATATTCAGTATTGATGAACGAGTAGCTATTAAAACTATTCTTCATCCAACCGGTTCGATCTTCGCGTAGTTTTATTATATATAAAACTATGACACAACTTACGAGAAACGTCGGTTTCTTGCAATTTTCGGTCTTAGAGACTGCTATTTTGTGTGAGGAAAATAAGGGTTTTTCCTGCATACAAACCAAACAACTAATAGGAAAATAAGGGATTTTCCCGGTGCAATCATTTACAACTTGTGACACGAATATTGATATGCATTCCATACTTTTATAAGAAAATGAGGGTTTTATTGGAAAACACAACAACTCGTATCTCAACCATTAGGGAAAATATGGGATTTTCTGGATCTAATGCTTTCATTTTCAATACAACAAATCACAACTCTTTACATTTTGAAAAGCTACGTTTACTGGAAAACATACACCCATTTTGAAATGGCATCCAATTTTTCTAAATTACTTATGGACTCACCAACTTAATTGTTGACACTTTTTCTTTGAAATAACTTGTATTCTCAGGAAATCGCTAAGCAGGTTGGGAATCAACTTTTGGGATTAACGCACTGGTGTTAATTACTTCTTTTGAATGATGTTTATTTATTTATCTTTTGAACATGTAATGAATACAAGTATGTAAACATCTTGCAAAATTACTATATATGGTGGTGTGTACGTTCCTTTCTATGAACTGTTATGATATTGAACATGATGTCCTCCGCCCCCGAACGTTTCCGCCGTTCTGGTTTGGGGGTGTGACAGATTGGTATCAGAGCATTGTTTATAGGGAATTAAGTATATCAAAACCATTTCTTTTTGGTATACAACTATAAACTCAACTGGGTAAAAACACTCTGAGTAAGAGTCATACTTTTAAAAATTTAATTTTTATTTATTTTTTGTAAAGTAGGCATGCATTCATTTCATATCAACAACATGGTCATTATCATAATTAAAACAACATTGAAGTATTATATATCGGTTGTGCAGTGCAGGTATGCCTTGGGACATGTAATTGGAACTGGGAAGGATATAGCCTGATCAACTATATTTGTCCAAGAGCCGACTAAACATATGCCAAGGAGTGTCTGTAATGGACAACAAATTTTAAAATTACCAAAAGCATATCACTAAAGAATATTGAGGGTGTATTCGAGTGTCGTCAACCATTAAACTCGAGAGTAAGTTTCATGTGCTCTAACTTATAATAAACTTTTAACCCTATTCTCGTACAGTCTAAATGGTGGGATTCCATCACCCCAATGACCCCTACTACCCCAACCAAGGTAATGGTGGGTGGATCGAAGCAGATTCTGAAGAAGACGAAGAGCCTATAGATTTGGAGGCAGGGGACGACTCTGGCATGGATTCGGAGCCAGAAATTATAAATCCATCAGTCCTACAACCTCCCGTCCACGTGAGGAATTTCCAAGGACCCACTCCAGCGTGGGGAAGTCACCTCCATCATTGGAGCCAACAACAAAGCTTACGCCCTCCTTACGGCATGTGCCGAGACTTCTATGATGTGAGAGGCGGGGGATCAGCCGATCGCGCACTTCCAGTCATGGTTGGCAAACTCGCCAACCAGTGCTATCAATCTGGAGTGCAAGCCAACCGAATCCGAGAGATCAATGTGGATGTGCAAATTCACACGGCTGATATCAACCGCCTAGAGTTGATGCAGAACGACACCCACATTCGCGCCGAAGCGTTTCAAGCACAAGCAAATGCGGCCTTCGCAGAATTAAGAGAACAACAAGCTGCGTTTGATAGACGCCTCATTGGGTCGAAGCAGTCCGACACATAGTCGAGCTCTAAACGCAAGGCGCACCGCAAGTAGTACTTGCCCAACTCTCAAATTTTGTTATAAACTAGGACTTCGGATAAAAGTATTACTTTCTTTAAAAATTTTCCGTAACCGGAGGCCTTTAGAGAGGCCAAGAAATTTTATCTAGACCCCGCTGTAACACAACTATATGTTTAATATATATAAGGGTATACCGCTTTTCTTACCGTTGTTAATCATGCGCAAATAGTTCGATTCATTGGTGCATCTATTCTAACTTTACTTTCAAGCTTAAAACATTGTGTCAGTTAAACTCAACTTCCTAGAACTATTAGAAGTTCATTCAATATCATTCAACTTTGAACTGCCAAAACTTATAATTTTCTTCCATATTTTTGTTTTGGCAGCAAGATGCCTCCTCGTCCAAACCTAAGGCCCAGGCCGGGCACGACACCACCACCACCTCCACCACCAGCTTATGATCCGGCCATGGTTCAGGCTGCTATCACGGCAGCAGTAACTGCAGCCCTCTCGCAAATAAACTCCCAAGGGAATGGAGGGGCGGGAAGCAGCACGAATCATCCAAATCATGGCACTGGTCATGGCCAAGGAAGAGAATGTACCTACAAGGAGTTCTCTAACGCTAAGCCAAAAACTTTTAATGGAACAGGAGGAGTCATTGCACTAATGCAATGGTTCGAAAAGACCGAAACGGTCTTCGAGATCTGCTCATGCCTAGAAGCAAGCAAAGTCAAGTTCGCTACCTGCACCTTTGTAGATCGAGCCCTCACTTGGTGGAAAACCCATGTGAATTCAGTGACGCTCACTGTCGCCAACGCCATGAGTTGGGACGACCTAAAGGTTCTACTACTGGAAGAATACTGCCCAAGGGGCGAAGTACAAAAGCTTGAGCAGGAGCTCTGGAATCTGAAAATGACTGGGTCTGACCTAATCACCTACACCGCTAGGTTCAATGACCTCGCTGCACTGTGCCCTACCATGGTCAACCCAGAATCAAAGAAGGTTGAAAGGTACATTTGGGGGTTGTCACCCCAGATTCAAGGGCATGTCCTAGCTTCCGGCCCTGCTACCTACAACAGTGCTAAGCGCCTGGCCCAGCGACTCATCGACCACAGAGTAAAACCCAGTATCATTTCGACAACCGCAAATCCACCTAGGGAAACTCAGGGCCAGAGTAAGACTTGGAACAAAAGGAGGGGACAAACTCTCCAGGAAAACCCCAGGAAACAACAAGTGATAGCGACCCATGCTATTACTGTACCTGTGAACCCTGCCCCCACAAGCTCATACATTGGGAAACTTCCTAAGTGCAACCGATGCAGTTTCCACCACCACGGTCCTTGCTCCAATCTTCAATGCACCAACTGTAATAAAAAGGGACATACAGCCCGCTATTGCAAAGGGCCAATCCAACCATCCGTTCCCACCACTAATACCGGGGTAAACCACGCCTGCTTCGAGTGCGGAGACACAGGGCACTACCGCAAGTACTGTCCAAGGGTAAACAACCGGAATACAAGTGGAAGGGGCCGAGTTTTCGCAATGGGACAGGATGAACCCATTGCGGACCCTACAGTTGTTACGGGTACGTTCCTTCTCGATAACTCGTATGCATGCATTTTTTTTGATAGTGGCGCGGAAAGGAGTTTTGTGAGTCACAGCTTTAAAGGCCTGTTGAAATCAATACCACAGTCATTGAGTGAACCATTCATAGTAGAAATGGCCAACGGGAAAACCGAAGGCACTAAGGAGGTATACTTAAATTGCACCCTAACTTTAAATGATCATCCATTCTCAATCAACCTCATGCCAGTCTCGATTAAGAGTTTTGATGTCATCATTGGCATGGATTGGCTGAGTTCTCATCATGCGAACATTCTATGTTACGATAAGGCCGTTCGCCTTAATCTGCCAACCGGCGAAACTTTCGTTATCTTGGGCGACAAACCAAGTACCACTCTTCGTATCATCTTAAGTATCCAAGCTCAGAAATTCCTACGCAAGGAATGTCACGCGTTCTTGGCACATGTTGTGGATGTGAAACGCAAAGTCCAAGATATCAAGAGTGTGCCCGACGTACGCGATTTTCCTGATGTTTTTCCCGAGGACCTTCCAGGAATACCACCTGCGAGGCAAGTGGAGTTCCGAATCGATCTGGTTCCCGGAGCTACCCCAGTAGCCAAAGCACCCTATCGATTAGCCCCAACAGAAATGCAAGAGCTATCCAGCCAACTGAATGAACTACTGGGAAAAGGATTCATCAGGCCGAGCTTCTCACCATGGGGAGCACCTGTACTGTTCGTGAAAAGAAGGATGGATCATTCAGAATGTGCATCGACTACCGAGAACTCAACAAACTTACCATCAAGAACCGATACCCCCTACCCCGAATCGATGACTTGTTCGACCAACTCCAAGGAGCCAACTACTTCTCCAAGATCGATCTGAGGTCGGGATATCACCAGCTGCGAGTCCTGGAGAGTGATATCTCCAAGACGGCTTTCCGAACACGATACGGACATTACGAATTCGTAGTGATGCCGTTCGGGCTAACCAATGCCCCGGCCGTATTCATGGATCTAATGAATCGGGTATGTCGTCCATTCTTGGATAAATTCGTGATAGTATTCATAGACGACATACTCATTTATTCAAAGAATAAAGAAGAGCATGGTCAACATCTGAGGCAAGTGCTAGAGACGTTACGGACTGAGAGACTGTATGCAAAATTCTCAAAATGTGAATTTTGGATTAGAAAGGTGGACTTTCTCGGTCACGTGGTCAGCAAGGAAGGGATCCATGTGGATCCATAAAAAATTAAGGCTATCAAAAACTGGTCTGCGCCAACTACACCAACAGAAATTCGCCAATTCCTAGGCCTGGCTGGTTATTATCGAAGGTTCATCCAGAATTTCTCCAGCATCGCAAAGCCTCTTACCGCCTTAACCCAGAAAGGTGTGACCTACAATTGGGGAGAAAAGCAAGATTCTGCATTTCAGACTTTGAAACAGGCTCTTTGCAGTGCGCCCATCCTTTCTCTCCCAGAAGGGACCGAAGATTTTGTAGTATATTGCGACGCTTCGAAGCAAGGGCTGGGCTGTGTACTAATGCAGAGGGGAAAGGTTATTGCATATGCCTCACGACAACTAAAAACGCATGAGGTCAATTACACCACTCATGATTTAGAGCTTGGGGCGGTGGTCTTCGCTCTTAAAATCTGGAGACACTACCTATATGGTACCAAATGCACTATCTTTACAGACCACAAGAGCCTACAACACATCTTCAACCAGAAGGAGTTGAACATGAGGCAGCGACGTTGGGTCGAATTACTCAACGACTACGAATGTGAGATTCGCTATCATCCAGGAATGGCTAATGTCGTAGCAGGTGCCCTTAGCCGTAAGGAGTACTCTGGCCGAAGAGTGAAGTCATTAGCCATGTCAATCCATTCGCACCTGTCGACACAGGTCAAGGAAGCTCAGATAGAGGCCCTGAAACCCAAAAACGTGACAAGTGAGACCCTTAGGGGAATGGATAAGAATTTAGAAATCAAGAGTGACGGAGCACGCTACCTCATGAAGCGAATATGGACGCCCAAGTTTGGTGGACTTAGAGAGGTAGTTATGAGCGAGGCACACAAGACTCCATACTCCGTACACCGCGGGTCAGACAAGATGTATCAAGATCTCAAACAACTCTACTGGTGGCCAAACATGAAAGCAGAGATCGCTACATATGTGAGCAAATGTTTGACTTGTGCCAAGATCAAAATAGAACACCAGAAACCCTCAGGACTACTCCAACAACCTGAAATTCCTGAGTGGAAATGGGAGCAGATTTCCATGGACTTCATAACGAAACTGCCCAAAACTCAGGGTGGCCAAGATACTATTTGGGTAATCATCGATAGATTAACCAAGTCCGCTCATTTCCTACCGATCAAGGAAACTGATAAAATGGAAAAGCTATCGAGAATCTACATCCGAGAGATCGTACGACTCCATGGAGTGCCAATGTCTATCATCTCGGATAGAGACAGCAGATTCACCTCTAGGTTCTGGCAATCATTGCAAAAATCCATGGGAACAAGATTGGACATGAGTACAGCCTATCACCCCCAAACTGACCGACAGAGCGAAAGAACGATCCAAACCTTGGAAGACATGTTGCGAGCATGTGTAATCGACTTTGGTAAAGCATGGGATGTTCACTTACCTTTGGTTGAGTTCTCTTATAACAATAGTTATCATACCAGTATCAATGCTGCTCCATTTGAAGCCCTTTACGGCCGTAAGTGCAGATCACCTCTGTGCTGGACGGAAGTAGGCGACACCCAACTAGCAAAAGGTCTCGTCCCTGATAGCACCCTCACTGGTCCAGAGATCATCAGAGAAACTACTGAAAAGATCGTGCAAATACGAGAACGACTGAGATCCTCGAGGGATAGACAAAAGAGCTACACCGATAAAAGACGTAAACAATTGGAATTCCAGATTGGCGATCGGGTACTACTGAAAGTCTCACCCTGGAAGGGAATGATACGCTTTGGAAGGCGTGGGAAGCTGAATCCTAGGTACATTGGACCCTTCGAAATCATTTCAAGGGTTGGTCCAGTAGCCTACAAACTCCAACTTCCAATAGAGCTTAACAAAGTACATCCAGTATTCCACGTATCAAACCTGAAGAAGTGTCTGTCCGACAAAACACTTGTAATTCCACTCGACGAGATCGAACTAAATGAAAATCTTAACTTTGTGGAAGAAGCCGTCGAGATCATGGATATGGAAGTTAAACGAACTAAACAGAGTCGCATTCCAATAGTAAAGGTCCGATGGAATGCTAAGAGGGGACCCGAGTTCACGTGGGAACGAGAGGATCAAATGCAACAGAAGTATCCACATCTCTTCCCCAGCCCCTAAGACTCTTCTTTTGTATTAAAAATTTCGGGACGAAATTCCCTCTAACGGGGGGATGATGTAACAACCCGTTATTTCAAGTCAGTAAAGATCGAGTCATGTAACCCCCTTGAGAAAGGAAATAGAATATGAAGTATTCAAAAACTCTATTTGGAGTACACTATGTGGTAGTTATCGTCTTAAGGTTTCCAAACATATAAATAACACAAAAATCCGAGTTATAACGAAGAAGTTATGCTCATTATAAGTTTTCCGACAAAAACCAACAATACAAAGTTGCGTAAAAACGCAAAGTTTCAACAAAACACTTTCTGACCTTAGGTGTCTAAATGAAAGTCATAGATATCGTTAAACTACAAACATGCATAAAAAGAACGCTCAAATCGGACATCATATGAATAAGTTATGAATTTTTAAAGAAATTCCTTAAACACGTCACTTTAATAAATAAATAATAAAAATAATTTCGGAATTTGCCAACGGAATCTAAATGAAAGTTGTAGATCGTAGTCTCACCTTCGCGGGGATATAAAGAACGCAAAAAACGGAGTTCGTATGAGGGAGATATGAATTTTTGAAGTTTGATAATTAATTTATATATAATTTTTATTCAAAATTCGGTATTATCCGAAGAGGAGTCAGCCTAGGGCTATAGTACGTGCCGCGTACCCTAGTACGCCCCGCGTACTCAGAGGCCACGGCCTCGGATCGTCCACGTCGCCCCTATGCGAGCTATCCCTCTCCCGTCGCATCCGAGACGCTGCAGCCGAGGAAGCGGTCAGCAGTGACGTCCCGTATACGCCGCGTACGGGAGTACGCCCCGCGTACGCAAGCTGATCCGCCCCCCTATAAAAGGGATGTGAGGGCTCCCGAGAAAAGGGCTCATTCTCTCTCATTTCTCTTGCGTTTTTCCTCGTTTTCCATGCTCGTACTACCCCGAAGCCCTGGTCGTTTCGTGCAAGATCCGAAGGTCGATTTTCTCCCGAGGAATCCCGAGATTTCCGTGGAAAATCCATTTCCCGAGACGAAACTCTGCCGTTTTTCCATCTCGCTATCTTCAACTTGTCAAGTGAGTTCATACCCCTTTCTAACACACTTTAAATACATTTTTAAATACTTTTACACTCTTTTAGGGGGGGGAATACAAGTAAACATACGGTTATTATCGTGTATTTTATAAAGTTTCACTTCACTTATATTATCAAATAAACCACTTGGAACTCATTACTATTATGGAAAACTCTTGTCATACTTTGTGTGCATTAGACTTATACGAAGCATATAATGATCTTTCATTGTTAAATCATTTTATACATTCTAAAAACTTATGATTTTGCTTTATCAAACATTGTGAAAAAGGATAAACTTTGCATACAAAACTATCACTTTAATATAGACTTAATTGAGAATCCATGAGACGCGTACATCTTCAAACGTTACTTTTCTTTATTAGAAAGTACTGCAGTAAGTCCTGTCTATAACCAGAATCTCCCGCGACGAGAACGTGTCAAATGTGTATAGATCTATACGGGAAGTCATGATCCCGCACCCTGACTGTTAGCTACAGTCCGTCTTTTGGGGTGACAGTTGTCATAGCACTGCGACGCCTGAAGAACGTCGTTACAGGCATATTATGTTTAGTATGGTTATAAAACTCATCGGATATACAATTATTATGATATTCAGTTTTGATGAACGAGTAGCTATTAAAACTATTCTTCATCCAACCGGTTCGATCTTCGCGTAGTTTTATTATATATAAAACTATGACACAACTTACGAGAAACGTCGGTTTCTTGCAATTTTCGGTCTTAGAGACTGCTATTTTGTGTGAGGAAAATAAGGGTTTTTCCTGCATACAAACCAAACAACTAATAGGAAAATAAGGTATTTTCCCGATGCAATCATTTACAACTTGTGACACGAATATTTATATGCATTCCATACTTTTATAAGAAAATGAGGGTTTTCTTGGAAAACACAACAACTCGTATCTCAACCATTAGGGAAAATATGGGATTTTCTGGATCTAATGCTTTCATTTTCAATACAACAAATCACAACTCTTTACATTTTGAAAAGCTACGTTTACTGGAAAACATACACCCATTTTGGAATGGCATCCAATTTTTCTAAATTACTTATGGACTCACCAACTTAATTGTTGACACTTTTTCTTTGAAATAACCTGTATTCTCAGGAAATCGCTAAGCAGGTTGGGAATCAACTTTTGGGATTAACGCGCTGGTGTTAATTACTTCTTTTGAATGATGTTTATTTATTTATCTTTTGAACATGTAATGAATACAAGTATGTAAACATCTTGCAAAATTACTATATATGGTGGTGTGTACTTTCCTTTCTATGAACTGTTATGATATTGAACATGATGTCCTCCGCCCCCGAACGTTTCCGCTGTTCTGGTTTGGGGGTGTGACAAAGTGCATGATAAGCTTGATGGACTAGAGTTGGCTTAACATGCTTTGAGGGTTATATCGTTGAAATCAATGCTCTCAATCTTTTATCTTTTCACACAATTGGATATTATCTTTTTTGTTTAGTTTAAAAACATGCAGGCGAAAATGCTTCGGCTCTAGATAAAAAATGTTGTTCCGGACAAGAAGCCAACATAAGGTTTAGGGTTAACATGCTTTGAGGTTTCCTAATCAAGAGTTTATGCTTAACGACCCAAGGGGTGTGCAAGATAACCTTGATGGACTAGAGTTGGGTTAACATGCTTTGAGGTTTCCTTGGGGAGTTAAGCATCAACTCTTGATTAGGAAACCTCAAAGCATGTTAACCCAACTCTAGTCCATCAAGGTTATCAAGAGTTTATGCTTAACGACCCAAGGGATGTGCATGATAACCTTGATGGACTAGAGTTGGGTTAACTTGCTTTGAGGTTTCCTAATCAAGAGTTGATGCTTAACGACCCAAGGGATGTGCATGATAACCTTGATTGACTAGAGTTAGGTTAGCATGCTTCGAGGGTTATATCGTTGTAATCAATGCTCTCAATCTTTTATCTTTTCACACAATTGGATATTAACTTTTTTGTTTAGTTTAAAAACATGCAGGGATATGCATGATAACCTTGATGGACTAGAGTTAGGTTAACATGATTTGAGGTTTCCTAATCAAGAGTTTATGCTTAACGACCCAAGGGATGTGCATGATAACCTTGATGGACTAGAGTTGGGTTAACATGCTTTGAGGTTTCCTTGGGGAGTTAAGCATCAACTCTTGATTAGGAAACCTCAAAGCATGTTAACCCAACTCTAGTCCATCATGGTTATCAAGAGTTTATGCTTAAGGACCCAAGGAATGTGCATGATAACCTTGATGGACTAGAGTTGGGTTAACTTGGTTTGAGGTTTCCTAATCAAGAGTTGATGCTTAACGACCCAAGGGGTGTGCATGATAACCATGATGGACTAGAGTTGGGTTAATATGCCTTGAGGGTTATATCGTTGAAATCAATGCTCTCAATCTTTTATCTTTTCACACAATTGGATATTAACTTTTTTGCTTAGTTTAAAAACATGCAGGGATATGCATGATAACCTTGATGAAATAGAGTTGGGTTAACATGCTTTGAGGTTTCCTAATCAAGAGTTGATGCTTAACGACCCAAGGGATGTGCATGATAACCTTGATGGACTAGAGTTGGGTTAACATGATTTGATGTTTCCTAATCAAGAGTTGATGCTTAACGACCCAAGGGATGTGCATGATAAGCTTGACGGACTAGAGTTGGCTTAACATGCTTTGAGGTTTCCTAATCAAGAGTTAATACTTAACGACCCAAGGGATGTGCATGATAACCTTGATGGACTAGAGTTGGGTTAACGTGCTTTGAGGTTTCCTAATCAAGAGTTGATGCTTAACGACCCAAGGGATGTGCATGATAACCTTGATGGACTAGAGTTGGGTTAACATGCTTTGAGGGTTATGTCGTTGAAATCAACGCTCTCAATCTTTTATCTTTTCACACAATTGGATATTAACTTTTTTGTTTAGTTAAAAATATGCAGGGATGTGCATGATAACCTTGATGGACTAGAGTTGGGTTAACATGCTTTGAGGTTTCCTAATCAAGAGTTGATGCTTAACGACCCAAGGGATGTGCATGATAACCTTGATGGACTAGAGTTGGGTTAAGATGCTTTGAGGTTTCCTAATCAAGAGTTAATGCTTAACGACCCAAGGGATGTGCATGATAAGCTTGATGGACTAGAGTTGGCTTAACATGCTTTGAGGGTTATATCGTTGAAATCAATGCTCTCAATCTTTTATCTTTTCACACAATTGGATATTATCTTTTTTGTTTAGTTTAAAAACATGCAGGCGAAAATGTTTCGGCTCTAGATAAAAAACGTTGTGCCGGACAAGAAGCCAACATAAGGTTTAGGGTTAACATGCTTTGAGGTTTCCTAATCAAGAGT
This sequence comes from Lactuca saligna, assembly GCF_052625555.1. Taxonomy (NCBI): domain Eukaryota; kingdom Viridiplantae; phylum Streptophyta; class Magnoliopsida; order Asterales; family Asteraceae; genus Lactuca; species Lactuca saligna. Next base: position 92,608,568 of record NC_136419.1, on the reverse strand, counting down.
TTATGCTTAACGACCCAAGGGATGTGCAAGATAACCTTGATGGACTAGAGTTGGGTTAACATGCTTTGAGGTTTCCTTGGGGAGTTAAGCATCAACTCTTGATTAGGAAACCTCAAAGCATGTAAACCCAACTCTAGTCCATCAAGGTTATTAAGAGTTTATGCTTAACGACCCAAGGGATGTGCATGATAACCTTGATGGACTAGAGTTGGGTTAACATGCTTTGAGGGTTATATCGTTGAAATCAACGCTCTCAATCTTTTATCTTTTCACACAATTGGATATTAACTTTTTTGTTTAGTTTAAAAACATGCAGGGATGTGCATGATAACCTTGATGGACTAGAGTTGGGTTAACATGCTTTGAGGTTTCTTAATCAAGAGTTTATGCTTAACGACCCAAGGGATGTGCATGATAACCTTGATGGACTAGAGTTGGGTTAACATGCTTTGAGGTTTCTTAATCAAGAGTTCATGCTTAACGACCCAAGGGATGTGCATGATAACCTTGATGGACTAGAGTTCGGTTAACATTCTTTGAGGTTTCCTAATCAAGAGTTGATGCATAACGATCCAAGGGATGTGCATGATAACCTTGATGGACTAGAGTTGGGTTAACATGCTTGGAGGTTTCCTAATCAAGAGTTGATGCTTAACGACCCCAGGGATGTGCATGATAACCTTGATTGACTAGAGTTGGGTTAGCATGCTTTGAGGGTTATATCGTTGAAATCAATGCTCTCAATCGTTTATCTTTTCACACAATTGGATATTAACTTTTTTGTTTAGTTTAAAAACATGCAGGGATGTGCATGATAACCTTGATGGACTAGAGTTAGGTTAACATGCTTTGAGGTTTCCTAATCAAGAGTTTATGCTTAACGACCCAAGGGATGTGCATGATAACCTTGATGGACTAGAGTTGGGTTAACATGCTTTGAGGTTTCCTAATCAAGAGTTGATGCCTAACGACCCAAGGGATGTGCATGATAACCTTGATGGACTAGAGTTGAGTTAACATGCTTTGAGGTTTCCTAATCAAGAGTTGATGCTTAACGACCCAAGGGATGTGCATGATAACCTTGATGGACTAGAGTTGGGTTAACATGCTTTGAGGGTTATATCGTTGAAATCAATGCTCTCAATCTTTTATCATTTCACACAAATGGATATTAACTTTTTTGTTTAGTTTAAAAACATGCAGGGATGTGCATGATAACCTTGATGGACTAGAGTTGGGTTAACATGCTTCGAGGTTTCCTAATCAAGAGTTAATGCTTAATGACCCAAGGGATGTGCATGATAACCTTGATGGACTAGAGTTGGGTTAACATGCTTTGAGGTTTCCTAATCAAGAGTTGATGCTTAACGACCCAAGGGATGTGCATGATAACCTTGATGGACTAGAGTTGGGTTACCATGCTTTGAGGTTTACTAATCAAGAGTTGATTCTTAACGACCCAAGGGATGTGCATGATAACCTTGATGGACCTTGATGGACTAGAGTTGGGTTAGCATGCTTTGAGGTTTCCTAATCAAGAGTTGATGCTTAATGACCCAAGGGATGTGCATGATAACCTTGATGGACTAGAGTTGGGTTAACATGCTTTGAGGTTTCCTAATCAAGAGTTGATGATTAACGACCCAAGGGATGTGCATGAGAACCTTGATGGACCTTGATGGACTAGAGTTGGGTTAACATGCTTTGAGGTTTCCTAATCAAGATTTGATGCTTAACGACCCAAGGGATGTGCATGTTAACCTTGAATGACTAGAGTTGGGTTAACATGCTTTGAGGGTTATATCGTTGAAATCAATGCTCTCAATCATTTATCTTTTCACACAATTGGATATTAACTTTTTTGTTTAGTTTAAAAACATGCAGGGATGTGCATGATAACCTTGATGGACTAGAGTTGGGTTAACATGCTTTGTGGTTTCCTAATCAAGTTTTAATGTTTAACGACCCAAGGGATGTGCATGATAACCTTGATGGAGTAGAGTTGGGTTAACATGCTTTGAGGTTTTCCTAATCATGAGTTTATGCTTAACGACCGAAGGGATGTGCATGATTACCTTGATGGACTAGAGTTGGGTTAACATGCTTTGCGGTTTCCTTGGGTCGTTAAGCATCAACTCTTGATTAGGAAACCTCAAATCATGTTAACCCAACTCTAGTCCATCAAGGTTATCAAGAGTTTATGCTTAACGACCCAAGGGATGTGCGTGATAACCTTGATGGACTAGAGTGGGGTTAACATGCTTTGAGGTTTACTAATTAAAAGTTGATGCTTAATAACCCAAGGGATGTGCATGATAACCTTGACGGACTAGAGTTGGGTTAACATGCTTTGAGGGTTATATCGTTGAAATCAATGCTCTCAATCTTTAATCTTTTCACACAATTGGATATTAACTTTTTTGTTTAGTTTAAAAACTTGTGGGGATGTGCATGATAACCTTGATGGACTAGAGTTGGGTTTGTTGGATAAGTTGTCTACGTCCATAACTATTTCTGGTATGTACTTGACCCGACCCGGCATGGTCCATTTGGGTTGCATGGCACCATGCAATTGGATAGACTAAATGAGAGAAATAACACTTGGAGATTATTAATATATTATAAGTTCTTATATGTTAATAATATTATTTGATTAGTTTGATCAAGAATTAATTTAGAATTAATTAAGTGATCAAAAGATAAGTAATTAAATATATGGGTTGATTATGTAAATCATCCATATCTTGTCTAGTGGGCTAAAAGGCTCCATGGACTATCAAGTTGGGTTCCACCCATAGGATGCTCCATGGATGCTCCATGGGAGTTACAAACCCATGGGTCATGGAAATGAAGATTCATGACACATTAGGGTTTAACCCTAGATGTGTCAACACTATATAAGTAACATATTCTCCACCCAAAATCGGATATACACTAAGAATCAAGAGGGCTTGGCCGATTTTGAAGAAGTGAGTATTCTCTCATAAGTTCTTCCAAGAGCATTTGGTGTTGTGTGAAGCATTTGAGGCATCACACTTGGGGTGCTAGGCTCACAAGGTTTCAAGGAACACAAACAACAACAAGGTAAGTTATTCTATCTATACATTAAGTTAAAATTGTTCCCCATGTATGCTAGATAGGAATATAACCTTGGAATTCAACTTTGCATGACAATTAGACAAACAGAGATCCAAGGTTATTAGGGTTGCATGTACACTTAGGAAGTGTTAGAATGCTCAAAACCCATCAGTGGTATCAGAGCCTAGGCTTGTTTGTTCTTATTTGTGCTTAAAAGTTGAAAACAGAAACGGAAATCTTGCTGTCTGCGAATGGACTCGTCGAGTCTATAGGGGGGACTCGTCGAGTCCATGAGTATCTTCAACCAACTCGGCGAGTCAGTTTATGCACTCGGTGAGTAGGGTCGACTGAATGCAGAATTTCGATTCAATTGTTGGAAATGAATTAGAAACATTACCGTAAACTGTTTTGGTAATTGAAAACTTGTTTTTGGTGGTGTAATGTCTTTGCTAATTCATTTACGACAACTAGTTATCAAAATTACAAAGTTTTAAATGTAATTCATATCCATGTTCTTGTTCTTATGATGTTTTAGATGATCATAGGAATTATTTGTAACCTATTTGGTAGTTTAATTCCTGATCATAATGTGTTTTAATGGAGTCCGTAACTTATCCTTAAGTTATGGAAAACCAAGAGTCACACTTGAGTTAAAACCATTAAGAAAACACAAGAGTTAGAAAAATGAAGAGTCTTCATTTTATTACTCTATTAAACTCATAAGTTACAAGAAATGAAAAGTTTTGAAAGTTACAAAACTTGCCCTCAAGTTTTTGAAGAAGTAAAGTTAAGTTAAAACTTTAAGTTCCAACCCCTAGAATTTTAAAAGTTAAAATTCAACCCTTATACTTATATTATGATGATTTAATAATTATATATATATGTATAAGAATAAAGTCGACTTACCGCTAGTATGCCTCATTCACGAAGCCGGTCTATAAGGTGGGTATAAGGTTGTTGCCTATAAAATGGTGACTTAATGGGTGAATATTCTCACCCACCGCTTGCTTGACTGGTGGAGGGTCGTTAGCCGAACGGGTAAGACAAGGACTTATAAATACTCATTCAAAGTATGATGAATATAATAAAGTAACTAAATGTTTATTAAATTCCCAATCTTAGTTACTCTAGGAAAAATGTGAATAAGGTGCTAATCCATGAAATTACACTTTACACTTTGTCTGAGTCGTTGGTGGAGCGTGTGTGGTTAACCGGCACACTAACTTGGACTTAACAAGGTAGGTAAAGGGTGACTTAAGGTTTATTATAGTATCGGTGGAGCGTGTGTGGTTTACCGGCACATCGATTGAGTGATAAACTTTAAGGGTACCAAGTGATTTGCATGGTTACTTCACACCTCGTTTTGTGATCCTTGGCATCCCAGTCACAAAACCTGGAGGGCACTCCCAAGATTGAAACATGCCTTTGAAAAGTTCATTGGATCTCAAAGAATCTAGGAATTTATAAAACCAATAAAAACTAAATATCTAATATTTCGGTTTTCGTGGTGGAAATTGGTGAATCGTCATTCACCTACCTTTCAAATATGGTATAGCTTAGATTACGGCATACCTCTTCTAAGTTATATTATATTGTGATTGGATCCTAGCCTTAATATTACATTTGGGTGTTTTATTAAGGACTCTCTTAAATCTATACTAAACTTGTCCTTCCTTTTCAGATGTCTTCAAATAATGCTTCTGGCTCGAATCCTAATGGCTCCTTTACTCTTATGAGTTTGTGTGGGAAAGTCACCTTTGATGGATCCAACTTCAACAAATGGATCAGAAATATTAGGATGATTACCCGCTACGAGGACAAAGAATATTTCCTTGACAAGGAGCTTAAGGAAATTGATGAGTCCACTGCAACTCCATAGGAGATCGCTGACTTTCATACTCATGAAAGAGATGCAACCAAGGTGGCTTGCATCATGTTGGCCACCATGACAGCTGAACTCCAAAAGTCTTATGAAGATTTCTACCCTTATGAAATGCACCAAGATTTGATGGAAAGATTATTGGATAAGGTGTCTAAGTCCATAACTATTTCTGGTATGTACTTGACCCGACCCGACATGGTCCATTTGGGTTGCATGGCACCATGCAATTGGATAGACTAAATGAGAGAAATAACACTTGGAGATTATTAATATATTATAAGTTCTAATATATTAATAATATTATTTGATTAGTTTGATCAAGAATTAATTTAGAATTAATTAAGTGATCAAAAGATAACTAATTAAATATATGGGTTGATTATGTAAATCATCCATATCTTGTATAGTGGGCTAAAAGGCTCAATGGACTATCAAGTTGGGTTCCACCCATAGGATGCTCCAAGGATGCTCCATGGGAGTTACAAACACATGGGTGATGGAAATGAAGAGTCATGACACATTAGGGTTTAACCCTAGGTGTGTCAACACTATATAAGTAACATGATCTCCTCCCAAATCGGCTACACTAAGAATCAAGAGGGCTTGGCCGATTTTGAAGAAGTGAGTATTCTCTCATAAGTTCTTCCAAGAGCATTTGGTGTTGTGTGAAGCATTTGAGGCATCACACATGGGGTGCTAGGCTCACAAGGTTTCAAGGAACACAAGCAACAACAAGGTAAGTTATTCTATCTATACTTTATGTTAAAATTGTTCCCCATGTATGCTAGATAGGAATATAACCTTGGAATTCAATTTTGCATGACAATTAGACAAACATAGATCCAAGGTTATTAGGGTTGCATGTACACTTAGGAAGTGTTAGAATGCTCAAAACCCATTAGTGGTATCAAAGCCTAGGCTTGTTTGTTCTTATTTGTGCTTAAAAGTTGAAAACAGAATCGGAAATTTGCTGTCTGCGAATGGACTCGTTGAGTCTATAGGGGGGACTCGTCGAGTCCATGAGTATCTTCAACCAACTCGGCGAGTCAGTTTATGCACTCGGCGAGTAGGGTCGAATGAGTGCAGAATTTCGATTCAGTTGCTGGAAAATGAATTAGAAACATTACCCTAAACTGTTTTGTTAATTGAAAACTTGTTTTTGGTGGTGTAATGTCTTTGCTAATTCATTTACAACAACTAGTTCTCAATATTACAAAGTTTTATGTAATTTTTGATTGTGTTCATATTCATGTTCTTGTTCTTATGATGTTTTAGATGATCATAGGAATTATTTGTAACCTATTTGGTAGTTTAATTCCTGATCATAATGTGTTTTAATGGAGTCCATAACTTATCCTTAAGTTATGGAAAACCAAGAGTCACACTTGAGTTAAAACCATTAAGAAAACACAAGAGTTAGAAAAATGAAGAGTCTTCATTTTGTTACTCTATTAAACTCATAAGTTACAAGAAATGAAAAGTTTTGAAAGTTACAAAACTTGCCCTCAAGTTTTGGAACAAGTAAAGTTAAGTTAAAACTTTAAGTTCCAACCCCTAGAATTTTAAAAGTTAAAATTAAACCCTTATACCTATATTATGATAATTTAATAATTATATATATATGTATAAGAATAAAGTCGTCTTACCGCTAGTACGCCTCATTCACGAAGCCGGTGTATAAGGTGGGTATAAGGTTGTTGCCTATAAAATGGTGACTTAATGGGTGAATATTCTCACCCACCGCTTGCTTGACTGGTGGAGGGTCGTTAGCCGAACGGGTAAGACAAGGACTTATAAATTCTCATTCAAAGTATGATGAATATAATAAAGTAACTAAATGTTTATTAAATTCCCAATCTTAGTTACTTTAGGAAAAATGTGAATAAGGTGCTAATCCATGAAATTACACTTTACACTTTGTCTGAGTCGTTGGTGGAGCGTGTGTGGTTAACCGGCACACTAACTTGGACTTAACAAGGTAGGTAAAGGGTGACTTAAGGTTTATTATAGTATCGGTGGAGCGTGTGTGGTTTACCGGCACATCGATTGAGTGATAAACTTTAAGGGTACCAAGTGATTTGCATGGTTACTTCACACCTCGTTTTGTGATCCTCGGCATCCCAGTCACAAAACCTGGAGGGCACTCCCGAGATTGAAACATGCCTTTGAAAAGTTCATTGGATCTCAAAGAATCTAGGAATTTCTAAAACCAATAAAAACTAAATATTTAATATTTCGGTTTTCGTGGTGGAAATTGGTGAATCATCATTCACCTACCTTTCAAATATGGTATAGCTTAGATTACGGCATACCTCTTCTAAGTTATATTATATTGTGATTGGATCCTAGCCTTAATATTACATTTGGGTGTTTTATTAAGGACTCTCTCAAATCTAAACTAAACTTGTTCTTCTTTTTCGGATGTCTTCAAATAATGCTTCTGGCTCGAATCCTAATGGCTCCTTTACTCTTATGAGTCTGTGTGGGAAAGTCACCTTTGATGGATCCAACTTCAATAAGTGGATCAGAAACATCAGGATGATTACCCGCTACGAGCACAAAGAATATGTCCTTGACAAGGAGCTTAAGGAAATTGACGAGTCCACTGCAACTCCCCAGGAGATCGCTGACTTTCATACTCATGAAAGAGATGCAACCAAGGTGGCTTGCATCATGTTAGCCACCATGACAGCTGAACTCCAAAAGTCTTATGAATATTTCTACCCTTATGAAATGCACCAAGATTTGATGGAAAGATACCATCAAAGTGCACGACAAGAGAGGTACGAAGTCATCTGCTCCATGATAACAACCATGATGAAGGACGGAGAGTCCGTCACGAGCCACATGCAGAAAATGCAAAGGTATGTGGATCGTTTGTTGAAGCTCAATGTGAACTTTCCTGAGGAGCTTGCAATAGATATCATTTTGCACTCCTTACCATCATGCTATGATCAATTCCGCATGACATATCACATGAACAAGGAAGAGGTCACCCTCAGCAAACTTCAGGGACTTCTCAAGACCGCAGAAATAGGTCTTAAGGGGAAGTCGGTTGCTATCACTCCTACTCCAGACTCAACTCCGGTCTTGGCAATCGGGCAAAGTCGAGGGAGGAAGAGAAAGAGATCTTCAAAGGGTACCAAGGCTCGGACCCTTGATGGCTCTTCTTCAAGTGGAACCAAGAAAGGTTTCATTACTCCTTCTTCTGACCCAAAAGAGGCTGAATGCTTCTATTGCCATGAAAAAGCTCATTGGAAGCGGAACTGCCCAAAGTACCAGCAAGATGTGAAGGATGGGAAAGTCAAACCCAACCATGCAGGTATTTACACTATCATTTCTAATAACTCACCCCATTCGAAATCTTGGGTCCTTGATACAGGTTGCGGTATTCATATTTGTTGTGACTTGCACGGACTAGGAAGAAGTGAGAATGTGGAGCAAGGAAGAATAAACTTAATCATGGGGAATAGGAAAGTTACACCTGTCACCAAGATTGGAGTTTATACTTTATCGCTAAGTAGTGGGTTAAATTTAGATTTGAATAAATGTTGTTATTCGCCAGAAATGGCAAGAAATATTATTTCCTTTCATGCATTGTACAAACAAGGTTTCACCTTTTCGTTTGATAATGAAGTTGGTTCGATTAATGCTTTCTTTAATAATGTACTTTATTTTAAAGCATTACCTTGTGATGGTGTGTATGAAGCTGTATCTATTGTAGATAACTTAGGAAATAATGTTTTGTGTATTGATTCTACTAATAATAATAACTTGGATAAAGCATCATTATGGCATTGTCGTCTTGGACATATAAGCAAGAAATGCACAGGCCAACTCCAAAAGGATGGAGTCTTGGAGTCGTTTGACCTAAAGTCAAATGATAGTTTCGAATCATGCTTACTTGGAAAAATGACAAAGTCACCCTTCACAGGCTCATGTGAAAGGGGTGAAGGTTTGTTGGACCTTATACACACGGATGTGTGTGGACCATTCAAACATGCCATAAGGGATGCTAATCGTTATTATTTGACTTTTACCGATGATTACAGTAGATATGGATATGTCTACTTAATCAAGCATAAGTCAAAGACTTTCGAGAAGTTTAAGGAATTTAAACAGGAAGTCGAGAATCAATTGGGCAGGAACATTAAGATGCTTCGATCCGAACGGGGTGGTGAGTATCTTAGTTCAGAGTTCCTCGACTATCTAAAGGAATGTGGGATTGTCTCACAATTGACACCTCCCAGGACACCGCAGTTGAATGGTGTGGCTGAGAGGCGTAATCGAACCTTGTTGGACATGGTTCGTTCCATGATGAGTCGAGCTTCGCTACCAATCTCATTCTGGGGGTATGCCTTAGAGACTGCCGCCCATATCCTTAATCTAGTCCCTACAAAGAAAGTTGCCAAAACTCCTCACGAGATGTGGACTGGTAAAGTACCTAAACTAGACCACATCAAGATTTGGGGCTGCGAGGCTTTCGTGAGACGCGAGACTCATGATAAGCTCGAACCCCGAAGCGAGAGGTGTATTTTCATCGGCTACCCACAACAATCCTTCGGTTACCTCTTCTACAGACCTAGTGACAATGTGGTCTTTGTAGCAAGAAGAGGAGTCTTTCGAGAAAGAGAGTTTATAAGCCAAGGAGACAGTGGGAGGCAAGTTGATCTTGAAGAAATTCAAGAGTCAAGTGGTGAAGGAACTTCAAACTCTAGCCCTCAACTTGAGGAGGAAACTCCCGTTGAGCCAATTAACGAATTTGTACCTCTGAGGCGTTCCACGAGAGTTAGGAGTGCACCTGAGCATTACTATGGATTCCATATTACTGCAGAAGGTGAGACACTTATTAGTGATGAGACACTAGTAAGTCAAGATGACCCTAATAGCTATGAGGAAGCCATGGCGGGCCCCGAGTCTGCCAAATGGAAAGAGGCTATGGATAGCAAGATACAATCCATGTATGACAATCAAGTTTGGAACTTGGTTGAGAATGTACCAGGTCGAAAGACTGTAGGGTGCAAATGGGTCTTCAAGAAGAAGACCGGCATGGATGGTAAATTACACACTTATAAGGCTAGACTGGTTGCAAAGGGCTTCTCTCAAATTCGTGGAGTGGATTATGATGAGACCTTTCCTCCGGTAGCCAAGATTAAGTCTATTCGGGTTCTGTTAGCCATAGCCGCATTTCATGACTATGAAATTTGGCAAATGGATGTCAAAACCGCTTTCCTTAATGGGAAGTTGGCTGAAGATGTTTACATGAGTTAGCCAGAGGGTTTTGTCAGCAACGAGTACCCTAATAGAGTGTGTAAGCTTGAGAAATCCATTTATGGATTAAAGCAAGCACCTCGCAGATGGAATCTTTGCTTTGATAAAAAGGTCAAGGAATTTGGCTTTTCTAGGAGTGAAGATGAATCTTGTGTATATGTCAAGGCTAGTGGGAGTATAGTTAGCTTTTTGGTATTGTATGTGGATGACATACTACTCATAGGAAACGACATTCCAACCCTGCAGGAAGTAAAGTCCTGGCTTGGAAAGTGTTTCGCTATGAAGGACCTTGGTGAAGCTGCCTATATTTTGGGGATAAGAATCTTGAGAGATCGGAGTAAAAGACTAATTGGACTTAGTCAAAGTACCTACTTGGAGAAGATTCTGAAGAGATTCAGAATGCAAGACTCCAAGAAAGGAGAGTTGCCCATCCAGAGTAACGCCAAACTGAGTAAGACACAAAGCCCTAGCACTGAGCCTGAGATAGCAGAAATGAGTCGAATACCTTATGCTTCGGCTGTAGGTTCGATCATGTATGCTATGACGTGTACTCGACCTGATGTAGCCTTTGCCTTGAGCATGGTTAACAGGTTTCAGGGGAACCCTGGCAAGACACACTGGATTGCGGTAAAGAATATTCTCAAGTACCTACGAAGGACTAAGGACTGGGTTCTTACCCTCGGTGGGAGTGATGACTTGAGAGTTGTAAGGTATACTGATGCTAGCTTCCAGACTGATAGGGATAACTTCCGCTCTCAGTCGGGCTGGGTCTTTACCCTAAATGGAGGAGCAATTTCTTGGAAGAGTTCCAAGCAAGAGACAGTGGCAGATTCTACTTGTGAATCAGAGTATATTACAGCTAGCGAAGCGTCAAAAGAAGGTGTTATGGCTGAGGAACTTCATTGGAGACCTTGGAGTTGTACCAGCTATTAAAGAGCCGATGGAAATTTTCTGTGATAGTGAAAGTGTTGTTGCCTTAGCCAAGGAACCAAGGGATCACGGGAGATCCAGACACATCGACAGAAAATACCATTTCATCAGACATCGGATCGAAGAAGGACTCCTTGTGGCAAAGAGGGTATCATCAGATGAGAATCCGGCAGATCCCCTCACGAAGGGACTGACTCGGGTTAAGCATCTCCAGCATGCTCGGAGCATAGGGCTGAAGGATGATATTAGCTTTAGTAGTTAGATAATCTCGAAATTTGTAAAGTGTAATTGACATTTGATGATGAATAAAAGTGTTTTATTTATGAGTAAAGTGTTGCTATCTCTTGTCGATCGTTTACTATATTTCTTTTGCATGTTTTGACTTCCAGAATAATTTTGTTTGGAATAACATATTATTCAAACCTCCACAGTCGGTCATATGTCGGAAGTAGGTATGAATCAAGACTGTCATGTTTGGTTGTAGAGGTCTGGGACAAGGCTACAACAATCATGAGTGCTAATAAGTTCTGAGCATTGGACTCAACTCACGCTCACTGGAATCACTTCATGGAATTCTATCTCGAGTGATCGTGAGACGGTAATATCATATAAATCTTTAAACCTAGAGATATGATTTGTTACTTACAAGTTGGTTATGCATTGATTGTACGAAAAACGCATTGGTAACTCGATGTTATAAAATCGTGCTCTTGTGTGTAATTCAATGAGTAGTAGAACAAACATATGAGTCGAAGTTTATCTGTTCCTTCTTGGATTAGAAGCTGATATCTGGGCCCCTCGATGATTTTGTTTTGATCTATGTACCGGGCCCGGTCAGAACTAAATTGATGTGTTCAATGAAGTTCTTTGTCAAACAAATCAGAAATCGGGAAACAAATGTTGGACAATAAGTAAGACATTGTTCCATGTATTTGTCCGACTGATATCTAGAACAGAGGATTATATGATCACTTATCTTAAATGGCGTACCATCATCTTCTCAGTTTCGAGAAACCTTGAAAAGAGCTACGATTGCCGATCGGTTCCTGAAGTCATACTTGCAGTAATAGTTATTAGACTTATCCAAGTGGGAGACTGTTGGATAAGGTGTCTAAGTCCATAACTATTTCTGGTATGTACTTGACCCGACCCGGCATGGTCCATTTGGGTTGCATGGCACCATGCAATTGGATAGACTAAATGAGAGAAATAACACTTGGAGATTATTAATATATTATAAGTTCTAATATATTAATAATATTATTTGATTAGTTTGATCAAGAATTAATTTAGAATTAATTAAGTGATCAAAACATAACTAATTAAATATATGGGTTGATTATGTAAATCATCCATATCTTGTATAGTGGGCTAAAAGGCTCCATGGACTATCAAGTTGGGTTCCACCCATAGGATGCTCCATGGATGCTCCATGGGAGTTACAAACCCATGGGTCATGGAAATGAAGAGTCATGACACATTAGGGTTTAACCCTAGGTGTGTCAACACTATATAAGTAACATGATCTCCTCCCAAATCGGCTACACTAAGAATCAAGAGGGCTTGGCCGATTTTGAAGAAGTGAGTATTCTCTCATAAGTTCTTCCAAGAGCATTTGGTGTTGTGTGAAGCATTTGAGGCATCACACTTGGGGTGCTAGGCTCACAAGGTTTCAAGGAACTTAAGCAACAACAAGGTAAGTTATTCTATCTATACTTTATGTTAAAATTGTTCCCCATGTATGCTAGATAGGAATATAACCTTGGAATTCAACTTTGCATGACAATTAGACAAACATAGATCCAAGGTTATTAGGGTTGCATGTACACTTAGGAAGTGTTAGAATGCTCAAAACCCATCAAAGATACCATCAAAGTGCACGACAAGAGAGGTACGAAGTCATCTGCTCCATGATAACAACCATGATGAAGGACGGAGAGTCCGTCACGAGCCACATGCAGAAAATGCAAAGGTATGTGGATCGTTTGCTGAAGCTCAATGTGAACTTCCCTGAGGAGCTTGCAATAGATATCATTTTGCACTCTTTACCATCGTGCTATGATCAATTCCGCATGCCATATCACATGAACAAGGAAGAGGTCACCCTCAGCAAACTTCAGGGACTTCTTAAGACCGCAGAAACAGGTCTTAAGGGGAAGTCGGTTGCTATCACTCCTACTCCAGACTCAACTCCGGTCTTGGCAATTGGGCAAGGTCGAGGGAGGAAGAGAAAGAGATCTTCGAAGGGTACCAAGGCTCGGACCCTTGATGGCTCTTCTTCAAGTGGAACCAAGAAACGTTTCATTACTCCTTCTTCTGCCCCAAAAGAGGCTGAATGCTTCAATTGCCATGAAAAAGCTCATTGGAAGCGGAACTGCCCAAAGTACCAGCAGGATGTGAAGGATGGGAAAGTCAAACCCAACCATGCAGGTATTTACACTATCATTTCTAATAACTCACCCCATTCGAAATCTTGGGTCCTTGATACAGGTTGCGGTATTCATATTTGTTGTGACTTGCAGGGACTAGGAAGAAGTGAGAATGTGGAGCAAGGAAGAATAAACTTAATCATGGGGAATAGGAAAGTTACACCTGTCACCAAGATTGGAGTTTATACTTTATCGCTAAGTAGTGGGTTAAAATTAGATTTGAATAAATGTTGTTATTCGCCAGAAATGGCAAGAAATATTATTTCCTTTCATGCATTGTACAAACAAGGTTTCACCTTTTCGTTTGATAATGAAGTTGGTTCGATTAATGCTTTCTTTAATAATGTACTTTATTTTAAAGCATTACCTTGTGATGGTGTGTATGAAGCTGTATCTATTGTAGATAACTTAGGAAATAATGTTTTGTGTATTGATTCTACTAATAATAATAACTTGGATAAAGCATCATTATGGCATTATCGTCTTGGACATATAAGCAAGAAACGCATAGGCCAACTCCAAAAGGATGGAGTCTTGGAGTCGTTTGACCTAAAGTCAAATGATAGTTGCGAATCATGCTTACTTGGAAAAATGACAAAGTCACCCTTCACAGGCTCGTGTGAAAGGGGTGAAGGTTTGTTGGACCTTATACACATGGATGTGTGTGGACCATTCAAACATGCCACAAGGGATGCTAATCGTTATTATTTGACTTTTACCGATGATTACAGTAGATATGGATATGTCTACTTAATCAAGCATAAGTCAGAGACTTTCGAGAAGTTTAAGGAATTTAAACAGGAAGTCGAGAATCAATTGGGCAGGAACATTAAGATGCTTCGATCCGATCGGGGTGGTGAGTATCTTAGTTCAGAGTTCCTCGACTATCTAAAGGAATGTGGGATTGTCTCACAATTGACACCTCCCAAGACACCGCAGTTGAATGGTGTGGCTGAGAGGCATAATCGAACCTTGTTGGACATGGTTCGTTCCATGATGAGTCGAGCTTCGCTACCAATCTCATTCTGGGGGTATGCCTTAGAGACTGCCGCCCATATCCTTAATCTAGTCCCTACAAAGAAAGTTGCCAAAACTCCTCACGAGATGTGGACTGGTAAAGTAACTAAACTAGACCACATCAAGATTTGGGGCTGCGAGGCTTTCGTGAGATGATAGACTCATGATAAGCTCGAACCCCGAAGCGAGAGGTGTATTTTCATCGGCTACCCACAGCAATCCTTTGGTTACCTCTTCTACAGACCTAGTGACAATGTGGTCTTTGTAGCAAGAAGAGGAGTCTTTCGAGAAAGAGAGTTTATAAGCCAAGGAGACAGTGGGAGGCAAGTTGATCTTGAAGAAATTCAAGAGTCAAGTGGTGAAGGAACTTCAAACTCTAGCCCTCAACTTGAGGAGGAAACTCCTGTTGAGCCAATTGACGAATCTGTACCTCTGAGGCGTTCCACGAGAGTTAGGAGTGCACCTGAGCATTACTATGGATTCCATATTACTGCAGAAGGTGAGAAACTTATTAGTGATGAGACACTACTAAGTCAAGATGACCCTAACAGCTACGAGGAAGCCATGGCAGGCCCCGAGTCTGCTAAATGGAAAGAGGCTATGGATAGAGAGATACAATCCATGTATGACAATCAAGTTTGGAACTTGGTTGAGAATGTACCAGGTCGAAAGACTGTAGGGTGCAAATGGGTCTTCAAGAAGAAGACCGACATGGATGGTAAAGTACACACTTATAAGGCTAGACTGGTTGCTAAGGGCTTCTCTCAAATTCCTGGAGTGGATTATGATGAGACCTTTTCTCCGGTAGCCAAGATTAAGTCTATTCGGGTTCTGTTAGCCATAGCCGCGTTTCATGACTATGAAATTTGGCAAATGGATATCAAAACCGCTTTCCTTAATGGGAAGTTGGCTGAAGATGTTTACATGAGTCAGCCAGAGGGTTTTGTCAGCAACGAGTACCCTAATAGAGTGTGTAAGCTTGAGAAATCCATTTATGGATTAAAGCAAGCACCTCGCAGATGGAATCTTTGCTTTGATGAAAAGGTCAAGGAATTTGGCTTTTCTAGGAGTGAAGATGAATCTTGTGTATATGTTAAGGCTAGTGGGAGTATAGTTAGCTTTTTGGTATTGTATGTGGATGACATACTACTCATAGGAAATGACATTCCAACCCTGCAGGAAGTAAAATCCTGGCTTGGAAAGTGTTTCGCTATGAAGGGCCTTGGTGAAGCTGCCTATATTTTGGGGATAAGGATCTTGAGAGATCGGAGTAAAAGACTAATTGGACTTAGTCAAAGTACCTACTTGGAGAAGGTTCTGAAGAGATTCAGAATGCAAGACTCCAAGAAAGGAGAGTTGCCCATCCAGAGTAACACCAAACTGAGTAAGACACAAAGCCCTAGCACTGAGGCTGAGATAGCAGAAATGAGTCGAATACCTTATGCTTCGGCTGTAGGATCGATCATGTATACTATGACGTGTACTCGACCTGATGTAGCCTTTGCCCTGAGCATGGTTAGCAGGTTTCAGGGGAACCCTGGCAAGGCACACTGGACTGCGGTAAAGAATATTCTCAAGCACCTATGAAGGACTAAGGACTGGGTCCTTACCCTCGGTGGGAGTGATGACTTGAGAGTGGTAGGGTATAGTGATGCTAGCTTCCAGACTGATAGGGATAACTTCCGCTCTCAGTCGGGCTGGGTCTTTACCCTAAATGGAGGAGCAATTTCTTGGAAGAGTTCCAAACAAGAGACAGTGGCAGATTCTACTTGTGAATCAGAGTATATTGCAGCTAGCGAAGCAGCAAAGGAGGCGTTATGGCTGAGGAACTTCATTGGAGACCTTGGAGTTGTACCAGCTATTAAAGAGCCGATGGAAATTTTCTGTGATAGTGAAAGTGCTGTTGCCTTAGCCAAGGAACCAAGGGACTGACTCGGATTAAGCATCTCCAGCATGCTCGGAGCATAGGGCTGAAGGATGATATTAGATTTAGTAGTTAGATAACCTCGAAATTTGTAAAGTGTAATTGACATTTGATGATGAATAAAAGTGTTTTATTTATGAGTAAAGTGTTGCTATCTCTTGTCGATCGTTTACTATATTTCTTTTGCATGTTTTGACTTCCAGAATAATTTTGTTTGGAATAACATATTATTCAAACCTCCACAGTCGGTCATATGTCGGAAGTAGGTATGAATCAAGACTGTCATGTTTGGTTGTAGAGGTCTGGGACAAGGCTACAACAATCATGAGTGGTCATAAATTCTGAGCATTGGACTCAACCCACGCTCACTGGAATCACTTCATGGAATTCTATCTCGAGTGATCGTGAGACAGCAATATCATATAAATCTTTAAACCTAGAGATATGATTTGTTACTTACAAGTTGGTTATGCATTGATTGTACGAAAAACGCATTGGTAACTCGATGTTATAAAATCGTGCTCTTGTGTGAAATTCAATGAGTAGTAGAACAAACATATGAGTCGAAGTTTATCTGTTCCTTCTTGGATTAGAAGCTGATATCTGGGCCCCTCGATGATTTTGTTTTGACCTATGTACCGGGCCCGGTCAGAACTAAATTGATGTGTTCAATGAAGTTCTTTGTCAAATAAATCGGAAATCGGGAAACAAACTGTTGGACCATAAGTAAGACATTGTTCCATGTATTTGTCCGACTGATATCTAGAACAGAGGATTATATGATCACTTATCTTAAATGGCGTACCATCATCTTCTCAGTTTAGAGAAACCTTGAAAAGAGCTACGATTGCCGATCGGTTCCTGAAGTCATACTTGCAGTAATAGTTATTAGACTTATCCAAGTGGGAGACTGTTGGATAAGGTGTCTAAGTCCATAACTATTTCTGGTATGTACTTGACCCGACCCGGCATGGTCCATTTGGGTTGCATGGCACCATGCAATTGGATAGACTAAATGAGAGGAATAACACTTGGAGATTATTAATATATTATAAGTTCTAATATGTTAATAATATTATTTGATTAGTTTGATCAAGAATTAATTTAGAATTAATTAAGTGATCAAAAGATAACTAATTAAATATATGGGTTGATTATGTAAATCATCCATATCTTGTATAGTGGGCTAAAAGGCTCCATGGACTATCAAGTTGGGTTCCACCCATAGCATGCTCCATGGATGCTCCATGGGAGTTACAAACCCATGGGTCATGGAAATGAAGAGTCATGACACATTAGGGTTTAACCCTAGATGTATCAACACTATATAAGTAACATATTCTCCACCCAAAATCGGATATACACTAAGAATCAAGAGGGCTTGGCCGATTTTGAAGAAGTGAGTATTCTCTCATAAGTTCTTCCAAGAGCATTTGGTGTTGTGTGAAGCACTTGAGGCATCACACTTGGGGTGCTAGGCTCACAAGGTTTCAAGGAACACAAACAACAACAAGGTAAGTTATTCTATCTATACATTAAGTTAAAATTGTTCCCCATGTATGCTAGATAGGAATATAACCTTGGAATTCAACTTTGCATGACAATTAGACAAACATATATCCAAGGTTATAAGGGTTGCATGTACACTTAGGAAGTGTTAGAATGCTCAAAACCCATCAAGGTTAACATGCTTTGAGGTTTCCTAATCAAGAGTTCATGCTTAACGACCCAAGGGATGTGCATGATAACCTTGATGGACTATAGTTGGGTAAACATGCTTTGAGGTTTCCTAATCAAGAGTTGATGCTTAACGACCCAAGGGATGTGCATGACAACCTTGATGGACTAGAGTTGGGTTAACATGCTTTGAGGTTTCCTAATCAAGAGTTGATGCTTAACGACCCAAGGGATGTGCATGATAACCTTGATGGACTAGAGTTGGGTTAACATGCTTTGAGGTTTCCTAATCAAGAGTTGATGCTTAACGACCCAAAGGATGTGCATGATAACCTTGATGGACTAGAGTTGGGTTAACATGATTTGAGGTTTCCTAATCTAGAGTTTATGATTAACGACCCAAGCGATGTGCATGATAACCTTGATGGACTAGAGTTGGGTTAACATGCTTTGAGGTTTCAAAATCAAGAGTTGATGCTTAACGACCCAAGGGATGTGCATGATAACCTTGATGGACTAGAGTTGGGTTAACATGCTTTGAGGGTTATATCATTGAAATCAATGCTCTCAATCTTTGATCTTTTCACACAATTGGATATTAACTTTTTTGTTTAGTTTAAAAACATGCAGGGATGTGCATGATAACCTTGATGGACTAGAATTGGGTTAACACGCTTTGAGGTATCCTAATCAAGAGTTTATGCTTAACGACCCAAGGGATGTGCATGATAACCTTGATGGACTAGAGTTGGGTTAACATGCTTTGAGGGTTATATCGTTGAAATCAATGCACTCAATATTTTATCTTTTCACACAATTGGATATTAACTTTTTTGTTTAGTTTAAAAACATGCAGGGATGTGCATGATAACCTTGATGGACTAGAGTTGGGTTAACATGCTTTGAGGTTTCCTAATCAAGAGTTTATGCTTAACGACCCAAGGGATGTGCATGATTACCTTGATGGACTAGAGTCGGGTTAACATGCTTTGAGGTTTCCTTGGGGAGTTAAGTATCAACTCTTGATTAGGAAACCTCAAAGCCACTTAACCCAACTCTAGTCCATCAAGGTTATCAAGAGTTTATACTTAACGACCCAAGGGATGTGCATTATAACCTTGATGGACTAGAGTTGGCTTAACATGCTTTGATGGTTATATCGTTGAAATTAATGCTCTCAATCTTTTATCTTTTCACACAATTGGATCTTAACTTTTTTGTTTAGTTTAAAAACATGCAGGCGAAAATGCTTCGGCTCTAGATAAAAAATGTTGTGCCGGACAAGAAGCCAACATAAGGTTTAGGGTTATATCGTTGAAATCAATGCTCGCAATATTTTATGTTTTCACACAATTGAATACTAACTTTTTTGTTTTGTTTAAAAACATGCAGGGATGTGCATGATAACCTTGATGGACTAGAGTTGGGTTAACATGCTTCGAGGTTTCCTAATCAAGAGTTGATGCTTAACGACCCAAGGGATGTGGATGATAACACTGATGGACTAGAATTGGGTTAACACGCTTTCAGGTTTCCTAATCAAGAGTTGATGCTTAACGAGCCAAAGGATGTGCATGATAACCTTGATGGACTAGAGTTGGGTTAACTTGCTTTGAGGTTTCCTAATCAAGAGTTTATTCTTAATGACCCAAGGGATGTGCGTGTTCACCTTGATGGACTAGAGTTGGGCTAACATGCTTTGAGGTTTCCTTGGGGAGTTAAGTATCAGCTCTTGATTAGGAAACCTCAAAGCATGTTAACCCAACTCTAGTCCATCAAGGTTATCAAGAGTTTATGCTTAACAACCCAAGGGATGTGCATGATAACCTTGATGGACTAGAGTTTGGTTAACATTCTTCGAGGGTTATATCGTTGAAATCAATGCTCTCAATCTTTTATCATTTCACACAATTGGATATTAACTTTTTTGTTTAGTTTAAAAACATGCAGGGATGTGCATAATAACCTTGATGGACTAGAGTTGGGTTAACATGCTTCGAGGTTTCCTAATCAAGAGTTGATGCTTAACGACCCAAGGGATGTGGATGATAACACTGATGGACTAGAATTGGGTTAACACGCTTTGAGGTTTCCTAATCAAGAGTTGATGCTTAACGACCCAAAGGATGTGCATGATAACCTTGATGGACTAGAGTTGGGTTAACATGCTTTGAGGTTTCCTAATCAAGAGTTTATTCTTAATGACCCAAGGGATGTGCGTGTTCACCTTGATGGACTAGAGTTGGGTTAACATGCTTTGAGGTTTCCTTGGGGAGTTAAGTATCAGCTCTTGATTAGGAAACCTCAAAGCATGTTAACCCAACTCTAGTCCATCAAGGTTATCAAGAGTTTATGCTTAACAACCCAAGGGATGTGCATGATAACCTTGATGGACTAGAGTTTGGTTAACATTCTTCGAGGGTTATATCGTTGAAATCAATGCTCTCAATCTTTTATCATTTCACACAATTGGATATTAACTTTTTTGTTTAGTTTAAAAACATGCAGGGATGTGCATGATAACCTTGATGGACTAGAGTTGGGTTAACATGGTTTGAGGTTTCCTAGTCAAGAGTTGATGCTTAACGACCCAAGGGATGTGCATGATAACCTTGATGGACTAGAGTTGGGTTAACATGCTTTGAGGTTTCCTAATCAAGAGTTGATGCTTAACGACCCAAGGGATGTGCATGATAACCTTGATGGACTAGAGTTGGGTTACCAGGCTTTGGGGTTTACTAATCAAGAGTTGATTCTTAACGACCCAAGGGATGTGCATGATAACCTTGATGGACCTTGATGTACTAGAGTTGGGTTAACATGCTTTGAGGTTTCCTAATCAAGAGTTGCTGCTTAACGACCCAAGGGATGTGCATGATAACCTTGATGGACTAGAGTTGGGTTAACATGCTTTGAGGTTTCTTAATCAAGAGTAGATGATTAACGACCCAAGGTATGTGCATGATAACCTTGATGGACCTTGATGGACTAGAGTTGGGTTAACATGCTTTGAGGTTTCCTAATCAAGATTTGATGCTTAACGTCCAAGGGATGTGCGTGATAACCTTGATTGACTAGAGTTGGGTTAACATGGTTTGAGGGTCATATCGTTGAAATCAATGCTCTTAATCATTTATCTTTTCACACAATTAGATATTAACTTTTTTGTTTAGTTTAAAAACATGCAGGGATGTGCATGATAACCTTGATGGACTAGAGTTGGGTTAACATGCTTTGTGGTTTCCTAATCAAGAGTTTATGCTTAACGACCCAAGGGATGTGCATGATTTCCTTGATGGACTAGAGTTGGGTTAACATGCTTTGAGGTTTCGTTGGGGAGTTAAGCATCAACTCTTGATTAGGAAACCTGAAAGCATGTTAACCCAACTCTAGTCCAACAACCAAAGGGATGTGCATGATAACCTTGATGGACTAGAGTTGGGTTAACATGCTTTGAGGGTTATATCGTTGAAATCAATGCTCTCAATCTTTAATCTTTTCACACAATTGGATATTAACTTTTTTGTTTAGTTTAAAAACATGCAGGGATGTGCATGATAACCTTGATGTACTAGGGTTGGGTTAACATGCTTTGAGGTTTCCTAATCAAGAGTTCATGCTTTACGACCCAAGGGATGTGCATGATAACCTTGATGGACTAGAGTTGGGTTAAATGCTTTGAGGTTTCCTAACCAAGAGTTGATGCTTAACGACATAAGGGATGTGCATGATAACCTTGATGGACTAGAGTTGGGTTAACATGCTTTGAGGTTTCCTTATCAAGAGTTGATGCTTAACGACCCAAAGGATGTGCATGATAACCTTAATGGACTAGAGTTGGGTTAACATGCGTCGAGGTTTCCTAATCAGGAGTTGATGCTTAACGACCCAAGGGATGTGCATGATAACCTTCATGGACTAGAGTTGGGTTAACATGCTTTGAGGGTTATATCGTTGAAATCAATGCTCTCAATCTTTTATCTTTTCACACAATTGGATATTAACTTTTTTGTTTAGTTTAAAAACATGCAGGGATGTGCATCATAACCTTGATGGACTAGAGTTGGGTTAACACGCTTTGAGGTATCCTAATCAAGAGTTTATGCTTAACGACCCAAGGGATGTGCATGATAACCTTGATGGAGTAGAGTTGGGTTAACATGCTTTGAGGGTTATATTGTTGAAATCATTGCACTCAATCTTTTATCTTTTCACACAATTGGATATTTACTTTTTTGTTTAGTTTAAAAAAATGCAGGGATGTGCATGATAACCTTGATGGACTAGAGTTTGGTTAACGTGCTTTGAGGTTTCCTAATCAAGAGTTTATGCTTAACGACCCAAGGGATGTGCATGATTACCTTGATGGACTAGAGTTGGGTTAACATGCTTTGAGGTTTCCTTGGGGAGTTAAGCATCAACTCTTGATTAGGAAACCTCAAAGCATCTTAACCCAACTCTAGTCCATCAAGGTTATCAGGAGTTTATGCTTAACGACCCAAGGGATGTGCATGATAACCTTGATGGACTAGAGTTGGGTTAACATGCTTTGAGGTTTCCTAACCAAGAGTTAATGCCTAACAACCGAAGGGATGTGCATGATAACCTTGATGGACTAGAGTTGGGTTAACATGCTTTGAGGGTTATATCGTTGAAATCAATGCTCTCAATCTTTAATCTTTTCACACAATTGGATATTAACTTTTTTCTTTAGTTTAAAAACATGTAGGGATGTGCATGATAACCTTGATGGTCTAGAGTTGGGTTAACATGTTTTGAGTTTTCCTAATCAAGAGTTCATGCTTAACGATCCAAGGGATGTGCATGATAACCTTGATGGACTAGATTTGGGTTAACATGCTTTGAGGTTTCCTAATCAAGAGTTGATGCTTAACGACCCAAGGGATGTGCATGATAAGCTTGATGGACTAGAGTTGGGTTAACATTCTTTGAGGTTTCCTAATCAAGAGTTGATGCCTAACAACCCAAGGGATGTGCATGATAACCATGATGGACTAGAGTTGGGTTAACATGCTTTGAGGGTTATATCGTTGAAATCAATGGTCTCTATCTTTTATCTTTTCACACAATTGGATATTAACTTTTTTGTTTAGTTTAAAAACATGCAGGCGAAAATGCTTCGGCTCTAGATAGAAAATGTTGTGCTAGACAAGAAGCCAACATAAGGTTTAGGGTTTAGGGTTTAGAGTTATATCGTTGAAATCAATGCTCCCAATATTTTATGTTTTCACACAATTGAATATTAACTTTTTTGTTTTGTTTAAAAACATGCAGGGATGTGCATGATAACCTTGATGGACTAGAGTTGGGTTAACATGCTTTGAGGTTTCCTAATCAAGAGTTGATGCTTAACGACCCAAGGGATGTGCATGATAACGTTGATGGACTAGAGTTGGGTTAACATGCTTTGAGGTTTCCTAATCAAGAGTTGATGCTTAACGACCCAAAGGATGTGCATGATAACCTTGATGGACTAGAGTTGGGTTAACATGCTTTGAGGTTTCCTAATCAAGAGTTAATGCTTAACGACCCAAGGGATGTGCATGATAACCTTGATGGACTAGAGTTGGGTTACCACGCTTTGAGGTTTACTAATCAAGAGTTGATTCTTACCGACCCAAGGGATGTGCATGATAACCTTGATGGACTAGAGTTGGGTTAACATGCTTTGAGGGTTATATCATTGAAATCAATGCTCTCAATCTTTTATCTTTTCACACAATTAGATATTAAGTTTGTACAATTGTGATACATAGTATATATAGAAAAAATGTAACGGGTATTCATGTACACCGTCTTCATGCAAAAGGATCTTCAGGTACCTGTTCTAACGCTGACCTGAGAACACAAGCGGTTTGAAAATCAGCATAAAGCTGGTGAGTTCATAAGCGGTTTTGTTTTACGAAAATGTATCGGTTTCCTTTCTGTTTCTGAAATGTGATGTACACCAAGAAAATCCCGTATTTTCTTAAAAGTTGGTTATTGTTTCACAATTGTAAAGTATAGTAAGTTTGTATACTGAAAACATGTTTACTCATGTGAAAATGTATAGTTGGTTATCTGACTGGTTAAACTATTCTGTTTACTTATCATGTGTTACCAGGAAAGTCCCATACTTTCCTTATTGTATGTTACAAATTGTAAAAGATGTAATGTTATCCATTCTGTGACTCTTTCTAGTTATGTAAGTGTTACCCAGGAAAGCCCCATGCTTTCCTGCATGTATGTATCTTATGTAAACGATGTGAAAGATGTAAAAGATGTAATCGTGATTAGATTTCCATGTTTTCCCCAGGAAGGTCCCGTACCTTCCTGAATGTTAGTTACAGTAAGTAAAAGATGTAAAAGATGTAAACGATGTAAACGATGTATAAAGTAATCCATTATTACTGTAAGTAAATCTCTGTTATCCTAATTGCGAGTTCCATAACCATACAATAGACTGAAACCTGTGGCAATAAGTAGTCCACATGTGGGAATAAGTCGTCCACATACTTATGACTTTCGTCACCCTTGAACCATTTCGGTTCGGCTGTAGCTAGCTGCCAGGTGTGGGGTAGTCAGTCCCGTATAGATCTATACACTCAAGTCACGCTCTCTAAATACCAGAGATTCTGGTTATGGGTGTAGTCCTCCACTCGCGTAATCCAGGTGGAGTGTTCTCCGAGGACGTGTCTCCAATCGTACCGGAATAACAAATTTACTAGTAATAATATGAATGTCCTGCACTCGCGTATGTGCGTGGAGTGTTACCGAGGACAAAACAGTGTATAGGTATTATATTCAAATGTTTTAATGTCATGCTTTTAACTGATAAAATGTGGAAAACCATTTGTGAAATACATGTAAAACATACTAGTTTAAAGACTTATTTCACAAATATATGTTACGTGATCTGTATATTCGATCTGTTATCATTTGTAGTTATCAGTTATAAAAGCATAAGAATATGAAACACATATTTGAAAACATGTTATGAATACAAGAATGTCCTTGTACTTTGCTTGTGTTCCCCCCCCCCCCCTGAAAACAGTGAAAACAGTGAAAAAGGGTAGGGGTATGAACTCACCGTACTCGGAAACATGTCGGTTTTGAATGCTAGACGTCGGTTCGGGGTTTGATTACTCGCGATGATCCTATGTAAAATGATATAATGTCCATATATATACAATTAGAGATACATTCGCTAATCATATGGAACATTACACTCCAATGAGGTTAAACACCGCAAAACGAGCGTTTGGAGTGACCCGGGTGACATCTTTGGATTTGTAATGACACTAGGGACTTGGGACTTGAGTTTACTACCCATAAGTAAACATTTTAAGGAGTTTACAACAATGGAACACCCACATACATGAGTTTACGGCCGTAAACTCATGTGGGTGAGGTTTTGGTGTTTTAAGGGCTCAAATGGACTTAGGGATTGCTAAGAATGATTATCTAAACACCTTGGAACACTTGAAATGGATTTAAAACATTTAAACCATGAGTTTACGGCCACACTCTTTGAGTTTACGGCCGTAAACTCACACTGGCTTTGAAAATTTGATTTAAGCTACTTAGGGTAATCACATGTGATTCCAACTAATTTTCTAGGCATTGATATGATTTTAGAACATCAATTAAGACCTTTGTTGGAGTTTACGGCCTAGAGGAATGTTCTAAGGCCGTAAACTCTCTTTTACCTTTGAAAAAGATAGTTTTTGGTGCTTAAAACAATCACATGTGATTCTAGAATTTTATACAAACCATTTGCGTGTGTTTGATGCATCTATAACATTGTTTTATGAGTTTACGGCCAAAGAGTATGTTCCTAGGCCGTAAACTCTCATAAATCATACTTTTGTTGTGTTTCAATCCTTTAAACCATTTTTAGATGCATCTAGATTTTACCACAAAGCCATAGATTGAGTTTGGAAGCATTTGAACATGTTTAAAGGCCTTAAATCACCCTTTTAGAGGACTTTACGGCCCAAGAGAGTGTCTTGGCCGTAAACTCTTCTTTGTTACACAAAAATCAAGTTTAAAGTGTTCCAAGTCTAGATTAGCAAGTCCAAGGTTCATGTCTAAGTCCCAACTAGGTTTTGGAAGGGTTAATTGGCTTAAATACCCCTTGTATATGAGTTTACGGCCCAAGAATGTTCCTTGGCCGTAAACTCACTTTTGTCCCTCTAAATCCATGTTCTACATGTTATAAGTTCTTCCCTTTTAGCCCTTAAGTCATATCTAGTGTCCAACTATGCAAAGGAAGGGTTTTAGGGCTTAAAAACCCTTGAAATATGAGTTTACGGCCCATGAAGGTTCCATGGCCGTAAACTCATGAATGTTGGCCTATTTCATGATTTGAACTTGAATTTGGATGTCAAATATGTTAGAGATTAAGGCTAGGAAGGTACCTTAGAGATTAGAAGCCTAAATTTTGAGTTTTGATCTCTTAAACTTGGATTAGGAGAGAGGTGGGTAATGTTTAGTGATAATTTGACCAAAGGCTTCAAATGAAATCCTAAAAACGTTTATATAGTGTTTAAGTTTTGGACACGGTGGAATTTTTACCCGATACCGACGTTAGACGGGGTTTTTGGTCGTACCCGATTGAGTTACCGTAACCCGATACGGTAAATTCTAGAATTATTCCGATCACTAGAGTTGAGTGTTAAAATGATTTCTAAATGTATTAAGACACCCATTAAGTCATTTTAAATGTGTACTAATTAATGACTTAATTAAACTGAGAAATCGGAAATCGGAAATCGGAACGACGATCGGTTGCGCGAGTTGATTTATGAAAAAGTTACATTAAAATGAAGCGGAAATTTCGGGTTGTTACATTATCCCCCCGTTAAAGGGAATTTCGTCCCGAAATTCAAGTTTAGAACATAAGACAAGATACAAATCATGGATAAGAAAAGAGTTGTGGATACTTCTGTTTCATTGAGTCTTCCCGTTCCCAAGTGAATTCCGGTCCCCGCTTGGAATTCCAGCGAACCTTCACTAACGGGATGCGACTTTGTTTTGTACGTTTGACTTCTCGATCCATGATTTCGATTGGTTCCTCCACAAAGTTGAGGTTTTCATTGATCTCGATCTCGTCTAAGGGAATTTTTAGGGTTTCATCGGATAGGCACTTTTTAAGATTTGAAACATGGAAGACAGGATGAATGTTACTGAGTTCGTGAGGTAAATGAAGTTTATAGGCAACTGGACCAATCCTGGAGAGGATCTCAAAGGGTCCAATGTACCTCGGATTAAGTTTTCCACGCTTGCCAAAGCGTACAGTGCCTTTCCAGGACGAGACTTTCAACAGGACACGATCGCCAACCTGGAATTCTAGTGGTTTCCGACGATTATCAGCGTAACTCTTTTGACGATCACGTGAGGCTTTCAGTCGGTTACGGATTTGAATGATCTTTTCGGTGGTTTCGCGGATGATTTCAGGACCAGTGAGAGCACTGTCGGGGACTCGACTCCTGGCTAACTGTGTATCCCCCACCTCGGCCCAGCACAGAGGGGATCTGCACTTACGACCGTATAGGGCTTCGAACGGAGCAGCCCTAATGCTGGTGTGGTAACTGTTGTTGTATGAGAACTCGATCAAGGATAGGTGTGTATCCCATGACTTTCCAAAGTCAATGACACATGCCCGAAGCATGTCCTCCAGGGTTTGGATTGTTCTCTCACTCTGTCCATCGGTCTGAGGATGATACGCCGTGCTCATATCTAGTTTGGTTCCAAGGGCTTTCTGAAGAGATTGCCAGAATCTGGAGGTAAACCTACTATCTCAATCAGAGATAATGGATACAAGTACACCATGAAAATGTACTACTTCCTGAATGTAGATTCGCGCGAGTCTCTCCTTCTTGTATGATTCTTTGATTGGGATGAAGTGAGCGGATTTTGTCAAGCGATCGACAATTAGCCATATGGTATCGTACCCACTAGAACACCTGGGTAGTTTGGTGATGAAGTCCATGGTAATCATTTCCCATTTCCACTCGGGGATCTCGGGTTGTTGGAGCAGACCTGAAGGTTTCTGATGTTAGACTTTGACTTTGGCGCAAGTCAGACCCTTGCCCACGAATGTAGCTATCTCAGCTTTCATGTTTGGCCACCAGTATTGTTTCTTGAGATCCAGATACATCTTGTCTGAACCTGGGTGAACAGAGTATTTGGTTCTATGTGCTTCCTCCATGACTATTTCCCTGAATCCACCGGATTTGGGAATCCAGATTCGATTCATGAGACAGTGAACTCCGTCACCTCTGATCTCAAGTTTCTTTTCCATTCCTCTCAAGGTTTCATCTGACACGTTCTCGGATTTGAGGGCTGCATACTGAGCTTCTCGGATTTGCGTAGGTAAGTTGGAATGGATGGTCATCGTCTGGTTCTTCACTTTGTGGCTTGTACTATCCTTTCGGCTAAGGGCATCTGCTACCACATTGGCCTTGCCGGGGTGGTAACGGATTTCACACTCATAGTCACTGAGTAATTCTACCCATCGCCGTTGCCTCATGTTTAAGTCTTTTTGATTAAAGATGTGCTGCAGACTCTTGTGATCAGTGAAGATTGTGCACTTGGTTCCGTAGAGATAATGTCTCCAAATCTTCAATGCGAAGACTACTGCTCCTAGCTCCAAGTCGTGTGTGGTATAGTTGACTTCGTGTGCTTTCAGCTGTCGAGAGGCATAGGCAATCACCTTTCCTCTTTGCATAAGCAGACAGCCTAAACCTTGATTAGACGCATCGCAATAGACAACGAAGTCCTTTGTCCCTTCTGGCAGAGACAGAACAGGCGCGCTGCATAAGGCTCTCTTCAACGTTTGGAATGCAGTTTATTGCTTATCACTCCAACAAAAGGGTACACCTTTCTGTGTTAGAGTGGTTAACGGTTTGGCAATTTTGGAAAAGTTCTGAATGAATCGTCGATAGTAGCCGGCGAGACCTAAGAATTGACGAATTTCCGTGGGTGTTTTCGGTGCCGACCAACTCTCTATCGCTTTAATCTTGGAAGGATCTACATGAATACCCTCCTCGCTTACTACGTGACCGAGGAAAGTTACCTTCCGTAACCAGAATTCACATTTGGAAAATTTTGCGTAAAGCTTTTCGGATCTAAGAGTTTCCAACACTAGCCTCAAGTGCTGTTTATGGTCTTCTTCACTTCTGGAGTAGATGAGGATGTCATCAATGAACACGATAACGAATTTGTCTAGGAAGGGAAGGCACACCCGGTTCATCAGGTCCATGAACACAGCCGGTGCATTGGTTAGACCGAAGGGCATCACTACAAACTTGTAGTGTCCATACCGAGTCCTAAATGCTGTCTTGGGAACATCATTCTCCTGGACTCGTAACTGATGGTACCCCGACCGAAGGTCTATCTTAGAGAAGTAACTGGCTCCCTGCAGTTGATCGAAGAGGTCGTCTATTCTTGGAAGAGGATATCGGTTCTTAACGGTTAACTTGTTCAGCTCATGATAGTCGATACACATCCGAAAGGATCCATCTTTCTTTTTGACAAACAGGATCGGAGCTCCCCAGGGTGAGGAACTCGGCCTAGTGAATCCTTTACTGAGCAACTCATTGAGTTGACTGGATAACTCCTGCATTTCTGCGGGAGCTAAGCGATACGGGGATTTTGCTACGGGAGTAGCTCCAGGAATTAGGTCAATACGTAACTCGACCTGACGTTCGGGAGGAATTCCTGGAAGTTCTTCGGGAAATACATCGGGAAAGTTACAGACTTCGGGAATGCTCGCGAGGTCTCTAACTTCTTGTTTCTCATTGATCACATGAGCTAAGAATGCAACACACTCCTTTCGAAGGAGCTTTCGAGCTTTGATGCAAGAAATGATATGAAGGTTGGAACTGGGTTTATCGCCATAGATTATGAGAGTTTGATTCGAAGGAAGATTGAGACGGATAGCTTTTTCGTAACAAAGAATGTCAGCATGATTGGGACTCAACCAATCCATACCAATGATAACATCAAAGCTCTTAATGGAAATGGGCATGAGGTCTATAGGAAATGAGTGATCATTTAGGGTAAGCGTACAACCTATGAATACATCGTTCGCGCTTTCTTTCTCACCATTAGCCATCTCGACGGTAAACGTTTCAGTTAGTGGTTGAGGATTTGGTTTTAGATTATGTTTGAATGCATGACTAACAAAACTCCTTTCAGCACCCGAATCGAAAAGAATACTAGCATATGAGTTGTCGAGAAGGAACGTACCCGAAACAACAGTGGGAACGGCAACTGCTTCCTCCCGTCCCATGGTTAGGACCCTTCCAGTGTTACCAGCAGTTGACTTCTTGGGACAATCTCTTTTAAAGTGCCCAACTTCACCACAGTTGTAGCAGGCTTGACTAACACCTGCTCCCGATGATTGATTAGTTGATTGGGTAGGAGTTCTGCAGTATCGAACTGTGTGCCCTTTCTTACCACAGTTGGTGCAAGACAATTCTCGACAGGGACCAGGATGATGGTGGTATTTACACTTGTCACACAGAGGAAGGTTACCAGCATATTTACTGGTAGGAGTTGAGGCAGTGGATCCCATGGCAGAAACAGCAACAACAGGAGTAGTAGTAGCAGCATGGACTGCTACCGTCTGTTGTTTCTTGGATGATCCTTGAGAAGATTGACCTTTCTTCTTTTTCCAGAATTTCCTCTTTTCACCACTCCTTTGAGTCGGCTCAGAAGTGGTAGTGATTTCCTTGACATCGTCGTTGTGATCAATCAGAATTTGTGCTAAGGTCTTGGCACTATCATAGGTATCCGGACGAGCAGCCAAAACATGACTCTTTATTGGTTGAGATAATCCCCAAACGAACCTTTCGATCTTTTTGTTTTCAGGAGTGACTAACCCTGGGCAGAGAAGTGCGAGATCATCAAATCGGGAAGTATATGCAGCAATGTCGGAACCTTTCATCTTCAGGTTCCAGAGCTTGTGCTCTAATTTCTGCATTTCACCACGGGGGCAATACTCAGCAATGAGAAGTTCCTTCATGGCTTCCCAGCCCATGGCATTGGCTACGGGTAAGGTCAGAGATTTGACTCGGTCATTCCACCAAGTCAAAGCTTTATCCGCGAAGGTACATGCTGCAAATTTGACTTTATTGGATTCCGCACAAACACAGATTTCAAAGATGGACTCAATTTTCTCGAACCATCGAGATAAAGAAATGACACCTCCAGCGCCATTAAAGGATGTTGGTTTCGCATTCATGAAATCCTTATAGGAACCCCCTCTTTGGTGTCCCTGGCTGCCCTCAGGGTTTTGAGATTGAGTACCACCACCCGAACCACTAGGGTTCATTTGTGACATAGCTGCTACCATTGCAGCTGTCATCATTGTCTGAACTGATGCTAGGTCAAACTGGGGAGGAGGTGGCAGCGAAGAAGGATTGTTGTTGTTCTTTGAGCTAGGTCTCTTTCAATGAGGCATCTTGATCTAATAAGATCAAGAAAGAGAGGATGGTAAGTCCTCTATATTGAATCGATAGACATGACAGTTATATGATTCGAGTAAGCGATAAAGCAGGAAAAAGTTATCGAACAGATAATTTATCGCTAAGAGTGATCACAGGGAAACCAATTGAATAAGGACTACTACAGAGGATCGGGATCGAGAAATACTCCCATAGTATTTCATGAATTGTTTACGACAATGATTCGATGTTCGGGATATTAGGGTAAGTTTTAGGCATGCCACATACCACAGTCACTCCCAAACACATGTTGGTCGTGTCTCGAATGAATATGGTTGGCCATGCCATATTGACCCTAGACACGACTACATAACTGCCCAGGTTTAACTGTAGTACACAACACCCATTTACTTATGTTCTGTTCTACTTGTGGTTACGGATGACGAAGGTTTGGTATACTTGTATACTTTTGAAAATACTTGTAGTTTGAAGATACTTTTAATTCAGAGCACTTAGGCCCTTTAGGGTTCATAGTTTTATACCATGTAAGGTTTGGTATACTTTATTCACTATAAACAAGGGCTCTGATACCAATCTGTCACACCCCGAAAACCGAAGGCGGAATACATTTCCGGGGTTGACTACCGTGTTGAGTATCAAATCCAATGTACATAGTAAGTAAAGTAAAACAAGCATTACATTACATAATAATAGTTTTACAGTTGTTTCAAAAAGTAAAGTTTGTACAATTGTGATACATAGTATATATAGACAAAATGTAACGGGTCTTCATGTACACCGTCTTCATGCAAAAGGATCTTCGGGTACCTGTTCTAACGCTGACCTGAGAACACAAGCGGTTTGAAAATCAGCATAAAGCTGGTGAGTTCATAAGCGGTTTTGTTTTACGAAAATGTATCGGTTTCCTTTCTGTTTCTGAAATGTTATGTACACCAAGAAAATCCCGTATTTTCTTAAAAGTTGGTTATTGTTTCACAATTGTAAAGTATAGTAAGTTTGTATACTGAAAACATGTTTACTCATGTGAAAATGTATAGTTGGTTATCTGACTGGTTAAACTGTTCTGTTTACTTATCATGTGTTACCAGGAAAGTCCCATACTTTCCTTATTGTATGTTACAAATTGTAAAAGATGTAATGTTATCCATTCTGTGACTCTTTCTAGTTATGTAAGTGTTACCCAGGAAAGCCCCATGCTTTCCTGCATGTATGTATCTTATGTAAACGATCCATTATTACTGTAAGTAAATCTCTGTTATCCTAATTGCGAGTTCCATAACCATACAATAGACTGAAACCTATGGCAATAAGTAGTCCACATGTGGCAATAAGTCGTCCACATACTTATGACTTTCATCACCCTTGAACCATTTCGATTCGGCTGTAGCTAGCAGCCAGGTGTGGGGTAGTCAGCCCTGTATAGATCTATACACTCAAGTCACGCTCTCTAAATACCAGAGATTCTGGTTATGGGTGTAGTCCTCCACTCGCGTAATCCAGGTGGAGTGTTCTCCGAGGACGTGTCTCCAATCGTACCGGAATAACAAATTTACTAGTAATAATATGAAAGTCCTGCACTCGCATATGTGCGTGGAGTGTTACCGAGGACAAAACAGTGTATAGGTATTATATTCAAATGTTTTAATGTCATGCTTTTAACTGATAAAATGTGGAAAACCATTTGTGAAATACATGTAAAACATACTAGTTTAAAGACTTATTTCACAAATATATGTTAGGTGATCTGTATATTCGATCTGTTATCATTTGTAGTTATCAGTTATAAAAGCATAAGAATATGAAACACATATTTGAAAACATGTTATGAATACAAGAATGTCCTTGTACTTTGCTTGTGTTCCCCCCCCCCCCCCCTGAAAACAATGAAAACAGTGAAAAAGGGTAGGGGTATGAACTCACCGTACTCGAAAACATGTCGGTTTTGAATGCTAGACGTCGGTTCGGGGTTTGATTACTCGCGATGATCCTATGTAAAATGATATAATGTCCATATATATACAATTAGAGATACATTCGCTAATCATATGGAACATTACACTCCAATGAGGTTAAACACCTCAAAACGAGCGTTTGGAGTGACCCGGGTGACATCTTTGGATTTGTAATGACACTAGGGACTTGGGACTTGAGTTTACTCCCCATAAGTAAACATTTTAAGGAGTTTACAACAATGGAACACCCACATACATGAGTTTACGGCCGTAAACTCATGTGGGTGAGGTTTTGGTGTTTTAAGGGCTCAAATGGACTTAGGGATTGCTAAGAATGATTATCTAAACACCTTGGAACACTTGAAATGGATTTAAAACATTTAAACCATGAGTTTACGGCCACACTCTTTGAGTTTACGGCCGTAAACTCACACTGGCTTTGAAAATTTGATTTAAGCTACTTAGGGTAATCACATGTGATTCCAACTAATTTTCTAGGCATTGATATGATTTTAGAACATCAATTAAGACCTTTGTTGGAGTTTACGGCCTAGAGGAATGTTCTAAGGCCGTAAACTCTCTTTTACCTTTGAAAAAGATAGTTTTTGGTGCTTAAAACAATCACATGTGATTCTAGAATTTTATACAAACCATTTGCGTGTGTTTGATGCATCTATAACATTGTTTGATGAGTTTACGGCCAAAGAGTATGTTCCTAGGCCGTAAACTCTCATAAATCATACTTTTGTTGTGTTTCAATCCTTTAAACCATTTTTAGATTCATCTAGATTTTACCACAAAGCCATAGATTGAGTTTGGAAGCATTTGAACATGTTTAAAGGCCTTAAATCACCCTTTTAGAGGACTTTACGGCCCAAGAGAGTGTCTTGGCCGTAAACTCTTCTTTGTTACACAAAAATCAAGTTTAAAGTGTTCCAAGTCTAGATTAGCAAGTCCAAGGTTCATGTCTAAGTCCCAACTAGGTTTTGGAAGGGTTAATTGGCTTAAATACCCCTTGTATATGAGTTTACGGCCCAAGAATGTTCCTTGGCCGTAAACTCACTTTTGTCCCTCTAAATCCATGTTCTACATGTTATAAGTTCTTCCCTTTAAGCCCTTAAGTCATATCTAGTGTCCAACTATGCAAAGGAAGGGTTTTAGGGCTTAAAAACCCTTGAAATATGAGTTTACGGCCCATGAAGGTTCCATGGCCGTAAACTCATGAATGTTGGCCTATTTCATGATTTGAACTTGAATTTGGATGTCAAATATGTTAGAGATTAAGGCTAGGAAGGTACCTTAGAGATTAGAAGCCTAAATTTTGAGTTTTGATCTCTTAAACTTGGATTAGGAGAGAGGTGGGTAATGTTTAGTGATAATTTGACCAAAGGCTTCAAATGAAATCCTAAACACGTTTATATAGTGTTTATGTTTTGGACACGGTGGAATTTTTACCCGATACCGACGTTAGACGGGGTTTTTGGTCGTACCCGATTGAGTTACCGTAACCCGATACGGTAAATTCTAGAATTATTCCGATCACTAGAGTTGAGTGTTAAAATGATTTCTAAATGTATTAAGACACCCATTAAGTCATTTTAAATGTGTACTAATTAATGACTTAATTAAACTGAGAAATCGGAAATCGGAACGACGATCGGTTGCGCGAGTTGATTTATGAAAAAGTTACATTAAAATGAAGCGGAAATTTCGGTTTGTTACATTATCCCCCCGTTAAAGGGAATTTCGTCCCGAAATTCAAGTTTAGAACATAAGCCAAGATACAAATCATGGATAAGAAAAGAGTTGTGGATACTTCTGTTTCATTGAGTCTTCCCGTTCCCAAGTGAATTCCGGTCCCCGCTTGGAATTCCAGCGAACCTTCACTAACGGGATGCGACTTTGTTTTGTACGTTTGACTTCTCGATCCATGATTTCGATTGGTTCCTCCACAAAGTTGAGGTTTTCATTGATCTCGATCTCGTCTAAGGGAATTTTTAGGGTTTCATCGGATAGGCACTTTTTAAGATTTGAAACATGGAAGACAGATTGAATGTTACTGAGTTCGTGAGGTAAATGAAGTTTATAGGCAACTGGACCAATCCTGGAGAGGATCTCAAAGGGTCCAATGTACCTCGGATTAAGTTTTCCACGCTTGCCAAAGCGTACAGTGCCTTTCCAGGGCGAGACTTTCAACAGGACACGATCGCCAACCTGGAATTCTAGTGGTTTCCGACGATTATCAGCGTAACTCTTTTAACGATCACGTGAGGCTTTCAGTCGGTTACGGATTTGAATGATCTTTTCGGTGGTTTCGCGGATGATTTCAGGACCAGTGAGAGCACTGTCGGGGACTCGACTCCTGGCTAACTGTGTATCCCCCACCTCGGCCCAGCACAGAGGGGATCTGCACTTACGACCGTATAGGGCTTCGAACGGAGCAGCCCTAATGCTGGTGTGGTAACTGTTGTTGTATGAGAACTCGATCAAGGATAGGTGTGTATCCCATGACTTTCCAAAGTCAATGACACATGCCCGAAGCATGTCCTCCAGGGTTTGGATTGTTCTCTCACTCTGTCCATCGGTCTGAGGATGATACGCCGTGCTTATATCTAGTTTGGTTCCAAGGGCTTTCTGAAGAGATTGCCAGAATCTGGAGGTAAACCTACTATCTCAATCAGAGATAATGGATACAGGTACACCATGAAAATGTACTACTTCCTGAATGTAGATTCGCGCGAGTCTCTCCTTCTTGTATGATTCTTTGATTGGGATGAAGTGAGCGGATTTTGTCAAGCGATCGACAATTAGCCATATGGTATCGTACCCACTAGAACACCTGGGTAGTTTGGTGATGAAGTCCATGGTAATCATTTCCCATTTCCACTCGGGGATCTCGGGTTGTTGGAGCAGACCTGAAGGTTTCTGATGTTAGACTTTGACTTTGGCGCAAGTCAAACCCTTGCCCACGAATGTAGCTATCTCAGCTTTCATGTTTGGCCACCAGTATTGTTTCTTGAGATCCAGATACATCTTGTTTGAACCTGGGTGAACAGAGTATTTGGTTCTATGTGCTTCCTCCATGACTATTTCCCTGAATCCACCGGATTTGGGAATCCAGATTCGATTCATGAGACAGTGAACTCCGTCACCTCTGATCTCAAGTTTCTTTTCCATTCCTCTCAAGGTTTCATCTGACACGTTCTCGGATTTGAGGGCTGCATACTGAGCTTCTCGGATTTGCGTAGGTAAGTTGGAATGGATGGTCATCGTCTGGTTCTTCACTTTGTGGCTTGTACTATCCTTTCGGCTAAGGGCATCTGCTACCACATTGGCCTTGCCGGGGTGGTAACGGATTTCACACTCATAGTCACTGAGTAATTCTACCCATCGCCGTTGCCTCATGTTTAAGTCTTTTTGATTAAAGATGTGCTGCAGACTCTTGTGATCAGTGAAGATTGTGCACTTGGTTCCGTAGAGATAATGTCTCCAAATCTTCAATGCGAAGACTACTGCTCCTAGCTCCAAGTCGTGTGTGGTATAGTTGACTTCGTGTGCTTTCAGCTGTCGAGAGGCATAGGCAATCACCTTTCCTCTTTGCATAAGCAGACAGCCTAAACCTTGATTAGACGCATCGCAATAGACAACGAAGTCCTTTGTCCCTTCTGGCAGAGACAGAACAGGCGCGCTGCATAAGGCTCTCTTCAACGTTTGGAATGCAGTTTATTGCTTATCACTCCAACAAAAGGGTACACCTTTCTGTGTTAGAGTGGTTAACGGTTTGGCAATTTTGGAAAAGTTCTGAATGAATCGTCGATAGTAGCCGGCGAGACCTAAGAATTGACGAATTTCCGTGGGTGTTTTCGGTGCCGACCAAATCTCTATCGCTTTAATCTTGGAAGGATCTACATGAATACCCTCCTCGCTTACTACGTGACCGAGGAAAGTTACCTTCCGTAACCAGAATTCACATTTGGAAAATTTTGCGTAAAGCTTTTCGGATCTAAGAGTTTCCAACACTAGCCTCAAGTGCTGTTTATGGTCTTCTTCACTTCTGGAGTAGATGAGGATGTCATCAATGAACACGATAACGAATTTGTCTAGGAAGGGAAGGCACACCCGGTTCATTAGGTCCATGAACACAGCCGGTGCATTGGTTAGACCGAAGGGCATCACTACAAACTTGTAGTGTCCATACCGAGTCCTAAATGCTGTCTTGGGAACATCATTCTCCTGCACTCGTAACTGATGGTACCCCGACCGAAGGTCTATCTTAGAGAAGTAACTGGCTCCCTGCAGTTGATCGAAGAGGTCGTCTATTCTTGGAAGAGGATATCGGTTCTTAACGGTTAACTTGTTCAGCTCATGATAGTCGATACACATCCGAAAGGATCCATCTTTCTTTTTGACAAATAGGATCGGAGCTCCCCAGGGTGAGGAACTCGGCCTAATGAATCCTTTACTGAGCAACTCATTGAGTTGACTGGATAACTCCTGCATTTCTGCGGGAGCTAAGCGATACGGGGATTTTGCTACGGGAGTAGCTCCAGGAATTAGGTCAATACGTAACTCGACCTGACGTTCGGGAGGAATTCCTGGAAGTTCTTCGGGAAATACATCGGGAAAGTTACAGACTTCGGGAATGCTCGCGAGGTCTCTAACTTCTTGTTTCTCATTGATCACATGAGCTAAGAATGCAACACACTCCTTTCGAAGGAGCTTTCGAGCTTTGATGCAAGAAATGATATGAAGGTTGGAACTGGGTTTATCGCCATAGATTATGAGAGTTTGATTCGAAGGAAGATTGAGACGGATAGCTTTTTCGTAACAAAGAATGTCAGCATGATTGGGACTCAACCAATCCATACCAATGATAACATCAAAGCTCTTAATGGAAATGGGCATGAGGTCTATAGGAAATGAGTGATCATTTAGGGTAAGCGTACAACCTATGAATACGTCGTTAGCGCTTTCTTTCTCACCATTAGCCATCTCGACGGTAAACGTTTCAGTTAGTGGTTGAGGATTTGGTTTTAGATTATGTTTGAATGCATGACTAACAAAACTCCTTTCAGCACCCGAATCGAAAAGAATACTAGCATATGAGTTGTCGAGAAGGAACGTACCCGAAACAACAGTGGGAACGGCAACTGCTTCCTCCCGTCCCATGGTTAGGACCCTTCCAGTGTTACCAGTAGTTGACTTCTTGGGACAATCTCTTTTAAAGTGCCCAACTTCACCACAGTTGTAGCAGGCTTGACTAACACCTGCTCCCGATGATTGATTAGTTGATTGGGTAGGAGTTCTGCAGTATCGAACTGTGTGCCCTTTCTTACCACAGTTGGTGCAAGACAATTCTCGACAGGGACCAGGATGATGGTGGTATTTACACTTGTCACACAGAGGAAGGTTACCAGCATATTTACTGGTAGGAGTTGAGGCAGTGGATCCCATGGCAGAAACAGCAACAACAGGAGTAGTAGTAGCAGCATGGACTGCTACCGTCTGTTGTTTCTTGGATGATCCTTGAGAAGATTGACCTTTCTTCTTTTTCCAGAATTTCCTCTTTTCACCACTCCTTTGAGTCGGCTCAGAAGTGGTAGTGATTTCCTTGACATCGTCGTTGTGATCAATCAGAATTTGTGCTAAGGTCTTGGCACTATCATAGGTATCCGGACGAGCAGCCAAAACATGACTCTTTATTGGTTGAGATAATCCCCAAACGAACCTTTCGATCTTTTTGTTTTCAGGAGTGACTAACCCTGGGCAGAGAAGTGCGAGATCATCAAATCGGGAAGTATATGCAGCAATGTCGGAACCTTTCATCTT
This sequence comes from Lactuca saligna, assembly GCF_052625555.1. Taxonomy (NCBI): domain Eukaryota; kingdom Viridiplantae; phylum Streptophyta; class Magnoliopsida; order Asterales; family Asteraceae; genus Lactuca; species Lactuca saligna. Next base: position 92,569,104 of record NC_136419.1, on the reverse strand, counting down.
CAGGTTCCAGAGCTTGTGCTCTAATTTCTGCATTTCACCACGGGGGCAATACTCAGCAATGAGAAGTTCCTTCATGGCTTCCCAGCCCATGGCATTGGCTACGGGTAAGGTCAGAGATTTGACTCAGTCATTCCACCAAGTCAAAGCTTTATCCGCGAAGGTACATGCTGCAAATTTGACTTTATTGGATTCCGCACAAACACAGATTTCAAAGATGGACTCGATTTTCTCGAACCATCGAGATAAAGAAATGACACCTCCAGCGCCATTAAAGGATGTTGGTTTCGCATTCATGAAATCCTTATAGGAACCCCCTCTTTGGTGTCCCTGGCTGCCCTCAGGGTTTTGAGATTGAGTACCACCACCCGAACCACTAGGGTTCATTTGTGACATAGCTGCTACCATTGCAGCTGTCATCATTGTCTGAACTGATGCTAGGTCAAACTGGGGAGGAGGTGGCAGCGAAGAAGGATTGTTGTTGTTCTTTGAGCTAGGTCTCTTTCAATGAGGCATCTTGATCTAATAAGATCAAGAAAGAGAGGATGGTAAGTCCTCTATATTGAATCGATAGACATGACAGTTATATGATTCGAGTAAGCGATAAAGCAGGAAAAAGTTATAGAACAGATAATTTATCGCTAAGAGTGATCACAGGGAAACCAATTGAATAAGGACTACTACATAGGATCGGGATCGAGAAATACTCCCATAGTATTTCATGAATTGTTTACGACAATGATTCGATGTTCGGGATATTAGGGTAAGTTTTAGGCATGCCACATACCACAGTCACTCCCAAACACATGTTGGTCGTGTCTCGAATGAATATGGTTGGCCATGCCATATTGACCCTAGACACGACTACATAACTGCCCAGGTTTAACTGTAGTACACAACACCCATTTACTTATGTTCTGTTCTACTTGTGGTTACGGATGACGACGGTTTGGTATACTTGTATACTTTTGAAAATACTTGTAGTTTGAAGATACTTTTAATTCAGAGCACTTAGGCCCTTTAGGGTTCATAGTTTTATACCATGTAAGGTTTGGTATACTTTATTCACTATAAACAAGGGCTCTGATACCAATCTGTCACACCCCGAAAACCGAAGGCGGAATACATTTCCGGGGTTGACTACCGTGTTGAGTATCAAATCCAATGTACATAGTAAGTAAAGTAAAACAAGCATTACATTACATAATAATAGTTTTACAGTTGTTTCAAAAAGTAAAGTTTGTACAATTGTGATACATAGTATATATAGACAAAATGTAACGGGTCTTCATGTACACCGTCTTCATGCAAAAGGATCTTCGGGTACCTGTTCTAACGCTGACCTGAGAACACAAGCGGTTTGAAAATCAGCATAAAGCTGGTGAGTTCATAAGCGGTTTTGTTTTACGAAAATGTATCGGTTTCCTTTCTGTTTCTGAAATGTTATGTACACCAAGAAAATCCCGTATTTTCTTAAAAGTTGGTTATTGTTTCACAATTGTAAAGTATAGTAAGTTTGTATACTGAAAACATGTTTACTCATGTGAAAATGTATAGTTGGTTATCTGACTGGTTAAACTGTTCTGTTTACTTATCATGTGTTACCAGGAAAGTCCCATACTTTCCTTATTGTATGTTACAAATTGTAAAAGATGTAATGTTATCCATTCTGTGACTCTTTCTAGTTATGTAAGTGTTACCCAGGAAAGCCCCATGCTTTCCTGCATGTATGTATCTTATGTAAACGATCCATTATTACTGTAAGTAAATCTCTGTTATCCTAATTGCGAGTTCCATAACCATACAATAGACTGAAACCTACGGCAATAAGTAGTCCACATGTGGCAATAAGTCGTCCACATACTTATGACTTTCGTCACCCTTGAACCATTTCGATTCGGCTGTAGCTAGCAGCCAGGTGTGGGGTAGTCAGCCCCGTATAGATCTATACACTCAAGTCACGCTCTCTAAATACCAGAGATTCTGGTTATGGGTGTAGTCCTCCACTCGCGTAATCCAGGTGGAGTGTTCTCCGAGGACGTGTCTCCAATCGTACCGGAATAACAAATTTACTAGTAATAATATGAAAGTCCTGCACTCGCATATGTGCGTGGAGTGTTACCGAGGACAAAACAGTGTATAGGTATTATATTCAAATGTTTTAATGTCATGCTTTTAACTGATAAAATGTGGAAAACCATTTGTGAAATACATGTAAAACATACTAGTTTAAAGACTTATTTCACAAATATATGTTAGGTGATCTGTATATTCGATCTGTTATCATTTGTAGTTATCAGTTATAAAAGCATAAGAATATGAAACACATATTTGAAAACATGTTATGAGTACAAGAATTTCCTTGTACTTTGCTTGTGTTCCCCCCCTGAAAACAGTGAAAACAGTGAAAAAGGGTAGGGGTATGAACTCACCGTACTCGGAAACGTGTCGGTTTTGAATGCTAGACGTCGGTTCGGGGTTTGATTACTCGCGATGATCCTATGTAAAATGATATAATGTCCATATATATACAATTATAGATACATTCACTAATCATATGGAACATTACACTCCAATGAGGTTAAACACCTCAAAACGAGCGTTTGGAGTGACCCGGGTGACATCTTTGGATTTGTAATGACACTAGGGACTTGGCACTTGAGTTTACTCCCCATAAGTAAACATTTTAAGTAGCTTACAACAATGGAACACCCACATACATGAGTTTACGGCCGTAAACTCATGTGGGTGAGGTTTTGGTGTTTTAAGGGCTCAAATGGACTTAGGGATTGCTAAGAATGATTATCTAAACAACTTGGAACACTTGAAATGGATTTAAAACATTTAAAACATGAGTTTATGGCCACACTCTTTGAGTTTACAGCCGTAAACTCACAATGGCTTTGAAAAATTGATTTAAGCTACTTAGGGTAATCACATGTGATTCAAACTAGTTTTCTAGGCATTGATATGATTTTAGAACATCAATTAAGACCTTTGTTGGAGTTTACGGCCTAGAGGAGTGTTCTAAGGCCATAAACTCTCTTTTACCTTTGAAAAAGATAGTTTTTGGTGCTTAAAACAATCACATGTGATTCTAGAATTTTATACAAACCATTTGGGTGTGTTTGATGCATCTATAACATTGTTTTATGAGTTTACGGCCAAAGAGTATGTTCCTAGGCCGTAAACTCTCATAAATCATACTTTTGTTGTGTTTCAATCCTTTAAACCATTTTTATATGCATCTAGATTTTACCACAAAGCCATAGATTGAGTTTGGAAGCATTTGAACATGTTTAAAGGCCTTAAATCACCCTTTTAGAGGAGTTTACGGCCCAAGAGAGTGTCTTGGCCATAAACTCTTCTTTGTTACACAAAAATCAAGTTTAAAGTGTTCCAAGTCTAGATTAGCAAGTCCAAGGTTCATGTCTAAGTCCCAACTAGGTTTTGGAAGGGTTAATTGGCTTAAATACCCCTTGTATATGAGTTTACGGCCCAAGAATGTTCCTTGGCCATAAAATCACTTTTGTCCCTCTAAATCCATGTTCTACATGTTATAAGTTCTTCCCTTTAAGCCCTTAATTCATATCTAGTGTCCAACTATGCAAAGGAAGGGTTTTAGGGCTTAAAAACCCTTGAAATATGAGTTTACGGCCCATGAAGGTTCCATGGCCGTAAACTCATGAATGTTGGCCTATTTCATGATTTGAACTCGAATTTGGATGCCAAATATGTTAGAGATTAAGGCTAGGATGGTACCTTAGAGATTAGAAGCCTAAATTTTGAGTTTTGATCTCTTAAACTTGGATTAGGAGAGAGGTGGGTAATGTTTAGTGATAATTTGACCAAAGGCTTCAAATGAAATCCTGAACACGTTTATATAGTGTTTAAGTTTTGGACACGGTGGAATTTTTACCCGATACCGGCGTTAGACGGGGTTTTTGGTCGTACCCGATTGAGTTACCGTAACCCGATACGGTAAATTCTAGAATTATTCCGATCACTAGAGTTGAGTGTTAAAATGATTTCTAAATGTATTAAGACACCCATTAAGTCATTTTAAATGTGTACTAATTAATGACTTAATTAAACTGAGAAATCGGAAATCGGAAATTGGAACGACGATCGGTTGCACGAGTTGATTTATGAAAAAGTTACATTAAAATGAAGCAGAAATTTTGGGTTGTTACAATAAGGTTTAGGGTTTAGGGTTTAGGGTTATATCGTTCAAATCCATGCTCCTAATATTTTATGTTTTCACACAATTGAATATTAACTTTTTTGTTTTGTTTAAAAACATGCAAGGATGTGCAAGATAACCTTGATGGACTACAGTTGGGTTAACATGCTTTGAGGTTTCCTAATCAAGAGTTGATGCTTAATGACCCAAGGGATGTGCATGATAACCTTGATGGACTAGATTTGGGTTAACATGCTTTGAGGTTTCCTTATCAAGAGTTGATGCTTAACGACCCAAAGGATGTGCATGATAACCTTGATGGACTAGAGTTGGGTTAACATGCTTTGAGGTTTCCTAATCAAGAGTTTATGCTTAACGACCCAAGGGATGTGCATGATAACCGTGATGGACTAGAGTTGGGTTAACATGCTTTGATGTTTCCTAATCAGGAGTTGATGCTTAACGACCCAAGGGATGTGCATGATAACCTTGATGGACTAGAGTTGGGTTAACATGCTTTGAGGGTTATATCATTGAAATCAATGCTCTCAATCTTTTATCTTTTCACACAATTAGATATTAAATTTTTTTTTTAGTTTAAAAACATGCAGGGATGTGCATGATAACCTTGATGGACTAGAGTTGGGTTAACACGCTTTGAGGTATCCTAATAGAGAGTTTATGCTTAACGACCCAAGGGATGTGCATGATAACCTTGATGGACTAGAGTTGGGTTAACATGCTTTGAGGGTTATATCGTTGAAATCAATGCACTCAATCTTTTATCTTTTCACACAATTGGATATTAACTTTTTTGTTTAGTTTAAAAACATGCAGGGATGTGCATGATAACCTTGATGGACTAGAGTTTGGTTAACATGCTTTTGGGTTTCCTAATCAAGAGTTTATGCTTAACGACCCAAGGGATGTGCATGATTACCTTGATGGACTAGAGTTGGGTTAACATGATTTGAGGTTTCCTTGGGGAGTTAAGTATCAACTCTTGATTAGGAAACCTCAAACCATGTTAACCCAACTCTAGTCCATCAAGGTTATCAAGAGTTTATGCTTAACGACCCAAGGGATGTGAATAATAACCTTGATGGACTAGAGTTGGGTTAACATGATTTGAGGTTTCCTAATCAAGAGTTGATGCTTAACAACCCAAGGGATGTGCATGGTAACCTTGATGGACTAGAGTTGGGTTAACATGCTTTGAGGGTTATATCGTTGAAATCAATGCTCTCAATCTTTAATCTTTTCACACAATTGGATATTAACTTTTTTGTTTAGTTTAAAAACATATAGGGATGTGCATGATAACCTTGATGGACTAGAGTTGGGTTAACATGCTTTGAGGTTTCCTAATCAAGGGTTCATGCTTAACGACCCAAGGGATGTGCATGATAACCTTGATGGACTAGAGTTGGGTTAACATGCTTTGAGGTTTCCTAATCAAGAGTTGATGCTTAACGACCCAAGGGATGTGCATGATAACCTTGATCGACTAGAGTTGGATTAACATTATTTGAGGTTTCCTAATCAAGAGTTGATGCTTAACAACCCAAGGGATGTGCATGATAACCATGATGGACTAGAGTTGGGTTAACATGCTTTGAGGGTTATATCGTTGAAATCAATGGTCTCTATCTTTTATCATTTCACACAATTGGATATTAACTTTTTTGTTTAGTTTAAAAACATGTAGGTGAAAATGCTTCGGCTCTAGATAAAAAATGTTGTGCCAGACAAGAAGCCAACATAAGGTTTAGGGTTTAGGGTTTAGAGTTATATCGTTGAAATCAATGCTCCTAATATTTTATGTTTTCACACAATTGAATATTAACTTTTTTGTTTTGTTTAAAAACACGCAGGGATGTGCATGATAACCTTGATGGACTAGAGTTGGGTTAACATGCTTTGAGATTTCCTAATCAAGAGTTGATGCTTAACGACGCAAGGGATGTGCATGATAATGTTGATGGACCTTGATGGACTAGAGTTGGGTTAACATGCTTTGAGGTTTCCAAATCAAGATTTGATGCTTAACGACCCAAGGGATGTGCACGATAACCTTGATTGACTAGAGTTGGGTTAACATGCTTTGAGGGTTATATCGTTGAAATCAATGCTCTCAATCTTTTATCTTTTGACACAATTGGATATTAACTTTTTTGTTTAGTTTAAAAACATGCAGGGATGTGCATGATAACCTTGATGGACTAGAGTTGGGTTAACATGCTTTGAGGTTTCCGAATCAAGAGTTTATGCTTAACGACCCAAGGGATGTGCATGATTACCTTGATGGACTAAAGTCGGGTTAACATGCTTTGAGGTTTCCTTGGGGAGTTAAGCATCAACTCTTGATTAGGAAACCTCAAAGCATGTTAACCCAACTCTAGTCCATCAAGGTTATCAAGAGTTTATGCTTAACGACCCAAGGGATGTGCATGATAACCTTGATGGACTAGAGTTGGGTTAACATGCTTTGAGGTTTCCTAATCAAGAGTTGATTCTTAATGACCCAAGGGATGTGCATGATAACCTTGATGGACTAGAGTTGGGTTAGCATTCTTTGAGGTTTCCTAATAAAGAGTTGATGCTTAACGACCCAAGGGATGTGCATGATAACCATGATGGACTAGAGTTGGGTTAACATGCTTTGAGGGTTATATCGTTGAAATCAACGGTCTCTATCTTTTATCTTTTCACACAATTGGATATTAACTTTTTTGTTTAGTTTAAAAACATGCAGGCGAAAATGCTTCGGCTCTAGATAAAAAATGTTCTGTCGGACAAGAAGCCAACATAAGGTTTAGGGTTTAGGGTTTAGGGTTATATCGTTCAAATCCATGCTCCCAATATTTTATCTTTTCACACAATTGAATATTAACTTTTTTGTTTTTTTTAAAAACATGCAGGGATGTGCAAGATAACCTTGATGGACTAGAGTTGGGTTAACATGCTTTCAGGTTTCCTAATCAAGTGTTGATGCTTAACGACCCAAGGGATGTGCATGATAACCTTGATGGACTAGAGTTGGGTTAACATGCTTTGAGGTTTCCTTATCAAGAGTTGATGCTTAACGACCCAAAGGATGTGCATGATAACCTTGATGGACTAGAGTTGGGTTAACATGCTTTGAGGTTTCCTAATCAAGAGTTTATGCTTAACGACCCAATGGATGTGCATGATAATCGTGATGGACTAGAGTTGGGTTAACAGGCTTTGAGGTTTCCTAATCAGGAGTTGATGCTTAAGGACCCAAGGGATGTGCATGATAACCTTCATGGACTAGAGTTGGGTTAACATGCTTTGAGGGTTATATCGTTGAAATCAATGCTCTCAATCTTTTATCTTTTCATACAATTAGATATTAACTTTTTTGTTTAGTTTAAAAACATGTAGGGATGTGCATCATAACCTTGATGTACTAGAGTTGGGTTAACACGCTTTGAGGTATCCTAATCAAGAGTTTATGCTTAACGACCCAAGGGATGTGCATGATAACCTTGATGGACTAGAGTCGGGTTAACATGCTTTGAGGGTTATATCGTTGAAATCAATGCACTCAATCTTTTATCTTTTCACACAATTGGATATTAACTTTTTTGTTTAGTTTAAAAACATGCAGGGATGTGCATGATAACCTTGATGGACTAGAGTTTGGTTAACATGCTTTGGGGTTTCCTAATCAAGAGTTTATGCTTAACGACCCAAGGGATGTGCATGATTACCTTGATGGACTAGAGTTGGGTTAACATGATTTGAGGTTTCCTTGGGGAGTTAAGTATCAACTCTTGATTAGGAAACCTGAAACCATGTTAACCCAACTCTAGTCCATCAAGGTTTTAAAGAGTTTATGCTTAACGACCCAAGGGATGTGCATGATAACCTTGATGGACTAGAGTTGGGTTAACATGCTTTGAGGTTTCCTAATCAAGAGTTGATGCTTAACTACCCAAGGGATGTGCATGATAACCTTGATGGACTAGTGTTGGGTTAACATGCTTTGAGGGTTATATCGTTGTAATCAATGGTCTCTATCTTTAATCTTTTCACACAATTGGATATTAACTTTTTTGTTTAGTTTAAAAACATGCAGGGATGTGCATGATAACCTTGATGGACTAGAGTTGGGTTAACATGATTTGAGGTTTCCTAATCAAGAGTTCATGCTTAACGACCCAAGGGATGTGCATGATAACCTTGATGGACTAGAGTTGGGTTAACATGCTTTGAGGTTTCCTAATCAAGAGTTGATGCTTAACGACCCAAGGGATGTGCATGATAACCTTGATCGACTAGAGTTGGGTTAACATTCTTTGAGGTTTCCTAATCAAGAGTTGATGCTTAACGACCCAAGGGATGTGCATGATAACCATGATGAACTAGAGTTGGGTTAACATGCTTTGAGGGTTATATCGTTGAAATCAATGGTCTCTATCTTTTATCATTTCACACAATTGGATATTAACTTTTTTGTTTAGTTTAAAAACATGTAGGTGAAAATGCTTCGGCTCTAGATAAAAAATGTTGTGCCAGACAAGAAGCCAACATAAGGTTTAGGGTTTAGGGTTTAGAGTTATATCGTTGAAATCAATGCTCCTAATATTTTATGTTTTCACACAATTGAATATTAACTTTTTTGTTTTGTTTAAAAACATGCAGGGATGTGCATGATAACCTTGATGGACTAGAGTTGGGTTAACATGCTTTGAGGTTTCCTAATCAAGAGTTGATGCTTAAAGACCCAAGGGATGTGCATGATAACCTTGATGGACTAGAGTTGGGTTGACATGCTTTGAGGTTTCCTAATCAAGAGTTCATGCTTAACGACGCAAGGGATGTGCATGATAACCTTGATGGACTAGAGTTGGGTTAACATGCTTTGAGGTTTCCTAATCAAGAGTTGATGCTTAACGACCCAAGGGATGTGCATGATAACCTTGATCGACTAGAGTTGGGTTGACATTCTTTGAGGTTTCCTAATCAAGAGTTGATGCTTAATGACCCAAGGGATGTGCATGATAACCATGATGGACTAGAGTTGGGTTAACATGCTTTGAGGGTTATATCATTGAAATCAATGGTCTCTATCTTTTATCATTTCACACAATTGGATATTAACTTTTTTGTTTAGTTTAAAAACATGTAGGTGAAAATGCTTCGGCTCTAGATAAAAAATGTTGTGCCAGACAACAAGCCAACATAAGGTTTAGGGTTTAGGGTTTAGAGTTATATCATTGAAATCAATGCTCCTAATATTTTATGTTTTCACACAATTGAATATTAACTTTTTTGTTTTGTTTAAAAACATGCAGGGATGTGCATGATAAACTTGATGGACTAGAGTTGGGTTAACATGCTTTGAGGTTTCCTAATCAAGAGTTGATGCTTAAAGACCCAAGGGATGTGCATGATAACCTTGATGGACTGGAGTTGGGATAACATGCTTTGAGGTTTCCTAATCAAGAGTTGATGCTTAACGACCCAAAGGATGTGCATGATAACCTTGATGGACTAGAGTTGGGTTAACATGCTTTGAGGTTTCCTAATCAAGAGTTAATGCTTAACGACCCAAGGGATGCGCATGATAACCTTGATGGACTAGAGTTGGGTTAACATGCTTTGAGGTTTCCTTGGGGCGTTAAGCATCATCTCTTGATTAGGAAACCTCAAAGCATGTTAACCCAACTCTAGTCCATCAAGGTTATCAAGAGTTTATGCTTAACGACCCAAGGGATGTGCATGATAACCTTGATCGAGTAGAGTTGTGTTAACTTGCTTTGTGGGTTATATCGTTGAAAACAACGCTCTCAATCTTTTATCATTTCACACAATTGGATATTAACTTTTTTGTTTAGTTTAAAAACATGCAGGGATGTGCATGATAACCTTGATGGACTAGATTTGGGTTAACATGCTTTGAGGTTTCCTAATCAAGAGTTGATGCTTAACGACCCAAGGGATGTGCATGAGAACCTTGATGGACTAGAGTTGGGTTAACATGTTTTGAGGTTTCCTAATCAAGAGTTGATGCTTAACGACCCAAGGGATGTGCATGATAACCTTGATGGACTAGAGTTAGGTTACCACGCTTTGAGGTTTACTAATCAAGAGTTGATTCTTAATGACCCAAGGGATGTGCATGATAACCTTGATGGACCTTGATGGACTAGAGTTGGGTTAACATGCTTTAAGGTTTCCTAATCAAGAGTTGATGCTTAACGACCCAAGGGATGTGCATGATAACCTTGATGGACTAGAGTTGGGTTAACATGATTTGAGGTTTCCTAATCAAGAGTTCATGCTTAACGACCCAAGGGATGTGCATGATAACCTTGATGGACTAGAGTTGGGTTAACATGCTTTGAGGTTTCCTAATCAAGAGTTGATGCTTAACGACCCAAGGGATGTGCATGATAACCTTGATCGACTAGAGTTGGGTTAACATTCTTTGAGGTTTCCTAATCAAGAGTTGATGCTTAACGACCCAAGGGATGTGCATGATAACCATGATGAACTAGAGTTGGGTTAACATGCTTTGAGGGTTATATCGTTGAAATCAATGGTCTCTATCTTTTATCATTTCACACAATTGGATATTAACTTTTTTGTTTAGTTTAAAAACATGTAGGTGAAAATGCTTCGGCTCTAGATAAAAAATGTTGTGCCAGACAAGAAGCCAACATAAGGTTTAGGGTTTAGGGTTTAGAGTTATATCGTTGAAATCAATGCTCCTAATATTTTATGTTTTCACACAATTGAATATTAACTTTTTTGTTTTGTTTAAAAACATGCAGGGATGTGCATCATAACCTTGATGGACTAGAGTTGGGTTAACATGCTTTGAGGTTTCCTAATCAAGAGTTGATGCTTAAAGACCCAAGGGATGTGCATGATAACCTTGATGGACTAGAGTTGGGTTAACATGCTTTGAGGTTTCCTAATCAAGAGTTCATGCTTAACGACGCAAGGGATGTGCATGATAACCTTGATGGACTAGAGTTGGGTTAACATGCTTTGAGGTTTCCTAATCAAGAGTTGATGCTTAACGACCCAAGGGATGTGCATGACAACCTTGATCGACTAGAGTTGGGTTGACATTCTTTGAGGTTTCCTAATCAAGAGTTGATGCTTAACGACCCAAGGGATGTGCATGATAACCATGATGGACTAGAGTTGGGTTAACATGCTTTGAGGGTTATATCATTGAAATCAATGGTCTCTATCTTTTATCATTTCACACAATTGGATATTAACTTTTTTGTTTAGTTTAAAAACATGTAGGTGAAAATGCTTCGGCTCTAGATAAAAAATGTTGTGCCAGACAACAAGCCAACATAAGGTTTAGGGTTTAGGGTTTAGAGTTATATCGTTGAAATCAATGCTCCTAATATTTTATGTTTTCACACAATTGAATATTAACTTTTTTGTTTTGTTTAAAAACATGCAGGGATGTGCATGATAAACTTGATGGACTAGAGTTGGGTTAACATGCTTTGAGGTTTCCTAATCAAGAGTTGATGCTTAAAGACCCAAGGGATGTGCATGATAACCTTGATGGACTGGAGTTGGGATAACATGCTTTGAGGTTTCCTAATCAAGAGTTGATGCTTAACGACCCAAAGGATGTGCATGATAACCTTGATGGACTAGAGTTGGGTTAACATGCTTTGAGGTTTCCTAATCAAGAGTTAATGCTTAACGACCCAAGGGATGTGCATGATAACCTTGATGGACTAGAGTTGGGTTAACATGCTTTGAGGTTTCCTTGGGGCGTTAAGCATCATCTCTTGATTAGGAAACCTCAAAGCATGTTAACCCAACTCTAGTCCATCAAGGTTATCAAGAGTTTATGCTTAACGACCCAAGGGATGTGCATGATAACCTTGATGGAGTAGAGTTGTGTTAACTTGCTTTGTGGGTTATATCGTTGAAAACAACGCTCTCAATCTTTTATCATTTCACACAATTGGATATTAACTTTTTTGTTTAGTTTAAAAACATGCAGGGATGTGCATGATAACCTTGATGGACTAGATTTGGGTTAACATGCTTTGAGGTTTCCTAATCAAGAGTTGATGCTTAACGACCCAAGGGATGTGCATGAGAACCTTGATGGACTAGAGTTGGGTTAACATGTTTTGAGGTTTCCTAATCAAGAGTTGATGCTTAACGACCCAAGGGATGTGCATGATAACCTTGATGGACTAGAGTTAGGTTACCACGCTTTGAGGTTTACTAATCAAGAGTTGATTCTTAACGACCCAAGGGATGTGCATGATAACCTTGATGGACCTTGATGGACTAGAGTTGGTTTAACATGCTTTAAGGTTTCCTAATCAAGAGTTGATGCTTAACGACCCAAGGGATGTGCATGATAACCTTGATGGACTAGAGTTGGGTTAACATGCTTTGAGGTTTCCTAATCAAGAGTTGATGCTTAACAACCCAAGGGATGTGCATGATAACCTTGATAGACCTTGATGGACTAGAGTTGGGTTAACATGCTTTGAGGTTTCCAAATCAATATTTGATGCTTAACGACCCAAGGGATGTGCATGATAACCTTGATTGACTAGAGTTGGGTTAACATGCTTTGAGGGTTATATCGTTGAAATCAATGCTCTCAATCTTTTATCTTTTAACACAATTGGATATTAACTTTTTTGTTTAGTTTAAAAACATGCAGGGATGTGCATGATAACCTTGATGGACTAGAGTTGGGTTAACATGCTTTGAGGTTTCCTAATCAAGAGTTTATGCTTAACGACCTAAGGGATGTGCATGGTTACCTTGATGGACTACAGTTGGGTTAACATGCTTTGCGGTTTCCTTGGGGAGTTAAGCATCAACTATTGATTAGGAAACCTCAAAGCATGTTAACCCAACTCTAGTCCATCAAGGTTATCAAGAGTTTATGCTTAACGACCCAAGGGATGTGCATGATAACCTTGATGGACTAGAGTTGGCTTAACATGCTTTGAGGTTTCCTAATCAAGAGTTGATGCTTAACAATCCAAGGGATGTGCATGATAACCTTGATGGACTAGAGTTGGGTTAACATGCTTTGAGGGTTATATCGTTGAAATCAATGCTCTCAATCTTTAATATATTCACACAATTGGATATTAACTTTTTTGTTTAGTTTAAAAACATGCAGGGATGTGCATGATAACCTTGATGGACTAGAGTTTGGTTAACATGCTTTGAGGTTTCGTAATCAAGAGTTCATGCTTAACGACCCAAGGGATGTACATGATAACCTTGATGGACTCGAGTTGGGTTAACATGCTTTGAGGTTTCCTAATCAAGATTTGATGCTTAACGACCCACGGGATGTGCATGATAACCTTGATGGACTAGAGTTGGGTTAACATGCTTTGAGGGTTATATCATTGAAATCAATGGTCTCTATCTTTTATCTTTTCACACCATTGGATATTAACTTTTTTGTTTAGTTTAAAAACATGCAGGCGAAAATGCTTCGACTCTAGATAAAAAATGTTCTGTCGGACAAGAAGCCAACAAAAGGTTTAGGGTTTAGGGTTTAGGGTTATATCGTTGAAATCCATGCTCCCAATATTTTATGTTTTCACACAATTGAATATTAACTTTTTTGTTTTGTTTAAAAACATGCAGGGATGTGCATTATAACCTTGATGGACTAGACTTGGGTTAACATGCTTTGAGGTTTCCTAATCAAGAGTTGATGCTTAACGACCTAAGGGATGTGCATGATAACCTTGATCGACTAGAGTTTGGTTAACATTCTTTGAGGTTTCTTAATCAAGAGTTGATGCTTAACGACCCAAGGGATGTGCATGATAACCATGATGGACTAGAGTTGGGTTAACATGCTTTGAGGGTTATATCGTTGAAATCTATGGTCTCTTTCTTTTATCATTTCACACAATTGGATATTAACTTTTTTGTTTAGTTTAAAAACATGTAGGTGAAAATGCTTCGGCTCTAGATAAAAAATGTTGTGCCAGACAAGAAGCCAACATAAGGTTTAGGGTTTAGGGTTTAGAGTTATATCGTTGAAATCAATGCTCCTAATATTTTATGTTTTCACACAATTGAATATTAACTTTTTTGTTTTGTTTAAAAACATGCAGGGATGTGCATGATAACCTTGATGGACTAGAGTTGGGTTAACATGCTTTGAGGTTTCCTAATCAAGAGTTGATGCTTAACGACCCAAGGGATGTGCATGATAACCTTGATGGACTAGAGTTGGGTTAACATGCTTTGAGGTTTCCTAATCAAGAGTTGATGCTTAACGACCCAAAGGATGTGCATGATAACCTTGATGGACTAGAGTTGGGTTAACATGCTTTGAGGTTCCCTAATCAAGAGTTAATGCTTAACGACCCAAGGGATGTGCATGATAACCTTGATGGACTAGAGTTGGGTTAACATGCTTTGAGGTTTCCTTGGGGCGTTAAGCATCAGCTCTTGATTAGGAAACCTCAAAGCATGTTAACCCAACTCTAGTCCATCAAGGTTATCAAGAGTTTATGCTTAACGACCCACGGGATGTGCATGATAACCTTGATGGAGTAGAGTTGTGTTAACATGCTTTGTGGGTTATATCGTTGAAATCAACGCTCTCAATCTTTTATCATTTCACACAATTGGATATTAACTTTTTTGTTTAGTTTAAAAACATGCAGGGATGTGCATGATAACCTTGATGGACTAGAGTTGGTTTACATGCTTTGAGGTTTCCTAATCAAGAGTTGATGCTTAACGACCCAAGGGATGTGCATGAGAACCTTGATGGACTAGAGTTGGGTTAACATGATTTGAGGTTTCCTAATCAAGAGTTGATGCTTAACGACCCAAGGGATGTGCATGATAACCTTGATGGACTAGAGTTGGGTTACCACGCTTTGAGGTTTACTAATCAAGAGTTGATTCTTAACGACCCAAGGGATGTGCATGATAACCTTGATGGACCTTGATGGACTAGAGTTAGGTTAACATGCTTTAAGGTTTCCTAATCAAGAGTTGATGCTTAACGACCCAAGGGATGTGCATGATAACCTTGATGGACTAGAGTTGGGTTAACATGCTTTGAGGTTTCCTAATCAAGAGTTGATGCTTAATGACCCAAGGGATGTGCATGATAACCTTGATGGACCTTGATGGACTAGAGTTGGGTTAACATGCTTTGAGGTTTCCAAATCAAGATTTGATGCTTAACGACCCAAGGGATGTGCATGATAACCTTGATTGACTAGAGTTGGGTTAACATGCTTTGAGGGTTATATCGTTGAAATCAATGCTCTCAATCTTTTATCTTTTCACACAATAGGATATTAACTTTTTTGTTTAGTTTAAAAACATGTAGGGATGTGCATGATAACTTTGATGGACTAGAGGTTGGTTAACATGCTTTGAGGTTTCCTAATCAAGAGTTTATGCTTAACAACCCAAGGGATGTGCATGATTACCTTGATGGACTACAGTTGCGTTAACATGCTTTGCGGTTTCCTTGGGGAGTTAAGCATCAACTATTGATTAGGAAACCTCAAAGCATGTTAACCCAACTCTAGTCCATCAAGGTTAGCAAGAGTTTATGCTTAACGACCCAAGGGATGTGCATGATAACCTTGATGGACTAGAGTTGGCTTAACATGCTTTGAGGTTTCCTAATCAAGAGTTGATGCTTAACAACCCAAGGGATGCGAATAATAACCTTGATGGACTAGAGTTGGGTTAACATGCTTTGAGGGTTATATCATTGAAATCAATGCTCTCAATCTTTAATATATTCACACAATTGGATATTAACTTTTTTGTTTAGTTTAAAAACATGCAGGGATGTGCATGATAACCTTGATGGACTAGAGTTGGGTTAACATGCTTTGAGGTTTCCTAATCAAGAGTTCATGCTTAACGACCCAAGGGATGCGCATGATAACCTTGATGGACTCGAGTTGGGTTAACATGCTTTGACGTTTCCTAATCAAGAGTTGATGCTTAACGACCCAAGGGATGTGCATGATAACCATGATGGACTAGAGTTGGGTTAACATGCTTTGAGGGTTATATCGTTGAAATCAATGGTCTCTATCTTTTATCTTTTCACACCATTGGATATTAACTTTTTTGTTTAGTTTAAAAACATGCCGGCGAAAATGCTTCGACTCAAGATAAAAAATGTTCTGTCGGACAAGAAGCCAACAAACGTTTAGGGTTTAGGGTTTAGGGTTATATCGTTGAAATCCATGCTCCCAATATTTTATGTTTTCACACAAATGAATATTAACTTTTTTGTTTTGTTTAAAAACATGCAGGGACGTGCATTATAACCTTGATGGAGTAGACTTGGGTTAACATGCTTTGAGGTTTCCTAATCAAGAGTTGATGCTTAACGACCCAATGGATGTGCATGATAACCTTGATGGACTAGAGTTCGGTTAACATGCTTTGAGGTTTCCTAATCAAGAGTTGATGCTTAACGACCCAAAGGATATGCATAATAACCTTGATGGACTAGAGTTGGGTTAACATGATTTGAGGTTTCCTAATCAAGAGTTTATGCTTAACGACCCAAGGGAGGTGCATGATAACCTTGATGGACTAGAGATGGGTTAACATGCTTTGAGGTTTCCTAATCAGGAGTTGATGCTTAACGACCCAAGGGATGTGCATGATAACCTTGATGGACTAGAGTTGGGTTAACATGCTTTGAGGGTTATATCGTTGAAATCAATGCTCTCAATCTTTTATCTTTTCACACAATTGGATATTAAATTTTTTTGTTTAGTTTAAAAACATGCAGGGATGTGCATGATAACCTTGATGGACTAGAGTTGGGTTAACACGCTTTGAGGTATCCTAATCAAGAGTTTATGCTTAATGACCCAATGGATGTGCATGATAACCTTGATGGACTAGAGTTTGGTTAACATGCTTTGAGGGTTATATCGTTGAAATCCGTCCACTCAATCTTTTATCTTTTCACACAATTGAATATTGACTTTTTTGTTTAGTTTAAAAACATGCAGGGATGTGCATGATAACCTTGATGGACTAGAGTTGGGTTAACATGCTTTGAGGTTTCCTAATCAAGAGTTGATGCTTAACGACCCAAGGGATGTGCATGATAACCTTGATGGACTAGAGTTGGGTTAACATGCTTTGAGGGTTATATCGTTGAAATCGATGCTCTCAATCTTTTATCTTTTCACACAATTGGATATTAAATTTTTTGTTTAGTTTAAAAACATGCAGGGATGTGCATGATATCCTTGATAGACTAGAGTTGGGTTAACATGCTTTGAGGTTTCCTAATAAAGAGTTTTTGCTTAACGACCAATGGGATGTGCATGATAACCTTGATGGACTAGAGTTGGGTTAACATGCTTTGAGGGTTATATCGTTGAAATCGATGCTCTCAATGTTTTATCTTTTCACGCAATTGGATATTAACTTTTTTGTTTAGTTTAAAAACATGCAGGGATGTGCATGATATCCTTGATAGACTAGAGTTGGGTTAACATGCTTTGAGGTTTCCTAATCAAGAGTTTATACTTAACGACCCATGGGATGTGCATGATAACCTTGATGGACTAGAGTTGGATTAACATGCTTTGACGTTTCCTAATCAAGAGTTTATGCTTAACTACCCAAGGGATGTGCATGATAACCTTGATGGACTAGAGTTGGGTTAACATGCTTTGAGGTTTCCCTAGGGCGTTACGCATCAACTCTTGATTAGGAAACCTCAAAGCATGTTAACCCAAATCTAGTCCATCAAGGTTATCAAGAGTTTATGCTTAACGACCCAAGGGATGTGCATGATAACCTTGATGGACCGGAGTTAGGTTAACATGCTTTGAGGTTTCCTAATCAAGAGTTGATGCTTAACGACCCAAGGGATGTGCATGATAACCTTGATGGACTAGAGTTGGGTTAACATGCTTTGTGGGTTATATATTTGAAATCAATAATCTAAATCTTTTATCTTTTCACACAATTGGATATTAACTTTTTTGTTTAGTTTAAAAACATGCAGGGATATGCATAATAACCTTGATGGACTAGAGTTGGGTTAACATGCTTTGAGGTTTACTAATCAAGAGTTGATGCTTAATGACCCAAGGGATGTACATGATAACGTTGATGGACTAGAGTTGAGTTAACATGCTTTGAGGTTTCCTAATCAAGAGTTGATGCTTAACGACCCAAGGGATGTGCATGATAACCTTGATCGACTAGAGTTGGGTTAACATGCTTTGAGGGTTATATCGTTGAAATCAATGCTCTCAATCTTTTATCTTTTCACTCAACTGGATATTAACTTTTTTGTTTAGTTTAAAAACATGCAGGCGAAAATGCTTCGACTCTAGATAAAAAATGTTGTGCCGGACAAGAAGCCAACATAAGGTTTAGGGTTTAGGGTTTACGGTTATATCGTTGAAATCAATGCTCCCAATATTTTATGTTTTCACAGAATCCAATATTAACTTTTTCGTTTTGTTTAAAAACATGCAGGCATGTGCATGATAACCTTGATGGATTAGACTTAAGTTTACATGCTTTAAGGTTTCCTAATCAAGAGTTGAGGCTTAACGACCCAAGGGATGTGCAGGATAACTTTGATGGACTAGAGTTGGGTTAACATGCTTTGAGGTTTCCTAATCAAGAGTGGATGCTTAACGACCCAAGGGATGTGCATGATAACCTTGATCGAATAGAGTTGGGTTAACATGCTTTGAGACACCCATTAAGTCATTTTAAATGTGTACTAATTAATGAATTAATTAAACTGAGAAATCGGAAATCGGAAATCGGAACGACGATCGGTTGCACGAGTTGATTTATGAAAAAGTTACATTAAAATGAAGCAGAAATTTTGGATTGTTACAATAAGGTTTAGGGTTTAGGGTTTAGGGTTATATCGTTCAAATCCATGCTCCCAATATTTTATGTTTTAACACAATTGAATATTAACTTTTTTGTTTTGTTTAAAAACATGCAAGGATGTGCAAGATAACCTTGATGGACTACAGTTGGGTTAACATGCTTTGAGGTTTCCTTATCAAGAGTTGATGCTTAACGACCCAAAGGATGTGCATGATAACCTTGATGGACTAGAGTTGGGTTAACATGCTTTGAGGTTTCCTAATCAAGAGTTTATGCTTAACGACCCAAGGGATGTGCATGATAACCGTGATGGACTAGAGTTGGGTTAACATGCTTTGATGTTTCCTAATCAGGAGTTGATGCTTAACGACCCAAGGGATGTGCATGATAACCTTGATGGACTAGAGTTGGGTTAACATGCTTTGAGGGTTATATCATTGAAATCAATGCTCTCAATCTTTTATCTTTTCACACAATTAGATATTAACTTTTTTTTTTAGTTTAAAAACATGCAGGGATGTGCATCATAACCTTGATGGACTAGAGTTGGGTTAACACGCTTTGAGGTATCCTAATTGAGAGTTTATGCTTAACGACCCAAGGGATGTGCATGATAACCTTGATGGACTAGAGTTGGGTTAACATGCTTTGAGGGTTATATCGTTGAAATCAATGCACTCAATCTTTTATCTTTTCACACAATTGGATATTAACTTTTTTGTTTAGTTTAAAAACATGCAGGGATGTGCATGATAACCTTGATGGACTAGAGTTTGGTTAACATGCTTTGGGGTTTCCTAATCAAGAGTTTATGCTTAACGACCCAAGGGATGTGCATGATTACCTTGATGGACTAGAGTTGGGTTAACATGATTTGAGGTTTCCTTGGGGAGTTAAGTATCAACTCTTGATTAGGAAACCTCAAACCATGTTAACCCAACTCTAGTCCATCAAGGTTATCAAGAGTTTATGCTTAACGACCCAAGGGATGTGAATGATAACCTTGATGGACTAGAGTTGGATTAACATGATTTGAGGTTTCCTAATCAAGAGTTGATGCTTAACAACCCAAGGGATGTGCATGATAACCTTGATGGACTAGAGTTGGGTTAACATGCTTTGAGGGTTATATCGTTGAAATCAATGCTCTCAATCTTTAATCTTTTCACACAATTGGATATTAACTTTTTTGTTTAGTTTAAAAACATGCAGGGATGTGCATGATAACCTTGATGGACTAGAGTTGGGTTAACATGCTTTGAGGTTTCCTAATCAAGAGTTCATGCTTAACGACCCAAGGGATGTGCATGATAACCTTGATGGACTAGAGTTGGGTTAACATGCTTTGAGGTTTCCTAATCAAGAGTTGATGCTTAACGACCCAAGGGATGTGCATGATAACCTTGATCGACTAGAGTTGGGTTAACATTCTTTGAGGTTTCCTAATCAAGAGTTGATGCTTAACGACCCAAGGGATGTGCACGATAACCTTGATTGACTAGAGTTGGGTTAACATGCTTTGAGGGTTATATCGTTGAAATCAATGCTCTCAATCTTTTATCTTTTGACACAATTGGATATTAACTTTTTTGTTTAGTTTAAAAACATGCAGGGATGTGCATGATAACCTTGATGGACTAGAGTTGGGTTAACATGCTTTGAGGTTTCCTAATCAAGAGTTTATGCTTAACGACCCAAGGGATGTGCATGATTACCTTGATGGACTAGAGTCGGGTTAATATGCTTTGAGGTTTCCTTGGGGAGTTAAGCATCAACTCTTGATTAGGAAACCTCAAAGCATGTTAACCCAACTCTAGTCCATCAAGGTTATCATGCACATCCCTGCATGTTTTTAAACAAAACAAAAAAGTTAATATTCAATTGTGTGAAAACATAAAATATTAGGAGCATTGATTTCAACGATATAACTCTAAACCCTAAACCCTAAACCTTATGTTGGCTTCTTGTCTGGCACAACATTTTTTATCTAGAGCCGAAGCATTTTCACCTACATGTTTTTAAACTAAACAAAAAAGTTAATATCCAATTGTGTGAAATGATAAAAGATAGAGACCATTGATTTCAACGATATAACCCTCAAAGCATGTTCACCCAACTCTAGTCCATCATGGTTATCATGCACATCCCTTGGGTCGTTAAGCATCAACTCTTGATTAGGAAACCTCAAAGAATGTTAACCCAACTCTAGTTGATCAAGGTTATCATGCACATCCCTTGGGTCGTTAAGCATCAACTCTTGATTAGGAAACCTCAAAGCATGTTAACCCAACTCTAGTCCATCATGGTTATCATGCACATCCCTTGGGTCGTTAAGCATCAACTCTTGATTAGGAAACCTCAAAGAATGTTAACCCAACTCTAGTTGATCAAGGTTATCATGCACATCCCTTGGGTCGTTAAGCATCAACTCTTGATTAGGAAACCTCAAAGCATGTTAACCCAACTCTAGTCCATCAAGGTTATCATGCACATCCCTTGGGTCGTTAAGCATGAACCCTTGATTAGGAAACCTCAAAGCATGTTAACCCAACTCTAGTCCATCAAGGTTATCATGCACATCCCTGCATGTTTTTAAACTAAACAAAAAAGTTAATATCCAATTGTGTGAAAAGATTAAAGATAGAGACCATTGATTTCAACGATATAACCCTCAAAGCATGTTAACCCAACTCTAGTCCATCAAGGTTATCATGCACATCCCTTGGGTAGTTAAGCATCAACTCTTGATTAGGAAACCTCAAAGCATGTTAACCCAACTCTAGTCCATCAAGGTTATCAAGAGTTTATGCTTAACGACCCAAGGGATGTGCATGATAACCTTGATGGACTAGAGTTGGGTTAACATGCTTTGAGGTTTCCTAATCAAGAGTTGATGCTTAAAGACCCAAGGGATGTGCATGATAACCTTGATGGACTAGAGTTAGGTTGACATGCTTTTAGGTTTCCTAATCAAGAGTTCATGCTTAACGACCCAAGGGATGTGCATGATAACCTTGATGGAATAGAGTTGGGTTAACATGCTTTGAGGTTTCCTAATCAAGAGTTGATGCTTAACGACCCAAGGGATGTGCATGATAACCCTGATCGACTAGAGTTGGGTTAACATGCTTTGAGGTTTCCTAATCAAGAGTTGATGCTTAACGACCCAAGGGATGTGCATGATAACCTTGATCGACTAGAGTTGGGTTAACATGCTTTGAGGGTTATATCATTGAAATCAATGCTCTCAATCTTTTATCTTTTCACTCAACTGGATATTAAATTTTTTGTTTAGTTTAAAAACATGCAGGCGAAAATGCTTCGACTCTAGATAAAAAATGTTGTGTCAGACAAGAAGCCAACATAAGGTTTAGGGTTTAGGGTTTAGGGTTATATCGTTGAAATCAATGCTCCCAATATTTTATGTTTTCACACAATTGAATATTAACTTTTTTGTTTTGTTTAAAAACATGCAGGGATGTGCATGATAACCCTGATGGATTAGAGTTGGGTTAACATGCTTTGAGGTTTCCTAATCAAGAGTTGAGGCTTAACGACCCAAGGGATGTGCAGGATAACTTTGATGGACTAGAGTTGGGTTAACACGCTTTGAGGTTTCCTAATGAAGAGTTGATGCTTAACGACCCAAGGGATGTGCATGATAACCTTGATGGAATAAAGTTGGGTTAACATGCTTTAAGGTTTCCTAATCAAGAGTTTATGCTTAACGCCCCAAGGGATGTGCATGATAACCTTGATGGACTAGAGTTGGGTTAACATGCTTTGAGGTTTCCTTGGGGCGTTAAGCATCAGCTCTTGATTAGGAAACCTCAAAGCATGTTAACCCAACTCTAGTCCGTCAAGGTTATCACGAGTTTATGCTTAACGACCCAAGGGATGTGCATGATAACCTTGATAGACTAGAGTTGGGTTAACATGCTTTGAAGTTTCCTAATCTAGAGCTGATGCTTAACGACCCAAGGGATGTGCATGATAACCTTGATGGACTAGAGTTGGGTTAACATGCTTTGAGGGGTTTATCGTTGAAATCAATGCTCTCAATCTTTTATCTTTTCACAAAATTGGATATTAACTTTTTTGTTTAGTTTAAAAACATGCAGGGATGTGCATGATAACCTTGATGGACTAGATTTGGGTTAACATGCTTTGAGGTTTCCTAATCAAGAGTTGATGCTTAACGACCCAAGGGATGTGCATGATAACCTTGATGGACTAGAGTTGGGTTTACATGCTTTGAGGTTTCCTAATCAAGAGTTGATGCTTAACGACCCAAGAGATGTGCATGATAACCTTGATGGACAAGAGTTGGGTTAACATGCTTTGAGGTTTCCCAATCAAGAGTTGATGCTTAACAACCCCAGGGATGTGCATGATAACCTTGATGGACTAGTGTTGGGTTAACATGCTTTGAGAGTTATATCGTTGAAATCAATGCTCTCAGTCTTTTATCTTTTCACACAATTGGATATTAACTTTTTTGTTTAGTTTAAAACCATGCAGGGATGCCTATGATATCCTTGATGGACTAGAGTTGGGTTAACATACTTTGAGGTTTCCTAATCAAGAGTTTATGCTTAACGACCCATGGGATTTGCATGATAACCTTGATGGACTAGAGTTGGATTAACATGCTTTGACGTTTCCTAATCAAGAGTTTATGCTTAATGACCCAAGGGATGTGCATGATAACCTTGATGGACTAGAGTTGGGTTAACATGCTTTGAGGTTTCCCTGGGGCGTTAAGCATCAACTCTTGATTAGGAAACCTCAAACCATGTTAACCCAAATCTAGTCCATCAAGGTTATCAAGAGTTTATGCTTAACGACCCAAGGGATGTGCATGATAACCTTGATGGACTGGAGTTGGGTTAACATGCTTTGAGGTTTCTTAATCAAGAGTTGATGCTTAACGACCCAAGGGATGTGCATGATAACCTTGATGGACTAGAGTTGGGTTAACATGCTTTGAGGGTTTTATCGTTGAAATCAATGCTCTCAATCTTTTATCTTTTCACACAATTGGGTATTAACTTTTTTGTTTAGTTTAAAAACATGCAGGGATGTCCATGATAACCTTGATCGACTAGATTTGGGTTAACATGCTTTGAGGTTTCCTAATTAAGAGTTTATGCTTAACGACCCAAGGGATGTGCATGATAACCTTGATCGACTAGAGTTGGGTTAACATGCTTTGAGGGTTATATCATTGAAATCAATGCTCTCAATCTTTTATCTTTTCACTCAACTGGATATTAAATTTTTTGTTTAGTTTAAAAACATGCAGGCGAAAATGCTTCGACTCTAGATAAAAAATGTTGTGTCGGAGAAGAAGCCAACATAAGGTTTAGGGTTTAGGGTTTAGGCTTATATCGTTGAAATCAATGCTCCCAATATTTTATGTTTTCACACAATTGAATATTAACTTTTTTGTTATGTTTAAAAACATGCAGGGATGTGCATGATAACCCTGATGGATTAGAGTTGGGTTAACATGCTTTGAGGTTTCCTAATCAAGACTTGAGGCTTAACGACCCAAGGGATGTGCAGGATAACTTTGATGGACTAGAGTTGGGTTAACACGCTTTGAGGTTTCCTAATGAAGAGTTGATGCTTAACGACCCAAGGGATGTGCATGATAACCTTGATGGAATAAAGTTGGGTTAACATGCTTTAAGGTTTCCTAATCAAGAGTTTATGCTTAACGCCCCAAGGGATGTGCATGATAACCTTGATGGACTAGAGTTGGGTTAACATGCTTTGTGGTTTCCTTGGGGCGTTAAGCATCAGCTCTTGATTAGGAAACCTCAAAGCATGTTAACCCAACTCTAGTCCATCAAGGTTATCACGAGTTTATGCTTAACGACCCAAGGGATGTGCATGATAACCTTGATAGACTAGAGTTGGGTTAACATGCTTTGAAGTTTCCTAATCAAGAGCTGATGCTTAACGACCCAAGGGATGTGCATGATAACCTTGATGGACTAGAGTTGGGTTAACATGCTTTGAGGGTTTTATCGTTGAAATCAATGCTCTCAATCTTTTATCTTTTCACAAAATTGGATATTAACTTTTTTGTTTAGTTTAAAAACATGCAAGGATGTGCATGATAACCTTGATGGACTAGAGTTGGGTTAACATGCTTTGAGGTTTCCTAATCAAGAGTTGATGCTTAACGACCCAAGGGATGTGCATGATAACCTTGATGGACTAGAGTTGGGTTAACATGCTTTGATGGTTATATCGTTGAAATCAACGCCCTCAATCTTTTATCTTTTCACACAATTGGATATTAACTTTTTTGTTTAGTTTAAAAACATGCAGGCGAAAATGCTTCGACTCTAGATAAAAAATGTTGTGTCGGAGAAGAAGCCAACATAAGGTTTAGGGTTTAGGGTTTAGGCTTATATCGTTGAAATCAATGCTCCCAATATTTTATGTTTTCACACAATTGAATATTAACTTTTTTGTTATGTTTAAAAACATGCAGGGATGTGCATGATAACCCTGATGGATTAGAGTTGGGTTAACATGCTTTGAGGTTTCCTAATCAAGACTTGAGGCTTAACGACCCAAGGGATGTGCAGGATAACTTTGATGGACTAGAGTTGGGTTAACACGCTTTGAGGTTTCCTAATGAAGAGTTGATGCTTAACGACCCAAGGGATGTGCATGATAACCTTGATGGAATAAAGTTGGGTTAACATGCTTTAAGGTTTCCTAATCAAGAGTTTATGCTTAACGCCCCAAGGGATGTGCATGATAACCTTGATGTACTAGAGTTGGGTTAACATGCTTTGAGGTTTCCTTGGGGCGTTAAGCATCAGCTCTTGATTAGGAAACCTCAAAGCATGTTAACCCAACTCTAGTCCATCAAGGTTATCACGAGTTTATGCTTAACGACCCAAGCGATGTGCATGATAACCTTGATAGACTAGAGTTGGGTTAACATGCTTTGAAGTTTCCTAATCAAGAGCTGATGCTTAACGACCCAAGGGATGTGCATGATAACCTTGATGGACTAGAGTTGGGTTAACATGCTTTGAGGGTTTTATCGTCGAAATCAATGCTCTCAATCTTTTATCTTTTCACAAAATTGGATATTAACTTTTTTGTTTAGTTTAAAAACATGCAAGGATGTGCATGATAACCTTGATGGACTAGAGTTGGGTTAACATGCTTTGAGGTTTCCTAATCAAGAGTTGATGCTTAACGACCCAAGGGATGTGCATGATAACCTTGATGGACTAGAGTTGGGTTAACATGCTTTGAGGTTTCCCTGGGGCGTTAAGCATCAACTCTTGATTAGGAAACCTCAAACCATGTTAACCCAAATCTAGTCCATCAAGGTTATCAAGAGTTTATGCTTAACGACCCAAGGGATGTGCATGTTAACCTTGATGGACTGGAGTTGGGTTAACATGCTTTGAGGTTTCTTAATCAAGAGTTGATGCTTAACGACCCAAGGGATGTGCATGATAACCTTGATGGACTAGAGTTGGGTTAACATGCTTTGAGGGTTTTATCGTTGAAATCAATGCTCTCAATCTTTTATCTTTTCACAAAATTGGATATTAACTTTTTTGTTTAGTTTAAAAACATGCAAGGATGTGCATGATAACCTTGATGGACTAGATTTGGGTTAACATGCTTTGAGGTTTCCTAATCAAGAGTTGATGCTTAACGACCCAAGGGATGTGCATGATAACCTTGATGGACTAGAGTTGGGTTAACATGCTTTGAGGTTTCCTAATCAAGAGTTGATGCTTAACGACCCATGGGATGTGCATGATAACCTTGATGGACAAGAGTTGGGTTAACATGCTTTGAGGTTTCCCAATCAAGAGTTGATGCTTAACAACCCAAGGGATGTGCATGATAACCTTGATGGACTAGTGTTGGGTTAGCATGCTTTGAGGGTTATATCGTTGAAATCAATGCTCTCAATCTTTTATCTTTTCACACAATTGGATATTAACTTTTTTGTTTAGTTTAAAAACATGCAGGGATGCGCATGATATCCTTGATGGACTAGAGTTGGGTTAACATGCTTTGAGGTTTCCTAATCAAGAGTTTATGCTTAACGACCCATGGGATTTGCATGATAACCTTGATGGACTAGAGTTGGATTAACATGCTTTGACGTTTCCTAATCAAGAGTTTATGCTTAACGACCCAAGGGATGTGCATGATAACCTTGATGGACTAGAGTTGGGTTAACATGCTTTGAGGTTTCCCTGGGGCGTTAAGCATTAACTCTTGATTAGGAAACCTCAAACCATGTTAACCCAAATCTAGTCCATCAAGGTTATCAAGAGTTTATGCTTAACGACCCAAGGGATGTGCATGTTAACCTTGATGGACTGGAGTTGGGTTAACATGCTTTGAGGTTTCTTAATCAAGAGTTGATGCTTAACGACCCAAGGGATGTGCATGATAACCTTGATGGACTAGAGTTGGGTTAACATGCTTTGAGGGTTTTATCGTTGAAATCAATGCTCTCAATCTATTATCTTTTCACACAATTGGGTATTAACTTTTTTGTTTAGTTTAAAAACATGCAGGGATGTCCATGATAACCTTGATGGACTAGATTTGGGTTAACATGCTTTGAGGTTTCCTAATTAAGAGTTTATGCTTAACGACCCAAGGGATGTGCATGATAACCTTGATGGACTAGAGTTGGGTTAACATGCTTTGAGGTTTCCCAGGGGCGTTAAGCATCAATTCTTGATTAGGAAACCACAAAGCATGTTAACCAAAATCTAGTCCATCAAGGTTATCAAGAGTTTATGCTTAACGACCCAAGGGATGTGCATGATAACCTTGATGGACTGGAGTTGGGTTAAGATGCTTTGAGGTTTCCTAATCAAGAGTTGATGCTTAACGACCCAAGGGATGTGCATGATAACCTTGATGGACTAGAGTTGGGTTAACATGCTCTGAGGGTTATATCTTTGAAATCAATGCTCTAAATCTTTTATCTTTTCACACAATTGGATATTAACTTTTTTGTTTAGTTTAAAAACATGCAGGGATGTGCATGATAACCTTGATGGACTAGAGTCGGGTTAACATGCTTTGAGGTTTACTAATCAAGAGTTGATGCTTAATGACCCAAGGGATGTGCATGATAACATTGATGGACTAGAGTTGGGTTAACATGCTTTGAGGTTTCCTAACCAAGAGTTGATGCTTAACGACCCAAGGGATGTGCATGATAACCTTGATCGACTAGAGTTGGGTTAACATGCTTTGAGGGTTATATCATTGAAATCAATGCTCTCAATCTTTTATCTTTTCACTCAACTGGATATTAAATTTTTTGTTTAGTTTAAAAACATGCAGGCGAAAATGCTTCGACTCTAGATAAAAAATGTTGTGTCGGAGAAGAAGCCAACATAAGGTTTAGGGTTTAGGGTTTAGGCTTATATCATTGAAATCAATGCTCCCAATATTTTATGTTTTCACACAATTGAATATTAACTTCTTTGTTTTGTTTAAAAACATGCAGGGATGTGCATGATAACCCTGATGGATTAGAGTTGGGTTAACATGCTTTGAGGTTTCCTAATCAAGAGTTGAGGCTTAACGACCCAAGGGATGTGCAGGATAACTTTGATGGACTAGAGTTGGGTTAACACGCTTTGAGGTTTCCTAATGAAGAGTTGATGCTTAACGACCCAAGGGATGTGCATGATAACCTTGATGGAATAAAGTTGGGTTAACATGCTTTAAGGTTTCCTAATCAAGAGTTTATGCTTAACGCCCCAAGGGATGTGCATGATAACCTTGATGGACTAGAGTTGGGTTAACATGCTTTGAGGTTTCCTTGGGGCGTTAAGCATCAGCTCTTGATTAGGAAACCTCAAAGCATGTTAACCCAACTCTAGTCCATCAAGGTTATCACGAGTTTATGCTTAACGACCCAAGGGATGTGCATGATAACCTTGATAGACTAGAGTTGGGTTAACATGCTTTGAAGTTTCCTAATCAAGAGCTGATGCTTAACGACCCAAGGGATGTGCATGATAACCTTGATGGACTAGAGTTGGGTTAACATGCTTTGAGGGTTTTATCGTTGAAATCAATGCTCTCAATCTTTTATCTTTTCACAAAATTGGATATTAACTTTTTTGTTTAGTTTAAAAACATGCAAGGATGTGCATGATAACCTTGATGGACTAGATTTGGGTTAACATGCTTTGAGGTTTCCTAATCAAGAGTTGATGCTTAACGACCCAAGGGATGTGCATGATAAACTTGATGGACTAGAGTTGGGTTAACATGCTTTGAGGTTTCCTAATCAAGAGTTGATGCTTAACGACCCATGGGATGTGCATGATAACCTTGATGGACAAGAGTTGGGTTAACATGCTTTGAGGTTTCCCAATCAAGAGTTGATGCTTAACAACCCAAGGGATGTGCATGATAACCTTGATGGACTAGTGTTGGGTTAACATGCTTTGAGGGTTATATCGTTGAAATCAATGCTCTCAATCTTTTATCTTTTCACACAATTGGATATTAACTTTTTGTTTACTTTGAGGTTTCCTAATCAAGAGTTTATGCTTAATGACCCATGGGATTTGCATGATAACCTTGATGGACTAGAGTTGGATTAACATGCTTTGACGTTTCCTAATCAAGAGTTTATGCTTAACGACCCAAGGGATGTGCATGATAACCTTGATGGACTAGAGTTGGGTTAACATGCTTTGAGGTTTCCCTGGGGCGTTAAGCATCAACTCTTGATTAGGAAACATCAAATCTAGTCCATCAAGGTTATCAAGAGTTTATGCTTAACGACCCAAGGGATGTGCATGTTAACCTTGATGGACTGGAGTTGGGTTAACATGCTTTGAGGTTTCTTAATCAAGAGTTGATGCTTAACGACCCAAGGGATGTGCATGATAACCTTGATGGACTAGAGTTGGGTTAACATGCTTTGAGGGTTTTATCGTTGAAATCAATGCTCTCAATCTTTTATCTTTTCACACAATTGGGTATTAACTTTTTTGTTTAGTTTAAAAACATGCAGGGATTCCCATGATAACCTTGATGGACTAGATTTTGGTTAACATGCTTTGAGGTTTCCTAATTAAGAGTTTATGCTTAACGACCCAAGGGATGTGCATGATACCTTGATGGACTAGAGTTGGGTTAACATGCTTTGAGGTTTCCCAGGGGCGTTAAGCATCAATTCTTGATTAGGAAACCACAAAGCATGTTAACCCAAATCTAGTCCATCAAGGTTATCAAGAGTTTATGCTTAACGACCCAAGGGATGTGCATGATAACCTTGATGGAGTGGAGTTGGGTTAAGATGCTTTGAGGTTTCCTAATCAAGAGTTGATGCTTAACGACCCAAGGGATGTGCATGATAACCTTGATGGACTAGAGTTGGGTTAACATGCTCTGAGTGTTATATCTTTGAAATCAATGCTCTAAATCTTTTATCTTATCATTCAATTGGATATTAACTTTTTTGTTTAGTTTAAAAACATGCAGGGATGTGCAGGATAACTTTGATGGACTAGAGTTGGGTTAACACGCTTTGAGGTTTCCTAATCAAGAGTTGATGCTTAACGACCCAAGGGATGTGCATGATAACCTTGATGGAATAGATTTGGGTTAACATGCTTTGAGATTTCCTAATCAAGAGTTTATGCTTAACGACCCAAGGGATGTGCATGATAACCTTGATGGACTAGAGTTGGGTTAACATGCTTTGAGGTTTCCTTGGGGCGTTAAGCATCAGCTCTTGATTAGGAAACCTCAAAGCATTTTAAACCAACTCTAGTCCATCAAGGTTATCACGAGTTTATGCTTAACGACCCAAGGGATGTGCATGATAACCTTGATAGACTAGAGTTGGGTTAACATGCTTTGAAGTTTCCTAATCAAGAGCTGATGCATAACGACCCAAGGGATGTGCATGATAACCTTGATGGACTAGAGTTGGGTTAACATGCTTTGAGGGTTTTATCGTTGAAATCAATGCTCTCAATCTTTTATCTTTTCACAAAATTGGATATTAACTTTTTTGTTTAGTTTAAAAACATGCAGGGATGTGCATGATAACCTTGATGGACTAGATTTGGGTTAACATGCTTTGAGGTTTCCTAATCAAGAGTTGATGCTTAACGACCCAAGGGATGTGCATGATAACCTTGATGGACTAGAGTTGGGTTAACATGCTTTGAGGTTTCCTAATGAAGAGTTGATGCTTAACGACCCAAGGGATGTGCATGAGAACCTTGATGGACTAGAGTTGGGTTAACATGATTTGAGGTTTCCTAATCAAGAGTTGATGTTTAACGACCCAAGGGATGTGCTTGATAACCTTGATGGACCTTGATGGACTAGAGTTGGGTTAACATGCTTTGAGGTTTCCTAATCAAGAGTTGATGCTTAACGACCCAAGCGATGTGCATGATAACCTTGATGGACTAGAGTTGGGTTAACATGCTTTGAGGATTATATCGTTGAAATCAATGCTCTCAATCTTTTATCTTTTCACACAGTTGGATATTAACTTTTTTGTTTACTTTAAAAACATGCAGGGATGCGCATGATATCCTTGATGGACTAGAGTTGGGTTAACATGCTTTGAGGTTTCCTAATCAAGAGTTTATGCTTAATGACCCATGGGATGTGCATGATAACCTTGATGGACTAGAGTTGGGTTAACATGCTTTGAGGTTTCCTAATCAAGAGTTGATGCTTAACGACCCAAGGGATGTGTATGATAACCTTGATGGACTAGAGTTGGGTTAACATGCTTTGAGGTTTCCTAATCAAGAGTTGATGCTTAACAACCCATTGGATGTGCATGATAACCTTGATGGACCTTGATGGACTAGAGTTGGGATAACATGCTTTGAGGTTTCCTAATCAAGAGTTGATGCTTAACGACCTAAAGGATGTGCATGATAACCTTGATGTACTAGAGTTGGGTTAACATTCTTTGAGGTTTCCTAATCAAGAGTTTATGCTTAACGACCCAAGGGATGTGCATGATAACCTTGATGGACTAGAGTTGGGTTAACATGCTTTGAGGTTTCCTTGGGGCGTTAAGCATCAACTCTTGATTAGGAAACCTCAAAGCATGTTAACCCAAATCTAGTCCATCAAGGTTATCAAGAGTTTATGCTTAACGACCCAAGGTATGTGCATGATAACCTTGATGGACCAGAGTTGGGTTAACATGCTTTGAGGTTTCCTAATCAAGAGTTGATGCTTAACGACCCAAGGGATGTGCATGATAACCTTGATGGACAAGAGTTGGGTTCACATGCTTTGAGGTTTCCCAATCAAGAGTTGATGCTTAACGACCGAAGGGATGTGCATGATAACCTTGGTGGACTAGAGTTGGGTTAACATGCTCTGAGGGTTATATCGTTGAAATCAATGCTCTCAATCTTTTATCTTTTCACACAATTGGATATTAACTTTTTTGTTTAGTTTAAAAACATGCAGGGATGCGCATGATATCCTTGATGGACTAGAGTTAGGTTAACATGCTTTGAGGTTTCCTAATCAAGAGTTTATGCTTAACGACCCATGGGATGTGCATGATAACCTTGATGGACTAGAGTTGGGTTAACATGCTTTAAGGTTTCCTAATCAAGAGTTGATGCTTAATGACCCATTGGATGTGCATGATAACCTTGATGGACCTTGATGGACTAGAGTTGGGCTAACATGCTTTGAGGTTTCCTAATCAAGAGTTGATGCTTAACAACCCAAAGGATGTGCATGATAACGTTGATGTACTAGTGTTGGGTTAACATTCTTTGAGGTTTCCTAATCAAGAGCTTATGCTTAACGACCCAAGGGATGTGCATGATAACCTTGATGGACTAGATTTGGGTTAACATGCTTTGAGGTTTCCTTGGGGCGTTAAGCATCAACTCTTGATTAGGAAACCTCAAAGCATGTTATCCCAAATCTAGTGCGTCAAGGTTATCAAGAGTTTATGTTTAACGACCCAATGGATGTGCATGATAACCTTGATGGACTAGAGTTAGGTTAACATGCTTTGAGGTTTCCTAATCAAGAGTTGATGCTTAACGACCCAAGGGATGTGCATGATAACCTTGATGGACTAGAGTTGGGTTAACATGCCTTGAGGTTTCCTAATCAAGAGTTGATGCTTAACGACCCAAGGGATGTGCATGATTACCTTGATGGACTAGAGTTGGGTTAACATGCTTTGAGGATTATATCGTTGAAATCAATGCTCTCAATCTTTTATCTTTTCACACAGTTGGATATTAACTTTTTTGTTTACTTTAAAAACATGCAGGGATGCGCATTATATCCTTGATGGACTAGAGTTGGGTTAACATGCTTTGAGGTTTCCTAATCAAGAGTTGATGCTTAACGACCCAAGGGATGTGCATGATAACCTTGATGGACTAGAGTTGGGTTAACATGCTTTGAGGTTTCCTAATCAAGAGTTGATGCTTAACGACCCATTGGACGTGCATGATAACCTTGATGGACCTTGATGGACTAGAGTTGGGTTAACATGCTTTGAGGTTTCCTAATCAAGAGTTGATGCTTAACGACCTAAAGGATGTGCATGATAACCTTGATATACTAGAGTTGGGTTAACATTCTTTGAGGTTTCCTAATCAAGAGTTTATGCTTAACGACCCAAGGGATGTGCATGATAACCTTGATGGACTAGAGTTGGGTTAACATGCTTTGAGGTTTCCTTGGGGCATTAAGCATCAACTCTTGATTAGGAAACCTCAAAGCATGTTAACCCAAATCTAGTCCATCAAATTTATCAAGAGTTTATGCTTAACGACCCAAGGGATGTGCATGATAACCATGATAGACTAGAGTTGGGTTAACATGCTTTGAGGTTTCCTTATCAAGAGTTAATGCTTAACGACCCAATGGATGTGCATGATAACCTTAATGGACAAGAGGTGGGTTAACATGCTTTGAGGTTTCCCAATCAAGAGTTGATGCTTAACGACCCAAGGGATGTGCATGATAACCTTGATGGACTAGAGTTGGGTTAACATGCTTTGAGGGTTATATCGTTGAAATCAATGCTCTCAATCTTTTATCTTTTCACACAATTGGATATTAACTTTTTTGTTTAGTTTAAAAACATGCAGGGATGCGCATGATATCTTTGATGGACTAGAGTTGGGTTAACATGCTTTGAGGTTTCCTAATCATGAGTTTATGCTTAACGACCCATGGGATGTGCATGATAACCTTGATTGACTAGAGTTGGGTTAACATGCTTTGAGGTTTCCTAATCAAGAGTTGATGCTTAACAACCCAAGGGATGTGCATGATAACCTTGATGGACTAGAATTGGGTTAACATGCTTTGAGGTTTCCTAATCAAGAGTTGATGCTTAACGACCCATTGGATGTGCATGATAACCTTGATGGACCTTGATGGACTAGAGTTGGGTTAACATGCTTTGAGGTTTCCTAATCAAGAGTTGAAGCTTAACGACCCAAAGGATATGCATGATAACGTTGATGTACTAGTGTTGGGTTAACATTCTTTGAGGTTTCCTAATCAAGAGCTTATGCTTAACGACCCAAGGGATGTGCATGCTAACCTTGATGGACTAGATTTGGGTTAACATGCTTTGAGGTTTCCTTGGGGCGTTAAGCATCAACTCTTGATTAGGAAACCTCAAAGCATGTTATCCCAAATCTAGTGCGTCAAGGTTATCAAGAGTTTATGTTTAACGACCCAATGGATGTGCATGATAACCTTGATGGACTAGAGTTAGGTTAACATGCTTTGAGGTTTCCTAATCAAGAGTTGATGCTTAACGACCCAAGGGATGTGCATGATAACCTTGATGGACTAGAGTTGGGTTAACATGCTTTGGGGTTTCCTAATAAAGAGTTGATGCTTAACGACCCAAGGGATGTACATGATAACCTTGATGGACTAGAGTTGGGTTAACATGCTTTGAGGGTTATATCGTTGAAATCAATGCTCTCACTCTTTTATCTTTTCACACAATTGGGTATTAACTTTTTTGTTTAGTTTAAAAACATGCAGGGATGTGTATGATAACCTTGATGGACTAGAGTTGGGTTAACATGCTTTGAGGTTTCCTAATCAAGAGTTGATGCTTAACCACCCAAGGGATGTGCATGATAACCTTGATGGACTAGAGTTGGGTTAACCTGCTTTGAGGTTTCCTAATCAAGAGTTGATGCTTAACGACCCAAGGGATGTGCATGATAACCTTGATGGACTAGAGTTGGGTTAACATGCTTTGAGGGTTATATCATTGAAATCAATGCTCTGA
The DNA here is from genome assembly GCF_052625555.1 of Lactuca saligna. NCBI lineage: Eukaryota > Viridiplantae > Streptophyta > Magnoliopsida > Asterales > Asteraceae > Lactuca > Lactuca saligna. The sequence continues at coordinate 92,533,708 of NC_136419.1, read as the reverse complement.
ATCTTTTATCTTTTCAAACAATTGGATATTAACTTTTTTGTTTAGTTTAAAAACATGCAGGGATGTGCATGATAACCTTGATGGACTAGAGTTGGGTTAACATGTTTTGAGGTTTCCAAATCAAGAGTTGATGCTTAACGACCGAAAGGATGTGCATGATAACTTTGATGGACTAGAGTTGGGTTAACATGCTTTGAGGTTTCCTAATCAAGAGTTGATGCTTAACGACCCAGGGGATGTGCATGATAACCTTGATGGACCTGTTGGGTTAATGTCTAAGTCCATAACTATAATTGGTAAGACTTGACCCGACCCGGCATGGTCCATTTGGGTTGCATGGCATCATGCACTTGGATAGACTGTATGAGAGAAATAAGACACTTATGGTTATTAATATATTATAAGTTCTAGTATATTAATAATAAGAATAATGAGATTATTTAATTAGTATTGATCAAGAATTAATCTAGGATTAATTAAGTGATCAAAAGAAGACTAATTAAATATATGGGTTGATTGTGTAGATCATCCATACATGTATAGTGGGCTAATGCTCCATGGATAATCAAGTTGGGCTAAAACCCATAGGATGGTCCATGGATGCTCCATGGTGTATTTGAACCCATGGATCCAAGGAAATGGAAAGTCATGACAATTAGGGTTTGCCCTAATTGTAACACTATATAAAGATATTATTCTTGACAAAATCGGGCAGTAGTGAGAGTAAGAAAAGGCTAGCCGATTTTCATGAAGTGTAGAATTCTCTCAAGTTATTCCAAGTGTATTTGGTGTTGTGTGAACCATTTGAGGTGTCACACTTGGGGCACTAGGCACTCAAGCTTCATGAAGACAAGCAGTAACAAAATGTATGTTATTCTAACTTGTGTTATTCAACGTTTAGTATGCTAGAATAGAACAATACCTTGGAAAGTTGATATTTGCATGAATAATAGAGAAAACATAGATCCAAGGTATTTAGGGTTGCATGTACACTTAGGAGTGTTAGAATGCTCATAACCCAACAGTGGTATCAGAGACTAGGCTTGTTTTCTTCTTATACTTGCAAAACTGCTTAAAAAAATCGAAATTGTTGCTGTCTGATCATCAGACTCGGCGAGTCCATCAAGGGACTCGACGAGTCCATGCCTAAAAAGTGATCAAAACGATCCAACTCGCCGAGTCGGTTCATGCACTCGACGAGTTGGACCCCCAGACAGCATATTTTCGAGGTTTTTGGCTAGAAATGAACTAGGAACATTACCCTAAGTTGTTTTTGAACTTATAAACTTGTTTTTGATGTGGTAATGTTCATGCTAATCCAATTTCAAAGATAATTGTCAATACATTCATGTTTTGTATTTGTTTAAAGGTTAGACTAATTACATGAAAAAGTTTGATTTGAATTATCTTGTTCTTATGAGTTGCTTTGATTAACAGAAAAGTTGAGTGAAAAAGTTGTTTTCAATCCAAATTAATCTAAGAGTTGATCCTAAAATGTGTTTTTGTAACTTGTCCTCAAGTTATATGAAAAGTCACATTTAAGTTTCATAAAACTCATAAAAGTTGGCAAAGGTTACAAAATGAAGAGTCTAGTTCTAATTAATTGGAGTTATGACTCCATAATTTGTCCTCAAGTTATGGAGGACCAAGAGTCTCTTCATTAAATAAAATAAAATAAAAATAAAAAAAAGTGTAACCTTAATTAATTCCATAAGTTATAAAATAAAGAAAAGTTAATTCTTTTATTAGTTTAAAGTCCTCCATAACTTGTCCTCAAGTTATGGAACTTGAAGAGTTTTTGGATTAAAACTACTTTAAATACATAAGTTATGGAATTAATTAGTTTTGAATAGTTTCAAAACTTGCCCTCAAGTTTTGGAATTTGTAAAGTTTTCTCTTATGAATACTTTAATTCCAAGTTAGCCCTTAGAATTTTAAAAGATAAAATTCAAGCCTTATACTTTATAATATTATAAGTTAATAATATATATATGTATAAGAGTAAAGTCGGTGTTACTGCTAGTACGCCTCATTCACGAAGCCGGTCTATAAGGTGGGTATAAGATTGTTTCCTATAAAATGGCAACTTAATGGGTGTCCACTCTCACCCACCGCTTGCTTGACTCGTGGAAGGTCGTTAGCCAAACGGGTTTGACAGGACTATAATTATCCCTTCATTAAAAGTATTGATGAGAAATACTAAGTAACTAAACTCTTAATAATACCCAATCTTAGTTACTTAGGAAAATGTGAATAAGGTGCTAATCCATGAAATTACACCTTGCATGTTGGTTAAGTCGGTTAGTGGAGCGTGTGTGGTTAACCGGCACACTAACTCGTATTTAACAAGGTAGGCAAAGGGTAACTTAATGTTTATCATAGTATCGGTGGAGCGTGTGTGTCACCACTGGAAATTTTGTGTCATGTAATCTATACACGCAAGTTAATGTGAATCAAAAACTTCAATCAAAAACTTCAATCAAATACATCATACAAGTACTACAAATAGTCATCAAACAATTGGAAACCCTAGAAGTTCTTGTTTAGGTCCACTTTGGACTAGGACTTCTTTATTGGGCCCAAATGGACCAATAAGCTTCCAATTTGACTATCATGGGCTTAGAACCCTAATTGGGCTCTAATTGGACCCACAATCAGTTATTTTAACATTTTGGGCCATTGTGGGCCTAGAATGAAATGAATTAAAAGCCTTGATCCATAATTAACCTAATCTAGCTTAATGAAAAAAAAAAAATCACAATTTTATTTTAAAGGGCCAATGATCACCCGAACTAACTCTAATATTGGGCCTAGAGGCAAAAAGTCCAAAAAAATCTTTCCTTCCCTCTCTATTTTCGGCCCAAGCCCAAGGATAAAGGAGGAGTTGACTTTGGATTGCCACCTCATTTTTATTCATTGGATATCCGTGCATGGAACTCATACTTCCAAGCACCTATCTCATCAAGGATCACTTCTCTTCTTTTCCCTCCCTCACTCTCGGCAGAAACACATACACACATACACAAATATCTCTCCAACTCTGTCAAGAACACTTCCTCCCTATCCACTCCAAAATCTCGAAATTTAGGAAGCTTTTAAGAGGATATTTCCACAAATTCTTCATCTAAGGTAAGATTATGCTTAGATCTATGACTTAGATTCTTTTTGTTATCAAAATCTTTTCCCTAATCCATGCAAAACCCATGATCTTACATCCTAGAAGCACATCAAACTCGAGATCTTCAAGAAAAGGGTGCTAAGGCCAAAAACCACCAAGTTTTCTCCCATCTTTTCTTCAAAAACCGAAATCACACCCTAAGGTGAGCTTCATACCCCCCTATTTTCTATTTTTATGAGTTTTGTGGGTGGGGGGGGGGGGGGGGGAATACAAGTGAAAGTGTAGATCTATATGTGTTTTGTATGCCTTGTATGATTTCTATGCTTATATGTGTGATTTTGTGTGTTTATGATGTTGGATCTAGCCATAAACCTCTAAAAATCGGGATACACTTTATGTTAAATGATACTAGCATCAAATATAATTCTACATACAAAGTGTTCCAAGAAAAATAGCTAAATGGCTTAATAACATCTTCTTTGGGCTAAAAACTCAATTTTTGGACATAAAATGTTAAAAATATAAGGTTAAAGGGCCCAAAATGACACATCACGAATTCTGATGGATGAGGAGTGTCAAAACAGTTTCAATAAAATATTTTCTGGAAATATACTCATTTGGAGGATTAAAAATATAAATTTCAAGCTTAATGGGCTAAAAATGACAATTTCGGCCCAATAGGGCCCATTATGCGAAATTTTCTATTTTGGAGGGCCAAAACTGTGTTTTTCTGTAAAACAGTGGACTACTAGTGTTACAAGTACTTTTCAAAGGTCTAAAATGCTTTTCAAATCTAAAAAGGACCAAAGTTGCAAACATTTTCCAATTGGGGCCAAAATTGTAAAAACTGCGAAAAAGAGGGGTTATAACCGAGAAAAATGCAATTTCAGGAACTTAAACTGTTTTCAATGAAAAATATGCTGAAAAATATTAATTTCAATAATTTTTGGTGTTAAAATGTCAAGAAAAATGATTTAAGGACCAAATCGGAAAGTTATTTAATTAGAGGGTTGAAAAAGTAAATTTTACAAACAATGAGGGGCTGGAAACAGAAAACTTTCAAGGCTAATTCAATACACGCAATTTCATCAAGTATTGGCACCGCGACTACCGACAGAATACACAATAGTACCAAAAATCGTTGTTAAACGAATTTATTCGGTCTCGATTCAATGATAATCCAAAACTACTAACACAACGATAACTCGACTCATATACGAAAACATTTGGTAATTCAATACACATGTGAGAGTGCACAGACGTCTACGCACCATCTTTGGGCCCCAAAGTGTAAAATCTTGTTTGTTGGGCCTGGCTAGCCCAATGACCTGATCTTAAGGCCCGAAGACTTCTACCTTACGAGTTGTTGGGTCTTACATGATCTGACACAGCGTAAAAGGACTTTCAATGGCATTTATACCATTGGTCCCCAAGGGTCCTATGGTATTGCTAGTAAAGTCGGTATTTTATGCGAGGCAGGTCAAGGGCCCCTCGTACCTTTTTTTTTATCCCCAACCGGTTAATGGAGTCATCGGGGTCTTCGTGTCCTCTTTCTCTTCGGATGTGGGATTACTCGAAGTCAGGGCGGTCGGATAACGTGATTAGTACGGACGACGCCTACGGGATCGTTAGTATAGTTATAAACGGGTCATTTGTGTAACGCGTGTTTATAGCAATTAATCATGCGCAAAAATAATCCGATGTCGCCTGGGATTAATGACTTCACGCGCTGCAACGGTTTTATCTTTAACTTCATGGAATTCAAAGAATTAGGAAAACATCGGGTTTTACTAGGGTTTTTCAATACACACGTTTTTCAAAATGTACACAATTTTGATGAACATTTTTCTTACAACTATAGAAACAAACAAGCATACCTATAGATCTTCACAAACGTTTTCAAAAGCTCTTTTCAGAAAATATCGGATTTTCTGGTGGTTTTCAAAATGATACAAAACATTGCTTTTCAAATACCGCTTATGAACTCACCAACATTTCACATGTTGACGTTTTTCAAAATACTTGTATTCTCAGGTAACTAGTGATTCAAAGGAAAAATGTACTCAGTGATGGCTTGCAGTTTACTTATTAACGAGCCGAACAATTTATTTTGGGAATATAATGTTTAAACAATGTACTTCATGTGAACTTTATCGGTTGTAACAACGCAAATTTTCAAATAAATTTTTCATTTAAAATAAAGTAGTTTCATTCAACCAATAATATTTATTTCATGTTTCATATCAAATACATATATAAAATCCCCGAGATCTCAAATAGCAGCAGTGTGTATGCATCATGCCGGCGCCTTCCCACGGTCCTCGCTAGTACCTGAAACACATAAATAACAACTTGTAAGCGTAAATGCTTAGTGAGTTCCCCAACCTTCAGAACTCAATCCTCTTGATCTTCCTTTGACCAAAACCTTGCCTCTTCTTGCCTAACAATCTCCTCAAGGTCCCAATAGCCTTCCCTTCTCCTCTAGTCGTCCACAGATGCTTAGGTTCTTCACAATCGGCCAAAAAAACATACAATGACGGCCTAAGAGGCATTATATACGTTCCAAACTAAACGGCTAGGGTTTCTGCTGAACAGCGTCGACTCGCCGAGTCCATATCTGGACTCGTCGAGTCCAGTCGCGCATCCGCGACCAAGCCTGTGGTCCTACTCGGCGAGTCAGGCACCAACTCGCCGAGTCCCTTCCTAAAATGTCCCAAAAATAGTTTTAAAACAATACCTGAAATTCCGGGCTGTTACATTGGTTGTACTATATTAATGCAGGGTGACGAATGTTGTTATGTTCCATATATATTCAATGTTATGGTATTCAATTAAGTCACGACAGCCCTCAGACGTTTCCGCCGTCTGGTTCGGGGGTGTGACAGGTTGGTATCAGAGCTTTGTTTATAGTGAACTAGCATGTCGAGCCACACATTGATATGCAACTATAAACCAAAAAGAGGGACTAACATAACTCTGAACAAAACAAGTAAATAAAACACCCTTGCTTGCATTAGGAATAGGGACATAACGCCGAACCAAACACAATAATGCTAGTATCTCGGTTAATTCGAGACTGTTCCTAGTGATACCAAGGAGGGAATGTAGCCTGATCAACTACCTTCTCTCCAAAGTAAAACTAACACACGTCTTGATGAGATCGGGATAGCTAGGGAACCTAAAACTATACCCTTTATCACTAAAAGAGAACGTTTGCTTGCTCCGTACAATAGTCATAACATCCTAGGAATAATGTTAGCATATTTACATACTCGCGCAGACAGCATGGCTGGTTTTCATCACCCTGGAGACCCCTATTTCCCTAATCAGGGAAACAATGGATGGCTAGAGGAGGAGGAGCCTGAGGAAGAGCCTGAAGAGGAACCTGAGGAAGACCCCGAAGAGGAATCTGACGGGGAACCGGAGGCAAAAGTCGAGGGCGAGCCTGCCGAACCCGAAGAAGACGAAGAGAATTTTGAAGAGGAGCTCGATGACAGCGAAGGGGGTGATTCGGACGCGGAGTCCGAGGTCATCAACACCCCTTACCCGATCAGGGTGCCTGCTTACCGTGTGGGCCCCACTGGTCCTACCCCTCCTTGGGGCATTGATCTTTGGAGATGGAGCAGACATCAGGGACAGCGACCCCCGTTTGGCATGTCATGTGAGTTCTTTGACCTGAGGGATGGAGGACCGGCCGACCGAGCCCTACCGGTCATGGTGAGACGATTACGGGACACCGGCGACCTTGCTCAGGGCACTGCTGATCAGGTACGCCAGCTGTGGACTAGGGTTGAGCATGCGGAACAGGAGACGCGTGACGTCCTTCGGGAGTTTCACATGAGGTAGGTAAGGTAGGAGTCTCGACTTCAGGACGCAGAACGCTTGGTGGCTCGTCTTCAGGGAGCATCCACATCCTCGGCAACACCTCCGGATGCAGCTCATAACGGTTAGGTATAGACTTATCATAGTAGGTCATTAGGAACTATGCTATGTACTCTGACTCTATGTTTAAGTGACTACACTACTCATAGAGCCGTTATGCTGTCGAATTAGTGTCACTCATGTATGCTCTTACGAGCAAAATTTTCATGTATCAAATGCGGATAATATTAATAAAATTTTACGTGTTTTGTTACGATATTACAAATTTCTATGTGTTGAGAAATTATGATTGAATGGTCAATGGTAGTAGTATTTAAGTTCATACCATGCACCTAGTCAGTAGGATCACGACCTCACAGAAACCACATACCCTCAACATCTTTCCGTTTTGTGATAGAAAGATGCCTCTCCGACCTACTCGCGGAAACCTAGGACCAACCCCACCTGAAGTTGGCTCAGCCGCGTTCCAGGCAGCTGTATCTGCAGCAGTCACTGCAGCGATTGCGCAAATTCATCAAGGGAACAATGGAGGAGTCAATGGGCAAGGAGCCGGAAGTTCGAACAACGGAATGAATCAAGGACCCACCAAGACATGTACCTACAAGGACTTCACAAACGCTAAACAACGAACTTTCAATGGCACTGGAGGGGTGATCACTCTGAAGCGATGGATTGAAAAGGTGCAATCGGTATTTGAGATATGCGATTGCCCTGAACAGATGAAGGTGAAGTTCGCAGCCTGCACTTTTGTGGACCAAGCACTTACTTGGTGGAACGTACACGTGGAAGCCACGACGCTCCCTGTAGCCAACTCTATACCATGGGCAGAAATGAAAGGGATGTTAATGGTTGAGTACTGCCCGCGAGGCGAAATACAGAAGATGGAGCAAGAGCTATGGAACCTCACTGTGCAGAATGCAAATATCGATGCCTACATATCGAGATTTAGTGAACTATCCCTGCTGTGCCCGGGTATGATCACATCGGAAGGAAAGAAGATTGAGCGCTTCATCTGGGGACTAACATCACCCATTCAAGGGAATGTGATAGATGCGAATCCTGAAACATTTGACAGTGCGAAGAGATTGGCGAAGAGGTTGTATGATCATAACAACAAGAAGGGCGAGAAGCCAGTGGAGGCTGAGAAGAAAAAGGAGGGTGATGGCAAGAAAGGGAAGAACAACAAGAGGAAGGGACGTTAGGGCCCCGAGACCTCTAAAAAGCAGCAGACAGTGGCAGTTAACACTGTCACCGCACCGGTTCCAGCCACACCACATGCTCCAGCCTCAGCTGCTTCAAATGCTTCAAGACCCTATTCCGGTAATCTTCCCAAATGTAATAAGTGCGGTCTCCATCATCACGGCGAATGCAGGGAACTCCATTGCACCAGTTGCAACCGAAGGGGACACACTACAAGATACTGCCAGGACTTATCCTCCCCAGAATCAAAATCAGGGAAACAACCACAACAACAACAACAACAACCACCGCAATAACAACAACACCAATGCCGGCGGCCATAATGCAGGGCCTAGCCACACCTGCTTCGGGTGTGGAAGGACGGGGCATTTCCGCCGAGATTGCCCTAACAACAACAATTCAGGAAACAGGGGAGCAAGAAGGATGCTGACTATGGGTCAGGGTGAGGCAGTTCAGGACCCCGCAGTTGTGACCGGTACGTACCTCCTAAACCACACTTATGCATGCATCTTATTTGACACCGGAGCGAACGAAGTTTCGTAAGCGAGAAGTTTAAACATTTAATAAAACAACAACCCCAGAAGCTAAATGAAACCTATACGGTGGAAATGGCCAATGGGAAAATCGAATCCACTGGGGAAATCTACATCGGATGTACCCTAACCCTTAACCAACACGTCTTTCGAATAGACCTAATGCCATTGTCAATTAGGAGTTTTGATGTGATTATCGGCATGGATTGGTTAAACCCCCACCATGCTGAGATTATGTGCCACAAGAAGGCCGTTCGCCTTCGTCTCCCAAATCACGAAACCCTGGTAATTTACGGAGACAAACCCAACATGAATCTTCGCCTCATCTCGTGCATCAAGGCACAAAAACATCTACGAAAGAACAACTTGGCGTTGTTGGCTCACATAGTGGATAAGACCAAGGAAGAGACTAACATCCAAGATATTCCGGTAGCGTGTGAATTTCCAGACGTATTTCCTAAAGATCTTCCGGGAGTACCCCCAAAGAGGCAGGTTGAGTTCAGAATCGACCTCGTTCCAGGATCAACTCCTCTCGCTAAATCACCTTATCGGTTGGCTCCTGCTGAAATGCAGGAATTGTCCAGCCAACTCAGCGAGCTTCCGGACAAGGGATTTATCCGACCTAGCTACTCGCCATGGGGAGCTCCAGTGCTCTTTGTCAAAAAGAAGGATGGATCTTTTAGAATGTGCATCGATTACAGAGAGTTAAATAAACTCACTATTAAAAACCGCTACCCACTTCCATGAATCAATGATCTATTCGACCAGCTCCAAGGAGCTAGTTATTTTTCTAAAATAGATCTACGGTCCGGATACCACCAACTCAAAGTCCGGGAAGAGGATATTCCTAAAACCGCTTTTCGAACCTGCTACGGACATTATGAATTCGTCGTAATGCCCTTCGGTCTAACAAATGCACCTGCTGCATTTATGGACCAAATGAATCGAATCTGCCGACCGTTCCTTGACAACTTCGTCATTGTGTTTATCGATGACATCCTCGTCTATTCTCGATGCAAAGAAGAGCATGGCCAACATCTCCGACAAGTCCTAGCAACTCTGCGATCGAAAAAGCTTTACACCAAACTCTCTAAGTGTGAGTTCTGGCTCCGGAATTTGAACTTCCTAGGCCACGTAGTTAGCCAAGACGGAATTCATGTGTATCCCTCTAAGGTCAAAGCCGTGGAAGGATGGGCAACTCCGACCACGCCCACTGAAATTCGTCAATTCTTGGGTCTAGCAGGCTAGTATAGGAGATTTATTCAAAACTTCTCTAGGATCGCCAAGCCACTTACCTCGCTTACGCAAAAGGGCGTACCATTCAAATGGACAGACAAACAAGGGATTGCATTTCGAACCTTGAAGCAAGCTCTCTGTAGCGCTCCCGTACTATCTCTACCGGAAGGAACGGAAGATTTTGTAGTCTACTGTGACGCGTCGAATCAGGGCTTAGGTTGCATTCTCATGCAACGTGGAAGAGTGATAGCATACGCGTCCCGCCAACTAAAGACGCACGAAGTAAATTACACGACCCATGACCTAGAATTGGGAGCCGTGGTCTTCGCTCTGGAAAATTTGGAGGCACTACCTGTACGGTACGAAGTGCACCATCTTCACGGACCACAGGAGTCTCCAGCACATCTTGAACCAGAAGGAGCTGAACATGAGACAACGAAGATAGGTTAAATTGCTAAACGACTACGAATGTGAGATCAAGTACCACCCAGGCAAGGCCAACGTGGTAGCTGATGCATTAAGTCGGAAGGAGTACTCTAATCGCCGAACGAAAACTCTCTTGATAACCATTCAATCTCATCTGGCCACTCAAATTGCATCAATCCAGTCGGAGGCTATGAAAACGGAAAATAGAGCTAGCGAGGCATTGCGCGGGATGGAGAAGAACCTAGAAACAAGGGAGAATGGGGTATACTACTTCATGAACCATATTTGGGTCCCAAAAATCGGAGGATTTAGGGAGGCCGTTATGAAGGAAGCCCACAAGACACGATACTCCATTCATCCCGGTTCCAACAAGATGTATTTCGATATTAAACAACACTATTGGTAGCCTAACATGAAGGTGAAAATCGCGACCTACATTAGTAAGTGCCTTACGTGCGCCAAAGTAAAGGTGGAATACCAGAAACCCTCAGGATTGTTACAGCAACCGGCAATCCCTAAGTGGAAATGGGAGGGGATTTCTATGGATTTCGTGACCAAGCTACCCAAGATGTCGGACGGACTGGACACCGTATGGGTAATAGTCGACCGACTGACGAAGTCTGCCCATTTCCTCCCTATAAAAGTGTAACAGCTCAAATTTTCAAATAAATTTTTCATTTAAAATAAAAACAATTTCATTCAACAATAATATTTATTCCAAGTTTCATTTCAAAATACAATTAAAAGAATCCCCAAGATCTCCAACATTGGCAGTGTGTACGCGTCACGCCGGCGCCTTCCCACGGTCCTCGCTAGTACCTGAAACACATACATACAACTTGTAAGCATAAATGCTTAGTGAGTTCCCCAGTATACGACTTACACACATACACCTTTCCAGGCCCTGACCTTCCGGTCCACAATACATTGCCTTCCGGCCCATAACATAATCGCCTTCCGGCCCATAACATATCGCCTTCCGGCCTGTATTATATTGCCTTCCGGCCCATAGTATATTGCCTTCCGGCCCATAGCATTCACAACACATAATTCATATAACATAACACACATAGCACATACGTCATACATCATACCTGTTCCTTCTGTCACAAAACATATCGCCTTCCGGCCCGTATAACATACATATCATGTATCGCATCTACCTTTCTAATTATAGCATAAGTAACACATATCACATACGACCTTCCGGTCTCACAGTCAAACCCTTCCGGGTGAAGTATAGTGAGAAAACTCACCTCGTAGTATGCAAGCTATAAACCCCTGGAGCTACTCGCACTCGATCCGCTAATATGCAGGCTCCCTATAATACCACATACCTTTATTAATGATCTTATCAAACAAGACAACTGACCCTACGAAATTACATGCAGGTCAACGGTCAACTTGACCGGACTCGTCGAGTGCAAAGGCGACTCGGCGAGTCTAGACGTCCTCCCCAACTTCCCTATTGTTCCCCTTTCTACCCGTCGAGTATCCCCCTTGACTCGACGAGATCCTCATGGAAGAATCGCGGGGCCACCCTGACTCCACTCGCCGAGTCTAAAGAACGACTCGGCGAGTCCCAGTAAATCTTCAAGCTACTCGCCGAGTCTGAAGAACAACTCGGCGAGTCCAAGTGGATCTTCAAGCTACTCGTCGATCCTGATCATTGGACTCGGCGAGTCCATGCCATGCAGTCAATCAACTGCCTCCTGTAATTCGCATGGTTCCGAAATATATAGACATGGGACTTCCTGGACCTTTAAACATACTATTACTGGGATTTAAACGCTTGGTAACAACGCTAAAATCTATCTAATCACTAAATGGGTTTCCTAAACCCTAGATTCGTGTACAACACCAAAACAACAGAATGATCCGAGTATTACCTGGAAAACGTGTTCTCTGTGTCCCCAACCTTCAGAGCTCAATCCTCTTGATCCTCCTTTGACCACAACCTTGCCTCTTCTTGCCTAACAACTCCTTCAAGTTTCCACTAGCCTTCACTCCTGCTCCAGATGCCCACAGACGTTTAGGTTATCTTCAATCGGCCAAAAGACGAGAAATGACGGCCCTAAAGACGTTATATACGATCCAGAATCAAAACGGCTAGGGTTTCTACTGAACAGCGTTGACTCGCCGAGTCCCTAATGGACTCGTCGAGTCCAGTCGCGAATCTGTGACCAAGACCGTGGTCCTACTCGGCGAGTCAGGCACCAACTCGCCGAGTCCCCTCCTAAAAATGCCCCAAAAATAGTTTTAAAGCAATACCTGAAATTCCGGGTTGTTACAACTCTCCCCCACTAGAACTAGACTTCGCCCTCGAAGTCTCACTCTGCGAATAACTCCGGATGTTGCTCCCACATTTCACGCTCCGGCTCCCAAGTCATCTCAGATCCCTTCCGATGTTGCCACTGAACCAACACCAGAGGTATCTCCCTGTTCCGCAGAACCTTGATCTTCCGATCCCTGATAGCTACTGGTCTCTCGGCGTAATTCAGGCTCGCATCCACCTGAATATCCTCTAACGGAACCACTGCCGATTCATCGGCTATACACTTCCTCAACTGTGATACGTGAAAGGTATTGTGAATCTGACCCAACTCCGCTGGCAACTCCAACCGATAAGCTACCCGACCTACCCTTGCAATTACACGAAATGGACCTATGAACCGGGGCCCCAATTTGCCCCTCTTTCTGAACCGGATCACTCCTTTCCAAGGAGAAACCTTTAGGAGAACGAAGTCGCCAACCTGGAATTCGAGCTCGGACCGGCGTCTGTCCGCGTAACTCTTCTGTTGGCTCTGGGCGGTCAATAACCTCTGCCTAACCTGCTGAATCTGCTCGGTCGTCTGAAGTAGGATCTCTGTACTGCCCATCACTCTCTGTCCCACCTCTCCCCAGCAAATGGGAGTCCGACATCTCCTACCATATAACAACTCAAAAGGTGGCATACCAATGCTCGAATGATGGCTGTTGTTGTAGGAAAACTCTGCCAAAGGCAAATGCGCATCCCAGCTACCCCCAAAGTCTAACACACACGCTCTAAGCATATCTTCCAATGTCTGAATAGTCCGCTCGCTCTGACCGTCTGTCTGGGGATGGTATGCGGTACTAAAATGCAGTTTAGTACCCAGCTCCTCATGGAATTTCTTCCAGAACCTGGAAGTGAAACGTACATCGCGGTCCGAAACAATCGAGATTGGCACTCCATGCCGAGATACTATCTCTCTCACGTATAACTCTGCCAACTTCTCTGCTGATGAACTTTCGCTAATGGCAAGGAAGTGTGCACTCTTTGTCAACCTATCCACAATCACCCAAATTGCATCGACTCCTCTGGCAGTTCTCGGCAATTTGGTGATGAAATCCATCGTAATCTGTTCCCACTTCCACTCAGGAATCTCCAAGGGCTGCAACTTACCATGCGGTCTCTGGTGCTCGGCCTTAACCCTACGGCAGGTCAAACACCTCTCAACGAACCAAGCGACGTCTCTCTTCATGCAAGGCCACCAATATTCCTTTCTCAAGTCCAAATACATCTGCGTAGCACCGGGATGGATCGAGTATTTCGATCTGTGAGCCTCCTCCATCAAAGTAGCACGCGTACCGCCCACGAATGGTACCCAAGTCCGACCCTGAAACGTCAGAAGTCCTCGTCCATCCTTAACGAACTCTGAAATTAACCCGACGACCCGCTCCTTCTTCTGCATCTCGGATTTCACAACCTCGGGCCTGTGCCCCACGAATAGCATCTAATACCGGAGTCATCACCGTCAACCTCAGACATACGTCCCGCAATGAAGTACTCTCCGCCCTACGACTCAATGCATCGGCTACCACATTAGCCTTGCCTGGGTGGTATAGGATCTCATAGTCATAGTCCTTAACCACGTCCAACCATCTCCTCTGACGCATATTTAGGTTGGGTTGATCCATCAAATACTTCAAACTCTTATGGTCCGTGTATATAGTACAACGAACCCCGTACAGGTAGTGACGCCAAATTTTGAGAGCGAACACTACTGCCCCCAACTCTAAGTCATGCGTGGGATACCTCGCCTCGTGAGGCTTCAGCTGCCTCGATGCATAAACTATCACATGGCCCCTCTGCATCAACACTGCACCCAGTCCCGAAATCGATGCGTCGCAATATACGACAAAGTCTTCCATCCCTTCTGGGAGAGCTAATACCGGGGCTTCGCACAGTCTCTGACGAAGTGTCTCGAAGGAAGTCTGCTTCTCGGGTCCCCATGAAAACGTAACACCCTTTCGGGTCAATCTGGTGAGCGGTACCGCGATCTTGGAGAAGTCCCTAATAAACCTCTGATAGTACCCCGCCAACCCAAGGAAACTCCTGATCTCGGAAGGTGACTTCGGTGCCTCCCAACTCATCACTGCTTCCACCTTGGCCGGATCAACCAATATCCCTGCCTGATTAACAACATGTCCCAGAAATTGGACCTCCCGCAACCAGAAGTCACATTTGGAGAATTTTGCATATAGCTTCTCCGACCTCAGTACCTCAAGGACCTCCCTCAAATGTCCCTCATGCTGCTCTCTAGACCGCGAATACACCAGGATGTCGTCGATAAATACAATTACAGACCGATCCAGCATCGGCCTGCATACCCTGTTCATGAGGTCCATGAACACTGCCGGGGCATTGGTGAGCCCAAAAGGCATCACCACAAACTCGTAATGCCCACACCGCGTCCTAAATGCTGTCTTCTGGACGTCCTCATCCCGCACTCTTACCTGATGGTACCCTGATCTCAAATCGATCTTGGAAACCAAGATGCCCCTTGCAACTGATCAAATAGATCATCGATCCTCGGTAACGGATAGCGGTTCTTGACCGTCACCTTGTTCAACTCCCGGTAATAGATACACATCCGGTGTGAACCATCCTTCTTCTTGACGAACAGGATCGATGCTCCCCACGGCAAGCTACTCGGCCGAATAAATCCCTTTCCCAGCAACTCCTGGAGCTGCGACGACAACTCTTGCATCTCTGGAGGTGCAAGACGATAAGGCACTTTCGCAATAGGTGCAGCCCCTGGAACCAGATCGATACCAAACTCTACTTGTCTCGCAGGAGGTACTCCCGGCAAATCCTCAGGAAAAACATCTGGAAACTCGCGTACCACTGGAACCTCCTCCACTGTCTTCGGTCTCTCGGAAGTCTCCCGCGTATCCATCACATACGCCACAAAACCTTTACATCCCTGCTATAGACATTGCCTCGCCCTAGCGGCCGAACAAAAAGCTGATCCCGAACGGGTACCCTCGCCGTGTACCGTAAGAACTCCCCCACTAGGGTCTCGTATAGTCACCAATTGACGCTCGTAGTCAATGACGGCGCTGAATCGGCTCAACCAGTCCATGCCCACGATGACACAGACATCCCCCATCGCAATGGGAATTAGGTCAATCGGGAACGCAACCCTGAAAATCTCTAGCACGCATCCCCGAAGAACCTCCGTAGCACAAACCACCCTCTCGGCCGCAATAGAAACGCTCAAAGGCCGACTTAACGGCTCACGACTAATGCCGATATGCTGACTAAAAGCTAACGATACAAAAGATCTACTCGCACCCGAATCAAATAACACTAGAGCAGGCATAGAGTTCACAAGAAAAGTACCTACACATACATTAACATAAGCATAACATTTCGACTTAAAAATAAATACGTGAATGATAGCATACCTGCCACAACATCGGGCGCAGCGTGGACCTCCTCCGCAGTCAGCTGAAAGGCTCTCCCGCGAGCCCTCGGGGCCTCGACCTTCGCCGGTCGGGTCTCGGTAGTCCTGGTAGTAGGTGTAGCTCCCTGACGAAGCTGCGGGCACTCGGCCTTCCGATGGCCTGTCTGGTTGCAGTGAAAGCAAACCATAAACCCCTTAGGGCAATCCCTGGCAATGTGTCCCTCCTTGCCACACTTGTAGCAACCACCAGCTCGACACGCCCCCTCATGACCCTTGCCGCACTTCGCGCAAGTGCGGCCCTTCGGACCTCCCATCCTCGAATCAGCGGACTTGATCCGCTTGGCTGCTGGCTGAGACTGAGCCGGCCGCCGATCCACCTGCCGAGACTCGGTCTCCTCCCTCGCCTGAGTCTCCAACTCGATCTCGCGCTCCCTGGCGTTCGCCTGAAGCTCAGTGAAAGTACGATAGGTGGAGTTTGACACAAACTCCCAGATATCCCTCCTCAGAACGCCCAAATACTGACTCATCCGTGACTGCTCTGTAGATACCAGCTCAGGGCAGAACATCGCCCTCTCATGAAACTTCCGCGTGACCACTGCAACGGAATCAGTACCCTGCTTAAGGGTCAAGAACTCCTGAATCAATCTCTCCCTCTCCACCGGGGGAACGTACTCGTCCCTGAACATCTCAGTAAATCTCTCCCACGTCACCGCTGTAATCTCCGCCAGAGTGAAGTTCGCCGTCACGAACTTCCACCAGTCCTTCGCTCCCAGTCGGAGCTGGTTCAAGGCGAACCGTACCCTCAGGTGCTCCGGGCATGAACAAGTATAGAAGCACCCCTCAATGTCGGCGATCCACCTCATCGCCGCAATCGGATCCTGCGTCCCATCGAACTCAGGGGGTTTCGTGTTGCTGAATTCTCGGAACAGCAACGAATCGCCCCCTTGCGGCCTGGCAGCGGCCACGGTTGCGGTAGCGGCAGCAGTTGCAGCCTCAGTCAGTGCGGCGTACCGCTCCTCGAACGTCTCCATCAGCGTGGTCTTAATAGACCCAAACATCTCCGGGATCTCGGCCCGGATCACTGCAGCCACCTCCTCCTGAATCATCTGACGAATATCCTCGTCACTCACAGTGCTCGAACTCGCTCCGTTACGTGTGATAACCATGATGTCTCTTAAATACAACATAAAATTATCAGAGACCCCACCAAGTACAATTGTACTCGATGACGCACCCTACTCAGTCTCCGATATCCAGGGATTCTTACTTGGGTCTTCCACCGACCCGGTGTCTTCGGTAGTACGGGCCCAATACTACCGACCACACCGTATCAGTATTCATCCCAAATCTTCCTCCCCAAACCCCGAATAATGAGTACTCTACCTCTAGTATGCACTATCTACTTGCACGCTACCAAATATCTCATATAAGCAATCTCTCTAGACTAAGGCATCACAAAGCAGGCCATTCTAGTCCTATCATGTATACCTAGTCTTCTAGCATGCATAACAATTCATAATTTAGTGCATAACATAACATAGTAAGGTATTCTGGGGATCTTTACCGTTCGGGCGCTGGCTGATCGTACACACTGCTCCGTTCTTGTTTACCGCTTTACCGTTATAAAATTTTATGTCTTAATTATTTTTAAGAGATTTTTCCTCAAATCCTCGGTTTGAGTTCAGTTACACCCGAAGGTACACCCGAATCCCTCAAACCAAGGCTCTGATACCAATTCTAACAGCTCAAATTTTCAAATAAATTTTTCATTTAAAATAAAACAATTTCATTCAATAATAATATTTATTCCAAGTTTCATTTCAAAATACAATTAAAAGAATCCCCAAGATCTCCAACATTGGCAGTGTGTACGCGTCACGCTGGCGCCTTCCCACGGTCCTCGCTAGTACCTGAAACACATACATACAACTTGTAAGCATAAATGCTTAGTGAGTTCCCCAGTATACGACTTACACACATACGCCTTTCCAGGCCCTGACCTTCCGGTCCACAATACATTGCCTTCCGGCCCATAACATAATCGCCTTCCGGCCCATAACATATCGCCTTCCGGCCTGTATCATATTGCCTTCCGTCCCATAGTATATTGCCTTCCGGCCCATAGCATTCACAACACATAATTCATATAACATAACACACATAGCACATACGTCATACATCATACCTGTTCCTTTTGTCACATAACATATCGCCTTCCGGCCCGTATAACATACATATCATGTATCACATCTACATTTCTAATTATAGCATAAGTAACACATATCACATACGACCTTCCGGTCTCACAGTCAAACCCTTCCGGGTGAGGTATAGTGAGAAAACTCACCTCGTAGTATGCAAGCTATAAACCCCTGGAGCTACTCGCACTCGATCCGCTAATCTGCAGGCTCCCTATAATACCACATACCTTTATTAATGATCTTATCAAATAAGACAACTGACCCTACGAAATTACATGCAGGTCAACGGTCAACTTGACCGGACTCGTCGAGTGCAAAGGCGACTCGGCGAGTCTAGACGTTCTCCCCAACTTCCCTGTTGTTCCCCTTTCTACCCGTCGAGTATCCCCCTTGACTCGACGAGATCCTCGTGGAAGAATCGCGGGGCCACCCCGACTCCACTCGCCGAGTCTAAAGAACGACTCGGCGAGTCCCAGTAAATCTTCAAGCTACTCGCCGAGTCTGAAGAACAACTCGGCGAGTCCAAGTGGATCTTCAAGCTACTCGCCGAGTGTGATCATTGGACTCGGCGAGTCCATGCCATGCAGTCAATCAACTGCCTCCTGTAATTCGCATGGTTCCGAAATATATAAACATGGGACTTCCTGGACCTTTAAACATACTATTACTGGGATTTAAACGCTTGGTAACAACACTAAAATCTATCTAATCACTAAATGGGTTTCCTAAACCCTAGATTCGTGTACAACACCAAAACAATAGAATGATCCGAGTATTACCTGGAAAACGTGTTCTCTGTGTCCCCAACCTTCAGAGCTCAATCCTCTTGATCCTCCTTTGACCACAACCTTGCCTCTTCTTGCCTAACAACTCCTTCAAGTTTCTACTAGCCTTCACTCCTGCTCCAGATGCCCACAGACGTTTAGGTTATCTTCAATCGGCCAAAAGACGAGAAATGACGGCCCTAAAGACGTTATATACGATCCAGAATCAAAACGGCTAGGGTTTCTGCTGAACAGCGTCGACTCGCCGAGTCCCTAATGGACTCGTCGAGTCCAGTCGCGAATCTGTGACCAAGACCGTGGTCCTACTCGGCGAGTCAGGCACCAACTCGCCGAGTCCCCTCCTAAAAATGCTCCAAAAATAGTTTTAAAGCAATACCGGAAATTCCGGGCTGTTACAAAAAGATGGAAAGACTGACACGTTTGTACATTCGGGAGATCGTGAGACTCCACGGAGTACCAGTGTCTATTATCTCGGATAGGGACAGTAGATTCACTTCGCGGTTTTGGCAATCACTCCACAAGGCAATGGGAACTCATCTCGACATGAGCACCGGGTATCACCCACAAACGGATGGTCAAAGTGAGCGAACCATTCAAACGCTTGAAGACATGCTTCGTGCCTGTGTGATAGACTTTGGGAAGTCTTGGGATACCCACCTACCTTTGATCGAGTTTTCATATAACAATAGTTATCATTCGAGCATCAAGGTGGCTCCTTTCGAAGCACTGTACGGGCTTAAATGTAGATCACCGTTGTGTTGGGTGGAAGTACGTGACACCCAACTAGCAAGAACACATACGTCGGACAGGGCACTAACGGGACCGGAGATCATTCGCGAAACCACAGAAAAGATCGTTCAAATCAGAGCTCGATTGCAAGCATCGCGTGACCGACAAAAGAGCTACGCCGACAAACGGCGAAAGCCCTTAGAATTTCAGGTCGGCGACCAAGTACTGTTGAAAGTCTCACCCTAGAAAGGAGTTATCCGTTTTGGAAAACGGGGAAAACTGAACCCACGATACATTGGACCTTTCGAAATCGTCGCCCGAATAGGTCCGGTAGCCTACAGAGTGCAACTACCCGCAGAGCTAAACGGTGTACACCCCGTGTTTCATGTCTCTAATCTGAAGAAGTGCCTATCAGATGAAACCCTTGTCATTCCTCTTGACGAAATCAAAATCAATGAGAATCTCCTGTCGTTGAGGAACCAATCGAAATCATGGACAGAGAGGTGAAGTGTACTAAGCAAAGTCGCATCCCGATCGTGAAAGTACGGTGGAACGCAAAGCGTGGGCCAGAATTCACGTGGGAATGCGAAGACCAAATGAAGCAAAAGTACCCTCACCTATTCTAGCATTCTCAAATCTAGCTTTCAAACAGAATTTCGGGACGAAATTCCCTCTAACGGGGGGATGATGTCAGCACTGGAAATTTTGTGTCATGTAATCTATACACGCAAGTTAATGTGAATCAAAAACTTCAATCAAATACATCATACAAGTACTACAAATAGTCATCAAACAATTGGAAACCCTAGAAGTTCTTGTTTAGGTCCACTTTGGACTAGGACTTCCTTATTGGGCCCAAATGGACCAATAAGCTTCCAATTTGACTATCATGGGCTTAGAACCCTAATTGGGCTCTAATTGGACCCACAATTAGTTATTTTAACATTTTGGGCCATTGTGGGCCTAGATTGAAATGAATTAAAAGCCTTGATCCATAATTAACCCAATCTAGCTTAATGAAAAAAAATAAAAATCACAATTTTATTTTAAAGGGCCAATGATCACCCAAACTAACTCTAATATTGGGCCTAGAGGCAAAAAGCCCAAAAAAATCTTTCCTTCCCTCTCTATTTTCGGCCCAAGCCCAAGGATAAAGGAGGAGTTGACTTTGGATTGCCACCTCATTTTTATTCATTGGATATCCGTGCATGGAACTCATACTTCCAAGCACCTATCTCATCAAGGATCACTTCTCTTCTTTTCCCTCCCTCACTCTCGGCAGAAACACATACACACATACACAAATATCTCTCCAACTCTGTCAAGAAGACTTCCTCCCTATCCACTCCAAAATCTCGAAATTTAGGAAGCTTTTAAGAGGATATTTCCACAAATTCTTCATCTAAGGTATGATTATGCTTAGATCTATGACTTAGATTCTTTTTGTTATCAAAATCTTTTCCCTAATCCATGTAAAACCCGTGATCTTACATCCTAGAAGCACATCAAACTCGAGATCTTCAAGAAAAGGGTGCTAAGGCCAAAAGCCACCAAGTTTTCTCCCATCTTTTCCTCAAAAACCGAAATCACACCCTAAGGTGAGCTTCATACCCCCTATTTTCTATTTTTATGAGTTTTGTGTGGGGGGGGGGGAATACAAGTGAAAGTGTAGATCTATATGTGTTTTGTATGCCTTGTATGATTTCTATGCTTATATGTGTGATTTTGTGTGTTTATGATGTTGGATCTAGCCATAAACCTCTAAAAATCGAGATATACTTTATGTTAAATGATACTAGCATCAAATATAATTCTACATACAAAGTGTTCCAAGAAAAATAGCTAAATGGCTTAATAACATCTTCTTTGGGCTAAAAACTCAATTTTTGGACATAAAATGTTAAAAATATAAGGTTAAAGGGCCCAAAATGACACATCACGAATTCTGATGGATGAGGAGTGTCAAAACAGTTTCAATAAAATATTTTCTGTAAATATACTCATTTGGAGGATTAAAAATATAAATTTCAAGCTTAATGGGCTAAAAATGACAATTTCAGCCCAATATGGCCCATTATGCGAAATTTTCTGTTTTGGAGGGCCAAAACTATGTTTTTCTGTAAAACAGTGGACTACTAGTGTTACAAGTACTTTTCAAAGGTTTAAAATGTTTTTTAAATCTAAAAAGGACCAAAGTTGCAAAAAATTTCCAATTGGGGCCAAAATTCTAAAAACTGCGAAAAGAGGGGTTATAACCGAGAAAACTGCAATTTCAGGAACTTAAACTGTTTTCAATGATAAATATGCTGAAAAATACTAATTTCAATAATTTTTGGTATTAAAATGTCAAGAAAAATGATTTATGGACCAAACAGAAAACTTTCAAGGCTAATTCAATACACGCAACTTGATCAAATATTGGCACCGCGACTACCGACACAATACACAACAATACCAAAAATCGTTGTTAAACGAATTGTTTCGGTCTCGAATCAATAATAATCTGAAACTACTAACACAACGATAACTCGACTCATACACGAAAACATTTGGTAATTCAATACACACGTGAGAGTGCACAGATGTCTACGCACCATCTTTGGGCCCCAAAGTGTAAAATCTTGTTTGTGGGCCTGGCTAGCCCAATGACCTGATCTTAAGGCCCGAAGACTTCTACCTTACGAGTTGTTGGGTCTTACATGATCTAACACAGCGTAAAAGGACTTTCAATGGCATTTATACTATTGGTCCCCAAGGGTCCTATGTTATTGCTAGTAAAGTCGGTATTTTATGTGAGGCGGGTCAAGGGCCCCTCGTACCTTTTTTTATCCCCAACCGGTTAATGGAGTCATCGGGGTCTTCGTGTCCTCTTTCTCTTCGGATGTGGGATTACTCGAAGTCAGGGCGGTCGGATAACGTGATTAGTACGGACGACGCCTACGGGATCGTTAGTATAGTTATAAACGGGTCGTTTGTGTAACACGTGTTTATAGCAATTAATCATGCGCAAAAATAATCCGATGTCGCCTGGGATTAATGACTTCACGCGCTGCAACGGTTTTATCTTTAACTTCATGGAATTCAAACAATTAGGAAAACATCGGGTTTTCCTAGGGTTTTTCAATACACACGTTTTTCAAAATGTACACAATTTTGATGAACATTTTTCTTACAACTATAGAAACAAACAAGCATACCTATGGATCTTCACAAACGTTTTCAAAAGCTCTTTTCAGAAAATATCGGATTTTCTGGTGGTTTTCAAAATGATACAAAACATTGCTTTTCAAATACCGCTTATGAACTCACCAACATTTCACATGTTGACGTTTTTCAAAATACTTGTATTCTCAGGTAACCAGTGATTCAAAGGAAAAATGTACTCAGTGATGGCTTGCAGTTTACTTATTAACGAGTCGAACAATTTATTTTGAGAATGTAGTGTTTAAACAATGTACTTCATGTGAACTTTATCGGTTGTAGTATATTAATGCATGGTGACGAATGTTGTTATGTTCCATATATATTCAATGTTATGGTATTCAATTAAGTCACGACAGCCCTCGGACGTTTTCGCCGTCTAGTTTGGGGGTGTGACAGTGTGTGGTTAACCGGCACATCGATTGAGGGATGAACACTTAATGGTACCAAGTAATTTTCATGGTTACTTCACACCTTGTTTTGTGATCCTCGGCATCCCAGTCACAAAACCTGAAGGGCACACTCGAGATTGAAACATGCCATAGAACAGTTCAATGAATCTCAAAAGATCTAGGAGTTTCAAAACCAATTAAAACCTAATAATACATTTCGTTTATCTTGGTGGAAATTGGTGAATCGTCATTCACCTACCTTCAAATATTTTATAGTTCGGATTACGGCATACCTCTTCTAAGTTATAAAATAGTTTGTTGGGTCCTAGCCTTAATATTTCATATTGGGTGTCATATTAAGGACATTAAATCAACTATCTTGAATATCTCCCAAAAGATGTCTGGTTTAGACATTTATGATCTTCCCAAATCTCTTGAAACAAGCTTTCCTAATGAAGATGATGTCCCATGGATATCATACTTATTTCTCCTCCTCCAATTATTCTCCCTAACAAACGAGTTCTTGAAAAGTTTAAGGTCACTCAAGCCCTATTGGCAAGGCAAGGTCCAGGTGTGATCACATCTTGGAGATGTAGTCACATATTGACAAGCCGGGAGAGTTGGGTGTCAAAGTCTTGAGAAAGTTAGTGGTTCAACTACTTTCTAAGTCACATAGTGACTTCTTTTGGAACACCTATGAATCAGACTATGACAAGACCCTTAATGATCTTATCTATTTGCTAAGATCAACTTCCTAAAACTAAATGGACATTGACAATGATGACATTGGATATCTAGTAAAGCATTCTCTTCCAAATGGAAAGGGATCGGACATAGTCAACTCGGTTGAACAAATTGTAAAGAGAAAAGCTAAGTCTGTGATAGTCCCGTGCACCATTATCAAAGGGTCCATATGTTTATATTGCCAAAGAAAGGGTCATTATTTGCAAAGCTGCCAAACTTACCTAAGGATGTTAAAGTCAATAAGTTTGACTCTACTTTAGGTAAAGTCCACTATCTAACTCTGTTAAGTTTCTATTCTGAGATTCTTGATACATGATGTGACTGGGTCACATAGTGATATTTTAAGAATCAAAGAAAAGTGAAGAAACTTAAAGAAAGAATATGTTGAATCTGATCGCGTAGATGGATTTGTATCGCGTAGTTTGAAGATCGGATTCTTGAGCTACTTCTTAGGAGTTATGAGATATTGCTTAGGAATAGATAACAACAAGTTTTCGTATGGATTGTAAGGATAAGTTTTTCCGCGTAGTTTTAAAATAAAAGAAAATTTTTGATTTTATTTATTTTAAAATATCCTTACACTAGCATTTGAGGAAAAATTGTTGCTTATATGATTCCATTAATAGCAAGAGTGGAAGTATGAAATTGATTCTTTCATTTGTGGTAATGGCTTAATTTAACAAGTTAGGAAAGATTCTCATCACCCAAGTTTCAGTTGGACCGGAACTTGGAATCATGCAAGTTGTATAACATGATGAATGAGAACTTTCAAGTATTTGAAAAATTAAGACTAATTACTTGTTCACAAGGATGTGTGAGTCAAGTAATGGACTAAGGGATCGAGTACATAGTCATGTGCATTGATTAAGTCCACCACAAAAGATATAAGGCTATTCGTCATAGTTTACTAAAGCTCAGTAAATATGATTATACATACAAGCTTAAGTGTAACTCTGAGATATTGGAAAAGGTTCCAATGCATGGCAGAGCGAATAAGAAGAATCAAATTAGGCAGAAGGATAGAAGTTCCTCAAATCTGACAAGATGGGAGAGTACTTTAGTATCAGTTTTGTGATCATCTTAATGATTAAGAAAGCATATCAAAATTAGTTCTCTAAGGAAGTCTTAGTGCATTCTTATGACTAAGAAGAAGGGATCTTGAATTGTTGAAATGGTTAAATCAAGAAGATGAGTCATACTTCGTTCCAATACAAGTCTTAGAATCATACTCCAAGATTATAATTTGAGTGACAAGTCGTAGAGAAGGTTTAAAAACACAAGTCAAATGTAAGAGTAAAAGTTTTTCTACTCTTGTACATTTGAAATTGGTAAGTTCTGATGTTTTGGATAAAACAAAGACCAACTTAGGCCAATTGTGTGAAGTGTTTGTCTTGGTTAGAATCCACACTATCTCTTGGATGTTTGACAAGGGAGTCTTATAGGTCAAGAGGACAGCGGGTGTAACACCGCCCTCTGGCACGTATCACAATATTGTCCGCTTTGGGCCACTCGGCACGAGGACTTCCCAGGGGGTCACCCATCCCGGTACTACTCCCGCCCGAGCACGCTTAACTGCAGAGTTCTTATGGGATCTGCTGCCCTCACGGCTTTAAAACGCGTTGTGTCAAGGAAGGTATCCACACCCCTTATAAGTAGATGTTTCGTTCTCCTTCCAAGCCGATGTAGGATCAGGTGCAACCCACCTTCACCCCCCCATTATAGGGTTCGACGTCCCGGTCGAACACATCGACCCGTGCCCTAGCTCTGATACCATTTGTAACACCCCCTCTGGCACGTATCACAATATTGTCCGCTTTGGGCCACTCGGCACGAGGACTTCCCAGGGGGTCACCCATCCCGGTACTACTCCCGCCCAAGCACGACTTGAGGGAAGGTCTTGAAAGTCTCAAGAACTAATCAAGAATAAAACTTAAAGTTCCTCACTAGCACATGACTTGAGGTTTATAAGCTATCGCGTTGACATAGTCTGTGCCCATTCCAGTTAAAGTTGAGTTCTTAGAGTTCTCAATTGGTTGCACAACAACTTGGAAGCAATGGAAGGCCCTTGAGCTGCTAGGTGGCAAGAAGTTAAGATTGAGTTCAGTCCATATGAGTTTGGATTTGTCATTATCCTTGTCTTGTGACTATGGTTTTGACAATTCACAGGGATAAGAACACATACATCATTAAGTCTAAGTGTCATAAGGTTTCTCTCCGATTCATGAAAATGATGGTGAGGAAACAGTTTCACTAAGTAGATTTTAGTTAGATAGCAATTGTGATATTTGCATTCTCAAAGTCGTTAGTGGAGCGTGTGTGGTTTACCGGCACACTAACCTGGACTTGTGAGAAGTGGCAAAAAGGTCTAACCATTATGATTACGACATCCCTCTTCATAATTGTTTAGACATACAAGTGTGCTATCTAAGGGAAGGTGTATGTTTTTTTTTATAAAGTTTTATCAAAACAATCTAGTATTAGAAATCTGAACTTTGGTAAGAAAGTCAGTTGATTTCTGAGTACATGTCAAAGCTAGTGGGAGCATAAGTGTTATGCTAATAATCATCATGTTAGTGGGAGCATGATAATTATGATAAGTATTGCAAGTTAGCAATGTTAATTATAGAAAACAAAAGGTTTCAATTGGGAAAAAGTTGTTTTGCTATAATTAAGGGAGAGAAAATTATACTTCATCTCAGATCTATAAGCTTAGATCGTGAGGTTTTAATCATTTAGTCAAGGAAATATATATGAATTTCATGTTGGAATGGCTCAACATAAGGAAATTCTGTATATGGGTTCATTATTTGCGTTCTTAAATTCGATTATGATTACGGCATCCCTTTTCATAATCTAATTATGAGAACTTGGCAAATAGAAATGGAAATGTTATAGCAAAAGACTGGTTTAGTCTTTATGTGAGACATCATGAATCGTGTCCCATATGCTTCGGATATAGGTTCGATTACATGTGCTATATTCATCCTTTCTAAAAGTTTCCAAATGTCTGGGCATTAAGAAGGGAAAAGGTTTAGAACTGGATATGACTAAAAGGATTAAACAATTGTCGAGGGCAATCTAAGGTTTACCAAAGATTGGTTTCTCAAGGACAATTGGAAGTATAGTGATAATTCTGGAAGGACCATATTGACATAATCTGTAAGGAGGCAACTCTTGTTCAGAAGTGATAGTCAAAATGAATCTGGAAATGTTTCAAAGTTAGAAATTTCAATCTGTGTAAGATTAAGGAAACTTAATACAAGAAGGATGTTTCCAAGGAATTCATCTCCTTTGGAATACTCTGTAATGATTGTTGCCAAGTCTTTCTGACTTTGTGCATAATCATTACAATAGGATCAATGCATATAAGTTTAGAATCTAACAGATTTCAGTAAATGGCATGAATTTGGAATTCTTGCATTTGCAGTAAGGATTTGGGAGTGTGAAAAGAGAATCATTGAAGTTATGTTCAATTGATCTAGTTCACAAAGTAAAGATCATAGACAAACATAGTATGCATACTTGGTGTGTTGCATGACTAGTGTTTAGAAAAACATAGTGTACATGCTTGGAGCATGGGACAACTATTGTTTTAAATTCAAGAATAAATTTGATAGCTGAAACAATATACAATGAATAATGTGTAATCATATGGTGATAAATAAAAGGTGTTTTATTAATGTTCATAGGTTTTGATACCATATTGGATTCAATTATTATTGTGTTTCACTTTGCATGTTTTGACTTCCCGAATAAACTAGGTTATTCTTCTGGAATGACTAAGTTATTCAAACCATCCACAGTCGGTCATATGTTGGAAGTAGATATGAATTAAAACTGTCATGGGTTGGCTTGTAGAGGTCTAAGGTGTTGGACAAAGGGCTACAACACTCATGAGTGATCATAAGTTCTGAGCATTGGATTCAACCCGCGCTCATTGGAATCACTTCATGGATTTTATCACGGGTGATCATGAGACGATAATATCTTATATTCTTCAAACCTAGAGATATGAGTTGTTACTATGAGTTGGTTGTACATTGATTGCACGAAACCGCATTTGGTTACTCGGTGTTATAAAAAGTGCCTTTGTGTATGATTCAACAAGTAGCAGAACAAGCCATATGAGTTGAAGTTTATCCATTCCTTTTACCTTCGGGATAAAAGCGATATCTGTGGGCCCCTCAATGATTTGATGATGACAAATGGAAGTGCTCGGCCGGGCCAGGACTGATTTGATTTGTTCAACTAGTCAGTCGTCATAAATCGGAAATCGGGAAACAACAAATGGACAGAGAGAATGATTATAATCCATGTCTCAGTCCATATGATATCTACAATGGAGGAATATATGATCCCTTATCTAATGGACAAGTCATTGACAAAGCTCAGAGTTCATCTACAAGGTCAGAGTTCGACAGATGCTTTTGAGAGCTACGATTGCCAGTCGGTTCCTGAAGTCATACGCAATATCAGTTTTAGACTTATCCAAGTGGGAGACTGTTGGATTAATGTCTAAGTCCATAACTATAATTGGTAAGACTTGACCCGACCCGGCATGGTCCATTTGGGTTGCATGGCATCATGCACTTGGATAGACTGTAATGAGAGAAATAAGACACTTATGGTTATTAATATATTATAAGTTCTAGTATATTAATAATAAGAATAATGAGATTATTTAATTAGTATTGATCAAGAATCAATCTAGGATTTATTAAGTGATCAAAAGAAGACTAATTAAATATATGGGTTGATTGTGTAAATCATCCATACTTGTATAGTGGGCTAATGCTCCATGGATAATCAAGTTGGGCTAAAACCCATAGGATGGTCCATGCATGCTCCATGGTGTATTTGAACCCATGGATCCAAGGAAATGGAAAGTCATGACAATTAGGGTTTGCCCTAATTGTAACACTATATACAGATATTATTCTTGACAAAATCGGCCACTAGTGAGAGTAAGAAAGGGCTAGCCGATCTTCATGAAGTGTAGAATTCTCTCAAGTTATTTCAAGTGTATTTGGTGTTGTGTGAACCATTTGAGGTGTCACACTTGCGGCACTAGGCACTCAAACTTCATGAAGACAAGCACTAACAAAAGGTATGTTATTCTAACTTGTGTTATTCAACGTTTAGTATGCTAGAATAGAACAATACCTTGGAAAGTTGATATTTGCATGAATAATAGAGAAAAACATAGATCCAAGGTATTTAGGGTTGCATGTACACTAAGGAGTGTTAGAATGCTCATAACCCAACAGGACCTTGATGGACTAGAGTTGGGTTAACATGCTTTGAAGTTTCCTAATCAAGAGTTGATGCTTAACGACCCAAGGGATGTGCATGATAACCTTGATGGACTAGAGTTGGGTTAACATGCTTTGAGGGTTATATCGTGGAAATCAATGGTCTCTATCTTTTATCTTTTCACACAATTGGATATTAACTTTTTTGTTTAGTTTAAAAACATGCAGGGATGTGCATGATAACCTTGATGGACTAGAGTTGGGTTAACATGCTTTGATGTGTCCTAATCAATTGTTTATGCTTAACGACCCAAGGGATGTGCATGATAACCTTGATGGAATAGAGTTGGGTTAACATGCTTTGAGGTTTCCTTGGGGCGTTAAGCATCAACTCTTGATTAGGAAACCTCAAAGCATGTTAACCCAAATCTAGTCCATCAAGGTTATCATGAGTTTATGCTTAACGAACCAAGGGATGTGCATGATAACCTTAATGGACTAGAGTTGGGTTAACATGCATTGAGGTTTCCTAATCAAGAGTTGATGCTTAACGACCCAAGGGATGTGCATGATAACCTTGATAGACTAGAGTTGGGTTTGATGGGTTTTGAGCATTCTAACACTTCCTAAGTGTACATGCAACCCTAATAACCTTGGATCTATGTTTGTCTAAATATCATGAAAAGTTGAATTCCAAGGTTATATTCCTATCTAGCATACATGGGGAACAATTTTAACTTAAAGTATAGATAGAATAACTTACCTTGTTGTTGTTTGTGTTCCTTGAAACCTTGTGAGCCTAGCACCCCAAGTGTGATGCCTCAAATGCTTCACACAACACCAAATGCTCTTGGAAGAACTTATGAGAGAACACACACTTCTCAAAATCGGCCAAGCCCTCTTGTTTCTTAGTGTAGCCGATTTTAGGTGGAGAACATGTTTCTTATATAGTGTTGACACATCTAGGGTTACACCCTAATGTGTCATGACTCTTCATTTCCATGACCCATGGGTTTGTAACTCCCATGGAGCATCCATGGAGCATCCTATGGGTAGAACCCAACTTGATAGTCCATGGAGCCTTTTAGCCCACTATACAAGATATGGATGATTTACATAATCAACCCATATATTTAATTGGTTATCTTTTGATCACATAATTAATTCTAAATTAATTCTTGATCAAACTAATCAAATAATATTATTAATATATTAGAACTTATAATATATTAATAATCTCCAAGTGTTATTTCTCTCATTTAGTCTATCCAATTGCATGATGCCATGCAACCCAAATGGACCATGCCGAGTCGGGTCAAGTACATACCATAAATAGTTATGGACTTAGACACCTTATCCAATAGTCTCCCACTTGGATAAGTCTAATAACTATTACTGCAAGTATGACTTCAGGAACCGATCGGCAATTGTAGCTCTTTACAAGGTTTCTCGGAACTGAGAAGATGATGGTACGCCATTTAAGATAAGTGATCATATAATCCTCTGTTCTAGATATCAGTCGGACAAATACATGGAACAATGTCTTACTTATTGTCCAACAGTTTGTTTCCCGATTTCCGATTTGTTTGACAAAGAACTTCATTGAACACATCAATTTTAGTTCTGACCGGGCCCGGTACATAGGTCAAAACAAAATCATCGAGGGGCCCAGATATCAGCTTCTAATCCAAGAAGGAACAGATAAACTTCGACTCATATGTTTGTTCTACTACTCATTGAATTACACACAAGAGCGCGATTTATATCATCGAGTTACCAATGTATTTTTCGTACAATCAATGCATAACCAACTTGTAAGTAACAAATCATATCTCTAGGTTTAAAGACTTATATGATATTACCGTCTCACGATCACTCGAGATAGAATTCCATGAAGTGATTCCAGTGAGCGTGGGTTGAGTCCAATGCTCAGAACTTATGAGCACTCATGATTGCTGTAGCCTTGTCCAAGACCTCTACAACCAAACATGACAGTCTTGATTCATACCTACTTCCGACATATGACCGACTGTGGAGGTTTGAATAATATGTTATACCAAACAAAAATTATTCTGGAAGTCAAAACATGCAAAAGAAATATAGTAAATGATCGACAAGAGATAGCAACACTTTACTCATAAATAAAACACTTTTATTCATCATCAAATGTCAATTACACTTTACAAATTTTGAGGTGCTTAACCCGAGTCAGTCCTATGCTCCGAGCATGCTGGAGATGCTTAACCCGAGTCAGTCCCTTCGTGAGGGGATCTGCCGGATTCTCATCTGATGATACCCTCTTTGCCACAAGGAGTCCTTCTTCGATCTGATGTCTGATGAAATGGTATTTTTTGTCGATGTGTCTGGATCTCCTGTGATCCCTTGGTTCCTTGGCTAAGGCAACTGCACTTTCACTATCACAGAAAATTTCCATTGGCTCTTTAATAGCTGGTACAACTCCAAGGTCTCCAATGAAGTTCCTCAGCCATAACACCTCCTTTGCCGCCTCGCTAGCTACAATATACTCTGATTCACAAGTAGAATCTGCCACTGTCTCTTGCTTGGAACTCTTCCAAGAAATTGCTCCTCCATTTAGGGTAAAGACCCAGCCCGACTGAGAGCGGAAGTTATCCCTATCAGTCTGGAAGCTAGCATCACTATTCCCTACAACTCTCAAGTCATCACTCCCACCGAGGGTAAGGACCCAGTCCTTAGTCCTTCGTAGGTACCTGAGAATATTCTTTACCGCAGTCCAGTGTGCCTTGCCAGGGTTCCCCTGAAACCTGCTAACGATGCTCAGGGCAAAAGCTACATCAGGTCGAGTACACGTCATAGCATACATGATCGATCCTACAGCCGAAGCATAAGGTATTCGACTCATTTGTGCTATCTCAGCCTCAGTGCTAGGGCTTTGTGTCTTACTCAGTTTGGCGTTACTCTGGATGGGCAATTCTCCTTTCTTGGAGTCCTGCATGCTGAATCTCTTCAGCACCTTATCCAAGTAGGTACTTTGACTAAGTCCAATTAGTCTTTTACTCCGATCTCTCAAGATCCTTATCCCCAAAATATAGGCAGCTTCACCAAGGTCCTTCATAGCGAAACATTTTCCAAGCCAGGACTTTACTTCCTGCAGGGTTGGAATGTCGTTTCCTATGAGTAGTATGTCATCCACATACAATACCAAAAAGCTAACTATACTCCCACTAGCCTTGACATATACACAAGATTCATCTTCACTCCTAGAAAAGCCAAATTCCTTGACCTTTTCATCAAAGCAAAGATTCCATCTGCGAGGTGCTTGCTTTAATCCATAAATGGATTTCTCAAGCTTACACACTCTATTAGGGTACTCGTTCCTGACAAAACCCTCTGGCTGACTCATGTAAACATCTTCAGCCAACTTCTCATTAAGAAAAGCGGTTTTGACATCCATTTGCCAAATTTCACATTCATGAAATGCGGCTATGGCTAACAGAACCCGAATAGACTTAATCTTGGCTACTGGAGAAAAGGTCTCATCATAATCCACTCTAGGAATTTCAGAGAAGCCCTTTGCAACCAGTCTAGCCTTATAAGTGTGTACTTTACCATCCATGTCGGTCTTCTTCTTGAAGACCCATTTGCACCCTACAGTCTTTCGACCCGGTACATTCTCAACCAAGTTCCAAACTTGATTGTCATACATGGATTGTATCTCGCTATCCATAGCCTCTTTCCATTTAGCAGACTCGGGGCCTGCCATGGCTTCCTCGTAGCTGTTAGGGTCATCTTGACTTACTAGTGTTCCATCACTAATAAGTGTCTCACCTTCTACATTAATATGGAATCCATAGTAATGCTCAGGTGCACTCCTAACTCTCGTGGAACGCCTCAGAGGTATAGATTCGTCAATTGGCTCAACAGGAGTTTCCTCCTCAAGTTGAGGGCTAGAGTTTGAAATTCCTTCACCACTTGAATCATGAATTTCTTCAAGATCAATTTGCCTCCCACTGTCTCCTTGGCTTATAAACTCTCTTTCTCTAAAGACTCCTCTTCTTGCTACAAAGACCACATTGTCACTAGGTCTGTAGAAGAGGTAACCAAAGGATTGCTGTGGGTAGCCGATGAAAATACACCTCTCGCTTCGGGGTTCGAGCTTATCATGAGTCTCGCGTCTCACGAAAGCCTCGCAACCCCAAATCTTGATGTGGTCTAGTTTAGGTACTTTACCAGTCCACATCTCGTGAGGAGTTTTGGCAACTTTCTTTGTAGGGACTAGATTAAGGATATGGGCAGCAGTCTCTAAGGCATACCCCCAGAATGAGATTGGTAGCGAAGCTCGACTCATCACGGAACGAACCATGTCCAACAAGGTTCGATTACGCCTCTCAGCCACACCATTCAACTGCGGTGTCCTGGGAGGTGTCAATTGTGAGACAATCCCACATTCCCTTAGATAGTCGAGGAACTCTGAACTAAGATACTCACCACCCCGATCGGATCGAAGCATCTTAATGTTCCTGCCCAATTGATTCTCGACTTCCTGTTTAAATTCCTTAAACTTCTCGAAAGTCTCTGACTTATGCTTGATTAAGTAGACATATCCATATCTACTGTAATCATCAGTAAAAGTCAAATAATAACGATTAGCATCCCTTGTGGCATGTTTGAATGGTCCACACACATCCGTGTGTATAAGGTCCAACAAACCTTCACCCCTTCCACACGAGCCTGTGAAGGGTGACTTTGTCATTTTTCCAAGTAAACGTGATTCGCAACTATCACTTGACTTTAGGTGAAACGACTCCAAGACTCCATCCTTTTGGAGTTGGCCTATGCGTTTCTTGCTTATATGTCCAAGACGACAATGCCATAATGATGCTTTATCCAAGTTATTATTATTAGTAGAATCAATACACAAAACATTATTTCCTAAGTTATCTACAACAGATACAGCTTCATACACACCATCACAAGGTAATGCTTTAAAATAAAGAAGATTATTAAAGAAAGCATTAATCGAACCAACTTCATTATCAAACGAAAAGGTGAAACCTTGTTTGTACAATGCGTGAAAGGAAATAATATTTCTTGCCATTTCCGGCGAATAACAACATTTATTCAAATCTAAATTTAACCCACTACTTAGCGATAAAGTATAAACTCCAATCTTGGTGACAGGTGTAACTTTCCTATTCCCCATGATTAAGTTTATTCTTCCTTGCTCCACATTCTCACTTCTTCCTAGTCCCTGCAAGTCACAACAAATATGAATACCACAACCGGTATCAAGGACCCAAGATTTCGAATGGGGTGAGTTATTAGAAATGATAGTGTAAATACCTGCATGGTTGGGTTTGACTTTCCCATCCTTCACATCCTGCTGGTACTTTGGGCAGTTCCGCTTCCAATGAGCTTTTTCATGGCAATAGAAGCATTTATCCGCTTTTGGGTCAGAAGAAGGAGTAATGAAACCTTTCTTTGTTCCACTTGAAGAAGAGCCATCAAGGGTCCGAGCCTTGGTACCCTTCGAAGATCTCTTTCTCTTCCTCCCTCAACTTTGCCCGATTGCCAAGACCGGAGTTGAGTTTAGAGTAGGAGTGATAGCAACCGACTTCCCCTTAAGACCTGTTTTTGCGGTCTTGAGAAGTCCCTGAAGTTTGCTGAGGGTGACCTCTTCCTTGTTCATGTGATATGTCATGCGGAATTGATCATAGCACGATGGTATGGAGTGCAAAATAATATCTATTGCAAGCTCCTCAAGGAAGTTCACATTAAGCTTCAGCAAACGATCCACATACCTTTGCATTTTCTGCATGTGGCTCGTGACGGAATCTCCGTCCTTCATCATGGTTGTTATCATGGAGCAGATGACTTCGTACCTCTCTTGACGTGCACTTTGATGGTATCTTTCCATCAAATCTTGGTGCATTTCATAAGGGTAGAAATCCTCATAAGACTTTTGGAGTTCAGCTGTCATTGTGGCCAACATGATGCAAGCCACCTTGGTTGCATCTCTTTCATGAGTATGAAAGTCAGCGATCTCCTTGGGAGTTGCAGTGGACTCATCAATTTCCTTAAGCTTCTTGTCAAGGACATATTCTTTGTCCTCATAGCGGGTAATCATCCTGATGTTTCTGATCCATTTATTAAAGTTGGATCCATCAAAGGTAACTTTCCCACACAAACTCATAAGAGTAAAGGAGCCATTAGGATTCGAGCCAAAAGCATTATTTGAAGACATCTGAAAGAAAAGAACAAGTTTAGTTTAGATTTAAGAGAGTCCTTAATAAAACACCCAAATGTAATATTAAGGCTAGGATCCAATCACAATATAATATAACTTAGAAGAGGTATGTCGTAATCTAAGCTATACCATATTTAAAAGGTAGGTGAATGACGATTCACCAATTTCCACCACGAAAACCGAAATATTAGATATTAGGTTTTATTGGATTTTTAGAAATTCCTAGATTCTTTGAGATTCAATGAACTTTTCAAAGGCATGTTTCAATCTCGAGATTGCCCTCTAGGTTTTGTGACTGGGATACCGAGGATCACAAAACGAGGTGTGAAGTAACCATGCAAATCACTTGGTACCCTTAAAGTTTACCACTCAATCGATGTTCCGGTAAACCACACACGCTCCACCGATACTATAATAAACCTTAAGTCACCCTTTACCTACCTTGTTAAGTCAAAGTTAGTGTGCCGGTTAACCACACACGCTCTACCAACGACTTAGACAAAGTGTAAAGTGTAATTTCATGGATTAGCACCTTATTCACATTTTCCTAAAGTAACTAAGATTGGGAATTTAATAAAACATTTTAGTTACTTTATAATATTCATCATACTTTGAATGAGAATTTATAAGTCCTTGTCTTACCCGTTCGGCTAACGACCCTCCACCAGTCAAGCAAGCGGTGGGTGAGAGTAAACACCCATTAAGTCACCATTTTATAGGCAACAACCTTATACCCACCTTATAGACCGGCTTCGTGAATGAGGTGTACTAGCGGTAAGACGAATTTATTCTTATACATATATATATATAATTATTAAATCATCATAATATAAGTATAAGGGTTGAATTTTAACTTTTAAAATTCTAGGGGTTGGAACTTAAAGTTTTAACTTAACTTTACTTGTTCCAAAACTTGAGGGCAAGTTTTGTAACTTTCAAAACTTTTCATTTCTTGTAACTTATGAGTTTAATAGAGTAATAAAATGAAGACTCTTCATTTTTCTAACTCTTGTGTTTTTAATGGTTTTAATTCAAGTGTGACTCTTGGTTTTCCATAACTTAAGGATAAGTTATGGACTCCATTAAAACAGATTATGATCAAGAATTAATCTACCACATAGGTTACAAATAATTCCTATGATCATCTAAAACATCATAAGAACAAGAACATGAATATGAACACAATCAAAAATTACATTTAAAACTTTGTAATTTTGATAACTAGTTGTTGTAAATGAATTAGCAAAGACATTACACCACCAAAAACAAGTTTTCAATTACCAAAACAGTTTAGGGTAATGTTTCTAATTCATTTCCAGCAACTAAATCGAAATTCTGCAATCAGTCGACCCTACTCGCCGAGTGCATGAACTGACTCGCCGAGTTGGTTGAAGATACTCATGAACTCGACGAGTCCCCCCTATAGACTCGACGAGTCCATTCGCAGACAGCAAGATTTTCGATTCTTTTTCAACTTTTAAGCACAAATAAGAGCAAACAAGCCTAGGCTCTGATACCACTGATGGGTTTTGAGCATTCTAACACTTCCTAAGTGTACATGCAACCCTAATAACCTTGGATCTATGTTTGTCTAAATATCATGCAAAGTTGAATTCCAAGGTTATATTCCTATCTAGCATACATGGGGAACAATTTTAACTTAAAGTATAGATAGAATAACTTACCTTGTTGTTGTTTGTGTTCCTTGAAACCTTGTGAGCCTAGCACCCCAAGTGTGATGCCTCAAATGCTTCACACAACACCAAATGCTCTTGGAAGAACTTATGAGAGAACACACACTTCTCAAAATCGGCCAAACCCTCTTGTTTCTTAGTGTAGCCGATTTTAGGTGGAGAACATGTTTCTTATATAGTGTTGACACATCTAGGGTTACACCCTAATGTGTCATGACTCTTCGTTTCCATGACCCATGGGTTTGTAACTCCCATGGAGCATCCATGGAGCATCCTATGGGTAGAACCCAACTTGATAGTACATGGAGCCTTTTAGCCCACTATACAAGATATGGATGATTTACATAATCAACCCATATATTTAATTAGTTATCTTTTGATCACATAATTAATTCTAAATTAATTCTTGATCAAACTAATCAAATAATATTATTAATATATTACAACTTATAATATATTAATAATCTCCAAGTGTTATTTCTCTCATTTAGTCTATCCAATTGCATGATGCCATGCAACCCAAATGGACCATGCCGGGTCGGGACAAGTACATACCAGAAATAGTTATGGACTTAGACACCTTATCCAATAGGGTTAACATGCTTTGAGGTTTCCTAATCAAGAGTTGATACTTAACGACCCAAGGGATGTGCATGATAACCTTGATGGACTAGAGTTGGGTTAACATGCTTTGAGGGTTATATCGTTGAAATCAATGCTCTCAATCTTTTATCTTTTCACACAATTGGATATTAACTTTTTTGTTTAGTTTAAGAACATGCAGGGATGTGCATGATAACCTTGATGGACTAGAGTTGGGTTAACATGCTTTGAGGTTTCCTAATCAAGAGTTGATGCTTAACGACCCAAGGGATGTGCATGATAACCTTGATGGACTAGAGTTGGGTTAACATGCTTTGAGGATTCGTAATCAAGAGTTGATGCTTAACGACCCAAGGGATGTGCATGATAACCTTGATGGACTAGAGTTGGGTTAACATGCTTTGAGGTTTCCTAATCAAGAGTTGATGCTTAACGACCGAAGGGATGTGCATGATAACCTTGATGGACCTTGATGGACTAGAGTTGGGTTAACATGCTTTGAGGTTTCCTAATCAAGAGTTGATGCTTAACGACCCAAGGGATGTGCATGATAACCTTGATGGACTAGAGTTGGGTTAACATGCTTTGAGGGTTATATCGTTGAAATCAATGGTCTCTATCTTTTATATTTTCACACAATTGGATATTAACTTTGTTGTTTAGTTTAAAAACATGCAGGGATGTGCATGATAACCTTGATGGACTAGAATTGGGTTAACATGCTTTGAGGTTTCCTAATCAAGAGTTTATGCTTAACGACCCAAGGGATGTGCATGATAACCTTGATGGACTAGAGTTGGGTTAACATGCTTTGAGGTTTCCTTGGGGCGTTAAGCATCAACTATTGATTAGGAAACCTCAAAGCATGTTAACCCAAATCAAGTCCATCAAGGTTATCAAGAGTTTATGCTTGACGACCCAAGGGATGTGCATGATAACCTTGATGGACTAGAGTTGGGATAACATGCTTTGAGGTTTCCTAATCAAGAGTTGATGCTTAACGACCCAGGGGATGTGCATGATAACCTTGATGGACTAACGTTGGGTTAACATGCTTTGAGGGTTATATCTTTGAAATCAAAGCTCTCAATCTTTTATCTTTTCACATAATTGGATATTAACTTTTTTGTGTAGTTTAAAAACATCCAGGGAAGTGCATGATAACCTTGATGGACTAGAGTTGGCTTAACATGCTTTGAGGTTTCCTAATCAAGAGTTGATGCTTAACGACCCAAGGGATGTGCATGATAACCTTGATGGACTAGATTTGGGTTAACATGGTTTGAGGTTTCCTAATCAAGAGTTGATGCTTAACGACCGAAGGGATGTGCATGATAACCTTGATGGACTAGAGTTGGGTTAACATGCTTTGAGGGTTATATCATTGAAATCAATGCTCTCAATATTTTATCTTTTCACACAATTGGATATTAACTTTTTTTTGTTTAGTTTAAAAACATGCAGGGGAAAATGCTTCGGCTCTGGATAAAAAATGTTGTGCCGGACAAGAAGCCAACATAGGGTTTCAGGTTTACGGTTTAGGGTTATATCGTTGAAATCAATGCTCCCAATATTTTATGTTTTCACACAATTGAATATTAACTTTTTTGTTTTGTTTAAAAACATGCAGGGATGTGCATGATAACCTTGATGGACTAGAGTTGGGTTAACATGCTTTGAGGTTTCCTAATCAAGAGTTGATGCTTAACGACCCAAGGGATGTGCATGATAACCTTGATGGACTAGAGTTGGGTTAACATGCTTTGATGGTTATATCGTTGAAATCAACGCCCTCAATCTTTTATCTTTTCACACAATTGGATATTAACTTTTTTGTTTAGTTTAAAAACATGCAGGCGAAAATGCTTCGGCTCAAGATAAAAAATGTTGTGCCGGACAAGAAGCCAACATAGGGTTTAGGGTTTAGGGTTTAGGGCTATATCGTTGAAATCAATGCTCCCAATATTTTATGTTTTCACAAAATTGAATATTAACTTTTTTGTTTTGTTTAAAACATGCAGGGATGTGCATGATAACCTTGATGGACTAGAGTTGGGTTAACATGCTTTGAGGTTTCCTGATCAAGAGTTGCTGCTTAACGACCCAAGGGATGTGCATGATAACCTTGATGGACTAGAGTTGGGTTAACATGCTTTGAGGTTTACTAATCAGGAGTTGATGCTCAACGACCCAAGGGATGTGAATGATAACCTTGATGGACTAGAGTTGGGTTAACATGCTTTGAGGTTTCCTAATCAAGAGTTGATGCTTAACGACCCAAGGGACGTGCTTGATAACCTTGATGGACTAGAGTTGGGTTAACATGCTTTGAGGTTTCCTAATTAAGAGTTGATGCTTAACGACCCAAGGGATGTGCATGATAACCTGGATGGACCAGAGTTGGGTTAACATGCTTTGAGGTTTCCTAATCAAAAGTTGATGCTAAACGACCCAAGGGATGTGCATGATAAGCTTGATGGACAAGAGTTGGGTTAACATGCTTTGAGGTTTCCTAATCAAGAGTTTATGCTTAACGACCCAAGGGATGTGCATGATAACCTTGATGGACTAGAGTTGGATTAACATGCTTTGAGGTTTCCTAATCAAGAGTTGATGCTTAACGACCCAAGGGATGTGCATGATAACCTTGTTGGACTAGAGTTGCGTTAACATGCTTTGAGGTTTCCTAATCAAGAGTTGATGCTTAACGACCCAAGGGATGTGCATGATAACCTTGATGGACCTTGATGGACTAGAGTTGGGTTAACATGCTTTGAGGTTTCCTAATCAAGAGTTGATGCTTAACGACCCAAGGGATGTGCATGATAACCTTGATGGACTAGAGTTGGGTTAACATGCTTTGAGGGTTATATCGTTGAAATCAATGGTCTCTATCTTTTATCTTTTCACACAATTGGATATTAACTTTTTTGTTTAGTTTAAAAACATGCAGGGATGTGCATGATAACCTTGATGGATTATAGTTGGGTTAACATGCTTTGAGGTTTCCTAATCAAGAGTTTATGCTTAACGACCCAAGGGATGTGCATGATAACCTTGATGGACTAGTGTTGGGTAAACATGCTTTGAGGTTTCCTTGGGGCGTTAAGCATCAACTCTTGATTAGGAAACCTCAAAGCATGTTAACTCAAATCTAGTCCATCAAGGTTATCAAGAGTTTATGCTTAACGATGTAACAACCCGAAATTTCCGTATCATTTATTGTAACTCTTTCGTAGTACAATTCGCGTAACCAATCGTCATTCCAAATTCGATTTCCGATCTTCCGTATAATTAAGTCATTAAATAGTACGCATTTAAAATAACTTAATGGGTGCCTTAATACAATTAGAAATCATTTAAACATCCAATTCTAGTGACCGGAATATTTCTAGAAATTACCATATCGGGTTACGGTAACTCAATCGGGTACGACCAAAAGCCTCGTCTAACGCCGGTATCGGGTAGAATTCCACCGTGTCCAAAACTTAAACACTATAGAAACGTGTTTAAGGCTTCATTTGATGCCTTTGGTCAATTTCTCATTTAACAATCACAACCTCTCTTATCAACCCAAAATCAAGGTCCAAAACAAAGATTTAAGGCTTGAAATCAAAGAGGTAACACCCCTAACTCGTTATTCAACCTCTTTAGCCTTCAAATTTGTGTTTAATTTGTGTTTTGGGACCAAGAACATGAGTTTACGGCCAAGGAACTAGCTTGGGCCGTAAACTCCTAACAATGTGGTTTTTAAGCCCTAAAACCCTTCCTTAGCACTGTTGGACATTAGATATGACTTGATGGCTTATTGGAAAGGACTTATAACATGTAAAACATTGATTTTGTGGGACAAAAGTGAGTTTATGGCCAAGACACATTCTTGAGCCGTAAACCCATATTCAAGGGGTTTTTGAGCCAATTAACCCTTCCAAATCATAGTTGGGACTTAGATATGACTTGTGGGACATTGGTTTTAGCATCTAAACACTTTAAATATCAAATATGGGGGACAAAAGTGAGTTTACAGCCAAGACACATTCTCGGGCCGTAAACTCCACTTAAAGGGGGATTTAGAGCCTTAAAACATGTCCAAATGCCTTGAAACTCAACCAATGGCTTTGTGGTAAAATCTAGATGCATCTAAAAATACTTTAAGGGTTTGAAACATATCAAAAGTATCATTTATAGGAGTTTACGGCCTAGGAGCATACCCTTGGCCGTAAACCCATAAAACTTTGTCAAATGATGCATTAAACCACCCCAAAGGCTTCGATAAATTCCTAGAAATCACCTGTGATTGTTCTTAGCATCAAAAACTAATTTCTTTTGACCATGGGTAGTTTACGGCCGTAAACTCCCTTCTTTATGGTATATTTACATTTAATTCATTCCAAGGCATTTTTGAAATCCATTCCAACAATCCCCATGTCCATTTAAGCCATTAAACAACCAAAATCACACCCACATGAGTTTATAGCCGTAAACTCATGTATGTGTGTGTTTAATAGCTGTAAACTCCTTAAAATGTTTACTCTTGGGGAGTAAACTCAAGTCCCATGTCCCTAGTACCATTACACGTCCAAAGATGTCACCCGGGTCACTCCAAACGCTCGTTTTGAAGTGTT
Source organism: Lactuca saligna (assembly GCF_052625555.1). Taxonomy (NCBI): domain Eukaryota; kingdom Viridiplantae; phylum Streptophyta; class Magnoliopsida; order Asterales; family Asteraceae; genus Lactuca; species Lactuca saligna. Next base: position 92,491,150 of record NC_136419.1, on the reverse strand, counting down.
TAACTTCATTGGAGTGTAATGTTCCATATGATTAGTGAATGTATCTCTAATTGTATATATATGAACATTATATCATTTTACATAGGGACATCGCGAGTAATCAAACCCCGAACCAACGTTTTGAAGTGTTTCCGAGTCCGGTGAGTTCATACCGCTATCCTTTTTCACTGTTTTTAGGGGGGGGGGGGGGGAACACAAGCAAAGTACAAGGTAATTCTTGTACTCAAAACATGTTTTCAAATGTGTGTTTCATATTTCATATGCTTTTATAACTGATTACCTCAACTGATAACAGATTGAACATACAGATCACGTAACTTGTATTTGTGAAATAGGCCTTTAAACTGTTATGTTTTACATATATTTAACAAATGGTTTTCCACACTTTATCAGTTAAAAGTATGAAATTAAACATTTTAACATAATAACTGTACACTGTTTTGTCCTCGGTAACACTCCACACTCATACGCGAGTGGAGGACTATCATATTATTACTAGTAAATTTGTTAATCCTTTATGATTGGAGACACGTCCTCGGAGAACACTCCAGCGAGATACGCGAGTGGAGGACTACACCCATAACCAGAATCTCTGGTATTTAGAGAGCGTGACTTGAGTGTATAGATCTATACGGGGCTGACTACCCCACACCTGGCTGCTAGCTACAGCCGAACCGAAATGGTTCAAGGGTGACGAAAGTCATAAATATGTGGACTACTTATTGCCACATGTGGACTACTTATTGCCACATGTATTAGTCTATTGTATGGTTATGGAACTCGCAATTAGGATAACAGAAATTTACTTATAGTAATAATGAACCACTTTATACATCTTTTACATCTTTAATATCGTTTACACTAGAAACCAACATGCAGGAAAGCATGGGGCTTTCCTGGGTAACACTTACATAACTAGAAAGAGTGACAAACTGGATAACATTACATCTTTTACAATTTGTAACATACAATAAGGAAAGTATGGGACTTTTCTGGTAACACATGATAAGTAAACAGAACAGTTTAACAAGTCAGATAACCAACTATACATTTTCACATGAATAAACATGTTTTCAGTGTACAAACTTACTATACTTTACAATTGTGAAACAATAACCAACTATTAAGAAAATATGGGATTTTCTTGGTGCACATAACATTTCAGAAACAGAAAGGAAACTCGAAACATTTTCACAAACAAAAACCGCTTATAACTCACCAGCTTTATGCTGATTTTCAAACCGCTTGTGTTCTGAGGTCAGCGTTAGAACAGGTACTCGAAGATCCTTTTTGCTTGAAGACGGTGTACATGAAGATCCGTTTCTTTTGTTTATATATACTATGTATCACAACTGTACAAACTTTACTTTTGAAAAAACTGTAAAACTTTGATTATGTAATGTAATGGTTGTTTTACTTTACTTACTATGTGCATTGGATTTGATACTCAACGTGGTAGTCCACACCGGAAATGTTTCCGCCTTCGGTTTTCGGGGTCTGACAGATTGGTATCAGAGCCCTTGTTTATAGTGAATGAAGTATACCAAACCTTACATGGTACAAAACTATAAACACTAAAGGGCCTTAGTGCTCTGAATTAAAAGTATCTTCAAACTACAAGTATTTTTCAAAAGTAAACAAGTATACCACATCGTCATCATCCGTAACCACAAGTAGAACAGAGCATAAGTAATTGGGTGTTGTGTACTATGGTTAAACCTGAGCAGTTATGTAGTCGTGTCTAGGGTCAATATAGCCTGGCCAACTATATTCATTCGAGACACGGCCAACATGTGCTTGGGAGTGACTGTGGTATGCAGCATGCCTAAAACTTACCCTAATATCCCAAACATCGAATCATGGTCGTAAACAATTCTTGAAATACTATGGGAGTATATCTCAATTCCGATCCTCTGTAGTAATCCCTATTCGAGTGGCTTTCTGTGATTATTCTTAGCGATAAATTATCTGTTTGATAACTCTTTCCTGCTTTATCGCTTATTCGAATCATATTACTGCCAACTCTATCGATTCAATATAGAGGACTTACCATCCTCTCTTTCTTGATCTTATTAGATCAAGATGCCTCCCCGAAAGTGACCCAGTTCAAAGAACAACAACAATCCTTCTTCGCGGCCACCTCCTCCTCAGTTCGATCTAGCATCGCTCCAGACGATGATGACAGCTGTGATGGTAGCAGCTATGTCATAAATGAACCCTAGTGGTTTAGGTGGTGGTCCTCAATCTCAAAACCCCGAGGTTAACCAGGGACACCAAATAGGGGGTTCCTACAAGGATTTCATGAACGCAAAACCAACATCCTTTAGTGGCGCTGGAGGTGTCATTTTCTTATCTCGATGGTTCGAGAAAATAGAGTCCATCTTTGAAATCTGTGCTTGTGCGGAGTCTGATAAAGTTAAATTCGCGGCCTGTACCTTCGCTGATAAAGCCTTGAATTGGTGGAATGGCCGAGTCAAATCTCTAACCTTACCCGTAGCCAATGCCATGGGCTGGGAGGCCATGAAAGAACTTCTCATTGTCGAGTACTGCCCCCGTGGTGAAATGCAGAAACTAGAGCACGAGCTCTGGAACCTGAAGATGAAAGGTTCCGACATTGCTGCATACACTTCCCGATTCGATGATCTCGCACTTCTCTGCCCAGGATTAGTCACTCCTGAGAACAAAAAGATCGAAAGGTTTGTTTGGGGGTTATCCCAACCGACAAAGAGTCACGATTTGGCTGCTCGTCCGGATACCTATGATAGTGCCAAGACTTTAGCTCAAATTATGATTGATCACAGCGATGATGTTAAGGAAATCACTACCACTTCTGAGCCGACTCAAAGGAGTGGCGAAAAGAGAAAATTCTGGAAGAAGGAGAAGGGTTAATCTTCTCAAGGATATTCCAAGAAACAGCAGACGGTAGCAATCCATGCTGCTACTACTACCCCTGTTGCTGCTGCTTCTATCATGGGATCCACAGCTCCAACTCCTACCAGTAAATATGCTGGTAACCTTCCTCTGTGTGACAAGTGCAAATACCATCATCATCCTGGTCCCTGCCGAGAACTATCCTGTACCAACTGTGTTAAGAAAGGGCACACAGTTTGATTTTGCAAAACTCCTACCCAATCAGCCAACTAATCATCTGGAGCAGGTGTTAGTCAAGCCTGCTACAATTGTGGAGAAGTTGGGCACTTTAAAAGGAACTATCCCAAGAAGTCAACTGCTGATAAGACTGGGAGGATTCTAACCATGGGACGGGAGGAAGCAGTTGCTGATCCCACTGTTGTTTCGGGTACGTTCCTTCTCGACAACTCATATGCTAGTATTCTTTTCAATTTGGGTGCTGAAAGGAGTTTGTTTAGTCATACATTCAAGCATAATCTAAAACCTAATCCTCAACCACTAACTGAAATGTTTACCGTCGAGATGGCTAATGGTGAGAAAGAAAGCGCTAACGATGTATTCATAGGTTGTACGCTTACCTTAAACGATCACTCATTTCCTATAAATCTCATGCCCGTCTCCATTAAGAGCTTTGATGTTATCATTGGCATGGATTGGTTGAGTCCCAATCATGCTGATATTCTTTGTTACGAAAAAGCCATTCATCTCAATCTCCCTTCGGATCAAACTCTCGTAATCTATGGCGATAAACCCAGTTCCAATCTTCATATCATTTCTTGCATCAAAGCTCGAAAGCTCCTATGGAAGGAGTTCATTGCATTCTTAGCCCATGTGATCAACGAGAAACAAGAAGTTAGAGACCTCGTGTAACAACGCAAATGTTCAACCAAATTTTTTTTTTTTTTATTTCAAAAATAAAGTATTTTCATTCAAACCAAGCATAATTATTCCAAGTGTTATGTCAAAATAAAATTCATAGAATTCCCAAGATCTCAAAACATCAATCAGTGTGTACACATCACGCCGGTGCCTTCCCACGGTCCTCGCTAGTACCTGAAACACATACATAACAACTGTAAGCATAAATGCTTAGTGAGTTCCCCAATATACAACTTACGAATATACGCCTTTCCAGGCCCTGACCTTCCGGTCCACAACACAACGCCTTCCGGCCCATAACATAATCGCCTTCCGGCCCATAACATATTGCCTTCCGGCCCATAACATATTGCCTTCCGGCCCATATAACATACATAGCACGCATAACCATTAACTTACCACATATAGCACGTATATCACATATCATATCCGACCTTCCGGTCACACAGTCAAACCTTTCCGGGTACAGTATAGTGAGAAGACTCACCTCGTGGATACTGAAAGCTAGCAACTCCTGAAACCACTCGTAGTCGATCCGCCGAGCTACAAACTCCCTATAACATCATATATCTCTTATTAACACTTTTATCTTCCAAGTTAACTGACCCTAAGAAATCACACATAGGTCAACTCTGGTCAACGGTCCACGGTCAACTCGACCGGACTCGGCGAGTACCCTGGCGACTCGGCGAGTCTAGTCGTCCTCCAATCCTCTAAGATTCCCTTTCTACTCGTCGAGTATCCTCCTTGATCCGACGAGTTACTCCTGGAAGAATCGCGGGGCCACCCTGTCACACCCCGAAAACCGAAGGCGGAATACATTTCTGGGGTTGACTACCGTGTTGAGTATCAAATCCAATGTACATAGTAAGTAAAGTAAAACAAGCATTACATTACATAATAATAGTTTTACAGTTGTTTCAAAAGTAAAGTTTGTACAGTTGTGATACATAGTATATATATAGACAAAATGTAACGGGTCTTCATTGTACACCGTCTTCATGCAAAAGGATCTTCGGGTGCCTGTTCTAACGCTGACCTGAGAACATAAGCGGTTTGAAAATCAGCATAAAGCTGGTGAGTTCATAAGCGGTTTTGTTTTACGAAAATGTATCAGTTTCCTTTCTGTTTCTGAAATGTTATGTACACCAAGAAAATCCCGTATTTTCTTAAAAGTTGGTTATTGTTTCACAAATGTAAAGTATGGTAAGTTTGTACACTGAAAACATGTTTACTCATGTGAAAATGTATAGTTGGTTATCTGACTGGTTGAACTGTTCTGTTTACTAATCATGTGTTACCAGGAAAGTCCCATACTTTCCTTATTGTGTGTTACAAATTGTAAGAGATGTAATGTTATCCATTCTGTGACTCTTTCTAGTTATGTAAGTGTTACCCAGGAAAGCCCCATGCTTTCCTGCATTTATGTATCTTATGTAAACGATGTGAAAGATGTAAAAGATGTAATCGTGATTAGATTCCATGTTTTCCCCAGGAAGGTCCCGTACCTTCCTGAATGTTAGTTATAGTAAGTAAAAGATGTAAACGATGTAAACGATGTATAAAGTAATCCATTATTACTGTAAGTAAATCTCTGTTATCCTAATTGCGAGTTCCATAACCATACAATAGACTGAAACCTGCGGCAATAAGTAGTCCACATGTGGCAATAAGTCGTCCACATACTTATGACTTTCGTCACCCTTGAACCATTTCGGTTCGGCTGTAGCTAGCAGCCAGGTGTGGGGTAGTCAGCCCCGTATAGATCTATACACTCAAGTCACGCTCTCTAAATACCAGAGATTCTGGTTATGGGTGTAGTCCTCCACTCGCGTAATCCAGGTGGAGTGTTCTCCAAGGACGTGTCTCCAATCGTACCGGAATAACAAATTTACTAGTAATAATATGAAAATCCTCCACTCGCGTATGTGCGTGGAGTGTTACCGAGGACAAAATAGTGTATAGGTATTATATTCAAATGTTTTAATGTCATGCTTTTAACTGATAAAATGTGGAAAACCATTTGTGAAATACATGTAAAACATACTAGTTTAAAGACTTATTTCACAAATATATGTTACGTGATCTGTATATTCGATCTGTTATCAGTTGTAGTTATCAGTTTTAAAAGCATAAGAATATGAAACACATATTTGAAAACATGTTATGAGTACAAGAATTCCCTTGTACTTTGCTTGTGTTCCCCCCTGAAAACAGTGAAAAAGGGTAGGGGTATGAACTCACCGGACTCGGAAACGTGTCGGTTTTGAATGCTAGACGTCGGTTCGGGGTTTGATTACTCGCGATGACCCTTAAAGATTTGAAGCCTTAAACTTGTGATTTGGACCTTAATTCTAACTTGAGGAGAGAGGTTGTAAGAGTTTAGTGAGAAATTGGCTAAAGGCTTCAAATGAAGTCTTAAACACGTTTATATAGTGTTTAAGTTTTGGACACGGTGGAATTCTACCCGATACCGGCGTTAGACGGGGTTTTTGGTCGTACCCGATTGAGTTACCGTAACCTGATACGGTAAATTCTAGAATTATTCCGATCACTAGAGTTGAGTGTTAAAATGATTTCTAAATGTATTAAGACACCCATTAAGTCATTTTAAATGTGTACTAATTAATGACTTAATTAAACTGAGAAATCGGAAATCGGAAATCGGAACAACGATCGGTTGCGCGAAAGAGTTACATTAAAATGATGCAGAAATTTCGGGTTGTTACATTATTCCCCCGTTAGAGGGAATTTCGTCCCGAAATTCAAGTTTAGAACATAAGACAAGATACAAATCATGGATAAGAAAAGAGTTGTGGATACTTCTGTTTCATTGAGTCTTCCCGTTCCCAAGTGAATTCCGGTCCCCGCTTGGCATTCCAGCGAACCTTCACTAACGGGATGCGACTTTGTTTTGTACGTTTGACTTCTCGATCCATGATTTCGATCGGTTCCTCCACAAAGTTGAGGTTTTCATTGATCTCGATCTCGTCCAAGGGAATTGTTAGGGTTTCATCGGATAGGCACTTTTTAAGATTTGAAACATGGAAGACAGGATGAATGTTACTAAGTTCGTGAGGTAAATGAAGTTTATAGGCAACTGGACCAATCCTGGAGAGGATCTCAAAGGGTCCAATATACCTTGGATTAAGTTTCCCACGCTTGCCAAAACGTATAGTGCCTTTCCAGGGCGAGACTTTTAACAGGACACGGTCTCCAACCTGGAATTCTAATGGTTTCCGACGATTATCAGCGTAACTCTTTTGACGATCACGTGAGGCTTTCAGTCGGTTACGGATTTGAATGATCTTTTCGGTGGTTTCGCGGATGATTTCAGGACCAGTGAGAGCACTGTCGGGGACTCAACTCCTGGCTAACTGTGTATCCCCCACCTCGGCCCAGCACAGAGGGGATCTGCACTTACGACCGTATAGGGCTTTGAACGGAGCAGCCCTAATGCCGGTGTGGTAACTGTTGTTGTATGAGAACTCGATCAAGGATAGGTGTGTATCCCATGACTTTCCAAAGTCAATGACACATGCCCGAAGCATGTCCTCCAGGGTTTGGATTGTTCTCTCACTCTGTCCATCGGTCTGAGGATGATACGCCGTGCTCATATCTAGTTTGGTTCCAAGGGCTTTCTAAAGAGATTTCCAGAATCTGGAGGTAAACCTACTATCTCGATCAGAGATAATGGATACAGGTACACCATGAAAACGTACTACTTCCTGAATGTAGATTCGCGCGAGTCTTTCCATCTTGTATGATTCTTTAATCGGGATGAAGTGAGCGGATTTTGTCAAACGATCGACAATTACCCAAATGGTGTCGTACCCACTAGAACAGTTGGGTAGTTTGCTGATGAAGTCCATGGTAATCATCTCCCATTTCCACTCGGGAATTTCGGGTTGTTGGAGCAGACCTGAAGGTTTCTGATGTTCGACTTTGACTTTGGCGCAAGTCAGACAATTGCCCACGAATGTAGCTATCTCAGCTTTCATGTTTGGCCACCAGTATTGTTTCTTGAGATCCAGATACATCTTGTCTGAACCTGGGTGAACAGAGTATTTGGTTCTATGTGCTTCCTCCATGACTATTTCCCTGAATCCACCGGATTTGGGAATCCAGATTCGATTCATGAAACAGTGAACTCCGTCACCTCTGATCTCAAGTTTCTTTTCCATTCCTCTCAAGGTTTCATTTGACACATTTTCAGGTTTGAGGGCTGCATACTGAGCTTCTCGGATTTGCGTAGGTAAGTTGGAATGGATGGTCATCGTCTGGTTCTTCGCTTTGTGGCTTGTACTATCCTTTCGGCTAAGGGCATCTGCTACTACATTGGCCTTGCTGGGGTGGTAACAGATTTCACACTCATAGTCACTGAGTAATTCTACCCATCGCCGTTGCCTCATGTTTAAGTCTTTTTGATTAAAGATGTGTTGCAGACTCTTGTGATCAGTGAAGATTGTGCACTTGGTTCCGTAGAGATAATGTCTCCAAATCTTCAATGCAAAGACTACTGCTCCTAGCTCCAAGTCGTGTGTGGTATAGTTGACTTCGTGTGCTTTCAGCTGTCTAGAGGCATAGGCAATCACCTTTCCTCTTTGCATAAGCACACAGCCTAAACCTTGATTAGATGCATCGCAATAGACAACGAAGTCCTCTGTCCCTTCTGGCAGAGACAGAACAGGCGCGCTGCATAAGGTTCTCTTCAATGTTTGGAATGCAGTTTCTTGCTTATCACTCCAACAAAAGGGTACACCTTTCTGTGTTAGAGTGGTTAACGGTTTGGCGATTTTGGAAAAGTTCTGAATGAATCGTCGATAGTAGCCGGCGAGACCTAAGAATTGACGAATTTCCGTGGGTGTTTTCGGTGCCGACCAACTCTCTATCGCTTTAATCTTGGAAGGATCTACATGAATACCCTCCTCGCTTACTACGTGACCGAGGAAAGTTACCTTCCTTAACCAGAATTCACATTTGGAAAATTTTGCGTAAAGCTTTTCGGATCTAAGAGTTTCCAACACTAGCCTCAAGTGCTGTTTATGGTCTTCTTCACTTCGGGAGTAGACGAGGATGTCATCAATGAACACGATAACGAATTTGTCTAGGAAGGGATGGCAGACCCGGTTCATCAGGTCCATGAACACAGCCGGTGCATTGGTTAGACCGAAGGGCATCACTACAAACTCGTAGTGTCCATATCGAGTCCTAAATGTTGTCTTGGGAACATCATTCTCCTGGACTCGTAACTGATGGTACCCCGACCGAAGGTCTATCTTAGAGAAGTAGCTGGCTCCCTGGAGTTGATCGAATAGGTCGTCTATTCTTGGAAGAGGATATCGGTTCTTAACGGTTAACGTGTTCAGCTCACAATAGTCGATACACATCCGAAAGGATCCATCTTTCTTTTTGACAAACAGAATCGGAGCTCCCTAGGGTGAGGAACTCAGCCTAATGAATCCTTTACTGAGTAACTCATTGAGTTGACTGGATAACTCCTGCATTTCTGCGGGAGCTAAGCGATACGGGGATTTTGCTACGGGAGTAGCTCCAGGAATTAGGTCAATACGGAACTCGACCTGACATTTGGGAGGAATCCCTGGAAGTTCTTCGGGAAACACATCGGGAAAGTTACAGACTTCGAGAATGCTCGCGAGGTCTCTAACTTCTTGTTTCTCGTTGATCACATGAGCTAAGAATGCAACACACTCCTTTCGAAGGAGCTTTCGAGCTTTGATGCAAGAAATGATATGAAGGTTGGAACTGGGTTTATCGCCATAGATTATGAGAGTTTGATTCGAAGGAAGATTGAGACGGATAGCTTTTTCGTAAAAAAGAATGTCAGCATGATTGGGACTCAACCAATCCATGCCAATGATAACATCAAAGCTCTTAATGGAAACGGGCATGAGGTCTATAGGAAATGAGTGATCATTTAGGGTAAGCGTACAACCTATGAATACGTCGTTAGTGCTTTCTTTCTCACCATTAGCCATCTCGACGGTAAACGTTTCAGTTAGTGGTTGAGGATTTGGTTTTAGATTATGTTTGAATGCATGACTAACAAAACTCCTTTCAGCACCCGAATCGAAAAGAATACTAGCATATGAGTTGTCGAGAAGGAACGTACCCGAAACAATAGTGGGATCGGCAACTGCTTCCTCCCATCCCATGGTCAGAACGCTTCCAGTGTTACCAGCAGTTGACTTCTTGGTACAATCCCTTTTAAAGTGCCCGACTTCACCACAGTTATAGCAGGCTTGACTAACACCTGCTCCTGATGATTGATTAGCTGATTGGGTAGGAGTTCTGCAGTATCGAACTGTGTGCCCTTTCTTACCACAGTTGGTGCAAGACAATTCTCGACAAGGACCAGGATGATGGTGGTATTTACACTTGTCACACAGAGGAAGGTTACCAGCATATTTACTGGTAGGAGTTGAGGTTGTGGATCCCATAGCAGAAACAACAACAACAGGAGTAGCAGTAGCAACATGGACTGCTACCATTTGTTGTTTCTTAGATGATCCTTGAGAAGATTGACCTTTCTTCTTTTTCCAGAATTTCCTCTTTTCACCACTCCTTTGAGTCGGCTCAGAAGTGGTAGTGATTTCCTTGACATCGTTGTTGTGATCAATTAGAATTTGTGCTAAGGTCTTGGCACTATCATAGGTATCTGGACGAGCAGCCAAAACATGACTCTTTATTGGTTGAGATAATCCCCAAACGAACCTTTCGATCTTTTTGTTTTCAGGAGTGACTAACCATGGGCAGAGAAGTGCGAGATCATCAAATCGGGAAGTATATGCAGCAATGTCGGAACCTTTCATCTTCAGGTTCCAGAGCTCGTGCTCTAATTTCTGCATTTCACCACGGGGACAATACTCAACAATGAGAAGTTCCTTAATGGCTTCCCAGCCCATGGAATTGGCTGTGGGTAAGGTCAGAGATTTGACTCGGCCATTCCTCCAAGTCAAAGCTTTATCCGCGAAGGTACAGGCTGCAAATTTGACTTTATCGGATTCCGCACAAGCACAGATTTCAAAGATGGACTCGATTTTCTCGAACCATCAAGATAAAGAAATGACACCTCCAGCACCATTAAAGGATGTTGGTTTCGCATTCATGAAATCCTTATAGGAACTCCCTCTTTGGTGTCCCTGGCTTCCCTCAGGGTTTTGAGATTGAGTACCACCACCTGAACCACTAGGGTTTATTTGTGACATAGCTGCTACCATTGCAGCTGTCATCATTGTCTGGACTGATGTTAAGTCAAACTGGGGAGGAGGTGGCGGCGAAGAAGGATTGTCGTTGTTCTTTGAGCTAGGTCTCTTTCGGGGAGGCATCTTGATCTAATAAGATCAAGAAAGAGAGGATGGTAAGTCCTCTACATTGAATTGATAGACATGACAGTTATATGATTCGAGTAAGCGATAAAGCAGGAAAGAGTTATCGAACAGATAATTTATCGCTAAGAGTAATCACAGAAAATTACTCGAATGAGGATTACTACAGATGATTGGAATCGAGAAATACTCCCATAGTATTTCATGAATTGTTTACGACAATGATTCGATGTTTGGGATATTAGGTTAAGTTTTAGGCATGTCACATACCACAGTCACTTCCAAGCACATGTTGGCCGTGTCTCGAATGAATATAGTTGGCCAGGCCATATTGACCCTAGACACGACTACATAACTGCCCAGGTTTAAGCGTAGTACACAACACCCATTTACTTATGTTCTGTTCTACTTGTGGTTACGGATGACGACGGTTCGGTATACTTGTATACTTTTGAAAATACTTATATTTTGAAGATACTTTTAATTCAGAGCACTTAGTCCCTTTAGTGTTTATAGTTTTATACCATGTAAGGTTTGGTATACTTTATTCACTATAAACAAGGGCTCTGATACCAATCTGTCACACCCCGAAAACCGAAGGCGGAATACATTTCCGGGGTTGACTACCGTGTTGAGTATCAAATCCAATGTACATAGTAAGTAAAGTAAAACAAGCATTACATTACATAATAACAGTTTTACAGTTGTTTCAAAAGTAAAGTTTGTACAGTTGTGATACATAGTATATATATAGAAAAAATGTAACGGGTCTTCATTGTACACCGTCTTCATGCAAAAGGATCTTCGGGTGCCTGTTCTAATGCTGACCTGAGAACACAAGCGGTTTGAAAATCAGCATAAAGCTGGTGAGTTCATAAGCGGTTTTGTTTTACGAAAATGTATCGGTTTCCTTTCTGTTTCTGAAATGTTATGTACACCAAGAAAATCCCGTATTTTCTTAAAAGTTAGTTATTGTTTCACAAATGTAAAGTATGGTAAGTTTGTACACTGAAAACATGTTTACTCATGTGAAAATGTATAGTTGGTTATCTGACTGGTTGAACTGTTCTGTTTACTTATCATGTGTTACCAGGAAAGTCCCATACTTTCCTTATTGTGTGTTACAAATTGTAAGAGATGTAATGTTATCCATTCTGTGACTCTTTCTAGTTATGTAAGTGTTACCCAGGAAAGCCCCATGCTTTCCTGCATGTATGTATCTTATGTAAACGATGTGAAAGATGTAAAAGATGTAATCGTGATTAGATTCCATGTTTTCCCCAGGAAGGTCCCGTACCTTCCTGAATGTTAGTTACAGTAAGTAAAAGATGTAAACGATGTAAACGATGTATAAAGTAATCCATTATTACTGTAAGTAAATCTCTGTTATCCTAATTGCGAGTTCCATAACCATACAATAGACTGAAACTTGTGGCAATAAGTAGTCCACATGTGGCAATAAGTCGTCCACATACTTATGACTTTCGTCACCCTTGAACCATTTCGATTCGGCTGTAGCTAGCAGCCAGGTGTGGGGTAGTCAGCCCCGTATAGATATATACACTCAAGTCACGCTCTCTAAATACCAGAGATTCTGGTTATTGGTGTAGTCCTCCACTCGCGTAATCCAGGTGGAGTGTTCTCCGAGGACGTGTCTCCAATCGTACCGGAATAACAAATTTACTAGTAATAATATGAAAATCCTCCACTCGCGTATCTGCGTGGAGTGTTACCGAGGACAAAACAGTGTATAGGTATTATATTCAAATGTTTTAATGTCATGCTTTTAACTGATAAAATGTGGAAAACCATTTGTGAAATACATGTAAAACATACTAGTTCAAAGACTTATTTCACAAATATATGTTACGTGATCTGTATATTCGATCTGTTATCAGTTGTAGTTATCAGTTTTAAAAGCATAAGAATATGAAACACATATTTGAAAACATGTTATGAGTACAAGAATTCCCTTGTACTTTACTTGTGTTCCCCCCTGAAAACAGTGAAAACAGTGAAAAAGGGTAGGGGTATGAACTCACCGGACTCGGAAACGTGTCGGTTTTGAATGCTAGACGTCGGTTCGGGGTTTGATTACTCGCGATGACCCTTAAGGATTTGAAGCCTTAAACTTTTTATTAGGACCTTAATTCTAGCTTGAGGAGAGAGGTTGTAAGAGTTTAGTGAGAAATTGGCCAAAGGCTTCAAATGAAGTCTTAAACACGTTTATATAGTGTTTAAGTTTTGGACACGGTGGAATTCTACCCGATACCGGCGTTAGACGGGGTTTTTGGTCGTACCCGATTGAGTTACTGTAACCCGATACGGTAAATTCTAGAATTATTCCGATCAATAGAGTTGAGTGTTAAAATGATTTCTAAATGTATTAAGACACCCATTAAGTCATTTTAAATGTGTACTAATTAACTGAGAAATCGGAAATCAGAAATCGGAACGATGATCGGTTGCGCGAAAGAGTTACATTAAAATGATGCAGAAATTTCGGGTTGTTACACACCCCGACTCCACTCGCCGAGTCTGAAGAACAGCTCGACGAGTCCCCGTTATTCTTCAAGCTACTCGCCGAGTCTGTTCATCGGACTCGGCGAGTCCATGCCATGCAGCCGCTCAAACTGCTTCCTAAGGTCAGAACTGCTCCGACCATTCATAGGTCTGGCCTTCCTAGACTGGTCCATCACGTAAGGTCCTCATTTCGGTGCTCATGCTACACCCCAAGACTCATAATTTACATATTGACCTAAGGCATAAGGATTTCAATCCAAAACCTTCATCACTTCCCGAAATGCACAGGCATGGAATATTCTGGACCTCCAAAGGTCCCAACACGGGGTTACAATCGTTTAGGGGACTAGGGTAACATTCAATCTATCCACAAAAAGGGTTCCATAAACCCTAATCCTCTAAACAAATCACCATAGCAGAGCATACTCGAATTCTTACCTGGATGATGTACTCTCTGTGTCCCCAATCCTCAGAACGTGACTCCCTTGCTGTTCCTTTAGCCAAGCCCTTCTCTTCCTTGCACAACAATGTTGGGTTATGAGCATTCTAACACTCCTAAGTGTACATGCAACCCTAAATACCTTGGATCTATGTTTTCTCTATTATACATGCAAATATGAATATCCAAGGTATTATCCTAAACTAGCATATACAACAATCAATATAACAAGATAGAATACATACCTCTTGATGGAGCTTGTCTTCATGAAGCTTGAGTGCCTAGTGCCCCAAGTGTGACACCTCAAATGGTTCACACAACACCATAAGCACTTGGAATAACTTAGAGAGAAATTAGAACACTTCATGAAATCGTCTAGCCCTCATACACACACATAGTGTTAGTCACGATTTCTTGAGCCATGGGTTTCTTTTATATGGTGGCTATTAGGGTTACACCATGTAACTCATGACTTTACCCATTCCTTATGCTCCATGGATTTTAACCTCCATGGAGTATCCATGGGTCACCCCATGGACTTAGTCCAACATAAGGAATCTTGGATCACAAGCCCACATATATAAGAATGAATGATTTACACAATCAACCCATATATTTAATTAGTCTCCTTTTGATCACTTAATTAATTCCAAATTAATTCTTGATCAATACTAATTAAATAACCTTATTAATATATTAGAACTTATAATATATTAACAAACCTTAAGTGTTATTTCTCTCATTTTAGTCTATCCAAGTGCATGATGCCATGCAACCCAAATGGACCATGCCGGGTCGGGTCAAGTCTTACCAATTATAGTTATGGACTTAGACATTAATCCAACAGTCTCCCACTTGGATAAGTCTAAAACTATTATCGCGATTGACTTCAAGAACCAACTAGCAATCGTAGCTCTCAAAAGCTTTTGTCGAACTTTGACCTTGTAGATGAACTCTGATCTTGTCAATGACTTGTCCATTAGATAAGGGATCATATATTCCTCCATTCTAGATATCATATGGACTGAGACATGGATTATAATCATTCTCTCTATCCATTAGTTGTTTCCCGATTTCCGATTTATGACGACTGACTAATTGAACAAATCAAATCAGTCCTGGCCCGGCGAGCACTTCCATTTGTCATCATCAAATCATCGAGGGGCCCACATATATCGCTTTTATCCCGAAGGTAAAAGGAATGGATAAACTTCGACTCATATGGCTTGTTCTACTACTTGTTGAATCATACACAAAGACACGTTTTATAGCACTGAGTTACCAAATGCAGTTCCGTGCAATCAATGTACAACCAACTCATAGTAACAACTCATATCTCTAGGTTTGAAGAATATAAGATATTATCGTCTCATGATCACTCGTGATAAAATCCATGAAGTAATTCCAATGAGCGCGGGTTGAATCCAATACTCAGAACTTATTAGCACGCATGAGTGTTGTAGCCATTTGTCCAACAACTTAGACCTCTACAAGCCAACCCATGACAGTCTTAATTCATATCTACTTCCAACATATGACCGACTGTGGATGGTTTGAATAACTTAGTCATTCCGGAAGAATAACCTAGTTTATTCAGGAAGTCAAAACATGCAAAGTGAAACACAATAATAATTGAATCCAATATGGTCTCAGAACTTATGAATATAAATAAAACTCCTTTTATTTATCACCATATGATTACACATTATTCATTGTATATTGTTTCAGCTATCAACATTATTCTTGAATTTGAAACAATAGTTGTCCCATGCTCCAAGCATGCACACTATGTTTTTCTAAACAATAGTCATGCCATACACCAAGTATGCATACTATGTTTGTCTATGATCTTTACCTTGTGAACTAGATCAATTGAACATAACTTCAATGATTCTCTTTTCACACTCCCAAATTCTTACTGCAAATGCAAGAATTCCAAATTCATGTCATTTACTGAAATCTGTTAGATTCTAAACTTATATGCATCGATCCTCTTGTAATGATTATGCACAAAGTCATAAAGACTTAACAACAATCATTACAGATCATTCCAAAGAAGATCAAGTCCTTGGAACCATCCTTCTTGCATTAAGTTTCCTTAATCTTACACAGATTGAAAATTCTAACTTTGAAACATTTCCAGATTCCATTTTGACTATCACTTCTGAACAAGAGTTGCCTCCTTACAGATTATGTCAATATGGTCCTTCCAGAATTATCACTACACTTCCAACTGTCCTTGAGCAACCAATCTTTGGTAAACCTTAGATTTTCCTCAACAATTGTTTAATCTTTTTAGTCATATCCAGTTCTAAACCTTTTCCCTTCTTAATGCCCTAGACATTTGGAAAATTTTAGAAAGGATGAATATAGCACATGTAATCGATCCTATATCCGAAGCATATGGGACACGATTCATGATGTCTCACATAAAGACTAAACCAGTCTTTTGCTATAACATTTCCATTTCAATTTGCCAAGTTCTCATAATTCAGATTATGAAAAGGGATGCCGTAATCATAATCGAATTTAAGAACGCAAATAATGGACCCATATACAGAATTTCCTTATGTTGAGCCATTCCAACATGAAATTCATATATATCCTTGACTAAATGATTAAAACCTCATGATCTAAGCTTATAGATTTGAGATGAAGTATAATTTCCTCTCCCTTAATTATAGCAAAACAACTTTTCCCCAATTAAAACCTTTTGTTTTCTATAATTAACATTGCTAGCTTGCAATACTTATCATAATTATCATGCTCCCACTAACATGATGATTATTAGCATAACACTTATGCTCCCACTAGCTTTGACATATACTCAGGAAGCTCGACTTGTAGAAATCAATACTTTATTGACTTTCTTACCAAAGTTCAGATTTCTGATACTAGATTGTTTTGATAAGACTTTATCAAAAACATACACCTTCCCTTAGATAGCTCATGGGTGTGTCAAAACAATTTTAAGAACTATGAAAAGGGATGCCGTAATCATAGTCTTGATCGTTTTGACCTTTGCCATTTCTCACAAGTCCAAGTTAGTGTGCCGGTAAACCACACACGCTCCACTAACGACTTTGAGATCACAATTGCTATCTAGCTAAAATCTACTTAGTGGAAGTGTTTCCTCACCATCATTTTCATGAATCGGAGAGAAACCTTATGACACTTAGATTTAATGGTGTATGAGTTCCTACCCATATGAATTTGTCAAAACCATAATCACAAGACAAGGATAATGACAAATCCAAAACCATATGGATTGAACTCAATCTTAATTTCTTGCCACCTGGCAGCTCAAGGGCCTACCATTGCTTCCAAGTTGTTGTGCAACTCATTGAGAACTCTAAGAACTCATATGCAAAGCCAACTTTAACTAGAATGGGCACAGAATATGTCAACACGATAGGTTATAAACCTCAAGTCGTGTGCTAGTGAAGAACTTCAGGTTTCATTCTTGATTAGTTCTTGAGAATTTCAAGACCTTTAAGACTCCCACTGTCCTCTTGACATATACGACTTCCTTGTCAGACATTCAAGAGATAGTGTGGATTCTAATCAAGACAAACACTTCACATAATTGGCCTAAGTTGATCTTTGTTTTTATCCAAAACATCACAACTTACCAATTTCAAATGTACAAGAGTAGAAAACTTTTACTCTTACATTTGACACGTGTTTTTAAACCTTCTTAAAGACATGTCACTCAAGTTACAATCTTGGAGTATGACTCTAAGACTTGTATTGGAACGAAGTATGACTCATCTTCTTGATTTAACCATTTCAACAATTCAAGATCCCTTCTTCTTAGTCATAAGAATGCACTAAGACTTCCTTAGAGAACTAATTTTGATATGGTTTCTTAATCATTAAGATGATCACAAAACTGATACTAAAGTACTCTCCCATCTTTTCAGATTTGAGAAACTTTTATACTTCTGCCTAATTTGATTTTTCTTATTCGCTCTGCTATGCATTGAAACCTTTTCCAATGTCTCAGAGTTACACTTAAGCTTGTAAGTATAATCATATTTACTGAGCTTTAGTAAACTATGACGAATAGCCTTACATCTTTTGTGGTGGACTTAATTAGTGCACATGACTATGTACTCGATCCCTTAGTCCATTACTTGACTCACACATCCATGTGAACAAGTAATTAGTCTTAATTTTTCCAATACTTGAAAGTTCTCATTCATCATGCTATACAACTTACATGATTCCAAGTCCCGGTCCAATTGAGACTTTGGATGATGAGAGTCTTTCCTTATTTGGTAAATTTAGACATTACCACAAATGAAGGAATCAATTTCATATTTCCACTCTTGCTATTAATGGAATCATATAAGCAACAATTTTTCCTCAAATGTCATTGTAAAGATATTTTAAAATAAATAAAATCAAAATTTTTTCTTTTATTTTAAAACTATGCGGAAAAACTTATCCTTACAATCCATATGAAAACTTGTTGTTATCTATTCCTTAGCAATATCTCATAACTCCTAAGAAGTAGCTCAAGAATCCGATCTTCAAACTACGCGATAGAAATCCATCTACGCGATCAGATTCAGCATATTCTTTCTTTAAGTTTCTTCACTTTTCTTTGATTCTTAAAACATCACCATGTGACCCAGTCACATCATGCATCAAGAATCTCAGAATAGAAACTTAACAGAGTTAGAGTAGTGGACTTTACCTGAAGTAGAGTCAATCTTATTGACTTTAACATCCTTAGGTAAATTAGGCAGCTTCGCAACTAATGACCCTTACTTTGGCAATATAAACATATGGACCCTTTGATAATGGTACACAGGACTATCACAGTCTTAGCTTTTCTCTTTACCATTTGTTCAACCGAGTTGACTATGGCCGATCCCTTTCCATTGGGAAGAGAATGCTTTTCTGGATTTCCTGTGTCACTATTGTCAATGTCCATCAAGTTTTAAGGAAGTTGATCTTAGCAGTTAGATAAGATCATTAAGGGTCTTGTCATAGTCTGTTTCATAGGTGTCCCAAAGGAACTCACTATGTGACTTAGAAAGTGATTGAACTACCAACTTTCTCAAGACTTTGACACCCAACTCTCCCAGCTTGTCAATATGTGACTACATCTCCAAGATGTGACCACGCCTAGACCTTGCCTTGCCAATAGGGCTTGAGTGACCTTAACCTTTTCAAGAACTTGTGGGTTAGGGAGAATAATTGGAGGAGGAGACAGAAGTATGATTTCCATGGGACATCATCTTCATTTAGGAAAGCTTGTTTAAAGAGATTTGGGAAGATCATAAATGTCTAAACCAGACATCTTTTTGGGAGATATTCAAGATAGTTGATTTTAAAGTCCTTAATATGACACCCAATATGAAAATATTAAGGCTAGGACCCAACAAACTATTTTATAACTTAGAAGAGGTATGTCGTAATCCAAGCTATAAAACAATTTGAAGGTAGGTGAATGACGATTCACCAATTTCCACCAAGATAAACGAAATGTATTATTAGGTTTTAATTGGTTTTAAAACTCCTAGATCTTTTGAGATTCATTGAACTGTTCAATGTCATGTTTCAATCTCGAGTGTGCCCTTCAGGTTTTGTGACTGGGATGCCGAGGATCACAAAACAAGGTGTGAAGTAACCATGCAAATTACTTGGTACCCTTAAGTGTTTAACCCTCAATCGATGTGCCGGTTAACCACACACGCTCCATCGATACTATGATAAACATTAAGTTACCCTTTGCCTACCTTGTTAAATACGAGTTAGTGTGCCGGTTAACCACACACGCTCCACTAACCGACTTAAACAAAGTGCAAAGTGTAATTTCATGGATTAGCACCTTATTCACATTTTCCTAAGTAACTAAGATTGGGAATTATTAAGAGTTTATCATTAATACTTTTAATGAAGGGAGAATTTAAAGTCATTGTCCTACCCTTTCGGCTAACGACCCTCCACTAGTCAAGCAAGCGGTGGGTGAGAGTGGACACCCATTAAGTTGTCATTTTATAGGCAACAACCTTATACCCACCTTATAGACCGGCTTCGTGAATGAGGCGTACTAGAGGTAAGACCGACTTTACTCTTATACATATATATATATATATATATATATATATATATATATATATATATATATATATTATTAACTTATAATATTATAAAGTATAAGGGTTGAATTTTAACTTTTAAAATTCTAAGGGCTAACTTGGAATTAAAGTATTCATAAGAGAAAACTTTACAAATTCCAAAACTTGAGGGCAAGTTTTGAAACTATTAAAAACTAATTAATTCCATAACTTATGTATTTAAAGTAGTTTTAATCCAAAAACTCTTCAAGTTCCATAACTTGTGGACAAATTATGGAAGACTTTAAACTAATAAAGAATTAATCTTTTCTTTATTTTATAACTTATGGAATTAATTAAGGTTACATATTTTATTTATTTATTTATTAATGAAGTGACTCTTGAACCTCCATAACTTAAGGACAAGACTCTTCATCTTTTGTAACCTTTGCCAACTTTATGAGTTTTATGAGTCTTTAATGTGACTCTTCATGTAACTTAAGGATAAGTTACACAAACACATTTTATACTCAACTCTTAGATTAATTTGGATTGAAAACAACTTTTTCACTCAATTTTTCTATTAATCTAAGCAACTCATAAGAACAAGATAATTCAAATCAAACTTTTTCATGTAATTAGTCTAACCTTTAAACTAATACAAACATGAATCTATTGACAATTATCTTTGAAAATGGATTAGCATGAACATTACCACATTAAAAAACAAGTTTATAAGTTCAAAACAACTTAGGGTAATGTTCCTAGTCCATTTCTAGCCAAAAACCTCGAGGATATGCTGTCTGGGGTCCAACTCGTCGAGTGCATGAACACAACTCGGCGAGTTGGATGCATTTTGCCTTGGACTCGTCGAGTCCCTTCATGGACTCGACGAGTCTGCTGGGCTGACAGCACCAATTTCGATTTTTCAGCTTCTATTGCAGGTATAACAAGAAAACAAGCCTAGGCTCTGATACCACTGTTGGGTTATGAGCATTCTAACACTCCTAAGTGTACATGCAACCCTAAATACCTTGGATCTATGTTTTCTCTATTATACATGCAAATATGAATATCCAAGGTATTATCCTAAACTAGCATATACAACAATCAATATAACAAGATAGAATACATACCTCTTGATGGAGCTTGTCTTCATGAAGCTTGAGTGCCTAGTGCCCCAAGTGTGACACCTCAAATGGTTCACACAACACCATAAGCACTTGGAATAACTTAGAGAGAAATTAGAACACTTCATGAAATCGTCTAGCCCTCATACACACACATAGTGTTAGTCACGATTTCTTGAGCCATGGGTTTCTTTTATATGGTGGCTATTAGGGTTACACCATGTAACTCATGACTTTACCCATTCCTTATGCTCCATGGATTTTAACCTCCATGGAGTATCCATGGGTCACCCCATGGACTTAGTCCAACATAAGGAATCTTGGATCACAAGCCCACATATATAAGAATGAATGATTTACACAATCAACCCATATATTTAATTAGTCTCCTTTTGATCACTTAATTAATTCCAAATTAATTCTTGATCAATACTAATTAAATAACCTTATTAATATATTAGAACTTATAATATATTAACAAACCTTAAGTGTTATTTCTCTCATTTTAGTCTATCCAAGTGCATGATGCCATGCAACCCAAATGGACCATGCCGGGTCGGGTCAAGTGTTACCAATTATAGTTATGGACTTAGACATTAATCCAACAAACAACTCCTTCAAAATCACCAATGGCCTTTAACCTTGCTCTAGATGCACACAATCGATTTAGGGTTCCTCTCAGAAGGCTAAAACGAACAATGACGGCCAATAAGTCCCTTTTATACGTCCCAAATCTGAACGGCTAGGGTTTTCGCTAAACAGCGCAGACTCGCCGAGTCCATATCTGGACTCGTCGAGTCCAGTTGCGAACCCGCGACCAGGTCTGCGATCCTACTCGGCGAGTCTGGCTCCCACTCGCCGAGTCCCCTATTAGAACACCCCAAAAACATAATTTTAACAATACCTGAGATTCCGAGCTGTTACAATTCTCCCCCACTAGGATTAGACTTCGCCCTCGAAGACTCACTCTGAAAATAGTTCCGGATGCTGCTCCCGCATCTCACGTTCCGTCTCCCAAGTCATTTCCGATCCCTTCCGGTGTTGCCACTGAACCAACACCAGAGGTACTTCCTTGTTCCTCAGAACCTTGGTCTTCCGATCCTTGATGGCCACTGGTCTCTCAGCATAATTCAGGCTCGCATCCACCTGAATATCCTCTAATGGAACCACTGCCGACTCATCGGCTATGCACTTCCTCAATTGTGATACATGAAAAGTGTCGTGGATTTGCCCCAACTCTGCTGGCAACTCCAAACGATAGGCTACCCAGCCTATCCTTGCAATTACACGAAATGGCCCAATATACCGGGGTCCCAACTTGCCCCTCTTCCTGAACCGAATCACTCCTTTCCAAGGAGAGACCTTCAGGAGAACGAAGTTGCCGGCTTGAAATTCAAGTTCGGATCGGCGTCTGTCCGCATAACTCTTCTGTCGGCTCTAGGCGGTCGATAACCTCTGCCTAACCTACTGAATCTGCTCTGTCGTCTGAAGCACGATCTCTGTACTGCCCATGACTCTCTGTCCCACCTCTCCCCAGTAAATGGGGGTCCGACACCTCCTACCATACAACAGCTCAAAAGGTGGCATACCAATGCTCGAATGATGTCTATTGTTGTAGGAAAACTCTGCCAAGGGTAAATACGCATCCCAACTATCCCCGAAATCTAACACACACGCTCAAAGCATGTCCTCTAGCGTCTGAATCGTCCGCTCGCTCTGACCGTCTGTCTGGGGATGGTATGCGGTACTAAAATGCAATTTAGTACCCAGCTCCTCATGGAATTTCTTCCAGAACCTGGAAGTGAAGCGCACATCACGGTCTGAAACAATCGAGATCGGCACTCCATGCCGAGATACTACTTCTCTCACATATATCTCCGCCAACTTCTCCGCTGATGAACTCTCGCTGATGGCAAGGAAGTGTGCACTCTTCGTCAACCTATCCACAATCACCCAAATTGCATCAACTCCCCTGGCAGTTCTCGGCAATTTTGGTGATGAAATCCATAGTGATCTGTTCCCACTTCCACCCAGGAATCTCCAATGGCTGTAACTTGCCATGCGGTCTCTGGTGCGCGGCCTTAACCCTACGGCAGGTCAAGCACCTCTCAACGAACCATGCGACGTCCCTCTTCATACAGGGCCACCAATACTCCTTCCTCAAATCCAAATACATCTTCGTAGCACCGCCCACAAACGGTACCCAAATCCGACCCTGAAACGTCAGAAGTCCCCGTCCATCCTTAACGAACTCTGAAATTAACCCAACGACCCGCTCTTTCTTCTGCATCTCTGGTCTCACAGCCTCGGCCTGTGCCCCACGAATAGCATCCAATACTGGAGTCATCACAGTCAGTCTCAAACATACATCCTGCAATGGGGTGCTCTCCGCCCTGCAGCTCAATGCATCGGCTACCACATTAGCCTTGCCCGGGTGGTACAGGATCTCACAATCATAATGCTTGACCACATCCAACCACCTCCTCTGACGCATATTTAGGTTTGGGCTGATCCATCAAATACTTCAAACTCTTATGGTCCGTGTATATCGTACATTAAACCCCATACAGGTAGTGACGCAAAATCTTGAGAGCGAACACTACTGCCCCCAACTCTAAATCATGCGTTGGATATCTCGCCTCATGAGGCTTCAGCTGCCTCGACGCATAAGCTATCACATGACGTCTCTGCATCAACACTGCACCCAGTCCCGAAATCGATGCATCGCAATATACAACAAAATCTTCCATCCCTTCCGGTAGAGCTAATGCCGGGGCTTCGCACAGTCTCTGGTGAAGTGTCTCAAAGGAAGTCTGCTGCTCGGGTCCCCATGAGAATGCAACACCCTTCCGGGTCAATCTGGTGAGCGGCACTGCGATCTTGGAGAAATCCTTGATAAATCTCCGATAGTACCCTGCCAACCCAAGGAAACTCCTAATCTCAGAGGGTGACTTCGGCACCTCCCAACTCATCACAGCCTCAACCTTGGTCGGATCGACCAATATCCCTTCCTGATTAACAATATGTCCTAGAAATTGGACCTACCGTAACCAGAAGTCACATTTGGAGAACTTTGCATAAAGCTTCTCCGACCTCAATACCTCCAGGACCTCCCTCAAATGCTCCTCATGCTGCTCTCTAGATCTCGAAAACACTAGGATGTCATCGATAAATACAATCACTGACCGATCCAACATCGGCCTGCATACCCTGTTCATGAGATCCATGAACACAGCCGGGGCATTGGTGAGCCCGAAAGGCATCACCACAAACTCATAATGCCCATATCGCGTCCTAAACACTGTCTTCTGGACGTCCTCATCCCGCACTCTCACCTGATGGTACCTTGACCTCAGATCGATCTTGGAAAACCAAGATGCACCTTGCAACTGATCGAATAAATCATCGATCCTCGGTAACGGGTAACGGTTCTTGACCGTCAACTTGTTCAACTCCCGGTAATCAATGTACATCCGGTGCGAACCATCCTTCTTCTTGACGAACAGAATAGGTGCTCCCCACGGCGAGCTGCTCGGCCGAATGAATCCCTTCCCCAGCAACTCCTGGAGCTGCGAGGACAACTCTTGCATCTCTGGAGGTGCAAGATGATAAGGCACCTTAGCAATAGGCGCGGCCCCCGGAACCAGATCGATACCAAACTCTACTTGCCTCACAGGAGGTACTCCCGGTAGCTCCTCGGGGAAAACATCTGGAAACTCACGCACCATTGGGACCTCCTCCACTGACCTCGGTCTCTCGGAAGCCTCCCACGTATCCATCACATACGCCACAAAACCCTTACAGCCCTGTTGTAGACACTGCCTCGCCCTAGCGGCCGAACAAAAAGCTGATCCTGAATGGCTACCCTCGTCGTACACCGAAAGAACTCCCCCACTAGGGTCTCGTATAGTCACCAGCTGACGCTCACAGTTGATGACAGCGCCGAATCGGCTCAACCAGTCCATGCCCACGATGACACAGACATCACCCATCGCAATAGGAATCAGGTCAATTGGGAACTCAACCCCGAAAATCTCTAGCACGCATCCCCGGAGAACCTCCGTGGCACAAATCACTCTCTCGGCCGCTATAGAAACTCTCAGAGGCCGACTCAACGACTCACGACTAACGCTGATATGCTGACTAAAAGCTAAGGATACAAAGGACCTGCTCGCACCCGAGTCAAATAACACTAGAGCAGTCACAGAGTTCACAAGGAAAGTACCTACACATATAATAACATAAGCATAACACCTCGACTTTAAAACAAATACGTGAATTACAGCATACCTGCCACAACATCGGGCGCAGCGCGGACCTCCTCCGCAGTCAGCTGAAAGGCTCTCCCGCGAGCCCTCGGGGCCTCGACCTTCGCTGGTCGAGTCTCAGTAGTCCTGGCAGTAGGTGCAGATCCCTGACGAAGCTGAGGGCACTCGGCCTTCCAATGGCCTGTCTGGTTGCAATGAAAGCAAACCATAAACCCCTTGGGGCAATCCCTAGCGATGTGTCCCTCCTTGCCACACTTGTAGCAAACACCAGCTCGACACGCCCCATCGTGACCCTTGCCGCACTTTCCACAAGTGCGGCCCTTCGGACCTCCTGTCCTCGAATCGGCGGACTTGGTCCGCTTGGCTGCCGATTGAGACTGAGCCGGTCGCCGGTCCACCTGCTGAGACTCGGCCTCCTCCCTGGCCTGGGTCTCCAACTCGATCTTGCGCTTCCTGGCATTCGCTTGAAGCTCAGCAAAAGTACGATAGGTGGAGTTCGACACAAACTCCCGGATATCCCTCTTCAAAACACCCAAGTACCGGCTCATCCGAGACTACTCTGTGAACACCAGCTCGGGGCAGAACATCGCCCTCTCATGAAACTTCCGTGTGATCACCGCAACCGAATCAGTACCCTGCTTGAGGGTTAAGAACTCCTGAACCAATCGTTCCCTCTCCACTGGGGGAACGTACTCGTCCCTGAACATAGCAGTAAACCTCTCCCATGTCACTACTGCAATCTCTGCCAAAGTGAAGTTCGCCGTCACGAACTTCCACCAATCCTTCGCTCCCAGACGGAGCTGGTTCAAAGCGAACCGTACCCTCAGGTGCTCCGGGCATGAACAAGTGTAGAAGCACCCCTCAATATCAACGATCCACCTCATCGTAGCAATCGGATCCTGCATCCCATCGAACTCAGGTGGTTTCGTGTTGCTGAATTCCCGGAATAGCAACGAGTCACCCCCCTGTGGCCTGGCAGCGGCCACAGCTGCGGTAGCGGCAGCGGTTGCAGCTTCAGTCAGTGCGGCGTACCGCTCTTCAAACGTCTCCATCAGGGTGGTCTTAATGGACCCAAACATCTCTGGGATCTCATCCCGGATCGCCGTAGCTACTTCCTCCTGAATCATCTGATGAATCTCCTCGTCACTCACACCGCTCGAACTCGCCCCGCGGCGTGGTCTAACCATGATGTCTCTGAAATACAACATAAAACTATCAGAGACTCCATCAAGTACAATCGCACTCGATAACGCAACCCTACTCAGTCTCCGATATTTAGGGATTCTTACTTGGGTCTCCCACTGACCCGGTGTCCTCGGTAGTACGGGCCCAATACTATCGACCACACCGTATCAGCATTCGTCCCAAATCTTCCTCCCCAAACCCCGGTTAGTGAGTACTCTACTTTTGATATGCACTATCTACCTGCACGCTATCAAACATCTCATATCAACAAAGTCCCTAGACTAAGGCATCACAAATCAGGCCACTCTAGTCCTATCAAGAGTACCTAGTCTTCTAGCATGCATAACAATTCATATCATAACTCATCTCATAACATAACATTGTAAGGTATTTTGGGGATCTTTATCGTTCGGGCGCTGACTGATCGTACACACGGCTTCTTTCTTATTTACCACAAAATCATTTATAAAAGTTTATGCCTTTATTTTTAAAAGTTTTTCTCAAATCCTCGGTTTGAGTTCAGTTACGCCTGAAGGTGCACCCGAATCCCTCAAACCAAGGCTCTGATACCAATTGTAACAACGCAAATGTTCAACCAAATTTTTTTTTTTAATTTAAAAAATAAAGTATTTTCATTCAAACCAAGCATAATTATTCCAAGTGTTATGTCAAAATAAAATTCATAGAATTCCCAAGATCTCAAAACATCAATTAGTGTGTACACATCACGCCGGCGCCTTCCCACGGTCCTCGCTAGTACCTGAAACACATACATAACAACTGTAAGCATAAATGCTTAGTGAGTTCCCCAATATACAAATTACGAATATACGCCTTTCCAGGCCCTGACCTTCCGGTCCATAACACAACGCCTTCCGGCCCATAACATAATCGCCTTCCGGCCCATAACATATTGCCTTCCGGCCCATATAACATACATAGCACGCATAACAATTAACTTACCACATATAGAACGTATATCACATATCATATCCGACCTTTCGGTCACACAGTCAAACCCTTCCGGGTACAGTATAGTGAGAAGACTCACCTCGTGGATACTGAAAGCTAGCAACTCCTGAAACCACTCGTACTCGATCCGCCGAGCTACAAACTCCCTACAACATCATATATCTCTTATTAACACTTTTATCTTCCAAGTTAACTGACTCTATGAAATCACACATAGTTCAACTTTGGTCAACGGTCCACGGTCAACTCGACCGGACTCGGTGAGTACCCTGGCGACTCGGCGAGTCTAGTCGTCCTCCAATCCTCTAAGATTCACTTTCTACTCGTCGAGTATCCTCCTTGACCCGACGAGTTACTCCTGGAAGAATCGCGGGGCCACCCCGACTCCATTCGCCGAGTCTGAAGAACAGCTCGACGAGTCCCAGTTATTCTTCAAGCTACTCGCCGAGTCTGTTCATCGGACTCGGCGAGTCCATGCCATGCTGCCGTTCAAACTGCTTCCTAAGGTCAGAACTGCTCCGACCATTCATAGGTTTGGCCTTCCTAGACTGGTCCATCACGTAAGGTCCTTATTTCGGTGCTCATGCTACACCCCAAGACTCATAATTTACATATTGACCTAAGGCATAAGTATTTCAATCCAAAACCTTCATCACTTCCCGAAATGCACAGGCATGGGACATTCTGGACCTCCAAAGGTCCCAACACGGGGTTACAATCGTTTGGGGGACTAGGGTAACATTCAATCTATCCACAAAAAGGGTTCCATAAACCTTAATCCTCTAAACACATCACCATAGCAGAGCATACTCGAATTCTTACCTGGATGATGTACTCTCTGTGTCCCCAATCCTCAGAACGTGACTCCCTTGTTGTTCCTTTAGCCAAGCCCTTCTCTTCCTTGCACAACAACTCCTTCAAAATCACCAATGGCCTTTAACCTTGCTCTAGAAGCACACAATCGATTTAGGGTTCCTCTCAAAAGGCTAAAACGAACAATGACGGCCAATAAGTCCCTTTTATACGTCCCAAATCTGAACGGCTAGGGTTTTCGCTAAACAGCGCAGACTCGCCGAGTCCATATCTGGACTCGTCGAGTCCAGTCGCGAACCCGCGACCAGGTCTGCGATCCTACTCGGCGAGTCTGGCTCCCACTCGCCGAGTCCCCTCTTAGAACACCCCAAAAACATAATTTTAACAATACCTGAGATTCCGGGCTGTTACACCTCGCGAGCATCCCTGAAGTCTGTAACTTTCCAGATGTGTTTCCCGAAGAGCTTCCAGGAATTCCTCCCGAACGTCAGGTCGAGTTCCGTATTGACCTAATTCCTGGAGCTACCCCCGTAGCAAAATCTCCGTATCGCTTAGCTCCGGCAGAAATGCAGGAGTTATCCAGTCAACTCAACGAGTTGCTCAGTAAAGGATTCATTAGACCGAGTTCCTCACCTTGGGGAGCCCGGGTTCTATTTGTCAAGAAGAAAGATGGATCCTTTCGGATGTGTATCGACTATTGTGAACTGAACAAGTTAACCGTTAAGAACCGGTATCCTCTTCCACGAATAGACGACCTATTCGATCAACTCCAGGGAGCCAACTACTTTTCTAAGATAGACCTTCGGTCGGGGTACCATCAGTTACGAGTCCAGGAGAATGATGTTTCCAAGACAGCTTTTAGGACTCGGTATGGACACTACGAGTTCGTAGTGATGCCCATCGGTCTAACCAATGCACCGGCTGTGTTCATGGACCTGATGAACCGGGTGTCCCGTCCCTTTTTAGACAAATTCCTCATCGTGTTCATTGACGACATCCTCGTCTACTCCCGAAGTGAAGAAGACCAGAAGCAACACTTGAGGCTAGTGTTGGAGACCCATAGATCCGAAAAGCTATACGCGAAATTTTCCAAATGTGAATTCTGGATACGGAAGGTAACTTTCCTCGGTCACGTGGTAAGCGAAGAGGGTATTCATGTAGATCCTTCCAAGATCAAAGCAATAGAGAATTGGTCCGCACCGAAAACACCCACAAAAATTCATCAATTCTTGGGTCTCGCCGGCTACTATCGACGATTCATTCAGAATTTTTCAAAAATAGCCAAACCTTTAACCACTCTAACACAAAAAGGTGTTCTCTTTTGTTGGAGTGATAAACAAGAAACTACATTCCAAACGTTGAAGAAAGCCCTATGCAGCGTGCCTGTTCTGTCTCTGCCCGAAGGGACAGAGGACTTCGTTGTCTACTGCGATGCGTCTAATCAAGGTTTAGGCTGTGTGCTTATGCAAAGAGGAAAGGTGATTGCCTATGCCTCAAGACAGCTGAAAGCACACGAGGTTAACTATACTACACATGACTTGGAACTAGGAGCAGTAGTCTTTGCATTGAAGATTTGGAGACATTATCTCTATGGAACCAAGTGCACAATCTTCACTGATCACAAGAGCCTGCAGCACATCTTTAATCATAATGACTTAAACATGAGGCAACGACGATGGGTAGAATTACTCAGTGATTATGAGTGCGAAATCCGTTACCTCCCCGGCAAGGCCAATGTGGTAGCAGATGCCCTTAGCCGAAAGGATAGTGCAGGCCACAAAGTGAAGAACCAGATGATGACCATACATTCCAACCTACCCATGCAAATCCGAGAAGCCCAGATAGTAGCCCTCAAACCTGAGAACATATCGAATGAAGTCTTGAGAGGAATGGAAAAGAAACTTGAGATCAGAGGTGACAGAGTTCACTGTTTTATGAATCGAATCTGGATTCCCAAATCCGGTGGATTCAGGAAAATAGTCATGGAGGAAGCACACAGAACCAAATACTCTGTTCACCCAGGTTCTGAAAAGATGTACCTGGATCTCAAGTAACAATATTGGTGGCCAAACATGAAGGCTGAGATAGCTACATTCGTGGGCAAGTGCTTCACTTGCGCCAAAGTCAAAGTCGAACATCAGAAACCCTTAGGTCTGCTCCAACAACCCGAGATCCCTGAGTGGAAATGGGAGATGATTACCATGGACTTCATCACCAAACTACCCAAGTGTTCTAGTGGGTATGATACCATTTAGGTAATTGTCGATCGTTTGACAAAATACGCTCACTTCATTCCGATCAAAGAATCGTACAAGAGGGAGAGACTCGCGCGAATCTACATTCAGGAAGTAATACGTTTACACGGTGTACCTGTATCCATTATCTCTGATCGAGATAG
This sequence comes from Lactuca saligna, assembly GCF_052625555.1. Classification (NCBI taxonomy): domain Eukaryota; kingdom Viridiplantae; phylum Streptophyta; class Magnoliopsida; order Asterales; family Asteraceae; genus Lactuca; species Lactuca saligna. Next base: position 92,460,213 of record NC_136419.1, on the reverse strand, counting down.
CAGGTTTACCTCCAGATTTTGGCAATCCCTTCAGAAAGCCCTTGGAACCAAACTAGATATGAGCACGACGTATCATCCTCAGACCGATGGACAGAGTGAGAGAACAATCCAAACCCTGGAGCACATGCTTAGGACATGTGTCATTGACTTTGGAAAGTCGAGGGACACACATCTATCCTTAATCGAATTCTCATACAACAACAGTTACCACACCAGCATTAGGGTTGCTCCGTTTGAAGCTCTATACGGTCGAAAGTGTAGATCCCCTCTGTGCTGGGCCGAGGTGGGGGATACACAGTTAGCCAGGAGTCGAGTCCCCGATAGTGCTCTCACTGGTCCTGAAATCAACCGCGAAACCACCGAAAAGATCATTCAAATCCGTAACCGACTGAAAGCCTCACGTGATCGTCAAAAGAGTTACGCTGATAATCGTCGGAAACCACTAGAATTCCAGGTTGGAGACCGTGTCCTGTTAAAAGTCTCGCCCTGGAAAGGCGCTGTACGCTTTGGTAAGCATGGGAAACTTAATCCAAGGTACATTGGACCCTTTGAGATCCTCTCCAGGATCGGTCCAGTTGCCTATAAACTTCATTTACCTCACGAACTCAGTAACATTCATCCTGTCTTCCATGTTTCAAATCTCAAAAAGTGCCTATCCGATGAAACCCTAGCAATTCCCTTAGACGAGATCGAGATCAATGAAAACCTCAACTTTATGGAGGAACTGATCAAAATCATGGATCGAGAAGTCAAACGTACAAAACAAAGTCGCATCCCGTTAGTGAAGGTTCGCTGGAATGCCAAGCGGGGACCGGAATTCACTTGGGAAAGGGAAGATTCAATGAAATAGAAGTATCCACAACTCTTTTCTAATCCATGATTTGTATCTTGTCTTATGTTCTAAACTTTGAATTTCGGGACGAAATTCCCTTTAACGGGGGGATAATGTAACAACCCGAAATTTCCGTATCATTTATTGTAACTCTTTCGTAGTACAATTCGCGCAACCTGTAACACCGTGATTTTCAAGGGAAAATTTTCATTTAAATAATCAATTTAACATTAAAATACTTGTTTAAAATCATATTCATATTTGAATTACAAAACATAGTTCCATTTTCACTTGAATAGAAAACCACGATCCTCCAAAATACAACTCTTTCTTTGGTGTGTACAATCGAGCCGGTGCCATCCCGCGTTACTGAAGGAACCTGAAACAACATAACATAAAACACTGTAAGCACGAAGCTTAGTGAGTTCCCCAATATACACCTTACACACATACGCCTTTCCAGGCCCTGACCTTCTGGTCCACTGCACAATGCCTTCCGGCCCATGAGATAATCGCCTTCCGGCCCATAACGTATTGCCTTCCGGCCCATAGCACATTGCCTTCCGGCCCATAACATATTGCCTTCCGGCCCGTAACATATTTGCTTTCGGCCCATAATATATTGCCTTCCGGCCCATAACATTTACAACACATAATACATTTAATCTAACGCACATAGCACATACATCATATATCATACCTGACCTTTCTGTCACATAACATATCGCCTTCCGGCCCGTATAAACATACATATCATGCATAGCAACCACCTTTCTATTTATAGCATATATAACGTACATCATATTCGACCTTCCGGTCACAAAGTCAAACCCTTCCGAGTATAGTATAGTGAGAAGACTCACTTCGTGGATACTGAAAGCTAGCAACTCCTGAAATCCCTCGTACTCGATCCGCCGAGCTACAGACTCCCTGTAATATCGTACGTCCCTTATTAACACTTTTATCTTTCAAGACAACTGACCCTAAGAAATCACACCTAGGTCAACTCTGGTCAACAGTCCACGGTCAACTCGACCGGACTCGGCGAGTACCCTGGCGACTCGGCGAGTTTAGTCATCCTCCAGTCCTCTAAAGTTTCCCTTCTACTCGTCGAGTATCCTCCTTGACCCGACGAGTTACTCCTGGAAGAATCGCGGGGCCACCCCGACTCCACTCGCCGAGTCTGAGGAACAACTCGGCGAGTCCCAGTTATTCTTCAAGCTACTCGCCGAGTCTGCTCATCTGACTCGGCGAGTCCATGCCATGCAGTCGCTCAAACTGCTTTCTAAGGTCATAACTGCTCCGACCATTCATAGGTCTAGCCTTCCTCGACTGGTCCTTTACATATGGTCTTCATTTAGGTGCTAATGCTACACCCCAAGACTTATGGTTTACATGTTGACCTAAGGCATAAGGATTTCAATCCAAAACCTTCACCAATTCCCGAAACGCCCAGACATGGAATAATTTGGACCTCCAAAGGTCCCAACACAGGGTTACAATCGCTTGGGGGACCTGGGTAACACTCAATCTATCCACAAAAGGGTTCCATAAACCCTAATCCTCTAAATATATCAACATAGCAGAGTATACCCGAATTCATACCTGGATAATGTATTCTCTGTGTCCCCAATCTTCAGCATGTGACTCCCTTGCTGTTCCTTTAGCCAAAACCTTCCCTTCCTTGCACAACAACTCCTTCACAATCACCCATGGCCTCTAACCTTGCTCCAGATGCACACAATCGGTTTAGGGCTCCTCTCAGACGGCTAAAAGGGAAAAATGACGGCCAATGATCCCCTTTATACGTCCCAAACCTGAACGGTTAGGGTTTTCGCTAAACAGCACAGACTCGCCGAGTCCCTATCTGGACTCGTCGAGTCCAGTCGCGAACCCACGACCCAATCTGCGATCCTACTCGGCGAGTCTGGCTCCAACTTGCCGAGTCCCCCCTTTAAAACACCCCAAAATGTAATTTTAACAATATTTGAGATTTCGGGCTGTTACAATTCTCCCCCACTAGAATCAGACTTCGCCCTCGAAGTCTCACTCTGAAAATAGTCTCGGATGCTGCTCCCGCATCTCACGTTCCGGCTCCCCAGTCACTTCCGATCCCCTCCGAGGTTGGCACTGAACCAATACCAGAGGTACCTCCTTGCTCCTCAGAACCTTGATCTTCCGATCCCTGACGGCCACTGGCCTCTCTGTGTAACTCAGGCTCGCATCCACCTAATTGTTCTCTAGTGGAACCACTGCTGACTCATCGGCTATACACTTCTTCAATTGCGACACATGAAAAGTGTCATGGATCTATCCCAATTCCGTTGGCAGCTCCAAACGGTAGGCCACCCGTCCTACCCTCGCATATTCACGAAAAGGCCCAACATACCGGGGCCCCAACTTGCCCCTCTTCCTGAATCGAATCACTCCTTTCCAAGGAGAGGCCTTCAAGAGTACGAAGTCGCCGACCTGAAACTCATGCTCGAAACGGCGTCTGTCTGCATAACTTTTCTGTCAGCTCTAGGCGATCAATAACCCCTGTTTAACCTGCTGAATCTGCTCTATCGGCTGAAGCACTATCTCTGTACTGTCCACCACTCCCTATAACCGAGAATTACCCAAGATGCAACTTTGCTCCAAATCTCAACGATCACTCGGCCCATCAGGGTTAGGAAACCATGAATCACCGGATCCCCGATCCAAAGCCCACTTTATCCATTTCAAAACGACTGCGAGATCCATTCTCACTCTCAGAGCAATTCTCACGAGTTCTCCTCTTGCAAACACATACACATGCTGCACTAGTCCCAACATACCTTTCTCTTCCCTTACCTAGGGAATCCGCTTGACAACCTTGCCACTACTCCATGCATCACATGCTCTGGATCTGCTCGCAAGGACTCTCGGGTCCATGCATTACCCTTCCTCAGTGAATGAGGGTCCAACATTACTTCCTATGCAACAGCTCAAAGGGCGGCATCCAATGCACTAATGATGGTTGTTGATATGGGACAACTCAACCAATGATAAATACGTACCGCGGCTTCCTCCGAAATCTAATACACATGCCCGAAGCATGTCTTCGAGCGTCCGTATCGTTCACCCTCTCTAAAGTGTCCTCAGATGTCATCATGATAAGCTCCTTTCCCATATCCCTCTTCAAGACTGGGTACCAGATCAGCTTTTGGCTCCACAGTTGCGCCCCCAACGGTCACCCATATTGTGATCCAAATATCCCACTAACTTCCTCCCCGTGACCACTATCCCGACCCGGTGACACACAAGTCACGAAATCCTCTTTTCCTCATGAAAGAAAAATACAATCCAACCGAGGTTCGTCTCAACTCTAATCTCTGATTTCTGCTGCGCATCTTCCATGCGCATTTCCCCGCATCTCCAGACAGAGACGGAGACCCCCGTCTTGCCCCCGACTCAACATCCAAGCTCCAAAGACTCAATACCAGGGCTACCCAAACTCACAACTCTTCCACCTCCACTATTCGAAAACATTCCAACATCGAAATTGTCTTGCCATCTAGTGAGTACTTCAGCTCCCCGCAGTATCACAACGCCCTCTTTCTTGTAAGTACCGCGACTCGAATATCCATCATAGACTATGGAGGCAATCATCATAACAAACGCCCATCTTGCGAAAATCCACTCTCCCAAATAATCTCCCTGGATGCCCATACTCGAAGGCTCCCACTATATCCGCAGATACTTGATATGCCACACGTCGATTCAGTTCAAGATTCACGAATAACTCCGAAATGAAGATATCATACCCGAATATCTCAGAATACCCCAACAGAACATCACAAGATCCTGCCACCACCACTGATCTCCTGCCCCAAGCATCATATAGACACAATAATACATTTCTTCTGATCCCCATAATTAGATCTATAATTTTTCCACCTTAAAACTTCGGTGCATCTAATTTCTCGATTGGAATACAAGAAAACACTGACATTACGGAATATGCTGATAATTCTCCGAAACCCTTTGTCCCGACACTCAAAATCCAAACAAGGATACGCATACCGACCCATTCATTCTCTGTCTACTTGCAACAACACCAAACACCTGTCATGGATACATTCGTTCTCCTCCTCAAGTACTTCCCGCATTAACTCACTCTGACCCTTTTTCCTCGACCACCGACACCTCTGGTCTCATGATTTCTTACAGCATATCTCTATACTCCACTTATAACTACTCTTGACAAATCCTTGCTTTCTTACATACTGCACCCGGTTCTCCCCCACTTATGGTTCGAACCATCACCAATTAGCACACAACCAACCCATGACTATTTTTCACCAGCGAAATCGCACCTGCTCCAGGAAGTGCTACGCAACGCCCGATAATTTCCCCCCCTTAAGGAAGTCAATCAACCCTCTATACTCTGAACCTCTACTTAACTCTCCAAGAACTTCTCCTCACGACTGCCTCTAATCGTTCCAAATCCCATACCAATCTAACACTAAGCATCTCAACTGTTCCATAACATCCCTAGCTCATAGACTGCACTGCAAAATCATCGTTCCTCTTACCTCAACTCCTCAACCCATGTTCCAACACCGGAATTGTCCCAAGGACAGGGACCCACTCCCAACATAGACGAAAACTCTATGCACTGCAACACTCGACTGAACTCCCCACTGCTACCACTATAACACAACCTACTATTCTCAATTAGGTGTGGTGTGGTTCTCGACTACCTCCGTCCCAACTGACTGTCCGCTCACGATAAGTCACTATCTCGCAGCACACCTGCTACCTGATACCCTGAGGGAAATCATTATCGATAACGACCTGCAGGGTGTATTCCCAATCCAAAACTGAAAGATCAGGCCTCTCGTGTCTTGCACACGAACATAATGGCACCACCCACCTAGAAGGTGACCTCTCCTCTATCGACTGATTGCTCGACCCAACCGAAATTTTCCTCTGTCTTTAACTCCTTGCCAAAATACTCTGATAGGCACTCGCCTTTCCCCTCGAGGAACACCTCTCCATACTCAATCATGGTCTGCAGGCCTAAAACCCATAGCATCCGATCTCTACCTCATCGATCATGACCTGATAACAAGATAGTCACAAGCATCATCCACTACGAACCATGGTACTCATCCCATGACATCCCTTCTTAATCTGCTCCGGTGTATGGTACCCGAACCATAACATCACTCCTCAATCTGCTCCAATGTATGGTACTCGAACCACAACATCTATCCTCAATCTGTTCCGATGTATGGTACCCGGACCATAACATCACTCCGCAATCCGCTCCGATGTATGGTACTCGAACCACAGCATCTATCCTCAATCTGTTCCGATGTATGGTACCCGGACCATAACATCACTCCGCAATCCGCTACGATGTATGGTACTCGAACCATCACATCACTTCTCATCCCGTTCCTTAGGACCTTCAGAATGCTCCCTGTATCAAGTATGGGTCCTCTGCTTTCAGTAGTACGGGCCCATACTACCTGCCACATCTACCCATATTTTCCACACGGACCATCCTAGAGTTCCTAAGTAGCTGATCGACCTGCTCTTTCACCAATCCCATCGCGCGTGCTCGCTCCCCAGCGAAATCCTCTACTCTACCAGCGCACTCATCTGGCTAGGTTTACTCCCTAGTCCCTTCCGCCGTCCTCCCACTTCTTTGCTATCAGCTGCTGAAGAGCTCCAAATGATGCCAACCATCTACCTCCTGAATATCGTCATACTCACTTAGTAGCTGACTCCCATCATCGAGAGTTCCACAAAGCACAAAGCAAGCAGCATTCGAGCATCGAAGAATACATAGGACTCCCTATCTGTGATAGCTCCACCTTCTCGGCTCATCCTCGGAAATACCACTGAACTCTGTAGCTCTACCCCTCGTGCGTTCTAACTAGATACCCTCACTCATCACATACACACAAAAGCATAACGCACATATAACAACAAACCCTAGGCTAAGGCATCACAAATCAGGCCACTCTAGTTCCAAGATATGAAATACCTAGCCTGTCTCTAGCATGCAATAATATCTCATAAAGTGCATCATAGATATTTCATAACACAAAAGTAAGGGTATTTTGGGAAATCACCGTTTGGCTCTGGCTGATTGTACACACTGCTCTTTCTTGCTTTCTCTTTGAGCTCTTATTCACTTTTAGAAAACTATTTATTTGAAAACTTTTTCTTACTTCCTCAGTTTGAGTCCAGATTTACCCGAAGGCGTATCCGAATCCCTCAAACCAAGGCTATGATACCAATTTGTAACACCGTGATTTTCAAGGCAAAATTTTCATTTAAATAATCAATTTAACATTAAAATACTTGTTTAAAATCATATTCATATTTGAATTACAAAACATAGTTCCATTTTCACTTGAATAGAAAACCAGGATCCTCCAAAATACAACTCTTTCTTTGGTGTGTACAATCGAGCCGGTGCCATCCCGTGTTACTGAAGGAACCTGAAACAACATAACATAAAACACTGTAAGCACGAAGGTTAGTGAGTTCCCCAATATACACCTTACACACATACGCCTTTCCAGGCCCTGACCTTCCGGTCCACTGCACAATGCCTTCCGGCCCATAACGTATTGCCTTCCGGCCCATAGCACATTGCCTTCCATCCCATAACATATTGCCTTCCGGCCCGTAATATATTGCCTTCCGGCCCATAACATATTCCCTTCCGACCCATAACATTTACAACACATAATACATTTAATCTAACGCACATAGCACATACATCATATATCATACCTGACCTTTCTGTCACATAACATATCGCCTTCCGGCCCGTATAAACATACATATCATGCATAGCAACCACCTTTCTATTTATAGCATATATAACATACATCGTATTCGACCTTCCGGTCACACAGTCAAACCCTTCCGGGTATAGTATAATGAGAAGACTCACCTCGTGGATACTGAAAGCTAGCAACTCCTGAAATCCCTCGTACTCTATCCGCCGAGCTACAGACTCCCTGTAATATCGTACGTCCCTTATTAACACTTTTATCTTTCAAGACAACTGACCCTAAGAAATCACACCTAGGTCAACTTTGGTCAACAGTCCACGGTCAACTCGACCGGACTCGGCGAGTACCCTGGCGACTCGGCGAGTTTAGTCATCCTCCAGTCCTCTAAAGTTTCCCTTCTACTCGTCGAGTATCCTCCTTGACCCGACGAGTTACTCCTGGAAGAATCGCGGGGCCACCTCGACTCCACTCGCCGAGTCTGAGGAACAACTCGGCGAGTCCCAGTTATTTTTCAAGCTACTCGCCGAGTCTGCTCATCTGACTCGGCGAGTCCATGCCATGCAGTCGCTCAAACTGCTTCCTAAGGTCATAACTGCTCCGACCATTCATAGGTCTGGCCTTCCTCGACTGGTCCTTTACATAAGGTCTTCATTTAGGTGCTCATGCTACACTCCAAGACTTATGGTTTACATGTTGACCTAAGGCATAAGGATTTCAATCCAAAACCTTCACCAATTCCCGAAATGCCCAGACATGAAATAATCTGGACCTCCAAAGGTCTCAACACAGGGTTACAATCGCTTGGGGGACCTGGGTAACACTCAATCTATCCACAAAAGGGTTCCATAAACCCTAATCCTCTAAATATATCAACATAGTAGAATATACCCGAATTCATACCTGGATAATGTATTCTCTGTGTCCCCAATCTTC